>NC_090900.1:10902531-11589207 GCF_040956055.1 Brachionichthys hirsutus | reverse complement strand
AAGAGGGCGGGGGGCTAGAATCAAATAATGTGGACATAATGTGTAAACTTGAGTTGCGAGGATAATCCTAAGCAAGCCAAAACACGAAATCATAATTATACACAATAAAAACATTTTATCAATGCGTGTAGCAGGTAAATTAAGGTTTCTGATGGGATGAACATTAGAAGCTTCATGGCGGCTAATTCCTGAAAAATGTTTTGCACTTTAGCCGTAGCTGTAAGGAATATTTGTTTAACTTTAAATCATTAGTTTTCTTTTGTCCGTGTTACAAGTTGGTTTAGTCGTCAGCGTTTTCACTGATCTCCACCTGGTGGGAATGCATGGCGAGATACAGCAGTGCATTAGTCGCGTTAGTTAGATGTCAAGGATGCGTACATGCAGTAATACTGAACGGAAATATTGCTTCTGGAAATTCAGCAGGTCACTTTAAATCTCAATCTAATATGTTGACGGCTTTCTTTTCTGGCTTCTGCTGAATCTTTGAATTCATCTGTTTGCTGCAGTACTGCGTTCTGTCTCCGGTGAAGTGGTCAGACCTGAGGAAGTCCAAGTCCATGGATCCAGACCTCCAGCACCTCCACCGCTCCCCAGTTGGGGGAGGCTACCAGTCCGAGACGCACTCCTCTGGGCTCCTCAGCTGCTCCTCCTCCCTCTCCTCATTCTCCGATGCAGGTACAGACTAAAAAAGGCTCAGCTTCTCTCATTGTCTGGTTTACCGGTTGTTTTTGTTATTGATATAAACAGTAATAACAAAGTATATAGCCATGGTGAGTTTTGACTGTCTGAAATATTGACCTCCAGAAAAGCTTCTGTCAGCGCGGGTCTATCCTGACTCCCAGACGCAGAGGCCGAGCGTGGAGCCTCCAGGAGGTCCGGCGCTGATGTTCCCCCTGCCGGGATGTGGCACGGGCAGGCAGGACATCTCTAAGCCCTGGGCTCCTGGAGCAGGAGGAGGAGGCAGTGGAGTGCAAAGATTCGGAGGAGGTGGAGTAACTGGAGGGGAGGTGGATGAGGACAACAAGAAGAACCAGAACATCATCAATATAGTCCGAGAGGGGCAGATCTCTTTGCTGGTGAGTGGGAGACATTCTGACCAAAGAGAGTGGGAGTTGCCAATCTAAGGGGTCGAACCCACCTTCCTTCTTCCTCCTCTTCTATATCCCTCCCTCTTCGGTCGCTCCTTTCTGCTCCCGATCTCTTTTGCATCTTCCCTTCCACCTCTTTCTTCCTCGTCCACCCCATTATCTTCGTCCCCTCGCTCCTCGTCCCGCAGCCTCACCTGGCAGCAGATAACCTGGAGCTGATCAGAGATGAGGATGGGAACAACCTGCTGCATATCTCAGCCTGCCAGGGTCACGCTGACTGTCTGCAGCACCTCACCTCGCTGATGGGGGAGGACGGCCTCAACGAACGCAACAGCCAGCAGCTCACACCTGCTGGTCTGGGCGTCAAGGTCAGTAAACGGCGTCATGTAGACACGTCTGGGTGGAACTTAGTTTATTATTCATTTATGAATGTTAGTGCAACAGATAAGAAACCATGTGACTCGTTCTGTTGAGTTAAGACTCATTTAAATCAAGTTGAGATTTGCTTTAACTTAAAGCTGCTTTAAATCCCACCCATCCTTGAAGCTCCAGTTAAGTTTATTTAATATTTTTTTGTATATACAGTAGCTCCAGATCACAACAGAGGTCGTTTAAGGCTACCCTTCCTGTAGAGACGGTCTTTTTGTTTAGCAAACTGAACAGTCTTATGTTATTTATCTTATTTACACAACTGTTCTTGTTTCTTTCTCAATGTGGTGACACGTTTACAGATATATTATGGCAGTATCCTCAGAGTACAGCTCTGTCAGGAGTTTGTCCCAGGATATTATATATATATATATATATATATATATATATATATATATATATATATGTATATATATTTTTTAGGTTATGATGTCATAAAGCAGAATGACAGAAGCTGCTTGAAAATATCAATAGAAGCTCTAAATGTAAATAACATTTATTACAGGACAAGTCAGTACTGCTTTTAAACGGCTTTATTTTTCTCCATTTTATTCTTCTATGTAGAATTATTAGTTTTTAACTATATCTTTAAATGAATGTGGACATGTAGATATTTTAGTGGCTGTTGGCTGCTAGTCAGTGAGTCAAAGTATTACGTTTTTAATGAAATGATAACATTTAAATCAGCTCTCTCGGCAGCGGTAAAATGTTCAAAATGAGCCTCAGCAACGAAACCAATCTTGAGCAGCTCCTGTTGTGTCTGTCCTGCAGTGGAAACCAGCCACTTGATTGGCTGCCAAACAGGAAGTGTGTTATCAAGAGGCAAGCTGGGCCGCTCAGTCCTGACGGGCTTTTATCACGCCTCTTGTTTATTCAGATTAATAGTTGCTTTCCAGCCACCCCAGACTGAATCATGTTGATTGTGTGTGTGTGTGTGTGTGTGCGTGCGTGCGTGCGTGCGTTTCAGAACGGTCATCTTGAGTGTGTGCGGTGGATGGTGAGTGAGACGGAAGCCATCGCAGAGCTGAGCTGCACCAGAGAGCATCCCAGTCTGATCCACTACGCTGCTCGCCATGGACAGGTAGCACACGTAGCATCACAAGTACAGAACAAACCAGGAGCTCTGATGTCCACGGGGATCGTCATTTCAAAGTGATTGAAAGCATACACTGTACATGTTTAATACTTTTCAGAAATGACAAAACTCAGAGATGTAGCATCTGCTCTTATTAGAAATGCAAACATTTTAAATTGGCTACTTTACAAAATAAAGTGACACTCATAAGTGAAACAGTCATCACGTTTAACGAGATGAAAACAAATAAACAAAGTGCATTTATAACAGAAGCACAGGCACTCTGCCAGTAAAACGTTATTTTTCATGTATCTTTTTTAGATTAAACAAATGTAGTTTAGTTTTTCACTAAACTACAGTAGTAGTTCACCGTGCGCTCTTCTCCTGTGGAGACGATGGTGCCCGTTTTAGCCTATGGAGGAGCTGGTTGTCTGTCGGTGAGTGGGGCGTTCTTGGCTCCCTTGTTTTGATCGAGCAGTAACACGTCTGCTCCTGTTTCTGCCTGTCCCTCCAGGAGAAGGTCCTGTTGTGGTTGCTTCAGTTCATGCAGGAACAGGCAATCTCCTTGGACGAGGTCGACCAGAACGGAAACACCGCGGTCCACGTCGCAGCTCAGTATGGACACCTGACCTGTATACAGGTGTGCAACTTCATCTGCGTTTTTCACAGCCTGAAATGTGGTCAGATTCGGTTTTTGTCGAAAATGCTCTGGAGCAATCCAATGACACAGATGAATAAGGGAAGAATAAAATTAGCTTTCAGAAATCTGGTGCCAAATTCTATTGATTGTTTTGCTTACACATGCATTGTTCAGAGGATTATATCACGCGGTGGTTAGGAGCTTCGAAACAACGGAACGGCACTAACAATACACTTCTAGTTATCCATAACATGAAACTGGTTTAAATCCACAGACTTATATTACAGTACTTCAACAGTGTAGAAGCCAACGTTAACACCAAATTTGTGTTTTTATAAACCTTCATCGGTCTGTTTTTATGGAACATCCACTTTTGGTTCCTCTACGCCTTCTAATCATGACAACATGATTTATTCTGAAATGTGTTGGACAATCTGGAGATGGTTTTCCTGCAGTGGAGGCTGAGGTTTTTTTGATTTTTTTATTCCTGGTAGGTGGCACACCCTGCTGTAGAGGCGGGTATTATCAGCCCTGTCTGCTTCCTGTTGGCTAACCGAGCCGACAATCAAAATACTGATTAACTTAATGATCTGTTTTGGGTGAAATGCTTTTCCTCCTCAGCTGATTCCACTAGCTCTGAGCTGAAGGGGGAAGCGTTTTACAAATGGAAATGTTCATGGTTCTGATTTGGATCCTGCCTCTGGAACAAACGCCAGCGTGTGTGAAAACTTGCCAGACCTCAGAGTGGTTTAAAGTCTCTGTGTGTGTCCAGACTCTGGTGGAGTATGGCTCCAACGTGACGGTCCAGAACCAGCAGGGGGAGCGGCCTTCCCAGAGTGCCGAGCGGCAGGGACACACTACATGTGCTCGATACCTGGTCGTCGTGGAAACCTGTATGTCGTTGGCCTCACAGGTGGTTAAACTCACCAAACAGCTCAATGAGTAAGTTATTACTGGTACTTTTCCTTCACATATTAAAGTACTTATTTTTGTAGTTTCTCAGTCGTTGTTTTATTTCATTAAACCTTTTCTTGTGCAGATTTAATTTTGTCTTTTAAACTGTATATGTATAATCAGATATTTCATTTAGATTTTTCAGCATGACTTCAGATTCATTTTCATATATTTCAAGAATAGAACTGCATATTGCCCTGAGAACTAAGCCACCAAACAGATGCAGGCAAGGAGCTTCTAAATAGCAGCAGTACTACTAACTGTAGTACTGCATTTTGCAGCCGTTTCCTGAATCACAGTGGAACGGAGAATAACGTAACTCTCAAACAGAGTCCAGTCTCACAGAATGGTCAAATTAGCATTTTTATTTGAAGCTTCAAAGGTACAAGGTCATACAGTGCTAGTATCTGTACGCGACTATGACGAATACGAGGAAAAACCGAGTTTATATAGTAATCGTGAAGTGAAGTGTGTCTTGCGAACGAAACAGAGTGGAGGAGGATAATGTGGGAAACAAAACATCTTCTTGTTCACTGTCCAGCCGGTGCCGATAAACTCTGCTCGTAGACAAAACATGCTAACTTGAGTAAAACATTGTGCCACAGAGAAATGTACTGTGAGCAGTGGGAGAGAACACTGATCAGTGCATATCATAAATGGTAAACTGGCCGCACACATATATATATATATATATATATATATAGCGCTTATTACACCTTCATGGTGCCCAAAGCAATTTACATTACGGTTTGGAGTTTGCACATAAGAGCGTCCGTGAAACGAGACTTGATTTGGTTGTCTTCTATCCTGCATCGGTAATCTGTAGCCGTTGGTGTCGGGCCTTCCCATCTCTTTTCATTCTGTCTTTGTTGCTCATTCAGTTTGACGTCCTTGATTTATCATTCAAAAGAAAAGAATAAACACTTCTGTCTACTTCTCTTTGAAAGCACATTTTCCCCATTCATTTTTAATGTCTTCCGGGAGTGCAGTTCGGGGCGGTCTGGGCTCCATGCTCGATCTGATAGGTTTACAAAGTAGCTGTAGCTAACAGCCAATGGCTCAGAGGCTGCAGTCACGGACTATTGTCATCAGACATGACTCGGCAGTGTACAGGTGGAGGGTTGTCGGTATTTATCGTGTTGTGTGTTTGATATTTATTGTACAGACAGGCAGTGGAAAGAATGACTCTACAGAAACAGCTGCAGAGACTGACGGAAGCCAACAAGGCAGAAGGGACGCCCTCCAGATCACCTAGGTAACCGTGTTACTGGTAGTAACAGTGGCAGCATTGAGGCTGTAATAGTTGTAGTAATAACAAAAACGATCATTTCGGTCTCTCTCTAAACTCCAGTTCCCATCAGCCCTCAGTGGAGGCGTGGCCAGAGATGATGTTGACAGCAGAGGGGACACAGGGTGACAGTCAATGGTCGGTCCGTCAGGGAGGTGTGGGGTCGGACCCTGTGCTGAGGCAGCTGCTGGGGAAGGACCTGCCAGACGCAATGTGTCCCAAAGAGAGGCTGCCTCCAGCATGCAGCCTGGGCAGAGATGGTCCCGCGACCCTCGGGGCCCCCGGGGCCCCCGGAACACGCAGAACCGGCCTGGTGGAGCGGCGAGAACTCAAACTAGCAAGACTCAAGCAGATCATGCAGCGCTCTCTGAGTGAATCTGATTCAGATGGCTGTCCACCAGAAGAAGGTAAAAATCAGGGGGCTCCGGCCTCGACCGGGCTGCGACCGGATCGACCGTCCCACCTGCCGATCGCAGAGGAGGAGCCAGTGTCCGACCACCTGAAGAACCCCCTCGCTTCTTCTTCCTCAGCTGAGAAGAAGTTGTCACTTTCTATCAGCGGGTCAAAGTCGATGGATAGCGTGGGCTGCAATCCTTCACCCACCTCCGGCGACCCCGACGCCGCAGACGGTAAAACTCCAGATGCTTCCGCTGACCTCCACGATGCTGCCAACAGTCAGAAGAATGCCACCAGCCCCAAGAGCGCCCTGAAGTCACCCTCATCTCGCAGGAAGACGTCTCAGAACCTCAAACTGAGGGTGACCTTCGATGAGCAGGTCCACAAGAGCCCCAGGCAAGAGGCGGAGCAGAGCAAAGGGCATCATGGGAAGGAGCGGACTCCGACGGGAAGTTCTGAAAGCAAACGGTCATTCGGGGCTTTTCGCTCCATCATGGAGACGCTGAGTGGAAACACAAACCACAACAATAACCATAGCGGTGGTCAGACCGGCTCCTCCTTTCAGAACTCGCCTGGCAGGAAGTCAGAGAGTAAAGGCAGCCCAGGAGGAGCCGCTAAAGGCAAGAGCAAAACCAGCAGCGTTTAACCAGTCGGTGCAAATTGAAGGGCAGAGAGCACCTAAAGATCGGACCGTTACGAAGAGCGAACGTGGGAAATGTATAGCAGTTAGCATGACAGACAGCTAAGGTGTCAAACTGTAAGGAGTTTTTTTTCTACTATTGACGTCGCCATTATACAACGTTTCACTCATTTTTAGCTTTATTTCAGAGTAAAGGTCTTTTGTTTCTCTGACACAGTAAAGATGAATTTTAATATTTATGTTCATGAAGGCATGATTTGAAATTATAAAATGTGGTTGTAATCACACACACACCTGGTTAACAGCACGACAAATAGTTTTAAAACCACTTTGTATATACAGTATTTAATTATTCCATCATATTACACGCATTATTTTCACTTTTTGTGGATATTATCTATGCAGTACTTTTGGCATGAAGTAGACGTTAGAGTTTTTTTTTTTTACGCTTTTCAGACGGGGAGGTTCAAGGATGCACCTTCTACAGCAGCAAGCAGCCCATCGGTTGTATGAACGTTTAAGACGCAAAAGATGATGCATCAATGCGTATTTGTCCTTCCAGAAGTTTTGTCCAGCTTTCAGAAGACTGTGAACATTTACAAAGCTTGAAACTAGTATACTACGGCTGTTATCTGATGCTTCCAGTGTTTGAATATCGGTATGTTGAAGATGGGAAGGCTGTTTCCACTGAAATCTAGCAAAAAATCGACAAAAGAAGTATTTGTTTATGGCTGTTTGCTAACCTGCTTACAGATGAACTCTGCTTATGTTAGAACTAAGTTTGTGTAGTAAAGGGTTAGAATCACTGGTCCTGTTTGATGCCTCAGTCAGGCAGCATTAACACTAAGACGTCTCCTGCACCACCTTGTGACGGGAGTTCTGATGTTTACTCGTATTTTTATATCATTTATTTTAGGCTTTTAGAAAATCTCTATGCATATTAATCAGTTTTATCTGAACATGCACTTATCTACTGCTAAATTTGAACCAGTGCATAATTTTGTGGTGCGCTTAAAGTGACATGAAGGCCTCAGTAGCAGCCCCTAGAGGCGGCAGCGCGCATTGCACCTCATTTTACCAGGGTTGAATGCAACACTTTAGTTTGAGTTTTGTTGCTGCAGTTGTGTTGTTCTCATCTACATTGAGGATGGTTGGACATCAGTCCGTGGAGGTTTTACATCCTGCATGTTTACGCGTCTGCAGTTTGGATCAGTGAGATTCTGCTGAGCAGATCCTAAGACTTTAGGTTTACATGCTCTGATGGGATTCAGATCCTCTTCCCCCCCATCTTCCCAATACAGGACATCCCTCCTCGTGTTCATATGTTCGTCTTGTTTTCCAGTTAAACTAGGATTGCATTGAATTTAATGCATTTTCTTGTAGTTGCTAATGAACACCGGGTCTGTGTACTTGACAAGTTATCCACATATTTTTGGATGTGTAATATATTTCTAAACAGAAATGAGACTCTGCTCTTCTGAATAGAGTTTTAATAATAACAAATGTTTCTCAAATGTTCAGCTGTTCTTGAAACATGGACGGTTTTAATTCCCCCCCCCCCCCTTTCTTGTCATCTTATTTAAATAAATTATCCGAACTGGCACCAACTCAAACTCCCGTTAAATCCAATCAGCAGTTGGGACAATGTGTTATTTCACTTTTATTTCGCTTTTACTCGCCAAATGAACCAATCCTCTGAGTTTTCTGTGAAACCCAGTTTACTGTATCTGAAGTACCGTCATAAAAAAAAGGCGCCTGTAGGATGAAGAACTCGACACGTTTGACCTGTCTCTTTCTGAATTGTTCAGAGGGACCTCCTCGCCATCGATTCGGATGGTTAATCTCAATGAAAGTAAAAGAGATGCGATATCAATGAATGTTGAGATGTCTGATCTGAATTTATTTTTCTAGGCAGATGGCTGCTCTTCTGCTCCTCTGTCGTGGAAACTGAAATGAAGTGTTGCTATGAGAGAATAAATGTTGCCGTGTTGTTTTCTGTCGATAATAAAGGCCTCCTAGTTTTGGAGATCAGCTGAATATCTACAGATGTATTTCTGAAAAAGTGATGAACTCTAAAGTGCAATGGAAATAGATCAGACAAATTAACCATGACCGACGACTGACTTAAACGTCCACTGAGGGTAGGAATGGGTCAGCTCTGCGTGGGGCGATGCATGTTTCTCACGTCAAACAGGAGAGCTGCATTCCCATCATGCCTATATTTTAGATGCGTTTGAGGCTGATTCCTTTGTGTACTGGTTAATTCTCTTAAAACTCCTTTCAGGTCGTACATTTGTTTAAAATATTCATGAAAAATTGATCTAGTGTCTGATTCCAGCCTAATGAGCACTGACGAGAAGAGACGGATGACGAGCAAAACCAAAAGGTGTTGGGAATCTGTTTCCTTCACATAGACGTGAAAACCCAAATTAGAAATGATATCTTCTGATTCATAAGATTGATAGAATCAAATCCAAGTTTGCAAACTGCTTCAACGGCTGTCGGACTTTACTTTTGCCGAGAGTTCCTCCAGCACCGTTGGGCGGGGGGGCCCTCGGAAGGTCCCTGGGCCCCCTTTGACCACTGCTGATCAAGATGGATGCTGTGTGTGAATTGTGCTCTGCTAATTTAATGGACAATACATAACGGAGCGTATATTTATTTCTTTGTGCCTCAGCGGCATCAAAAACAGTCATTTAACGGGGCAGGATTTATGGCGTTTGGGTGGCAAATTGGCCTTTGATGGTTCCCACGCAGGCTCGGCGGCTTCCCCACGGAACCTAATGGGGTTTCTGTAATGGCGTCCTTCAATCATGGCGGTGAATATGAAGCATGAGCTCTCCGGCTCACAATTAGCAAAACAACACGGAGAGATAGCAGGATGTGAAATGTGACGCGTCGAGGATTTATCACGATTTCCCGAGCCCTCCTCGCCAGTTCAGGTAGCAAAAAACAAGAGCTATTCATTCCCGGCCTCTCTCTTCCACTTTGTGTTGGCAGTTTTCTGTTACTTTGAATAATTGTATAATAAAGACACATGATTATGTAAGATTGGTCTTTAATTATTTTACCAAGGCCTTGGGGCTTCAGTCATACAAGCAGAACACCGGTTGTCCGACTGAAGCCAAGGGCAGTGAGCACATCTCGCTTATATAGGCACACATTCTTTGGTTCTTGGAACAGTAGGCAGGTGTTTATACAAGAGAAACGCTAAGTAACAATGTGGGAGGAAGTCATAATTTCTAAGTGTCAAACACGGAGACTAAGTGTCAAACACGGAGACGCAGTCCAGAACTGTTTATCACGAAAACTCTGCCGCACACGAAGGTCTTTCGGTGAAGCGTGAATGGGAACCTCTGCAGACAGTTATTGTCCTACTAACCGTCCCTGTAGATCAGTTACTTAACATTGTTCAATCTCCACTTAATGATTACTTGATTGCTTTTGCAATTATCAATTATATAATTGTCATTATGCTAATTGCTAAGTAATTATTCTATTGCCAATACAATTTCCCCCTTTGATCACATCTAAAAGTGATCACTAAAAATGAAGAAGATAGGACAGAGAACCAAAAGCAGTGAGATGTCATACACCATACTAGTTGCGGTCTCTGCGAACCACAGACAATTCAAACATGTAGGCAAAACTCATGATTCTCGAATGGCAGAACGACGGCACCAGGAGTTATGCATGAAATGATGATTATAATGTCCTGTATCTTCGTAGTGCTGTCCCTCTCCGGCCCAGCGAAGTTGGTGAGAGCGATGAGCAGGGGCAGGAGGTCGAAAAGCAGCGGCATCAGGAAGGATGGTGTGCACAGGGGTCGGTGGAGTGATGCGTTTTTATTCACCAATCACTCTTTTCTTCCATCAGGGGCGTGTGATGAGGGGTCGGTGGAGTGATGCGTTTTTATTCACCAATCACTCTTTATTTCTGGCACAGCTTCTTCGGTCAGGAGTGTGTGTTGATGGGTCACTTTTCAGCCGTGTGGGTCGTCAGCTGAACTTAGAAGGGATTCCGCCACTGTTGGTGTGTCCAGGACTTTCGTCGGGTGTTCTTTACCCGCACGAAGTCTCTGGATCCGATGTTCAGGCAGGTGCATCTGCTGCTGCTGGCAAGACGACACGTCCTCTCTCTTTGGTCTCAGTCAGTACCTGCGTCAGATTCATGCAGTATTGGGTCAGTGCATCATCACACAGTGTGCTTGGCAATAGGAACCAGTCCAGTGGTTGGAGGTCGTCCAACCAACACCTCAATTGGCGACAACGGATTATGCTGTGGTTTAGTTCTCATCTGTAATTGCATCAGTACCAAAGGTAAACATTTAATCCAGGATAATTCCAACATAACTTCGTTCAGTGTGGCGTTGTTTCGTTCTACAGCGCCACCAGAGTGCGTCTGGTAACTGCAGTGTGTCTTCAGGTCCAACTTGAGTCTGTCACTGAGTTCTGAAAGCATTTTGTTAGTCATTGTTGAACCATTGTCAGATAGAATCATTTTCTCCATCGCTGAAGCACTTTGTTTCTTTGTGCTTCAACCAAATTTGAAAGCAACACATCCTCCCCTTTGACACATGGTCAAACCCATGGGTCAATTTAGCACAGGGCAAAAACAGGTTCTGAGGGAGGCACGGCATCTCATCAGGGCCAAGCCAAACTACATTAACAAGGGAGGCCCTCGCAGGCGTCGCCCGGTGTGGAAAGAAGATTTAGGGATGAGGGAGACAGGCTGACAGTTCCTTATCAGGCCGACATCATGTTTATGGGCAGCCCAGAGTGAGGGGGGGACTTGAGAGAGGAGGGGAGACACACTCCGAGGATCCACAGCAGGGCAGAGGAGCACAGGAGAAGGAGAAACAGCTGTGGAGGGCGCGTCCTCAGAGAAGAGACACAGACAGACAAAGGGAACCCGAACGTTCGGCAGGAGGCGGAGAAACGGGCACCACTGGGGCCGACCAGTCAGCGGCCGCCACAGCAGTGTTCACAAAGAGGTCCAAGTCCTTCCAGCAAAGGCCCCCATGTCCTGACACCGAGATGTGAGGAGAAGAAAAGGCGACACCAAAAAAATTGTAGCTGAACAGGATTGAGATTCACCACAACCGCGGTGAACATAGAATTAAAGAAGACATCAGTCACAGAAAGCATGTCAGAAATGACAGAAACATAAAAAAAAGTTTCAAAGTCTAGGTCCGGACCACGAGTCACGTGTGTGGTGCAATGTAGGGCAGAGGCGGACATGACACAATGAGACGTGCCAATAAAGGGCATGACAGAGTTCAACCAGATCTGACCATCAGGGTCATTCAAAGACCAGTTGTATACAAACAAAGAACGTGCAACCATCAGAGAGACATCAGTCAACAAACAGGAAGGGTCAGAAAGGTCAGGAGGCACAGTGTCAGAGCCGTGGTCAGGACAGTCGGGGCGCATGCGCGTCATGGCGGCGAAGCCATTAGAATCACAAAAAGTTGTTTCAAAGAAGGCGTCATGAGATCATGACCAAACGAAAATAATCAGAACATAAAGAATACGTAAAAACTCTGTGATACTCTAAGTCTAAAACATTTATCACAGCTTAGATAGAGGTTTGTGTGTCACAGCATCAGAATCAACTAAACATAAAACATGAATCGCATTCATCAATAACAGAACAACAGGATGCTGTTCATAAGCTTTGTGTTTTAACGTGTGTTGCTGCTGTTTGAGCTCATCTCTCTTTGCATCATTAAGTTTAAACATCAGTTGAGCTGTGTGTGTGTGTGTGTGTGTGTGTTTGTGTTTGTGTGTGTGTTTGTGTTTTCATCTCACGTGAACCGGAGGGCGATCCGTCAGTCAGTCAATCCGAGCCAGCCACAGAGAAGGAGGGACCCCCGCCCCCTCATCCACGACACCGCTGTTGATCACCCCGTATCTGGCCTCTGTCCCTCAGTGGTTCCGGTCACTCCCTCATCCAGCGTCCCCTCTGTTCACCATTGAAGCATATGTCTGGGTCTTCGCTCCTCCAACGGATCAGAGCACGTTCTCTTCTTTGTTCCTGAAGATGTCTCCCACGGGACGTCCTCTCACGGGAGGCACGCTGCCTTGAGACATCGAGCGTTGCATGCTCTTTGGAGGAAAGTCTTTTTCTTCATCTCTTTCTTCTTCTTCTTGTTTGACGTGGCGCATTCAATCGGTCAGTCTGTCGTTAGCCCCACATATCGTGCTCGAGTGAGCAGTGTGGGCTGGTGGGGGGGGCATTGGACCCTCAGTGGAGTGCACCCTGAGGTGGACGGGGACCTCTGGTCTGATGGTGATGGTGATTGATGTCTTCTGGTCGTGGGCGGTGGGAGGAGGCACCCAACCCCCAGTGGCTGGAACAGAGTGACCCGCGGGGGCCAAACTCCAGCACAGTGGAGCAGTTTGTGGAGCAAAGGAAAACAATTAGTTCCTGCATATTGACTTAATATTTCTGAATCAACTTTCTGCTCCCCATTTTTAGACATTTATCACGTTTATCACATAATATTATACCATATTACATCAACCGACTCGAACCTCTGAGCCTAGCATGCTATCATCTTTTGTAACATAGACCTGAGACATGGTAAAGCGCAGGAAGCAAACAGTAAGAGAATAACAATCACAGGAGTAATGGCTTCCAACAGAATACACATTCTTTTTTTTTTTTTATTAATTATTAGTATTAGTATTATTATTATTATTATTATTATTATGATTAAAGGCACATAGATATTTGTGCCACTATCTCTCCTCTTGAGGCGTGGCACCAGTATCGACAAGGAAGGGAACAGCGACGTCGTTAACAAGAAAAGTAATTAATTGAGGGCAAAGTTTGATAAGCTGCATGTCTTAAAAAGGCATACGGGCTATGAACATCATCAGTAGCATTCGCAGGTGCCTGTGGTTTAACCGGCGATGCTAACGTGTGTGTGTGTGTGTGCATCTCACTGTCCGAGGGCTGTTCGACGGTCAGTCAGTCGGAGCCAGCAGCGAAGGATCCCGGGCCACCTCCACGTCCACCACGGCCTAAACCATCACCTCGGAACCATTGGCGACCATTCCGCCTTTCGTTCCACCGTCGTTGGGGGCAGTCAGCAGCCCAGTGTCCAAGTTTCCACAGAGGAAGCAGACATCAGAGCCATGGGCCGGAGGGGGAAAAGGGGTGAAGTCCCTCTTTCTGTTATCACTGAAAGGAGGGCCCCTCCGGGGTCCGCGTCCCCTTGAAGGAGGCATGTTGGTCTGGAGCATGGTGGTCAGTGCAGCGTTGGACGACTGCAGGACATCCAGTGTGGCCAAAGCAGATGCAGCTCCCCCCTGTCTTTTTCTTCTTTTTTTTTTTTTTCAGTTTCTTGTGCTTCAGCATGTTTGGCGTGACGCACACACGCAAGCAGTCAGTCTATTATTAGCCCATCTCCCGATGAGACTGGTGTGAACGTAGGCATGAAGGGGGGGGGGGGTTGCAGGCCAGGTGGAGGATGCAGACGGGGCGGTGGAGCAGCCGTGGACGGAGGTGCTGTCGGCCTTTGGCGGCGCGGAGGTGGGGCCCAGTCCTCCATCGGTGCTGGTCCAGAGGGACCCGCGAGTCCCAAACTCGGATAGAGATGAGAAGAAAGGAGAGGAAGAAAGGGATTATTATTAGAACAAGGTGGGGGAACGGAAGCTGCAGGTTTAGAATCAAAATTGATTTGATTAGGAGTTGCCTCGGTAATTCTGGCTACCTGATCATTCACTTTAATTTCTGCTTTCCATGTTTCCTTTGGTTTCCCTTTTTCAGTACGGAGGCGGCTCTCTGTCTCCCACATCTTAAGGCATTTATTACGTTCCTCCCATGCAGCCAGTTCAGCTGTCTTTACCGAATTCTTCTGGAGCAGTACAGTCTTCTCCAGGTCAACCTTACTTCTTAAAATGGCCAGTTGGCGACTACTCAGGCTCCCAGTGTTCGGGAAGCCATACCGAGATACAAAATGTGGGAAACAGTTAGCACTTTCCTTACCGTATTTCCTTTGCATGTCGACATTATTGGTGATGTCCAGACCACCTGATCATCAGAATCCTTCATTTGTCTGCCGCCTGAAGATCCCGTCTCCGGCGGTTGCCTCGGCCAGATATTCAATACCTAATCAGAATATCTCGGGCGAGCAGTGCACCAATAACCAACTAGACGTCTCTAGTGGCCGTCAGCAACGAGCGCAGTGCCTCGGCCAGATACTCAGTACCTAATCAGAATACCTCGGGCGAGCAGTGCCTCTATCTCCAGCTACCACTTTGTGTGCGTAGCGAGCTTGCTGACGTTTCCCCTTTCTCACTCAGAGGCCCCGGGGGACTTATCACTTGGAGTCCTGAAACACCGGCGTCTCGTCTGGACATCAATACCCTAGCAATTATTATGAGGAAAAA
Organism: Brachionichthys hirsutus; assembly: GCF_040956055.1. Lineage (NCBI taxonomy): Eukaryota > Metazoa > Chordata > Actinopteri > Lophiiformes > Brachionichthyidae > Brachionichthys > Brachionichthys hirsutus. The sequence goes on along the minus strand of NC_090900.1, from coordinate 11,574,298 downwards.
TGGAAAGCAGTTAACAAGTGTAAACATTAAATTTTTCTTACCAGTAAATCGTTGGAGGCTTCCTTTTTCTTTTATTTAGACCCGTGGTGGCGACCAGAAGTCAGCGTGAACAGTCCTCTCCCCGTAACACTGATCGGACTCAGAGGCAGATCTGCTACAGATCTGGTGGCCTTCACTGTTCACCCAGACTCCGGCGGCCAGCCAGGGCATCCCACTTCTGACACCAAGTTGTGTTGGCAGTTTTCTGTTACTTTGAATAATTGTATAATAAAGACACATGATTATGTAAGATTGGTCTTTAATTATTTTACCAAGGCCTTGGGGCTTCAGTCATACAAGCAGAACACCGGTTGTCCGACTGAAGCCAAGGGCAGTGAGCACATCTCGCTTATATAGGCACACATTCTTTGGTTCTTGGAACAGTAGGCAGGTGTTTATACAAGAGAAACGCTAAGTAACAATGTGGGAGGAAGTCATAATTTCTAAGTGTCAAACACGGAGACTAAGTGTCAAACACGGAGACGCAGTCCAGAACTGTTTATCACGAAAACTCTGCCGCACACGAAGGTCTTTCGGTGAAGCGTGAATGGGAACCTCTGCAGACAGTTATTGTCCTACTAACCGTCCCTGTAGATCAGTTACTTAACATTGTTCAATCTCCACTTAATGATTACTTGATTGCTTTTGCAATTATCAATTATATAATTGTCATTATGCTAATTGCTAAGTAATTATTCTATTGCCAATACAACTTTCATCCTTCTCTTTCGGGGGGAGGGGGGGGTGAAGTTAAACTGATAAATTAGACCTCATTTATTGGACAACAGTTTGAGTCGATACCCATGGGCCTCTGCTCTGCGGCGTGGACGAGGCTCCAGGGCCGCTAATTGGTTCACTGTGTGGATGGAAGGGGTGGTTGACGCTGGGGGGGGGGGGGCTCTGATGGGGGTTGGTGGGGCAGGTGGGACGAGCGGTATATTTCACACACACACACACACACTGAAACGGTTGTCTCACAGCGGACGGCCACGGCACACGCCACGAAAATGGACGAGACAAGTGTTTGATTTGACAGCAGGGGCAGCGGGGGTGGGGGGAGTCATGTATAGATTTTTGTGTCTGTTGTTTTGCCTTATTTGTGTGCTTCTTTTACTCAGTCAATCAAATTTAATTGACACCGCTGGGCTGGGGCCGGGGCCCCCGCGGTATGCTGGGATGACAGGCCTTTAATGCCAAAGAGGAGAGGAGGTTCTTCTGCCTGTGAAGGATGTGGGAGGTGGGAGGTGTGGGTGTGGGGGGGGGGGGGCTGAAGGTGACAATTCCTCAGCCCGTCAATGGCTTTAATTGATGTAACAACAGTGATGATGGATACTAATAAATACAACCTTTAAGAAAAAAAGTAATTAGACGGCGTCCCGGTCAAACGCCATGCGTCCAGACTGGCTGATAAACACCATTCGTCCTCCACGGAAGCCTCCGCTCGGACACGAGGCATCATTTACAGGCAGATCAAACTCAAGCATTTGCATTTTGGCCTCAACAAGAAGGCAGAGGTGCGCCGGCGCCTCGAGAAACGCGTCTTTCACTGTTTTCCTGCAAAGAGCTAAACTCAGCCGATGGTGTTTTTCACCCTCAAACACCACTGCCCTCTCTCTCTCTCTCTCTCCCTCTTCTCCATCCTTTACTCATCGCCTGTCTTCTCTCATCCAAGTATGTCAACCTGTTGGCACTACAAGGTGTGAATCTGACTGACCTTTCACAGAGGTCAGTCAGGTTACAGCCCAAAAGGGGCTTCCGTCTGGTTGGATAAACCTTGCTGGTGACGTGGAAGACGGACGTTTTCCCTCCTGAGCTTCGAGGTTCCAACTTTATCACATTGAAATTTTGTCACAGGCAACTGGATGGGACCCTTTGCTGCACCTCAATGGACTGACATCTGTGTCCGTCTGAGGAGATCAGGGACAGACGCAGATGGAAAATGGAAACTCCTGCAGCATTTGGTGGAAAATAAGTACATGCGTGCTGCAGTAAATGTCCAGTACAGGTACTTTAGCATATATGCTACTTTAGATGTTTGATTCACTACATTATCATTTATTTCTCCACATTTATTTGTACCGCCAGATAATTAATATACTAGATTTGCAATCTATGAATTAACCAGTAAATCAAGATGTATTATTATCTAACCAAGTCAATTCAATTTTATTTCTATAGCGCCAGATCACAACAGAACGTTAGCTCAAGGCACTTTACAGGTGCAGCAGGGAAAGACAGGCAAGGAAAACTTCCCTTTAACAGGCAGAAACCTTGGACAGAAAGTTAGGCTGGTAGATCTCAGTCCTTTCTCCTTCTCTGACCAGGAAAGTCATCAACAAGTGAATTTAACCTGCTGATTGATTAAAGTAAAACTTAGAGAATAAAGCTGAACTAATTATTCCCTCAACTTCAGCATATGAGAAGTAACAGGAAAAAGAAGGTGCCCGACTAGAAAACCAAATGGTACGACACCTTGTAGCGCACATCAGAAACCAAATACTGGTGTACTCAAATATTAATGAAATGCAAACTAACATTTAACTGGATCAGAAGACGTTTTGTATTTATATTTTGTTAAGGTTATATCTATTTTCCTATTCTACTGTTCATTTTTGGATCACGGGCTGCATTTTGATTGGTTGTAAAGTCATTATTTTTCCATCATATTTTATAATAATAATAATAATACATTTTATTTATATATTGCTTTTCTGGACACTCAACTTGTATACGGTCTGTATTCTGCTTTGAAGATCATTTGATCTGATATCTGTGAGAAGAAAGTTCCAACAGGATACGTAATCACTTTAACAGGTTTAACTGCATTTGTGATTGGATCTCTTATTTATGTTTCGTCCAGTTATAGTTTGACAGGTCAGCCTGTTAGTGAGCTCAGTGTTCATGTTATGGGCACACACTTCACACATACTATTGAGGGGGGAACAGAAAACATCAATACTCCAGACAGAAAAGAAGTGAAAGATGAAAACCCGATTCTTTAAAGCGCTATGAACTCAAAGTAAAATACAATTTTCCATTCATTTTCTAATCAGTGTTTATAGGATAATGGTTTCTGTCTTATTTTAGGAGAACACATACAGCGACGTGCGGAACAAATTAAAACACGGGGATGACTCTTCTCCAGAGCATCACTCCGCTTTATTCACAGAACACTTTCCTGCAGGCTACTTTCTCACTCAACACATTGATCTGGAGTTTGATCAGTGTTTCATAATTAAACCTTCCACACAAATCTATTCAGGCTTTTTTGTTTTTTTTGTTTTACACTACTGGTATGTAGAAAACCTTCTTTTGTCATTGGTTTAGAGAAATAAAACACCCATAACCAAAAATACAGTGAATGAATGAAGGTTATTGAAGCATGACATTGGCCTGTTGTGTGTGAAAATGTATTTTTAATTCAAATTTATTTGAAATATGAATCTGAAATAAATTAGGACTTAATCTGTCTTTAACAATGAGCAAATTGTGATAACTGAGAATTAAAATGAAACTTCAAAACACAAGTTCATGTTTACCTTTTTGCCCTTTTTATCAGGGTCATATCGGCTAATTCAATAGTGCCCCCCCCCCGATATTTTCATGCCTTTAACTCTTTACTGCTTCAGTCATGCTTGTTTTTGCAAATGAATAACTTCCCTGGAATGTGTAAAGCTTTTAAAATAGTTGTAAACATTTTAACAGTCAGGATATAAAGGAATTCAGAATAGCTCAACTCAAAGGACCTTAATTTTGTCAGAAAGACATACTAGCTAAAAATATAAGACAAGAAATACATCAAGTGAAAATTTAAGTAAATCAAAATGCTACTGATAGGATATCCATTATAATGTTGTGTGTGTGTTTGCTATAAACTGAGATCTGTGTTGCAGTTATCTCTGGTCAGTAGTTCCCCTGAAGAGTCAGAGGGGGGCAACATTGCAGTTTTTAACATCATCCTGCTGGAGCCAGCGGAGTCCAGCAGCACCACCAGCACCAGCAGCAGCAGCGGTTTTGCTCTTTAGCAGGCGTTTGGCATTTAGCTCCTCCGTCACGCAGTCGATTTTGTTGATTCAGAGCATGGAAACAGAAGCGACGCCTTGTTAAAGGGTTTGTTTGGCCATCAGACTGTGTGTCCCCGGAGGACCGACACCCGGAACACATATCATGAATAACCTGCAGTAAACTTATTTTAATTTGCCTCTGTAATTGACAGTGGGCTCAGTTTCCCTCCGAGTGCAGAAGCAGTTTGTGACCTGGAAGCGAGAACGCTTGTTTATGATGTTCTGGAAAATGTCAGATGTACACAAGTGTTAAACTCAGAGATGATTGATTCCCCCCCCCCCCCTTCTCCTCCTTATTCCCTAAAAGTTGTCGCTGGAAGATTTCAGCAGACGTCTTTTAGTAAACTGCTGCTTTTCTCTCCTCATCGACCTAAAAGAACAACGACTCATTTACATCTCTGCATTTGTGCACGAGCAGAAACCCAACCCAGACACTTTAACTCTTCCAGCGAGAGTCGGAGGATTTATTTTCCTTGAAGGTGAAATTTAAACCACAATGAAGCATCATTTGTAATCAGAAATCGGTTAGTGTGGAACCATATTGTGGTTTGTCTAAATGTAATTTCATATTTTTGATTGATGAAGATGAAGGGCATGTTCTAAATGTTCATTTTAGACTTTAAAGTGCTTTGAAATAAATATATACTGTATATATAATACTCAAATATTTTGAATACTGCTGGAGTCAGATAGACTGATCACACAAAACCTTTTTTATGAGCGTCTGAAATAAAAGCGAGAACTGAATCCAACAACAGAAAATAATTCATTCAAAGTTCATTTTCTTTCTTTTACTATTGCCTTGTTTTAATGACTTTCTTTGAAACACATTTGATCTTCAAAGGGGAAATAATCAAGCAGATTTTCCACAGGATATAGGTCAAGAAAAATAAATAACAATTAAGCATATTTATATTGAAAAGATGTCAGAATAATTCTAACACAGAAAATGTTCCACTTTCACTCTGCTAAAGGAGGAGAAAAGATGCTGCGAGTTTGATTCTCCTGATCTCTCCTCTCGCTGACATTACTGAACATGCTGAGTGGACTCATCCTTTAGTGAAGCGCCGTGCGTCACAGCACGGACTCCATAACATAAAACGTTGGCAGTACAGAGGACCTGGACTGTTATTACTCTGTCAGAAGACGACGGCAGAGCCTTAAACCCCAGATCGCTCATTCCCACTCAGTCTCTTCTGCTGAATGAAATAATAGTCAAATATAAAATGCTGTCATTTCTCGGAGGGGATATTCGGTGGCCTCTTTGGGTCCCCAGACTCCACTTTGGGAGCAGTTAGTCAGCGCAGCATTTACAGGCCTGCTGTAATGATGCTTGTTTGTCTGGTGGTCTGTAAATCACACTGACATGGGGCCACAGCAGACATCACTAATACCCCCCCCCCCCCCCCCCCCGACCTCTGGAGGCGCTCCCCTCAGTCTCTAAAAACACACCACTCTGACTGCAGCGGAGATAAAAGTAGAGTTTTAAGATAAGACAGAACATCTAACAGGAACGGCAAGCTGCAGCACACCAGGGGCCGCGTGCACCACCGTGCGTACGCACAAACACCCGGCGTGCGTACGCATGCGTACATTCTCACGTCAAAGTTCAGATCAAGAGTGAAATGACCGTGGAAATGCGCGGTGGCAATCACGCCAACTTCACGGCTGGCGTACGCACGTTTCTACAGCTGTTGGCCCTTTGGCGACACCTAGAGGTGATGCTGGGAAACTGTTAATAAATAAACGTCACATCAGAGACACATGAACACCGACGGACAATTAACGCACCGAGCTGCGCAAAGTGGTGCCGGAAACACCGTCAACGATGGCTGCCTTGGCTCTATTGGAACTTGAAGACATTGCAAATGGTGCCATTGGAAGAGAGCGTGTGGTCAGACTCATACGAACACTCATACATCATCAGCCGCTTCAGGTTCCAGCGGGTGATCCTCCCGCAACTGTGCGTAATGCTGCGGCCGGCCTTGGAGCGCGACACCGGAGGAGCTATCAACAGGTAACATTTCCATCCTTTAAGAGTAATGCATTCATTCAATCGTCCCGTGATGCGCAGGTGCGCCCCCAGACACTGTCCCGTCTTCACAGCATCACGACCATCACGGTTAAAACGCAGCTTCAGATCTTCCTAACAAGCCGCTGATTGTCTCTGTGCGTAAAGAACTCATGTTAATAACCCCGTGCGTAAAGAACTCATGTTAATAACTCCGTGCGTAAAGAACGCATGTTAATAACCCCGTGCGTAAAGAGCTCATGTTAATAACTCCGTGCGTAAAGAACGCATGTTAACCCCGTGCGCAAAGCCTCACACACGCTCTGCTTATACCGGACGGAGGACAGCGTGCCAAACAATGTATTTTTGCGCGACTCTAATTCGGTCAAAAGCGTCTCCGACTCGCTTCCGGAGAAGTTTCTCTTATTTACTCATCCTTTTGTTTTCATCGCGCAGCCACGGAACCCTCAGGGGGGGGGGGGGGGGGGGGCTCATTTGCATATGATTTGCGTATGTAAATAGGGGCGTGGCCAGGGCGGGGTTGGCTCCTGCTCCAACATGTGCGCTCAATTCCACGTTGATTGGGATGCAATCAGGAAATGTGCTTGGATTCATGCGTACGCGCGGTGATTAGTAAAGGAATCCACGCAAGTCCTGATACTTGAGGCCCCACAGGAGGAAGGAGTTTATTTCATTCTCATGTCAGGACTTCTCTCAGCAGGTAAAAGTCTGTTTAACCAAAACAAGTCACTTTGAGTACATGCAACAGGCAGCGTCCGGATTAACATGCATGTGTTTTTGTCTTTTTGAAGATGCGCTGGACTCGACACCAGTCTGTATTATATTATATTATATTATTAGTTCCATAGATTTAAACATTCTGCATCAGCAGATCTGGGAATTTACTTTGATCCCGATCGGACTGATTTGTGGAGGAGCCGAATTTTACTTAATGAAATTTCAGCAACCAGTGAATTCAGACAAGTTTGGCGTAAATCCATGCAAGCAAGCAATCTCAGCACGTCTGTTTTGATGCAGGATGAAACAAAACAGGATTTAGTGGTGCTATTGTCTATTTTAGAACTATACGGACTCGGACTTCCTTCATGCGTCCGGACATTAGCCTGTAGGCTCTCCATGTCCTGATCCTGATCCTTTTTCCAAGACTTGGATGATCACTCGGAAACCAAGAAATGACTTATAAATTCTGCTGCTGCTGCTTGATAAAGTAGTAAGAGTCCATTGATCTTATTTAGAACAGAAAGAGTGTCATCCGTCAGGATCTCGGAGTCTGTGAAAGCGCTTTGCCGTTTCTGTCTCAGTGTTTCAGATTTCACGGACTGAACTGCTGCGTTTATCACAGGGATTTATTCCTGACTAAATGGAGCTTGTCCTGCCAAACCTGAACCCAGAGGTCACATTTCTGTTTCAATTCATCCATGAACAGTTAATGCAACCCTACCTGCCCTACACCTGGCCCCTTCAGGGGAAACCCCCCCCCTCCTCTTTCAGGCCTGAATCCTGCTGCAGCCTCTCCGTTTCATCCTTTGGACCCTCAGTAGTGTTTTGTCTTTGTTTTCGCCAGCATTCTCCATTCATTACTGCAGCTTTACTGGGAGGTGAGCAGCTTTTTATTGGCACTGCTGCCTGTAAAATCGGTCAGAGCTGGCAGAGAGACTAACCTTTAAACAGAGAGAGAGAGGGAGCATTTGTTAGAGGAAGGATGGACATTCAGGCAGTAAACAGGAAGCGCTCCACAAACACACACAAGTCATTAGTTCACAGCAGTTCTACAAACAGGACTGTGCATGGAGAGACTTATTTTCAGCACGCTGTGGTGTTTGGTCTGATGTTTATTGGGAAGCGACGGCTCCTTTAACCCAAGCCATCGACCGCCCAGCACTCCCATTAAGGCTGTCTGGGATGTCCCCAGGGAGAGAGGATGTGAGGGTGTATGTTTTTGACTTGGAAAGGATTCTTTAAATGGCAATAGGCTTGTTTCTTGGAGTGTTTATGGGCTGGTTTTTCCATCGCTTTGCAGCGTCGGAGGCAAAGTTGAACTTGCATATTGGGTTGTTGAAATAATGGCTTCAAACAGCTCAGTGCATTCGTTGGTACAACGACTTGTACTTTGTAGAGACCCTTTAAGATCTGCTGCAGACATGATGAATAAACAGACGGCGTTCCGGATTCTAATTCCAGAATATTAATGGTTTACCTGCTGAAACTTCCAACTCCAGCAGAGGTTTCCTATCGGATCCGTGTCTGGGGACTAACAACAGAATCTAGAATGAAACAGAACTTCTACAGAAACCAAGCCTTGGTGGAGTTTGAGATTTGCTTGAGATCATTGTCCTGTAGAGTTTAGAGATCTCAGCTTCATCTTTCTCACGAAAGGTGAGACGTTTCCCTCTCTTTTCGGTATCTTGATGTCGGGTGGAATCTTACCTGCTGCAGGTATCCAGCGCCCACTGGACTCCAGCCATGGACTCCTTGTGTACAATTCAGGGATAGGAACTATTAATGTTGAACCAATGATGGGGGAGCTCATTACAGAAATTTAAACTACAATGTTTAGAGTGAAACTGATAAGAAAAACAAAATGCATATTCCTAAAATAAGAAATGCATTTAATGAAAAGTTAACTTGCTTTTAAAAAATATATTCTGACTGTTCAGTCTCAAATATTTTTCTGTTGAGTGGTAATTTCACGGAATGCACTTTACTGCCGATCAGTGGATTTCTGCAACTTAATTTAACGAACAAATCTGTGAATTGTCTTAATCTGAGATGATTTTAGGGGGAGTTAGTTACCTTATTTTTATCATAAAATATCTCATGCCAACTAAATTTACAATGTATTTTCGCAAACAGGAAAATTTTAATAACTTTAGTTTGTTAATGGACTGGCGATCGAATGAGTATGAAACAATGGCAGCATGTTTGACTCGACGTTAGAATAATGAAGTTTTTAACGAAAGATCAGGAGTCTTCAGTGCTAAAAACAAATTAAGATGTGCTGGCTTGAGCAAAAAGTCGTCCAAGTAAAAGAACGGGACAAAGCACAACAATATTATTTAATAGAAATAGTTAAGCATTTGACTTAAATATGTGCGCTCTGGCGACTGATGATATTCAGGGAGTTGAGTGGTTTAAAATTCAAAAGTCGAAACACTTCTAGAGCTCTAACACTGTTTCTACACACAAATGAACACATTTACGAATGTCTTAGACTGTTGATATAAAATGTATTTAAATGCTGACTGACTCTGTGGTAGCATTAGCACTAACCTGCTACATGTTACTATGGTGTAGTCATACTAATAGTGTAATGTCATTACACATGTATTGAATGCTAACTACTCCAATGTTAGCATGCTCTAGTCTATGGCATGTTGTCATACATGTGATAACTACAGTATTAGCATGTTACCTTAGCATTGGACCCCAGTAGAAAACTCACTTTAACATAAGTGAATGTTAAAGATTCAAATTCCTTGTTTTTATTTAATTATTTATGAATTTCTAATGATGATGCTACAATGTTAAAATGTGCCTTTAGCAAACTCATTTGCTGTCAGGTTTTTCATCATGAACAGATACTTTTAAATGTCATATCATCTTTATTGTACGATTTAGTTAACGAAACACTTGAAAACAACCTGAATCCGCGTCTCTCGTGAACAGAGAGGTTCAGTTTTGAGCCGAGTCGTTTTTGGCCATGCAGAAGGGACATGCGTTGTTCTTGCTGGACTGCAGCCACATCTTGATGCAGTCTTTGTGGGTGATGTGGGAGCAGCTCAGCGGGTGGCGACTCTCTGGATCCACGTGGTTCTGGCACATCAGGCAGAGTTTACGGGGCCCGGTAGCCTGACCGCCACCCATCACTGAGCTCTGCGGTGGAGGGGTCGCTCTGTGGGCGGGGCCTGGGGACCCTGGCATGGGCTGGCTGACAGACCCCAGGGCAGAAGCTTCGTTCTCTGCCAGCTTTAAGCCCACCTGCTCAATGACCTCCTCCATTAGCATGCCGCGCAGCATACCGCGGGAGCTCTTCACCTGCTGCAGCATCCTCTGTAACAGGATCCTGGAGCATTGTGGGAATCGGGCCCCGAGCTTATCGAGGAACTTGTCGAGGTTGTCGGTGGGAGGAGGTGTTGTGGATGGAGGGACAGAGTGGACTAGCCGAGCAGGGGGAGGGGAGTGGTTGGGGCTATCTGGGGGAAACGCCGCTCGAGAAGCTGTCATGTGTGGTTGGAGCGGATGCTGTGGTTGATGCGGGGGTTGGAAGCGCGGTTGGAAATGGTGGTTGGGTGGTGGGGAGTGGTAGCGCTGATGGTAAGGGGGCTGGTACTGCTTTTGGTAGACGTTTGGGTGTCTCTGGGGAGGGACGTCGCGGCTCATTGTGCTTGGATGAGGAGATGGCCTGGGTGGAGGCGGGGCCAATGACTGAATCACCTGACTGAATACCAGGTCAGCCTGAGGGAGAAAATAAGATCCTCAAAAATGAGTCAAAGAATATAAAATCATCTGAAAGTTTCAAAACTCTAAAGTACTACAAAACATCAACATGATGGCAAGAAAAGAGAAATTCTTCAGGTCATTTTTAAAGCAAGCATCCCTTTGCTACCGGTACTCAAAGAAAAAAAGACTTGTCCTTCCTCTACATGTAACAAAGATCAAATATCTTTAAACCGGAATAACACACAACAATGATTAACTTTCTGTCTAAATCTGGCACAAAGTTCCAGCCAGCTGCAGACTAAGGAAATATGAGTCTAGGGGCATGACTACCTGTGCCATTAAACCACAGAAGACGACGGTGGCGTAAATGTGCTCGGTGAAATACCTTAAAAATAAAAATGGTTTTTGATAAATTGAATATTTCCATTAAAGCAGCCCCATAAACTGATCTGGCTGATAAAGGACGGAGAAACAAAACGGTCTACCTCAGCAGGAAGCCTGAGTAATGAAGGGTATTACAGTAGAGGGAGGGTCGATAGAGGTAAAGATATATGGAATATAAATGAAGCGTCCCGACTCAGATGAATGAGGGACGGCTACTCCCAGTGGGGGTGGGGCGGTCTTACCAAGGGGACCTCTGGTAAAGAAGGCACGTTGATCCTGGGGAGGGACTGTAGCTCTTGACCCTGCTGCAGTTGCTGCAGAACCTCCTGGAAACGGTTCAGGAGATCATCCTGGTTCTTCCGGACCAGAACCTGCTTCTTCTCCCACTTTTGCCTCTCGTGATAGTACTGCTGTGGGAACTCCATCCGGAGGGCGTTCAGGTACTGCGCCACCTGGGACAAGGTCAGCGTGACCGGAAGGTTTCATTCACAGTGTTCTGGACTGTTATTCCCCAGCTACCATTTGTTTTATTTCACGTGACTCCAGATTCTATTGATGCATGAAGACTAATAGTTAGCGATCGTGGAGACTGGATCAGAGTACCTCCGTCAGCCAGGTGTCGATGTGATCCATGGCGACGTCTCTCTGCTTTTCCACCGCGGCGACCTCGTCCTGCAGAGCCAGCCACTCGGCGTCGTTCGCCTTCTTCCTCACTCGCTCCATCTCCTGTCTCAGCGCTTCCAGCTCCTCCTGCCACCGCTGCTGTTCCTCGCGCTGCTCCTCCGTGAGAGCCGTTAGCTTTCCCTCACTCTCCCCCAGCTCCTTGGTTACCCTGGAGTTTAGGAGTGAAATCTCACCTTTTTGTAATTTTTAACAAAACAGTAAGCAGGAAAACTTTAGGACCACTGGTCAGGAAAGAAAGAAAGAAAAAGACGGGTCAACTTAATCCTTCGGAAAATGTTTCTCTGAATATTTTCTTTCCGTTTATCGTAAAAAACAAATAATTCCCGGATGAATCTGAACTTTGGCAGTAGTCGAAGCCGAAACTGAAAGTGTTTTACTGACTAAAACATTTACTGACTTTACTCATCCGGGTCGTGGTAGACCGCTGCTGAGCCACAGGTCTAATGATCGATCACTGAGCGGTGAAAGTTGATGCCCCGGCTGCAAAACTGCTTCATGTCTGGCGCAAGAGACTCTTGAAATATCTCTGTTTTAGACAAAATGATCCTTAACTTTTGTTCATAAGTCTCCACACAGCCAAACACTTCAACAACAATGCAGTATTCTCGGGAGTAGTGGTCACAAATATTTTTGTTGGTCCATCTGCTGGGGATGGGCGAATACTTCATCTGATCAGCTAACTATTATCTATGCTCAGAAGAAGAGGGGCGGGGCTTAATCGAGGGTTTAGAGGCTATTTGACTCTTCAATACATATAGTATCCGTAATATTTAAAAGATGTGTGTATTTAAACTTCTGTTCACTTCAGAAGAAATAGTCAGGCTGGCTACGTAATACAGAAAAATAAAAATGCGCTTTGTTCAAGAAATAAAAGGTGTGTGTGTTTTGAAGTTAAAATTATTCATGTGAATCAAAAACCACTTTCCCTCGTCTTTTCATTCGTTCATTCATGCATTTAGACTATTCCCGTTTACTCGCCTGTTCTTCTCCTCCTCTGCTCTGTTCTTCTCTGATGTCATTTCCTGTTTCTTGGCTAAGAAGTTCTTCCTGGTACCCTTGGAGTTGTTCAGCTGCAGCTTAACTCGCACAGACTCCACTTTGTCCAGGAGAGCCTGAAAGCAGTCACAGTGCAACACACACCGGTTAGCGCCCCTGCTTCAGAGGTCTGCGCGTGTGTGTGTGTATGTGTGCGTGCGTGCGTGTGTGTGTGGGGGTCACCTGGTGCTGGCTGGAGGCGTCCTCCTTCTTCTTCTCCAGTTGCTTCTTGACTTTCTCATGCGACCCCTCTTCCTCGTCTTGCTCCTTCATCAGGCTGCTGTACCGCTTCGTCAGCTCGGAGCTGCGCTCGAACATGGCCGCCACCTGACTCTCCCAGTCCGGGTCCGTGTTGACGCCCAGCGTGTCCGTCATGCTGTCCGTCTGTACAGCCTGCACCTTCCGAGGCGGGTCTAGTAAAGGAGCGAAGGAACGGACAATCCGGGGAATAAGGAAGCACTTTTAACCCCTTCCCCTCTGGAAGGAGATTAGAGTCGAAAAGGGAGGGACACTCTTAATCTGTGTCGGCCTCCATTTTGAATTGTGGGCTATGTTATTTAAAGCAAGTCCGAGATCATTCCAGAGTGAATCCCATAGAATCTCTCTGGTGGAATTGGGGAAAAGGTGGCTGCAGCATGTAAACACAGTTTGGAAGTGTCCTCCGGCGTAACGTGTGAGGGAGGCTGGGCAAGGCAACAAAAGGGTCTCTGGAGAACCGAGGTCTCAAGACACCCGACATGAAAGAGAGAGTAATTTCAAGACTGTAGAAGTCAGTTAAGCTCGTATTACGGGTATATTCGGGAAACACTCGGAAGATACGTTGTGATTATGGATCAAACCATTATTGTTTAATTTGAATAGTGCAAACACGTGCTGTGTGTGTGTGTGTGTGTGTGTGTGTGTGTGTGTACCTATATAAACAATGAGCGCTGGATCGTTGTCCTTCCGCTTATATACACTGTTTACATGCGGCTACGGCATTAGCGTCCCATCGTCACGCATCTGCTGCGGTGACGCTAACCTACCTTCCACCGCCATGCTTGCTAACCGCAGCTCCAGGTCGTCCTCCTGCGTCAAACTCTGGGTTTCGTGCTCTTCCTCTGAGTCCATGCTAAGCGTCTCCCAGCTAGCGTCCATGCTAACGGAAGTACAACTATGAAGAAGTTAAACCATTCGGGGTTAGATTTGTTGACCAGATAATATATTAATTAACAATGTGTTGAAATAACTTTATCGACAACAGCGACTTTCCAATCAAATTACAATTATATAAAATAATAATTTAAACGTCATACTTAAGTTGTCACCGCAGTTCGCTAACTGTACATAAACGACGGTGCGTCGCTGAAAGTGGTCCGTGAGAAACAAATCAAAGATCGTTTATAAATATATATTTTTTTAATCGATCGGCAAATAGTCGCTAACAAGAAACGTACAAACGTATTATCAGCAAAATCATATCATTGCCGTTGCGTTATCTATCTATTTTATCAGTAAAATTCAGATTAAAAAAAATATTGCTTTAACATGTAATTGATTCTTAAATATTATGGTCTGCATGGATACCATTTTAATTGCTCGAGTAATTGCTTGCCATGAATAATTTTTGTGAAAATAAAAAAATCTGAAAAGAGTCATCTGTGGAATGGCCAGGTGAAAAAAGAGGTTATATATTCAAGGATGACATTTAAATAATAATTCTCACACTTCTCTTATTTTAAAAACAAACAATTTTTTTACTGCTACTTCAAAATAAATAAAAGTTCTCAATTTAATTTCAGAAAGTTGACTTTTAAGAAATAAAAAATAATCACGTGGCTCTCATTCTCTTCTGCATTAGCAGCCCTCGTAGCCCAGAAACGAGGGATTCAAGGAACGGCATCAGAGTGCGACTTCTTCTCGGCTTTCTCCTCTCTGGCTCCCGTCAGGAGTTCAGCTGGTCACATGACGGAGCTGGGACTCCCTGCTCCTCCTCTCCTCCTGTCAGTCGGCTGTTCTCTCTGTCTGTCACTGTGTTTGTCTACTAGCTAGCTGCTACTGCTAGCTATCCCCACCACCAACGACGTAAACATGGCGGACACAGCCAGGGACCCTCCAGTGGAGAACACCGACTTCCATGAGTTGGAAGACGGGGAGGAACTGTTCCCAGAGCCGTCCGCCACGCAGGAGGTGAGGAGGAGGAGGAGGAGGAGGAGGAGGAGGAGGAGGAGGCCGAGTGGAGCTGTGGCAGGCAGGGCGTGATGCTTCTGTATGGTGGCGGTGGGTGGGAGAGAGGCTGAAGGGAGACCCGCTAAAGGGTGAATACGTGAACGGGGTGAGGGTGAATACGTGAACGAGGCTGCTTCTGTCGGAGCTCCAAATTAATAAATCATTTCCGTTGCCGGCATTCAGTGAAACGGACACTTAAACTATTACGGTGTTGCGTGTAACAGCGCCGAAGACGGCCTTCGATACGACATACGGCGGCCGAGGAGGGTCATATTCAGTCAGAGAAAGGCGCATGCTAATCGTGTTTACCCACCGTCAGGTGACAGTCACGCAGGTGTGGGTGATGCATTCAGGACAGACCGGAAAATAGTCGAAACGTTCAAAGTACTTGTATAAATATTAGATATTTGAACTAGTTGAAGTCGACGGGTAAAGTTTGGAAATGTTCCTCACAGTTTCCTGCATGTTATGTGTTGTGTCCACAGCGTGTCTGTGTCGTCCTCGGCTTTGGAAACCCATGTTTCGTGTAAACAATGATGAAAATAAAAGCGACATCGAGAAGCTGCAGTAACTTCACGGAGTCTCTTTCATTCACCGAGAGCTCGGTCGTAACGTCTCTCTCCAGGCCTGCGTGTCCTGCGGGGGACTTCCTGGACTGTGTTTGGGCACCTCTGGCGTTACTGTCGGCCTCGGCCCGAGCCGCTGGCTGGGCCCTGATGATGATCACACTTGTGGAACGAGTTTTTTTTTTTTTTTTTTCCCCCTCTCTCTCCGCTTTCTAAACATGTTTCGTAATGCTTGGTTTGGTTTAGCGGTTGGATAAATGGTGTGTTTGATTTTGGTAACTGTCGACACAGCCCTTTCTGGTTCACTTGAATGCACACACACACGCACACACACACACACACACACACAGTGTTCCAGATTCGGATTAATTCACACATTCTTCTCTCCTGTTTGGTAGAAACATGTGGTTTTCCCGAGAAAGAGAGCGTCTTCCACATTTAAAACAGATCTGCGTAAACACAGCCCGTGCGGACCTTTGACATTCGTCTCCGTCTTTTAGCGCACCGGACTTGGGACTTTCTCTTAGTCATTCTTGATCGATCCTCTTTTGTGCTTGTTTCTTTTCCTTTCGTATGAACTCCCCAGACATTCAACGCAGGAATTGGCAGCTACATAAAGTTGAAGTAAAGCGACGGGCAGTTTGGTTCAGATGCTACGACTGTAGCGTTGCGTTGCGTTGCGTTCATGTTTCCCACCGGGAGGAGTGACTTCTCTCGTGCTGCTTTGAGTCCCGGCCTTCGCTGTGATTTCTCTTATCGTGTTGGTGGAACGCTGGGTCAGATGTAACTGGTTGTTCCTTCTGTTCCCAGTTTAATGCTCGTTGTTTTTATATCTGTCAGCATGTGCAGATATTAGAGCTGCTGTTTGTTCAACTGGTCCATTAAATCATTCTCCGTTGAATCCGGATTAGTCTCGGACGTTTTGAATGGATGGCTAGTCAAACTGTGTGTGTTCGTGTGTGTGTGTGCGTGTGTGTGTGTGTGTGTGTGTTTCCTTCCTCTGACCTCTCCATGCGTTTGCTGAGTAAGGAAGAAGGAAGCTCCTCGTTATCATCACTCACTTCCTCTTGGTTCCGTTCACCCCTTCCTCTTTCTATGCACTCAGCTAGAGTCTCTCCATCCTTCCCTCCCCTCCGTTCCTCACGCTGGAGCCGACGGGAGAAGCCCCCGCCTGCCGGCTGATCAAACCCCCTAACGTTTGTGTGACGGGCTCCCTCAGAGTTAAAGCTTTAGCTTGTGTGGCTTTCACCAGAACTGGAAGTTAAAGAATCTTCCACGATAATTCATGTCTCAAGAATCGATTCTATAAACAGAAAAGTGTCTGTTGATCCTTCGTGTTTTAGATAAAGACGATGCACTCTGTAAAACTGTCCTACTGGACTTTGGGCTTGTCCCCTGAGCAAATCAACTTTCTCCTCTTCACCCTGTCCTTTGCATCGTCCTCCCCGACACCAGCCACTCTCATGTCCTCCCTCACTACGTCCATGTATCTTCTCCTGGGTCGACCTATAGCCCTGTTCCCTGGCAGTTCCATCCTCAGCATCCTTCTACCGATATAGTCCCCGTCTCTCCTCTGGACATGTCCAAACCATCAAAGTCTAACTTTGTCTCCAAAACGCCTAACCTTCACTGTCCCTCTTATTGTCTCATTTCTAATCCTGTCCAAAGGTGTCCGAGTTGGGACACCGTCATGTGATCAGCTCTCAGATGAAGGACGACTCTTGTGAAGTTGATTTATGAGCGCTGGTTTCTTTCTGCAGGAGTTGTTGCAGAGGATGGACCGCTCTCGCTCGCTTTAAGCTTCCACCGTCCCGGTATCGGGGGGGGGTAGAAATCAAAGTCCAGTTTGAGGAATCCTGACATGACAAACAAGCGACGACAGCTTTTATTACATTTTAAGGGTCAAAGTTCTAAACATTTTACCCTCCGTGCAACTGATCATGCATCCAGTGAAAATGCCGCTTCCAGCAGTAGCTGAGCAGCCGCTCAGCTGATGGACGGCGTGCTGGTTTATTTTATTAGATCTACTGTAAACGCTAAACCCATTTCAGAAGACTTTTCAATGCACCCAAGCTTTACAGCATTTCATACTTGAGTCGGTCGTTGTTGCGCCTGTCATGACGCTGTACCATTCAGACGAAGGAACGGGAACACAAATGTACTGCAGTATTACAGCTCAGGCTACACCGAAGTCGCCCTCGTTGTCACTAGTGTAGTTTTAGCTACTTATTCCTGAGCGCCAGGCTGTTTCCCTTTCCTCACTGGCAGGCAGGAAGTCCTGTGGCACAACAGGAAGGATGACACAAGTTGCTGGAAGCTTCCTCCTTCTTCTTCTTCTTCTTCTTCATTGAAATATGTTGAGTCTGCACAGTGACAGTTCAGAGGTTTCTCCTCCGTTGCTGCTTTCCTCAGATGAAGGCGTGCCTGATGCTGGACTAACGAAGCGTCAGTGACGATGTACTCTTGAACCTCTTATTTCAATGAAGGATTTAAGTATTAAATACTGCCGGCATATGGTAAACAATAGTAATGTAGAAGATGAATTAATTATCTATACTAGTAACGTATGATATTAAGCAGCACTCCACTTTCTATTACTTGTTACTTACAGTGGAACCTCGGTTCTCGAACATAAATTGTTTCGTAACACTGTTCGGAAACAGATTTGTTCAAAAACCGAAAATATATTACTAGATGACTCTGTTCCTACGCTAAAGAGAATAAAGCGAAGCAACAAACCTGCACAACCTTTCTCCTCTGGCCGGTCCACTCAAACTGAACCTTTTCGGTTAGGCTCCGCCTTCTTTCGCGTGTCTTCGGTTTGCCTCGGCTCCACTCGAGTGTTCCAACTCTGAAAATTTGTTCGCCTTCCAAGGCAATTCAAACTCCATTTTTTTGTTCGACTCCTGAGTCGTTCGAGAATCTCGGTTCTGCGGTACTTTCTGAACTGGTCTGGTTCTGTCTTTCAGTCCGGACCAGCCAGTCTACCTGCTCAAGACATCAGCACCCACTTAAATGGGCCCAAACGGGACTCGTTGTTTGATGACGATCCAGAGGACCTGTTTGCAGGTACGCCCCCCCCCCCCCCCCCCCCCCCCCACACACACACACACACATTCACTGTGCCTTTTTTCGTTTGTGCTCTCGTAGAGGCCACGGAGGAGGTTTCGTTGTTGGACAGTCCAGAGAGAGACGTCCTTCTGTCTGACGGCCCGTCGCCTGCCATCACCCCCATCACGCCTCCCACCTCCGTCATCGCCCCTCGCATCACCCTCGCCCACGACGATATGTTCACACACTCCTCTTTTGACGAGGTGACGGCGCTCTCACACGCGCACACGCGCACACACACACACACACACACACAATTTTTACACTCTACTTTTGTCGGTGTTTCGCATCCTTCGGGTTTTGTGTTTTCTGTTTGTGGGCAGCTTTTGAAAAGGTGAACTAATAAGTCTGAGCTGAGAGTTTCAGCTGGACGCCAGAGTCATGATCACAAAAGTATTTGATTTTTATACTGTTTATTGATCTTTTTGCATGTATGTTGTTCTTTGCCCTGGTTTCTAGTTTTCTCACTGATAGATTTTCTCTTCATACATTATGTTTGTTCTTAGAGGTGTGATCACACTTACGTTGACTCACTTCAGAGAAGTATTATATTATTACAGTATTCTACTTAATTATTCATATGAATATAAAGACGCAAGGAAAAAACTTCATTGAGTATCTCGCGTTGTAAACCTGCTCTCCTCTCGTATTAACGAGTGTAACCACGACAGCGGCCCTTTTCAAGTGTCGTATTTGTGTTACCTGCAGGTCGAGGAGGAGGAGGGTGCCGATTCCTTTGACATCCATATATCAGTGTCGGACCCAGAGAAAGTTGGTGAGTATGCTTTCATTTCACATCCCTGCAGCTGAAGATCAGGTCAGACTGGCGTTTTTGTAATGCTCACCCCCCTCTCGGAACGTGACGGATATGCTGGAGGACATATTTCACATCATCTTATGTCTGTCAAAGCTGACGAGGGGTGAAATGAGACAGCAGTTTACGACGTAGCCGTGATTGTCGCCCCCTGCAGCCTGTTCTGCGTCATTACCGCCCCTATTGGCACCAACGTTTGTGGTGTAGAGCTGACAACGTGACGTATTGGTTTTGCAACTAGAAAACAAAGTTTAAAATGAGTTTCCTGTTCAGAGCTTAGATTATTAGGTTGTCAACATGCCTGTTAGTTCTGTGACTAGAAAACAAATTCAACAACCAGTTGAACCGGTTTGATGTTGGCTTGTATTTCTGTTTCAAACATGAATTCTTCTATTTCCAGTGGGGAAGAAAAGTATTTGGCAGCAACAGTTTAAAGTTATCCCACTTTAATAGATGAGGACGGGGGGGGGGATTATACAAATAAATAAACAATTTATTTATATAATAGTGTAGAAAATAAATATGTGGTCAATAGCAAAAGTTCAACTCAATATTTTGTAGTGCAACCTCGGTTGGCAATGACAGAGGCCAAACATTCCCTGTAGCTCTAGAGCTGTGGTTTGGGGCTGTCGCTAGGCAACACAGACTTTCAACTCCCAACAGATATTTTCTGTTGTATGAGGTCTGGAGACTGGCGAGGCCACTCCAGGACCTTGACGTGGTATCCTGTCCCCTTTGCAGAAAAGCAAGCAGCCCCAAAGCGTAATGTCGCCCCATCATTTTAGAATGAGTTAATTATCAGAATTAATTTATCCTGAAAATGAAAAAATATCAAAACTTATGATGTAGAATCGTATATAAAAAATGATAGACTTGGCTTTAAATAGTTTTAAATATGATTTCAGTCACTGACTTTAGAAACTGTCATGGCACCATTTAACTTCTACCGAATAACACCCTGATGAACGCCAACGGAGCTGGGACTTGCAAAGGCATGACCTGCAAAGCCTGCCTTCTGGAGCAGATGTTCCATTTAAGATCTGAAGATGGAGACACGCTGGTCTGGAAGAGGAGAAGATCAATCTATATGGTTGAAGTAGGAAGTAAAGGAAATGAGAGGAAACAGTGTTGCAGGAGAATCATGGAGCGCTTTGAACCGCTTGATCTTCACTACGGTGGAAACAAGGGAACTAAATGAACTGAGCTACTGCAGAACAATAGAAAGACATTCATAGGTGCGAGTAGCAGGACACACACACACAAATTAGTGCTGTTTGAAATTGACTGTGTTCGCTTGTGTGCCTGTTGCCGCTCATTACTGATGAGGTAATGTTGAATTGTGTGTGTGTGTTCCAGGTGATGGAATGAATGCATACATGGCCTACAAAGTGACGACCAGGGTGAGATTTACATCACACAATTTGATGTCTCTCATACTTGGATGGTAAAAGGAAAATTCTATCCATCAACCCAAACATCGGGCCGCGCTTTTACGTAAACACAGAATTATATTTGTTCCAGAGGAAAAGATAGACACAAGTTTTCACCTTTTTTATAGAGGTGCATGACATAATGGTTAAAAAAACATGAATGTGATGTTACTGCATAGTCATACTTAAGCCAGTAACATGACGTACTGTAATTGAATGGGTTAGAATAGCAGCGTACTGTTAGCGTCAGCGTTAATGTGAACGTTCAGGTCATTTCCTGTTTGTTAACTGCTGCCTCTCTCTCTCTCCCTCTTTGTCACTCACCCAGACCTCCTTGTCTTCATTTAAGAACAGTGACTTTTCAGTAAAGAGACGCTTCAGTGATTTTCTGGGTCTGCACAGTAAACTTGCCTCCAGGTACCTGCACATAGGCTACATCGTCCCTCCGGCACCGGAGAAAAGCATTGTGGGTAAGCAAAGTCACACGCTCCCTCTACCATGATCACTTTTCTCCAAAACAGAAGTTCACCAGTCAAATGTCGGACATGTTTTTTGCCAGATGTTTGGCAATCACTTTTAAGGAACCCCCCCCCCCCCCCCCCCCCCCTAATACAGTCTGTGTGGAATCGTACCTACGCATTTGCGAGATTGTTTTTGTCCCGATCGTTAATCAATTCTGATAATGAGGCTCTCCTCTGCAGGGATGACCAAGGTGAAGGTGGGGAAGGAGGACCAGTCGTCCAATGAGTTTGTGGAGAAGAGGAGGTCGGCACTGGAGAGGTACGATGATGCATAATAAATTGTTCTCTGCTGCTTGTTCTGGAGAATCTAAAGAAGCCGTTTCTCCACAGAAACATTTCTACTTGAATAAATCATCCAACAGTTGTTTGATTTCAGGCAGTCACTGGATTGAATTCATATTTGAGACTAGCAATACAAAGCAGTCAGCTGTTCTCTAATCTGTCCTCTGTGGTTTGTTCAGCCTAACTCACGAAACTGCTAGCAGGTGTTCATGAGCGGTTTTCTCTTTTCATATAAAATAATTATTTCCATCTTTATTCGCATTATAATTCAATCACTCAACGCAAACTCGGGTACAACTTTCCAGTATGACAGGTTGAAACACAAAAGTCACTATCACAGCATGCATGTTGTGTGTTTGTGTGCGTGTTGAAAACTGAGGAGGGGGTGGGGTCGACATTCTGCTGCCTTTTACTGGTTGTGTTTGATAGGAATGTGTGATGGAGCTCAGGGCTGCAGGACTCCATGCTGATGGACACACACACACACACACACACACACACCCTAATCTTTAAATAATCAGCCATGAGGATCATATTGAATGACTGGATTAGAAGCAGGTCGTCATAATAAGTGACGTTTTAAGCATTTTCTATGGAGCGTTATTTTTTCTCTCTTTCAGGTACCTGATGCGAACAGTGAAGCATCCCATCCTGCTGAAGGATACTGATGTCCTGCAGTTTCTAGAGAACTCAGAGGTAAACTAAACAATGATCTGATAATTCGGTCAACATGTTGGCATCAACGTCAGTCAGTGTGACTCAACAAACCCCCACAAAGCTGCTCGGAGCAGAGTCGGAGCTCTGCTCTTCATTTCTGCACCATTTCTGAATATTACGTTTTGTTACCGGTAAACTGACGAGGCCACAACTAGAAACCTCGTCATCAGTAATCGACCAACCTGTGAAGGGAATTTTGGCTTCGTCTCGTGAACAACTTCAACCACATGCCTGCTTTTGTCTGAAGTGTTCCTCCGGAGTGTAATTGTTATGGAGGCGGTAGTGTTAAATGGATCCAGTAGCGCGGAACATCATTGTTGGACACACTAACCATAGAATGTGCCTCAGAAGCTCTGCCTCTAATGGGGCAAATACAAATAAAACCGCTCCAAAAGAGACAAAAACTGCCCCGTGAATGCAGACTCAAGCAGTGAAACGTCCCAACAAGGTCAAAGCAGCGAGTGTGGCTGGGCCGCTAAAAACTGCCTGAGGGTTTACGGCCCCGTGGCGTTTCCTGTTTCCTCTTATTGCCCACTCCAACTAAATCTTCTGTAACATTTCATCTTGTTGATTCAAACTGTCTTCCTCCCCCTCCCCCACCACCTCCCCCTCCTCCTCCTCCTCTGCTACCCACCTAAGCGGTGGTGGGATTGTGTTGGGAAGGAGCCAGCAGTCGTTGGGCCCACAATAAATGGCCTTGTGTCACAGATTTAACAGATGAATCACTCGGACGCTTGACCGAGCGTGTCGGTTCACCCGGCCCGCCTAATGAAACAACTAGGGGGGGGGGGGGGCAATTGAAAGCTATTTTTTAACTGCCTCTGCTTCCACTAGTTTACCATCGTCCCACCCTCGGCATATTCCTCCGGGGCCGAGCGTCCCCTTGCTGCCGCTGTGGCTCCGATTAAATGAAATTGGAGGGTAGGGGGGTAAATCTGCTCCTGCACCAGAGGAAACCCAGCATGTCCGGGGGAAAAGTAAACTTTCCCAAAATGAAGAAAAATGAGCTTATTTTCAGACCTTCAGCCGTTCTCAGAGTGAAGTGATGGTTTTTGCTGCTGTGAAATTTGCTCGCCACACAAAGTGGCTGGATTAAATCTGACTGGTGCTAAAAAGGTGAGAGACTTTACAATCAGAGCAGAGGAGAGGAAAGACCAGAGAGAGAGAGAGAGAAAGTATGGAGCAGAAAAGAGAAGGTGAGAATAGAAGAGATGTGAAGGTTAAAGTACGAAAAGAAAGACAACAGAGTGCATGAAAGTACTTTATTTTAAATGAGGGAGAAGATCTGATGAAAATGAAGGGATGAAAGAACCAAAGAAAAAGAGACCAATGCAAGAATGGATGGAGCAAAAACAATGGAGCCTTCACACTGTTATCACCCTGATAAGAGAGAAGCAAACTCCAAAAAAGGAATCAGAGAAGAATGAGATGATGGAACTGAACAACGGGAGAGTGAATTCTTTAAATCCTGAAATGTTTTTCCTCCCAATGGGGTGGATCGTGCGTTTTAAGACTTTAAACAAGACACACCGGTGCACAAAGTGTTCGGCTCTCGTGATGGAGAAGCTGGATCAGCTGGAATGAATTAGCACCGAACAGAGAATGTGTTCAGGAGAGGGGTGACTCTATCTCATGCTCATACTGATGGAATTTATACTTTGGAAGCCAACTGGACGACTCGGCACAACAAATACCAAAGCAGATGTTTTGTACTAAAATATCCTCAATGCACCTTTTTAAAAGGAGAGCATGAACTGTTTTTAAAATGTTCATTTGTTTGTTTGTTGTCCAGTTGCCGCGGGCAGTCAGCACTCAGGCTCTGAGCAGCGCCGGACTTCTCCGAATGGTCAACAAGGCAGCAGATGCGGTCAACAAGATGACAATCAAGATGAACGAGTCAGACGCTGTGAGTCAAAGAGGGAGGAGAGTGCAAAGCATGAAACAAAGAGAGGAGGAGGCGCGATGAAGGAAGGGAATTGAGTGAGCAGGAAAGTGTAAATTAAATATTTATCAAACGAAATATGAACTGATAAGGGAAGAGATGTGAGAAGAAGGCTGGTGAAATAAAGAATTATGGAAGGAGAGATGAAGGGATGAGAAGGAAGGGAAAATGGAAGCAAGGAACTAGGGTGGCAGAAGAGTGGAAGAGATGATATAACTTCTAATTGTCTCTGTGTCAGTGGTTCGAGGAGAAGCAGCAGCATTTTGAGAATCTGGATGTCCAGCTGAGGAAGCTTCACATCAGCGTGGAGTCTCTGGTCTGTCATAGAAAAGGTACGACGTGAAAAGTCGCATCTGTGTTTCAGGTCTGGAAAGTTGCCGTCTCTTCATCGTGTCACACAGAGCTGCTGTTTTCTCAAAGTGAAACTTTTCAGAATTGGTGTAGTTGTGAAAATCACAAAAAACAGTCTGAGACCCCGAGCCGCCACGTCTCCTCTGCAGAGCTGTCTGCTAACACGGCGCAGTTCGCCAAGTCGGCGGCCATGTTGGGGAACAGCGAGGACCACACCGCGCTCTCTCGTGCTCTGTCCCAGCTGGCTGAGGTAGAGGAGAAGATCGACCAGCTTCATCAGGATCAGGCCAACGCAGACTTCCACCTCTTCGCTGAGCTGCTGGGAGACTACGTCCGCCTCATCGCCGCTGTGAAGGTGCGACCGCCCGGAGATCCTGCTTCACGATGAGGAACGCCAGAATCTGAGCTCTTTATGCGTTTCATCTAACGCGTAGAG
The DNA here is from genome assembly GCF_040956055.1 of Brachionichthys hirsutus. Lineage (NCBI taxonomy): Eukaryota > Metazoa > Chordata > Actinopteri > Lophiiformes > Brachionichthyidae > Brachionichthys > Brachionichthys hirsutus. Next base: position 11,549,242 of record NC_090900.1, on the reverse strand, counting down.
TATTTCCATTGTTCACATACAGGTTATGTGTTTTGGTGATTGGTGGGCCGAGGATAGGATGATTACATTTAGAATCTGGATTCTAAATTGCCCTTTTTGTGTCGTCATGGTTGTGAGATATGGCCATTTTACCAAATTTACTGACATTGTGAAAGTTAATAATTGGTCCATCTCCATGGCAACATTATTGTACGATTTGGTGCATTGAAACGACAACTGAAGGGGATACGGAATGGAATACCGTACATGTATTTACATGCTCCTGTGGCTTGGATGCTGCTCCAGATAATCGTACTTTAGTAAACGGTGACTTGTAATTGAAACTTGACAATGATTGTTGAAAGTGATTTTTTAATTGTGTGTGTGCGTGACCAGGGTGTGTTTGACCACCGCATGAAGACGTGGCAGAAGTGGCAGGACAGCCAGATGCTGCTGCAGAAGAAACGAGAAGCGGAAGCCAAGCTGCAGTTCACCAACAAACCTGACAAACTTCAGCAGGCCAAAGATGAAATCAAAGAGGTGAGACGGCGGCGCTAAATGCTAATTTCACTCTCCTCTCATAGAGGAAAAAGAGTGTCAGCAAACAGTGGGAAAAGTGACAGGAATATGATCTAAATCCATCAGAAAGCTAATGCTACATAACGAAGCATTTAAAGCAATTGCTTTCCTTGTCATTTTTATACTATATCCTGTTTATGAAATTTACAATTCCCAGGAATCACTCTCCTCTCTGTTGGTATGTCCAGTCGGCTAAAAGAAGTGCACCTCTGCAGTTCAGTCATGTGAAAACCTTTTTTTGGGCGGGGGGGGGTCCAGAAATCTTGTTTTCCATCAGCCTGCAGACTCCACATGAGCTCAGTACGACAAACAAGAGAGTAGAAAAGTACTTTATTAGAGCGTCTGTTGAAGCTGTCACCACACAAATTCATCCGCTCTGTCAGGATGAAACATACACTCTTCCTCGCTCTCACACACACGCTCACAGTTGGCGTGGTCAGGGGTCTTGTATTAGAGCAGAGGAGCTGTCAGATGGGGGGGGGGGGGGTGAAGGGGTGTTTTTAGGAGGTAGTGGAGGCTGTCAGGAGCTGCAGACGAGGACAGATCGCAGTAGAGTTACAACCAACATTTATTTGGAGCCGACATGAGTTTTGCCGCCTGTCAGGAGGCCGGTCTTGGTTCACGCCTTGACAACAGCAACAGAAAACACACAGCGGCTTTTTCTGTGGTCGAAAGAAGAGAGGAGTTTTAGTTTTCACACTGTTGCTGTTGGGAAGTTGATAAACAGCTGTTCCAGACGAGAGGAAAAATAATCTACAATCGGTGACCTGGACGTAGTCCTGAGCTCAAAAACCTAAAACGTCTTGAGGAGACTTCTGTTTGAAAGATTAGCAGTCGAGGAGTCGAATCTGTGAACGCAGCAGCCGTAAAGCAGTAGAAACACAGTTCATATATATATACACACGAAGAAATGTATTTATTTACTGCTTCCACAGTTGGTTCTTAGAACAAACATATATTATATATCATATTTATATTATGTTGCTCTGACATGCAGTTTGGTGCTGAATTTGTCAATTTTGACCGCAGGAGAAATGTAATGTTTCTCAGTGATATAAATACACAGTGGTGTTTTGAGAGTCGGTCAGATTATTTAACGACACTGCCACCTGTGGGCTACAAACAGAAACAACAGCTGGAGTTTGAACCTGCTTCTGAGAATCCTACGAAAAAGAAAATCATTATTATTATTCTCAGAAAATAAAAAGCAGGAGGTAATTATTCCTGGAATTTTATTTTTTAAATCATAAGTAGAGATTTCCTGCAAGTTTACTGGTCTGATGTCCAGTTTACATTTTGTTATTTAAGTATATTTGTTTTTGAAAGGAAAGATAAAACAATTTTATTAAATTGTGAAGTGGGTTAAATTACAAGTTGTAGTAAGATGTAGTATTACATCATCCATCTTTTTACCCAAACCCCTCTCTCTCCCAACTCATGCTGCTTTGTTCTAGTCAACATTAGCAACTCAACCCGATGGTATAAATTAGCCTGGTGGTTAGCAGACATCCAGCTTAACTAGTTGCGTGTATTAGTTATACTTTCTTTCTACAGATGCCTGCAGTTGAATCTCAGCTAACAAACAGAGTTGGCCATTGCTCAAATGTAGTTGCTAATATTCCCATAGGGAGAGCAACAATTTAGCGGCCTGCAGAGTTCATAGCGTCGGTGTCGGATCCGGATTGATGCACCATTTGGTTCCCCTGATTAACATTGTGTAATAAAATGTACAGGAGAATCCGCCTAGCTTTACACGGAGACACCAGATGGAGGACATCCACCTCCTAATCCCATCCTCGTTTATAAAAAGGTCATCTTTTCTGAAAACGTGGACGTATTTAATCTGGTAACATGCGTTGCTCGGTTATAACAAATGAAGTTCTGAATTTAAATAACGCATTTCTGAAAAGCCTGATTTACGTGTCACACGGAATTTCACGTACATGAACGTGGCCTAAAAAGGATCAAACTGATGATCAGAAACATGACAAATATGCACCTCCACTTTTAGTCTGTGTCAGCTCAGTTCCTGAGTTGTTGGTAGTGTACAGTGTTTGCATACCGTTAAGTTGCGGGTTAGACTCCGCTTTAAACGCGCTTGTCTCCTGCCAGTATTCTATTGTTTCAAGCTGGTGATTTTGTTTCGTCATGTCTTTGGAGTTTTTTTTTTCTTGCCTCTTAAATTTTGTTGCATTTTCCCTGCCATGCCTTTCCACAACCAGGAGATTGAGGAGGTAGGACCTGCCCCACCCGTTTGCCCGTCTGTCTGCCTGCCTGCCTGCTTCACACCTCTTATTTGCCTTATTGTAGAATTAGGTTATCATCTTTATCATTTAGTGGAGTATCATCATGGTGGCACTCATTTCTTGACGATTTGAGTCGCTGAACTCCAATTTACATTTGGGAAAACATTTTTCCTTTGTGAACATCAATGTTCAATTTGTTTTTGATTTGATTACAATTTTCACTTGGAAGCCTAAAATGTGATATCTGACAAACCCGTTCATGTGACCGCTTCAATAATTTCTCAGATATGTTTACTCTGAAACCTCAAATAACCAGCAAATTAAGCAAATGCAAACTCCATAGATCTTTTTGGTAAACTGATGCTCCTTCTGAATTTGATGCCAGCAACAAGGAACAAAAGACAGAAATGCAGTTTAAGCAGCTTCAGGTAAAGCGTTTTATTGGTAGCAGGTATTATGACCTAGTATAAAAGTGACATTAAAAAATACTCGGTCTTTGTTGTTGTAGCTTCAATAAAATATCCAGCATCTGTAACAATCTGAAAGCTTATAAAAATATTTATAGATTTTATTAATCAGAATATCCAAATAGAGCAACACGATTTCTCAACTGAAAAGGTGACCAAAAAAAATGTTTGTTTGTTTGTTTTTCATTTTAACACACATCATAGATTCTGTCTCCCTTCATTTGTGTTTCAGCTGGAGGGTAAGGTCCAGCAGGGAGAGAGGGACTTTGAGCAAATCTCCAAAACCATTCGCAAAGAAGTCAGCAGGTTTGAGGTGAGACGGATGGACAGAGGGATGGATGGATGGAAAAAAACTAATATTCGTCTGTTTATATAATATTCACCTGGAATTCTCTGTACTTTCAGTAACAGACACTTGTAATCCAGTGTATTTTATTTTAACAGAGAGTCAGAGTGAAGGATTTTAAAAGCATCATTATCAAATATCTGGAGTCACTGGTTCAGACACAACAACAGGTAACACCAATAATATAATCAAGCCACTAGTTTTCAAATATATTTGTAAATGTGATCTAAATTTAAAATATGTATATTTATCTTAGTTGTTATGTACAAATAAAAGAACTAGAACTAGAGTGTTTAATAGATGGTAAATAACTGAAAGATGAATTTTCTCCTCCAGCTGATAAAATACTGGGAGGCCTTCTTACCTGAGGCCAAGGCCATCTCATAGAGTCCACACACATTCAACAGACAGTCCCGACCGGGTCCGGTCAAGCCACTGTACCCATAATGCACCTGCCTTCCTGCGTCACTTTCATCCTGCCAGTTATGCCCTGAAGAAGTGAAGTGAGCCTGCGAATCAGCTCGGAGCGACTCTCCTCCGATTCACACACGTATTCCTCTTTTCTTTCTGCAGATTTCAGTGCTGTGTTCAAGTCCCGTTGGCGTCATTGTCATTCCCCTGATTGATGCTTTTTTAATTACAGTTTTGCACATCTCATACTCGTATTCCTTCTCAGTGAAATCAGACTAGAGGAAATTTAAGAAATAACTAATCATCCAAACCTAATTTTTATTAAATCTTTCACTTGAAATGTGTTATTTTTCCCACTATCCATATTATTTAATGGAGCTTGAGTAACCTTGCAACAGCATTCCTCTTCATACCAACAGTGTTTTACAACCGCCCATCGGTTTTTACGACTGGATTTTGTCACCAAACTGGAAGTGAATGGGGTTCATGGAGACTTTTTTTCTTTTCTTTTTTTTTTCCAATTTACTTTTATTGTGAAAAAAGAAAAAAATGGGGTTCATGGAGACTGTTGGATGAATTTCTCTGTAAATTTGACCTCAAAGAAACACATTCCTGCCATAAAAATGAAAAGTTGAACTCGAGCATTTTGGCCACATTACAAAACCTGAGCTGGTTCGAGAAGAAGCTGTGTTATGGTCAAGGACCCAGAGAAAGCTAGTAAGAAATTCTTAAAAGTACAATTATATTAGAATATTGAAACCATGTTTTTGGCTGTCAGGGTTACTTATTACATTTCTACACCAATGGATATATTCATTTATCTCGCAGTTGCTATGCTAACGATGCTTGAATACCGGTAGATTATTTTAGTCATAAACTTTGTGGTGTTATTTTATTTCATTTTTTTAAAGTTTGGAACATGAGCTGTGAAACTGATCCGGAGTCAGTGAGGAAGGACGTCTGACTGCATTGTTTGCTATTTTATGTTTTGTACTCCCCGTCAACCTTCTCACTTCCCCTCACGCCTTTTCAAATTAAGAGTTTTTCTGTTTTGTTTTGTTGTTGCTGTATGATCGTGAGTGAAGGCAACATATTCTTCTTCCGTGAGTCAAAAAGAACAGAAAAGGAAGAATTTCATCTTTTGGTTCAGTTTATTGCTGCTGTAAGAAAAAGCTTTCTTTTTTTTAGCCTTCTTTGACTAACTACGTGAAAGTACTTGATTAATTAACATAATTAAAGTCTTTTCTTTTCTTTTGATACTGAAATCATAATTTTTGCCAAAACGTTCACATAAAAGAAAAGAAAATTAAGGCGTAATTGCAGATAAAATTAGCTCCCAAACCAATGCTGATGTCACCAAAAGTGCATTTATTCAATTTAGCGACCGTGTATGTTGATTTTCTGCATGTCATTATGTTTAGGTGTGTAGATTAGATGGAGGTACGTGTAAGGTAGTAAAACAGGCCACTCAAAGTAAAATGTTAATGACTTTAAGAAACAGAAGCTAAGAATAAAAATAGATCTTTTATTCATTCACATAATATTTTTCACACCAACTTCCTCCTATGTTGTCATAACTAACTTACACTAACTATATTACACTGAGAAGATGAAACTATTCAACGTTCCTCTCAGGAGATCCTGTAAATATCTGAAAATGGAATTGTACGCTGTTTTCGGTGTGGCAGGAGGACCTGTCGTGCTCGCAGGAGTGTGTTTTGTCTGTAGCATCATTGTGACTGTTTCCTCCCAAGTGGGAAAAGTGCTCCTTTCTTGCTTTGCTCCTGCACATTTCATTACCAAAATGCTATTTCACATCCTGTCAGCTGTCAGAGCAGCTTCAAATGTCATGTTTTTCATCATTCACTGAAGTTTAAATTAAAAATGTAAACTTCAGCTCTTGTCCAGTTATTTCCTGTCTGAAAAAAAATCATTTTACACTGCGACTTTTTTTTTTCTTTTACTCTACATTGATGTCATCTATTGATGGGGAATTGTTGAGAAATGTAATTGTTTTTCATTTTCACCAATGAAGAAATGTTTTATTTGAGCTGATTTTTTTAAACTCTTGTTTTGACATTCTCGCAGCACGGCAGAGCATTTCAGAATTTTAATTACAATAAAGGAATGTATCTCATCCATGGTTGGACTTCTTTATGTATTAATAAGTACATCCATATTCTAAAATGGTCTTGAAATTTAAGGCAGCTGAATTTAAAAACTAGGAATTATACCTTATACAAAAAAAGTTCAAATAACTTCCAATCATCACCGCCAGCAGATTATTAATTTCCTGACTGCAGCGTGTTGCTATTGTTATTGCCATGTTGCTGAATTTTTCTGTTTGATCAGTTCACTATTTAAGTTACAAACATTGCATATTAAATTGCATAGTTGTAAAAATATATGGATAGATTATTGCTGTGTAACATAAATCTTTTCAGTTGATCAGGTTAAGAAAACCACACAACTCCATCGATCAATGATCAAATGTATTCAAGTAGATAATATTAAATAATAAATAAAGAAAAATATCATCCAATACAAGTTATGCAGCATTTTACAAAAACAAATGTCTGCACACAGCTCTTGGGGGGGGGGGGGGGGGGCACAAAAAATGACTTGGAGGGCCACATTTGGCCCCCGGGCCTTGAGTTTGACACATGTGTTATAGACCAATAGAATAAAATATTGCACATTCTCATTTAGTGGTCTCTGTGGATGGAACTCAGAGGTGTTGCAGACCATGCTCACTTAAAGATCAAGAGCTGCCCCTCCTCCCTGGATCTTGTAACACTAGGACAACACAAGAGTATACCTGTCTTGTCACGTGTCTCCCACCACCGCAGTAGAAGTATGGCTTTTCTCCAGCTTTATTTATTTTTTTTGTCCAATGAGTCTGTCAGAACCTCAAAATGATAAGCATAGTATCGAATTTGGAAATGATTCACACAGACTCTCAGGAGGCGTTACCTCAGCTCTCTTTATAAAGCACACACGCAGCATATAGGCAACGTGCTGTCAGGAAATGGGCCACAATATGCAATATGGCTGTCGCAGGAATCGACTTGCTGTCATAACCGGGCTGCAGGTTTCTGTAGAATGTGAACAAATTTACGACTGACTTTATTAAGAGACTCCAGAAAAATATTTAGTCCATTCACACTGTGTATTACGTACAGCGGGTGAAATAAGTATTGAACACGTCACCATTCTTCTCAGGAACTATTTTTCTAAAGATGCTATTGATATAAAATGTTCACCAGATGTTGGTGGCAACCCATGCTACCCACACACACAAAGAAATCAGACATTAGATGTGCATGAAATGCCTTATGTGTAAATAAAGTGGAATGACACAGGGAAAAAGTATGCATTATTGTACTCGCTGTATATGTGAGTAAAACACATCAGAGCTACACAAACTGAACCACAATCAACTCCGTTCTAAAAGCATTATCCATTAATGGCATAACAAACTTTGCTAAATATGGAGACCTAAAATCTTTGTCAAAAAAGCCCATCACACTTTTATAAAATTCATAGTCACAAATAGATAAAAAAAAAAAATCCACCCTGGTAACCATGGCATCCATCTTTTATTAACTTCCCAGTAACCAATTCAAATTCCGTCTGTGTACTAAATTCATGCTGCATTTTGACATACTTAATGGTGTGAATGGAAATGTTTCAGATTAGTTGCAGCGACAGGACAAAATGACTCGTTTATGCAGAATGCTCTGGGACTGGTTGAATTTCAAATCCGACTTGTGGCCTTTCTGTGAGGAGTTTGCATGTTCTCTCCGTGTGTGCGTGGCTTCTCTCCGGGTTCTCCGGCTTCCTACCACCACCAAAAAAACAGACCGATTGGTTACGCAAAATCGGCCATAGGTGCAAATGTGTGCACGAATGATTGTCTGTCTGCGTGTGGCCATGTGATTAACTGGCGGCTTGTCCAGGGTGTACCCCATTGACTGCTGGGAGAGGTATTTATGTCCTTGTAACAGAATTTGTTGGCTTTCTCACACAAGCGCTCCCTCATCGTGTGGTTTCTCAGCTTGAACATTACGTTAAACGCCTCACACACTGTGGCCTTCGGGCTTCTTTCAGGTTGAGATGAATAATGTAGGTAAAAACCGCATCCTTTAACCTCCCACTATCATTTAAAGTGAAGAGTAATGGTTCATCCACTTTTCTAGCTTCACCTCCACCTCGAAGATGTTACCTCTGACTCCAGAATAATAGATCTGCATCCGTTTTCCTCGTTTGCCCTAACCTCTCGCTCTCATGTGACTGCAGAATAATGTAGATGTATTTATTTTTACACTTTCCGCCCTGACCCCCCCCCCCCCCCCCCCCCCGTTACTATCAATCTGGAGTTAGAATAATGCAAGCACAACTGTTCTGCTCACCCTCCTAACCCCTCAATTTCTCCGCCACTTCAGGATAATGTAGGTGCGTCTATTATCTACACTCACACCAGCGCTGCTGTCTGCAACTCGCGCTTTAGAATAATGTAGCTGCATTTACAGCCAAGCCCCCCCCCCCCCCCCCCCTCTATCAATGCGTGGTCAGGAAGTAAATAAAACTCATCTGATTCAAATTTCTGATTCACGTATCAAAATTGTGCACAGGTATTCATTACTTCATTTACAACAAATCAGCACTCGCGTTCAGGTTAACATATTTTACGAGCACTACTTTAACTTTCTCCTCTTTTGTCTGGAGACACAAACACAGAGGAGGTATAAGGGGTGGGGGGTGGGGGTGGTGCAAGACCAGGATAAAAAGACTCCATAACAGATAACAGTGTTGCAGCAGCGTAAACCTCTGCTTTTATTTATCATATCTCCAAATGGCGGTGTAGCTGTTGTGCTGTGGTCAGGATACAGTGACCTTAGTTGATCAACTACCCCCTCAGCCGCCTGATAAGGGGACTAATATAACAGCAAGGGAAGGCGGATGGCAATACTGTAATTATTTCTGCGCTGTCAGAGGGGAACAGACTGCGGTCCTCCTGCCGATTCAAATCTGATGGGAAGCTAAAAAGAGGAGGAGGAGGAGGAGGAAGGAGCAAAAACAACGCCAATGAGACAAATATCAGCCAGCTGCTGCGACACGCCTGAAATTGGACCAGTTTGTCATGCACAGGGCTGCCACACACACACACACACACACACCTGCATGTCCCTGCACATAAAAAATGTGTAAATGGCTGCAAAGATGTAAATATGGTGGTGACACTTGTGCATTGAGTTTAATGATGCCACTTTTTTACACACTGCTTTACCTCAATTACTGTCAGAAAAAAAAATCATTTTCTATATCAACCTCTCGGCCTTTAAGCGAACAATGCTCGCAGTTGTGAGATTGCACGGTTTTCCCAAATCAATTTATTTTTCCGGTACAAATCTTTTCCATCCTTTTCTGCACGCTTTCACAATGGTATGGATCTGACAGAGCTTTATAATAGGTTTACGAGACACTCTGACCATGCATTCAATCTATGGGAGCATTAGATTCAGCAAAAAAGGGACAGTCACTAGTGGATTGTATTAAACTGTACCGAAAATGAAGTTGGTACTCCTGTAGAAACACAAATAAATAATTTACGACAGCATCACACAAATGTGCAATGAGCAGAAAGCGATGGAGACTGAGCATTTAAACAGACTCCCATTGCATAGTGGGATCACGACCACAGGAATTAAATAGCACTATGGGCGAGCTTACCGCTGTGGACGTGCGACTCTCCTTGGTATTATAGAATGCAGAACGTCAGTGTGCTTGAGCTCCACCACAATGTGCCCTGACGGGTGCATTTCGGTCGGTTCGCTGTGTCCGCTCAGTGTAAACGAGCAAAAGCTGCGGTTGTTCAGGAATTATCAACAGCATTCACCATCGATGGATGGAGCTTTAGGGCTGCAGAGAGCCACTTAACAATAACTGCCCACTACATCACTCCCGAGTGGGAAATGAAAAGTCCGGTCCTGCAAACTCGGCCCATTTATGAGCAGCATATACGAGTCGACGTCTGGCAGAGGAACTAAAAGAGGTGGTATCAGAGTGGAAATTGGAGAGGCGAGGGACAAGTAATGCTGTCGAAAAGGACAAGGCAAAAATATAGTCCGTGCTGTGCGTGAAGCTGGTCTCGGTGCTTTGCAGTCGCTTTCATTTTCACTTATTTATGATTTAACAACCTGTAGCACCGCACCTATCATCGAGTTTGCATTTGAATGAAAGGAATGATCACAATATGAAGGAACAGTCGCTAGTTCCCCAACAGACAGACAGGTATAGTGACAGACAGGTCCCAGGCGATTCATGAGCAGCTCCAGTTTTTTAAAGGCACTAGAGCTCTGGAATGAAGTACCGGTAAGTTTGCTTGACCTTGAAAACAACAAACATGAAAGTCAGAGCCGCTTTATCGCTGCTGCAGCAAATAAATGTAAAGAAACAAAAAAAAAGAAGTGTCAATTGTGGCTCTTATTGTGAAGCCGCGAGGATGTATGGGCCGGTGTCGCCTGATGATAGATGGCACGATACCCGCCTCTCCTGATTTCGCAAATTTCTATGAAATGTGTCCTGAGTTCACGGAGGCGAGGAGATAAGAAGCTGGAAGAGGCTCATCGGCCAATAGGATTAATCCATTTCTGCCGCTTATCTGCTGATAGAGGAGGACCCTCTCTTGTCTCCTTTCTCCTCCTTCCCTCCTCTCCTTTCAACTCATCTCCTTTACTGCTTCATCACCATCCTTCACCTCTTGTCTCCTCCTCCACTCTTATTTCATCTTCTTCTTTTTGTATCCTCTCTTCATCCTCTCTCTTGTCACAAATCTGTTGTTTTTCTCCTCTTTCGTTTCCTTATTAATCCTCCTCATCTCGCCGCCTTTGTTGTCCTTTCTCAGCTTATGCTTCTTGTTACATATTTCCTCCTCCTTTCTCTTCTTTGCCCTTCCTCTTTTTCATCCACTTTCTGCCTCGTTTCTTTCCTGTCTGCACTGAATGTATTTGCTTCTTATCTCCATCTTCTGTTTTATTTTCTAAATCACACAGCATTTAGAGGGATATAACAATTAGAGATCGTAGAGATGAGATGGAACACAGATGTTCAAAAAGAATAACATTTTTAGGTAGCACACAAATAAACAGGTTATGACTTTGGCCATTCAGCTAAATAATCGTGTTTAGTTCATAGCAATTTTTGCGATTTTGCCTCATTTATCCAGGAAATGGTGTAATAATAAGTTAGAAAAGGATGTCTGACATTTTATTGCTGATAATGAAAGATGGAATATAAAGAGGAGCTGACTATGAATCTAAAAGAACCAGAACACACGTATGTGAACTATATGAAGCCCTTTCTCAGTTTCGGCAGAAATCTTCACCGTTTCTGCATCTTAAAAAAAAAAGAAGAAGAAAAAAACAGGTTTGAACTGTTTGTCTTTAAACATCTCAGAGCCTCTCTGCAGTTTCCGGTAAAACTGCCAGCGCTGCCTTTAATCTGGACGAGACACTAGATCTTCTTTAAGACACTTCAGCCCTTTTTTTCTGTCTTTTTGTTTTTTTAAGCTTCCTTAAAACAACATTGATTGTTTCCCAGAATGACTTTCTGTCGCCGTGGTAATGATTATGCAGATGTGGCACAACCTTTTCGCTTGATGGGCGGTTCCCACGGGGGGAGGAAGTGACATGCGGCTGTAACCACGCCGACAGGCGACCGACATGGCCCTTTCCCTCCCCACCATCCGACCCTTCTCCTTGTGCTTAGTCGGGTATCTTTCTGAACGACGGAGGAGGTGATGGAAGAGTGGTTCTCTTTAAATGAACACAGGAATGATTGAACGATTCCATCATAACAAATGCAGCAGCGCATCAAAATGACAAAACTTTAGAATTTAGACATTTTAACCATAAGTGTAATTTGTTTTTATTGTTATAGTAATAATAAATTTGCTTCAAATAACATCAGTGATTATTATGAATTTAAATTTCAGGACTGAGCAAATTAAAATGAAACAAGATAAAACAAAACCCCAAAACTGTTCAGTGCTGTGACAAACAGATCGAGACTTTACATTTATTGTTTCCATGAATTCAATCTCTACAATATATTGTCTATTTTTCAAAAATATAAAAATAAAAATAAGCAAAAATTTAATAATAATAAAAAAAGAAAGTTAATAAAAAATACAATAGTTGAATTTGTTTATTTTATTAATTCCTAATATATATTTTTTTACCAGACTATACAAATTTGTTGAATGTATGTGTCATCATGTCTGAACAAACCTAATAGGCTACATTACTGTAATAATTAACAACAGAAAATACAATGTAACAATATGTGTGTGTGATTTTGCAGACTTTAAATTCATCATGTCCAATTAAGTCACACATTGGAGATAAAATAAGGGTAAACAATTACGTCTTTTTCTATTCCCTATGTGCAGCTGATCCATTTCTAGTTCTTGCAGGAACTTGGCGAAACCATATCTCAAATTTTAAAAAGAAACTATTTTGACATCACTACCTATAAAGTAACTACATGTATTTGCACTGTGATGGAGTAAATCCTCCTCTCGTGGTTCTTGACTTCTCGCTACTCCTCCAGTGACAGCCAAGGACTGATTTATTCCTTCTGATGACTGGCCTTCTGCCGTCTCATTGACAGCAAACCTTCTTCATCATATCTCCACTTTTACTCTCCTCCTCCTCCAAATCATTTTTCCTTTCATATTAAGTTTTTTTTTTTCCCCTCCTTCTGCTCTGCCACTGGATTTTTATTTGACAGGAAATATTCCAGGCGATGTGGTGTGGTTGTAGATCTCAGGCCGTGGCAGACAGTATTGATTGGACTGATTTGCATACATAAATCTATTGGCTATCTGACACTTGCCAATATTCTGGGCAGCAGGGAGTGGCGGTGCTGAGTCGGCCAGGTCACATTATCATTGGTGATGGAGCTTTGATGAAGTGTGACAGCGCTGCACAGCTGCTGACTGACTGGTTGGAAGACTGCACTCTAAAAAATGGTGGGTCAAGTGTGTTGCTTCTTCAGGTTATTTCTATCAGGACATATTTACAAACTGGAAAAGCACTCAGAGAGCGCAGACCTCCACCAAGCAGCTCATTTCCCTTCTTACTAAATCCTACTGACTGTTGTTTGATTGCGGTTGTTATTTTTCTACCAAGATAGCAGAGAGAATATTATTGCAGTCGATGTAATTGATGCATTTCAGTGCCCACAGAACAAACAAGGATGGATTTGACTCATATATTGCATTCTCCTGGCTTTACTTTCTCCTTCTAAATGTATTTTTAAGTGTTGGCCTTTGCTCTTTTCTTGTAGAAAAATAAAAAGCACAAGAACCAACATCATGACAGTGGTCTAGCTTCACATTAAGAGTCCACCAAATGCTTTCATGCTCTTCAGGCAAGCACGAGAGAGCCAATGTCAAGGCCCAGCTGAACACCACTGACAGCGGGAGGATCAACACAGTCCTCGGAGAGATGGTCAGTAGTGAGAAGTGATTTAGTTTGATTGTCACATGTACGGAGAAGATATCTAAACTGAGGAGTTTAGATATAAAACAGGGCAAGAAGTTCTACTCTGTGTGTCTATTTATGCATTTTTTAATATGGTAATATGGTAGTGTGTAGTTTTTAATGGGTGTTCTAATTGTTTAATTTATTAATTAACTAATTAATGTATTAATTTATAAATTCAACAACGAGATAAGCTGGCAGGCGGTCTGCTCTTTTTGGTTAACTTTGTCTGGACCGAGGCAACTGGAAATATTGTTTTTACTTGTGGTCTTTTGAATCAAAGATCAATAAAAGTGGGAATAAAATAAATAACAGCCAGATGCTGTCATCTTGCGCTACCTGGAAATGAGCCTAGTAACAGTCCAGCTTGACTTTTGGACAAATTGGTTGTGCTTTCAAAAGCAAATGCATAAAACTTCACGCTTTTAATGACAAAGATTTAGCAGTTTCCATTAGTTAGTAAAGTTGGTAAATTAGATTTTTAGGACTAATGGGTTCGCATTTGGTTCTGTAAAACTACCACTGTTGAGGATCTTTTAACAGACTACAATATGTGATTTATAATGTCTACCTTCAGAATTCATCTAACATATGATTTGAGACCGGTCTTCTCAAATAGGGTGCTGTGCCATCATGGGGGTATGCCGTCTGGCTTTGTCAGGGTTGCAGACGAAAAAAGACTTTCTGGATGTTAATGACCTCATAGGAGGAATGAAAACAAAAAGAAGCTTAAAAATGCTAATAATTTTGCCAACTCAATCATCACCAACATTTGAGGATTTTGACAAAGCCAGCAGGTTCGGGCGTCAGAGCAGTTTGCTAACTCCAAACAACCAAGAAGCAACATAAAAAACACCTGCAGACTGGCTTAAAAGGAGCAGCAACTTCCTGTGCACCATTGCCATAGCAACAAACAGTATCGTTGACATACAGTCATTGATTTCTTCCCTGTTTTATTCAGGTAATGTTCAGGGAGGTCTAAAAAGGGAAACGACTCTCGCAGGTTGATACACTAAGGCGAAGCAAAAGATTTTACTCTACTCTGTGAATCCGACTATAAGGACAGGACGTTAGTAAACCACATTTACGTTTGAAAACAGCATGTTTGTGCACATTCTAGTTAGAGTGGGTGCATTTCTACATCTGTGTGTGTGTGTGTGTGTGCGTGCTTGTGAATCCGTGCAGACCCCACTTTCTTTGTTTCTGTTGGAAGAAAAGGTCAAAGCAGCAGAGAGAATTAATTGAAGAATGAGAGAGCACAGCCGGCTCTGGCAGACCATCCAGGTCCTGTGTGTGTGTGTGTGTGTGTGTGGGTGTGTGTGTGTGTGTTTACTCATACTTTACCGGTAAGTTGTCTGATTGGCGATAGCCAGCAAAGACAGCCAAATGTTCCGCTCCCAAGTTCATGAAGCTTCGAATAAGTCCTTTGGACACAGAGTTAACTTTAAATGTGGCGAACATATCATCACATTCACTCCTTGACTGAAACCACTGATTGTTAAATTTATTTTTAACATCTTCTACTTAGGTCTGAAGTGTGGAACTCTAAAAGCTCCTAACCTCCGCTGAGACGGAGGTCATGTAATCGCCGGCGTTTGTTTGTCCGTCCGTCCGTCAGCAAGATAACTCAAACTGTTCTGGACGAGGGCGAGGTGATCCCGCCTCAGCAGCCACTTGGAGAAGATAATGTGCGTGCGTTCGCTCCACGTGGAAGTAGAAGGAGTTGAAGACCCTGTACTCAGCTGTCAAATCCACAAACTACACGAAAGTGTACACTTCACACTTCACCTGTAAACATTTGGTATTTAAGCATTGCAATCCAAATATAGAGATCGCTTTACTTCTTCCTCCACTGGGGCACATTCCTTTTTGTACTCGTGTATAATCAGTATGTGTATTTGTTGTTGACTCTGTGTATACCTGAGTGTGTGTGTGTGTGTGTGTGTGCACCCCCCTATTACCAGTGTTCTTGTTGTGTCGTCATGGGAATATACTGTGACAGCCTTCGAGCTGCTTTTGTATGCAGGAGAACAACACAAATGCTGGAGTTAATAGCTCTTTTGTGTCAATGCTCTGATCCTTCAACACCCCCGCCCCACGCACACACACACACACACACACACACACACACACACACGCACCAACCCCCTCGCCACAATGTGATACAAACACCAAGTGGCACAATTTAATGAAGTTCGGTTCTTTAAAAGCAAGTGGTGGTTTGCGGGGATGAAGGGATGGAGGAACGGTATGAGAACCTCTCTGCTCCTTCAGCTCATCTGTTTCTTTGAATAGTTTCCACGTGCCGATCGATGGCGGTTTTCTACTGGCCTTTCAGCACTGTCACCCATCATTGAGGGATGTAAATTCACGTCAGAAACTGGCCTGACACTTTTCCTGTCAGGGCCTGGCGCATGAAAACGCTGCAGCTCAGCAATAAACGAGGTGAAGGCCTCATTTCTTGGAAGGCCTACTGAGAGAACGAGACCTTTTCCATCAAAGTTTTCTCTCACTCGCCTGACAAGATCAGAATGTGAAAGGACACTTGATAAAGTTCATCTCTCATGAAGAAGCTGTAAAGTAAAAAAAAAAGAAAGAAGTTCTTTCATATTTGACTGTTGCGGTGAGAATTGTAATTTAGCCGAGCTAAAACAATAGAAAACAAAAAATATAAACTATAAACACGCATTCAGTTCGAGGAAGATGATGCCAGGACCTCTTCCTCTTCCTCTTAAAGCCAAAAAGAGGAAGAGGTCTTTACTTTTTTCTTATTTATATTCTGAAGGATAAATGTTTCCCTTTTCTCATCCTCAAAGTCTTATAACATGAACTGATGTCCTCACAACTTGCATGTGTATTTCTGGACTCAGTATTACTAGAGGTAATTCTGTTTTTTGTCTTAATGCACAGCATTCTGTCGATGGAAGTTTACAATGCGAGGTAAGAGGTAAAGACGAGGACAATCAGATATTAGTTAGACAGGTAACGATTTCCACCTCCATGCATGCAAGAGGTAACCTTCACTGGATCGTTATTGTCATTAGCACATATTTTTGAAGGTGAGAATTGCAAAAGAAAAGCCTTCGGCCATCAATGAATCGTTGACGGCAACCTGGGTTTTACAAAATTGTCCAAATATTGATATTCTTGTCCGGTGATATGAGGCAAAAGGCAACAACACAGAATGTTTGACAGCTTGGCGTTCATTTGATGATGCGGCCGACACTGACTCTTTGTCAGATTTATCTGCAGGGAAGAAAGAGAGAGAGAGCCAGAGGCGAAAGACAGCGAGGAGGTGAAAGACCTTTTCTGGAACATTTAGTCATGTCGCTCCTGACAGAATGAGGATGTGAAACAGGCCTCTGTAAAGTGAAGCATTTTTACATACTTCTGTGCCTCAGTGTAGTTTTGGGTTTGTTTTCACAGTATCTATGTAATTATCTGCAATTCTAGAGGAATATACTCTATGAAATAGTCTGCCCCAGGGCAGCTGTGGCTACAGTAGCAGCTTCACCACCACCAAGTATGGACTGAATAAATAATGCACAATGTAAAGTGTCTTTTAGTGTCTAGAAAAGTGCTGTATAAAACCAATGCATTATTATTATTTTTATTTTTGTTTGCATGTTTTCTTTTATTACTTTTGTTTTGACTTAGGTTTGTAGAGTCTTTTGCTAATAGACCCTTTTTGGTTGCTTTTCATTAGTTGGCAGCGGACCTCAGACATACCTGTTTGTTTAACTCTGCTTAAATTGTTTTTTTGTGTTTTTAAAGGTCCCATATTCTACCCTTTTTCCACAAGTTAATGCAGTTCCCAAACACTTTTATGAAATATCTGTGCCAGTCTTTGGTCAAAATAGCAAAGAGATGCTGCAGGACAGCGTCCATCGTTTCTGTATCAAACCGCTCTGCCAGAAACGCTCTAAACCCGGAAGCAAAAAATACGTTCATAGCAAGCACGCACAGCTTGTCCACGTTCCCCCTGGCTTGACGTCAAGCCGAGGGGTGATTTCTTCCAGACGCGTTTCAGTACAGACCTACACAAACTACGAAGGATCGACTGGATGGTTTATTTAGCTCTTTTTGGGTTGATAAGGACCCAAACTCACCATAATAGTCACTTAGAAACATGGGAAAAGTGAGTTTTTCATAATATGGGACCTTTTATAGTTCAGTACACTCTAAAATAAAAATGAAAAGATTTTAGGAGGATATTCACATAGTTCATATTGTGTGCCCTTGACAACTTCAAAGTGCAACCAGAAACATTAATTCATTTTTTAATAAGAAATAAATTGGCCCAGTCACCAGAGATTCCTCAACCTGACCTGCATTACTTCCACTAAGAATGGTATCAGAGTTCCTTACCTTCCTTTGTCCCTTCTGGATTGAAAACCATGAGGAATACCTGGCAGAGAAAAATGGATAATGGGAGAACATTTGACTTTGTGCTCTCTCCACTTGTCGACCCACTTTAAAGTTGTTCAGCGATGTAGAGCTTTCTGAAATCCCAGACTGCTGACCCAGACTGATAAAGTTGCCGCCCAGCTCCTGTTTCCGCCGTGCGCGTGTTAAGGTGTCAACTGTAAAGGATAATATCTGTGCATATTAGTTTACCAGCTGAGCCCCCAGTTCTCACAGAATTATATGCATATTTGCTCTCACGCTTTTAGAGTCAATTATATTGCAGCTCAGAAAATAAGCAGCTGTGATTTTTAGCCTGGAAAATGGATAAGTTGTGTCACATTTCATGTAACTCCATTTGTGTCTGAAATAATTTCAGTTTGTGGGCTTCACCTGGGTTGTCCTCTTTCACCCACTCTGGACTTTTTCAAGGACATTAAGTGTAGCAAACACTGCCTGGTATGGTGGCCTGAGGGCTGCGTCTTTAGTCTACTTTTTGCAGATGATGTGATTCTATTTGCTTTGTCAGACCTTGACCTCTGGCACACACAGTGACCAATTTGGTGACAGTGGACTCAATGCCACATTTGATGCAGTTCACATATTTCGTGGTATTTTGTTTGCATTTAAAAAAGCATACACATTATTTTATTTGAGGTGAAGTATGTTTATTTATGCAAAAACAGATTCCAATCAAAGTAAATGTATTGATACACTTTTCTTTTGTTAAGTGAAGGTGAATGGGTTCTACCGCTGAAACGTTCTCCAAATAACAATTTGGCCCATTTAAGGGGTATGGACATGTATTTCAAATATGCAGAGAAAAATACCAACGCATCTCGTTTATTTTTATGGCTATTGTTTTCTGTTGTGATCACCTACTGTACGTCTAACAATTATCTACTCCTAAAATAAGTCCTCAGTTTAAATTATAAGGAGTAGGGAGTACTATGTAGGTACGATGACGTGGCTATGTGTAAAAACAGTCACAGAGGTTGACGAGCCCGACTCTATACTGACATCGATCTGGACCTCTTTAGGTTTTGAGCTAGAAGGAAAACTTCTGTCATCTCAAACAAAAGGCCTTTTCATCTTCTCCTTTCTTCTCTTCTCTCCTCATAACTGCCTCTCTTGCTGCTCTTTTCCTTACATTGTTTATTTTCCAAATTTTTTGACCTCTTCACCTTCATCTGTCCTCTCTAATCAGCTTTTCTGTGCTTCTCAAATCGTCCTTCTCGCCTTCACAATCTTTTTCTTTTTGGCATCACCTCCTCTTGTCGAGTCCTTGCCTTCTCCTCTCTGTTGTCAGCTCTCCTCTTTTCATCCCTGAATACCCCCCCCCCCCCCTCATTCACACTCACCTCTCCACTTTTCATGATGTCTCAGCTCTACATGTTTTCTTCATAACTTTGTTTTTCTGATCTCCTCGTCTCCCTGCTCTACATCTTGCTTTCTTTCCCCTCTTTCACACCTCACCTGCTTCTCGTGCTCCTCCTGTGCTCCCCCCTCACCTCCCTTCTCTGCCTTTGGCTTGTAAAGATTTCAAAGATACAAATAGTGCCATGCTGATTGCTTTCAGGGCTTCTGCCTTTAATAATTACAGGTGGAGAAGCTCGGGGTGACGTTGGCGGGCCAGAGACTAATGGAAAACTAGATTTTTTTCACTGAATTAGAGCGAGGTGATGGTGAGGATCCATATATTGACAAGACATCAACAGGCCGTAGATCAGGAGAAGTGCTTCGGACTTGTCAGAGAAGGCGGAGGCAAACTGGTTCTGATGCTCTGTGGCATCTCAATATGCTCCCTGCAGCACCTCCGGCTGTGAGGAGGATCAAACTTACCTTCATCTCCAGGACCAAACTGCAGAAGGTGGAAAGCGTGGGGGAGGAGTAGAGTTAAAAGGCTGTAGAGTTAACCTTTTTTCTGATGACTCCCTCCTCCTAAATCAAAATGTAAATGCTGGAGCCTGTGAAGGAGCAGAGCTCTGGGATCTGCTCGTATCGATTATATGAAGAGAGTCGGAGTCGCTCTGTTCAGCAACCAAATACGTTTTCCCTGGATGCTTTGTGACAGGAATTACCCAGAGTTCAGTTGACTTTGGGCTCTGTTGCTAATGACATTTCAGATTTAGAAATATAGAAAATATAAATACAAAAATGAAAGGATTTAAAAAAAATGCAGATACACCTTTACTTCTTTACTAATAGTGAGATTTAAAATTGCAGTTTCTACTAACGGTGTTTGGAGAGCAATGATCATTGTGTTCCCTGTTTTTCAAGCGTTCATCCACAATGGTGAATATAATATAAATCATATACACAGTAGTTGTAGTGAAATAAATCTATATGATTCATTCATGGTATCTAACAACCAGGCTTTTACTTGTTTAGGAAACATCATGAGCTGAAACCGTGACGACGACGTCTGACCTCTGTGTAGGGGGGGGGGGGGCATGACTTCCCTGCAGAGATCAATGAAGGATCATATCGGTAATTAAAACAAGGCTTTATTCAGGTTAGATTTAAAGGTTAGATTCTGAGGTTTCCAATACAAATTAAAAATGTGACAGATGCTTAAGGACGATAAATTCAGGTGTGCAGATAAATCAGAATTGTTAAAGTCAAAGTTATTTTAAGCAAGAATCTATATCCAACAGCAGATGCTGTTTGCTAAGTCGTCCTTGCAAATAGCTAGTAGGAGGAATTTAAGTAAACGTGATTATATACAGCGTTAATAATTAACTTTTAAACTCACACTGTCTAATTGATAAGGAACATTTGTAACTAAATCACTCTTCCTTCACATGAGTGTTTTTCTAAGAACCCAAATCCTTTCCTGTCTCTCAGGCTGCACTTCAGAGGCAGTTGAAAACCCTCAACCTCTATTAGACCTCAGTTTACGGAGCAGCAGGCGGCCTGACCCTCACAGGAGTTTGTGTATTTTACTGTAAACACTGATGATAAAGCTCAACTGTTTTTTTTATTATTTTATTTGTGTCCCCAGAAGGCAGATTAAAATTTCACGCTTCCTGTTGTATGGTAAACACAACATGTACACGATTCAGAGTTTGTGTATTTCAAAATGTCCACGTGAGGTAGTTTTGTCAGTTCCGAGTGCATGTGGGGGGCATTTCCTGCCAAAACACACTTTTGGAGGACTATGATGCGTTGTGTTGTGCGAGCTGTGCACTGTAGCGAGCGATGCAGTTGACCGATCCATCCATCATCGACTAGCAGTTTCTTTCCTGCTTGCTCCTCAAACTCGTTTTTTGTTTGGAAACCATCCATCATGTTGCTGAGCATGCCGCCCTTGCCAAAAGACATGCCAACCGCATAGCGTGTTTGTGTGTGTGTACTGGTATGCAGTCTTGTATTTGTGCCCAAAAACCAAAAACAGACATAGAGTAACTTCTCAGGATATTTTCACACGGCTGAATTTATCAGGGTAAAGTTTAAGGTTCACGGAAAGCTTTTCTATACATTTTGTCTCTGTGATATGTGAAAGTCACCACTTTGCTGGAACGAGCAGGGCATCTACGGCCACAAAGTCATGTTGGTCATCTGGCATTTGTTCAGTTCCACAAAGTTTTAGTTAAGATTTTGACACCAAAAACTATGCCTAAATTATATTATAAATGATTATAAATGATTATAACAATAAATGATTATAATCATTTATTGTGACGAGTGCAGCAACCATTCTAAGTGTGCCTCGGCACATGAAAGTAAACATCATATCTCATGTCCAGCGTCTGTGTCACACGCTGTGTCGCCCTACTGATGCACAGGCGCTTGATTATTCCAAATGTATTAATACAAAGCGTGCTCTCTAACTAACTTGCATGGGACCATGTGATCAGCTGACTGAAGCTACAGATGTCAAGTGTGCCGGGCTGCACTGAATGTGCAGAAGGGAATCTCGTGTAATGTGGGAATGACCCTGTTTTAAACTCAAATATTGGCTCAAATATTAGTGTCTGAGTTTGTAGTTTCACATTCATCAGAAGCTGAGACACTTAAATCTATGATTTACGCGGAGAGAAATGGAGCAGAAATTTAGAAGGTGCAATTTTTTTTCTGCCTTGACAGGCCAGACCTCTTTATGTAGGTCTCTCTCTTTCGCTCTCTCTAATGTTGACCTGCTTCCCGTGCATCTGTAGACGCGAAGCTACAAATGACGTGATTATGATATATCATGTAACAGAGAAAGTCTCTTTGTTTCTGCAGGAAAGGAGAGAAATCAATACGAGGGCGGTGCAAAGCCTTCTGGGTCCGCGGCGTCTCCTCTGGACTGACCAGGTAAGGGTTAGGCCCAGCCGGAGGTTTGGTGGGCTCAGAAATGCTGATTCTACATTTAGCCTGACAGTGATTCATGCCTCAGCCTCGGCGTCCAGTGAGCCCGGTACCTGAGGGTCCGGCCGAGGAGGATCAGCTGCAGACCAGGAC
Organism: Brachionichthys hirsutus; assembly: GCF_040956055.1. Taxonomy (NCBI): domain Eukaryota; kingdom Metazoa; phylum Chordata; class Actinopteri; order Lophiiformes; family Brachionichthyidae; genus Brachionichthys; species Brachionichthys hirsutus. The sequence continues at coordinate 11,526,816 of NC_090900.1, read as the reverse complement.
GGGGTTAAGGATGGAAGAGCAGAGGGGGGGCAGGATTATTTTTAGAGCAAGTAAATTCTGGGAGGGAAAAAAAGATGGAAGAGATGGAGGGAGTATTTTTATGATGGTGCAAGACGAGGGAGTAGGAGAGAAAGAGGAGAAACATAATTCTATGCTTTTCTTTATTTTGGAGATATAACTATGATAAGCAGAACCAAGCTGCCGCCATGGATCTTAGGCCGCGTGGAAGAAATGCAAGTTTGACCACTGGATGCGCCCTGTCTGCAAGCATGCCTTTACTTTGAAAGTCGAAACTTTGAACTTTACAAAGCCATACTTGGGGGGGGGGGGGGGGTGCTTTGTTCCACCTCTGAGCCAGAACCAACAAACTCGTGTGTGTGTGTTCTTCTGTTGTGTGTTTGGTGGAGCGTTATTTGCTTTCGTGTTGTAACCTGTTGACATGTGTTCGAATACTCTTGTAGATTTTGCTTATTCTTGACCACATCCCTGCATTGCACACACAAACGCTGTCCTTCCTATCAACGATGCGCTGATGCTGACCCTTGACCTCTGACCTCTCAGTGTATGTATTAACGGCCATCATCACACTGGTCTGGAGCCTATGGGAGACATCCAGCACACACCGGCCTGACTGGATGGTCGGCCACGACTGAGGGTCAATGTATTGAATTACCATTTCTGTTTTTTCTGTAAGTCACTCACTGTTTTTGGACGTTTGAAGCTTGACGGCCATATCCCAAAATATCAGTGATGTGTAGCGATAGGATGCTACGCGTAGCTAACACACGACTCACACACTTCCATTTGTTCTTCCTGCACTGACACAGCTGCACCCACCGACAGACACAGGAAGAATAATACGACACATGTTAATATTTAATGTTCTTCTCACGACTAGGTACTCCAAAACAAAGATCAGTGTGTTTCCATATCAAAGGAAGGATAGATGTGGACAAATGAACATTGCTGAAGTGCTGGCAGACCTTGCAGCTGGTCAAAAGTTAAAAAAAATGTAAGGCTGAGGATGTAAGAGAGAGTGTAAATCACAGGATGGATGTAGCTGCTGCTGCTGTTGTTGTTGTTGCTGTTGTTGTGTTCACCATTCCTTAAAGAGACAATGGTGTTAATGAGGCTCACATATCAAAGCAGATCACACGCCATCTATTTGTGTGTGTGTGTGTGTGTGTGTGTGTGTGTGTGTGTGTGAGTCTACACTTGTCAGAGGCTGTAAATCTTAGCACAAGAGGTTTGTAGAAGCACCTGTAACATGAAAAAAAGAGCAAGCAACTCAAAGTCAGGATAAAACGTGATGGTTTATTCGCATTTAAATATGTGGCAAATGTTTGTCGGCTCAAATGAATAGGAAATTATATTTAATGTATTTGAAACATCAGAGACAGACAGATGCTCAGCAGTAAACCTTTTTGAGATCTGGAAGATAAAATAACTGCCATGTTGGAGAGTACCGGTAGTTCTCTTTAACGTTGCTGCATCCTCTCATCATCCGTCCGGCAGGGATGGTGCCGAAGGAGCGGTGAAGGCGTCGCGGTGCATTCACTTTCTATCAGGGGCTTGATTTTCAGTTGGACTCAGGCTCAGGTTTGCCATCTGTCAGCTCTGATGGTCTGGTTATTGATCCAACACCGGGGTCACACTAGGACCCTAACCCCCATATCGCACACAGGGAGGCAGGTTTTAAGTACATGACAGTAATGTGACAGTCATTTTCTCTTTGTGATGGCTGTCAGTGTCAGACTGCTGAGCGGCAGCAGAGCCGTCACTCCTAACCTTTTTAATCCTAAATGTCAACTGTGGATCAAAACCCAACAACCTCTACCACAGACATAGTGGGTGTGTGTGTAGATTGATTCCTGAAATATTCCAAGCATGTATTTTTGTTTTGTTTTTAATAATCACCACTTATGAAAATCAATAATCTGGTATACCAAAATATGAGAATATTTCATAAGATTAGTCAGAAAGGTTCTGAAAGGCGTTTTTGATCTGCATTATGGGGTCTGGTTTCTCACAGGGTCAGATGAGTTGGTCGGCCAATCAAAAGGCTTGTCAGCAGACAGAAGCATGACGTTCTCTACAATCTCCTGGTAGATGTGAAAGTTCAAACAGGAAGACTTTCTCTCTGCACGTGCTCTTTATATCATATTATCCAGCTGTCATCACTCGACTGAAGACCTGCAGTCCCCCTCCACCCCCTCACACCTGGCACCACCAACCAAATCCTCCCTATCAGTCACCTTCATGAAGTCACCCCAACATCGAGCGCCACTCCTCACCAGTGTCTAGGCTCATGTGTTTCACTTGCAGATGACCCCCCCCCCCCCCCCCTTTTTCTTTTTGGGGTTCAATGCAGCGTTTGAAAAGCAGATCAAGCACCCCATCCTGCAGCTGGGACGTTCAGCAGAAGAAACAGCAGACAGTGGCCTATTGAACTGGAATTGATTATACTCCATTAGGAGTAGCTTTAATGAACAGAAAAGCTTTTTCTTTTCTTTTTACTTTCACCTGCAGCTGATTTGTTGCACAATATTGAGAGTTTCAGGGTAGGATAAAAAAACAAACGACATTTTCTGCACTGGTTTGAAAACTAAAACCAACAAACTTTCTCGGTAGACTCCATCTATCCACAATGTCAAGTTGTTGTTGTTCCTTTTTGATCGGCACAATTTAAATGGTTCTTTTAGTTTTTTACGCTTCCTTCAATTTTTGAGTAGTTTTTATGTAATTCTGCCAATAAATAATCAAAACAAACCAATAAATGGTCAAAAGTGACATCATAACCTCCTTGCTGGAGCTACTGTAGTGCCAATGAATCCGTTAGCATCATGACTCATAAAATGGATTATTAGTTGTTATGAAATTCAGCATGGTTCCGAGAAAATCAATGACTTGACTATTGTATACTACTATTACTCGGGAAAATTTTGGATTTTATCTCGTATCTGGTCACGCCTGATTAAGATGAACTGATAATAGGATTATTAATTAATACAATCTTTGGCACTTAGAACTCTGCTCTGCTAAATGTGCAGAACAAACTCGGAGACACACCGTGCGTTTCGCCTGCTGGGGGGCGAGGTAGTAGGAAATGAGGCGGTCTAGTTTTTCTTCTTCATTAGTGTTTGTCCCTGCAGGTGTTAAATAATATTAATGACCTTCAGCGTCACTACTTACCTTTGTGCTTGGCCTCGCTTCAAGTGATTTTATCGACTCCCGACCCCGCAGTCACTGTGTGTGTGTGTGTGTGTGTGTGTGTGTGCGTGAGAGAGAGAGAGAGTGAGTGTGAGAGAGATTATTCTACGGGGATATTATCAGGAACTTTAATAAGTTGATTAGCAGCAAGGTGCTATCTGCTAACTGGATCTAGATGATGATGTTGATTGGACAGAGCACGGCAACATCCATCTTTCTGATTGGCTAATAACTGAAATCCATCACAGTTTCACCCGGTTTCGTCTGGTCCGTGTGTGTGTGTGTGTGTGTGTGTGTGTGTGCGTGTGTGCGTGTGTGTGCGTAGGTGTGTGTGTGTCTCCCTCCACTTAATCTGTTTCATTTTTTTCTTCTTCTCCTTCCTTGTTATTTATTTATTTCACCTTTCTCTCTTGTGCTGTACTTTTCTTACCCAAACATTTTCTTCTTTTGTTCTCTCTCTGTTCCTACTTTTAAATATTTTTCTTCCAGATCTCTCTCTCACATACATAGAATGCTAGTCTGGTTGTTTTATTCAATCAGAAGGCAACTTTGGAGAAATGGATGAATACAAAATGTCAGTAAATGAAAGAAAGACAGAACTCTGCCACTCTTTGTCCAACAGGAAATCATAGGTATTACGTCCATGTATGTGTGTGTGTGTATGTGTGTGAGTGTCTGCATTGATTGGTAGTGCTAGCCACATGTTTGGCCAGTATTGATCACTGGTCACTTAATCCAACAGTTCTTTGTTCAACACACACAATTAAACACTAAATAATTAGTTAATACAGAAAAAGCCTGATACCTGATGATTTTGCATCGTGTCGGCGTAGATGGAAGGAAACAGTTGTTACCGTGTGACCTTATTGACCTGAGGAGTTTAACTCCACAGTGATTTGTATGGGTTCTGTAGTTTTGCTGCATCTTCAGGGATTTCTGAGAATCATCATAATCCAACTCTTTAACCCCATTTTCCCGTTACTGCAAACCAGAGATTAAGATCAAACTAGAGATTTGAGATTTGAAAGCACAATCTTCTTAGTTTAGAAAATAAATTAGAAATCAGAATTCACATTCATGTCCAACTGTATTGTTTTTCTTTCTCCAAAATTCCACAGTGTGTGCTTGCAGATCAGTACATTCAATCTGTAGCAATGCAATATCTATATATTATACTGTCTGTTGACTGGCTAAGTGTAGTGTTTGTGTTTTTGTGTCTAAATGCATGCACATTTGTGTGTGTGTGTGCAGCCATGTCATTTTGAGTAATTAGACTTTGTGTTGAACAGGGAGCTAATACTCTGTTTCTGCAGCAGCCGAAACTCATGAGACACACCACCTCTCTCTCTCTCTTTCTCGCTCTCCCTTGCATGCATGCACGCACGCACACACGCACACACGCACAAATGTAGCCATTGGCGGTTAGATTAATGTGTGTTGTGTTTGTCGTCCCGGAGGAAAGAAGCTCACTTAATAAAGAAAAATAATTCCCTTACTCTTTCTCTAGGTTCCCTTCAATTTATGGGAACTGTGTGTCCCCTTCAAGGGTGTGTGTGTGCATGCGTGCGTGCATGCGTGCGTGTGTGTGTTGGTGTGTGTGTGTGTGTTTGTTTGTGTGTGTGTGATTTGGTTGTTAAAATTTTGGTTCAACATGTTTTATGTTATTTGGGTTTTACTCAACCAGCTATATCTTACTTGCAGGGATGTATGTAATTTTTTAAACCCTCATCTTCTCAGCAGAGCACCAGTTGTATGCTATCCACAATGCTACTGCTAGGTTATAAAAGATTTTACTGGACTGGTTTCCAGAAAAGTTGATGGAGTGGTGGAGCACAGTCCACTAAAGATTCAAGATTCAAGATTCAAGATACTTTATTATCATTATGCAAACATAATAAAATCGTGAGAAGGCCCACGGCTTAAGGCACACATCATAACATAATCAAATCAAAAACTAAATTCTCTCTCTTAAGAAACAATATATATATACACAAAGAGAGTGTGAATCACAGGCAATAGTGCAAAATAGCAGCAGCAGCACAGCAGGGCCGGCATAAAGTGTCCCAGACCACTACAAGGGAACGACTGCTTTCACAGCCAAATGTTGGAGCACATCAGGACAAAGGGGACATTTTGGGGCCACGTTGCCAGATAAGACGTTTTTCAAATAAGATGTTTTACAAATCTCTTTCCAATAAGTGGAAATAAATAATCAGATTTATAGTGATGGAAAATAAACGTAGAATTTAAAATGTTATTCAACTGACAGAACGCAACAACCTTTAGCAGCAGTCAGGAAAAGAATTTCACCACAGAATCACTGTGTGTTCATTTTAGACTATTATTGCAAGGTGCCAAGTATGTAAGTCATTGTCCTCAGGATACCACACTCACACACACACACACACACACACACTTTTATTTCCTCTGTTTCCTCATTGAATGTCACAGATTAAAGCTGCCTGGTCATTGGTCTTCATTTAGACCAAAACACACACTGCTAATGGACTTGAATGTGTGTGTGTGTGTGTTAGGTGACTGGTTGTGCAATTAGTTGGGTCAAGCTAATTGACCTTGTGGTGTGAGTGTGTGTTAGCGGCAGATTGCTAACGTTTGTCGTGCTTGTGACTGTGAGCAGTGATGGATGTGTCTGAGAACTCGTAGCACTAAGCAACAGAAATGCCGGCGACGCCCCCCCAGCCAAAATGCAGGCCTTCACCTGCTGGTGACATCAGTCGCGCCACACACCAAACTCATCCTCTGGTCACAAGCAGTCTGATTGGTTGGTTCTGTCCGGACCATGAAATTGCTTTTTTTTTCACAGGAGATTATAATCATGATTCCGAAATAAATAAATAAATCACTGAGTTATTAATTTCCTTTTAAATTTAATCTTTAAAATAGTTAATAACCCTTCCACCGTGAGAAAGGGTTATGGGAATGGCTTTCATCCCTTCTCTTTCTGAAGCATAATTAATTAACTGTTCAATGTGTTTGCTTTTTGGCCCACATTTCATGGGCATGCCTCCTGTGTATTAGATAATTTGACAGACAGACAAACAATTTAGTGTAACCAATTTGTCTAATTTGCATGTTTTTATTGGTGGGAGGAAGCCGGAGAACCCGGAGCGAATGTGCAAATGCTTCAAACAAAGGCCCCAAAGTCAGATTTGAACCTGTGACCCTCTTGCTGTGAGGCAGCAGTGCTTACCACTTGGTCACCGTGCCACCCCATAATTCCATTATTAATTTATTTATATTTCTCTTTGAAGCAAGATTTTTCTCAGATGATCAATTATTAGAATTGCAAGGGACAACTTAGATATGTTCTCTCAAACTGTCTTTCTTCAATGAAATTCAGAGTGGGGGATCCTGAGTTTCATGCTTATAATATAAAAAATATAATTAGCATGAAACTTAAATGTTTGGATTAGAACTTGGATTGGGGTTTTATTTAATTGAAAAGCACTGCTGGGCCTCGGCTGAGGTGTGTGCTCTCCTGGAGGGGAGCTTCTCATCTGTTCTTGTCACTTTTATTGCATGCTGCTCTATAGTTTTCATTTAAACTTGTGCCATAAAGCTTTAAATTAACATGCAATGCAGTGGGTCTGATCGCTGACTCAGACACTGATGATATCCGAACTGTTTCAGGTCCGATCGTAGAACATAAATTTGGCATCAGAATTTGCCTTTGCCTGCTAACAAGCAGCATAGATTTGTTCCCGAGATCCCATCTTGTCCTGTGATCTGCTTCCTTGTGCTTTACAGATCCACTCTGGGGCGGGATATCGACGCCTCCCGTCCCTTATGATTTATGCCGAGAAGCATCCACTGGGCGGGTGAGTCTTTTTACAAATGATGAAACAATAAAAACAGGAAGTCATATTTCCTAACAAAAGCTTTCTTTAAAAAAAAAATTAAGGCAGAGTGGTGGAGATGGATGAGGCTTTAAAGTGACGGTGGTGGTCTCTGACTGCTATTGAATGGACTGCATCCTTAACAAATGTCCCCATCACTTCTGCCTGTGTAGTGAAGCTCGATCGGCCCCCTCTCTCTCTGTAGAAGATGGATGTGTGTGTGTGTGGCCTATGACAGAGTAATGTGTCCTGGCATGCTAGTTGGGTTTATTAGCAGAAACTAGTTATTTCTCGGCCCCCCTTGTGAGTGAGAGTGTGTATCAGCAGTGATAGATGCAGTGTGGCTGCAGTTGAATTTGTTCATTTGTCAAATGGTTGTAGAAAGGGTTAATCAACTCTCCTTCTATTTTTCTATTTTACATCTCTCCATCTCTTCCTTTATTGCAGCTTGTCTTCTTTCTCATGTTCCTTCATTCTTATTTAGAGGTAGTTGCGTTATTACTATCCTCTCTTTATTTTGTCTCCTGCTCCCATCACTTTATTACTTTTATACTTCACCATTATATTTACTTTGACTATTCTGTCACACATTTCCAGAATATGGCACTTGTTCAGAGTTTATGCTCAAACAGCTGGAACAGTGCATCTGAGAATTTCTGTGATTGTGTTTCCCCAAATGGAACCAAGGCAACATTCTAAGGCTGCTTGTTTTCCATTCGAACCACAAAAATGTGAGTCGATTCAGTCGTAATCAACCAGAACCAGTGGGTTTTTTTTCAATCTGTGATCTGTGATTAATGGTGATTTGACGGCCTGCTATAACAAATGGAACTCAGCTTGTTGTTATCTCTTAAAATCCCTGTCTCTGTAATAATGCGCTGATAAATGCCTTCTCACCAGATTAATAACAATGGCTTATAAACAGATTTATTACTGGAGTTAAATGTAAAATACAAATACATTATTTTGTTCATTATTTGTTCACTTACTTAACTATCTAAATATATTTAGTCACTTACAAGTTGCTAATTTAAAATGTGATCAGTCAACAAATCATAATAAATAAACCTGAGGGGGTGAAAAATGTGAAAAGCCGTAACAAACAATCAGAGCAATGAAGAGGAGGAAAAGGAGGCAAATAATAGAGCGATATATAAGGAAGGTGAATAGGAGGAAGGGACGACACAAGGAAAACAAACTGAAAAAAATTCACTTATAGGTAAATCGCTTTTTATACTGATTGACTGAAAATGGAGAGAGGAAAGGATGGAGGATAAGAAGATAGAAGCACACACACACACACGCTGTTCCCGCTGCTATCCATCCATCTCAGCTTGTGGAGAAATAAGGGCCTCTTCGTAGTCAGCTTGTTATTTTTTCCCCTCCTCCTTTCTTGCTCACTCTCTTTCTGTTCATCCCTGCCTCGCTCGCCCTGCGTCCTGTTGTCTGCCAGCATTCTGTCATGTGTGAAGGTATCGATTTGCCAGCATTTTAACCATCAAACTGCAGCTCCGCTTTTTAAACAATATCTGACGGACTGGGGGAAGAGGGGAGGAGGGAAGGACAGGGAGATGAAAGAGGAAAAGTAGAAGAAAGAAAAGGAGGACAAAACAAGTAGATGATTATGAGATTGAAGAAGAGCGGAGAATGTAGAGAATTGAAGGGGATAAGAGAGGAAGATGAGAAGGAACAGTGGGTGGAAAAAGAAGTGAAAAGTATATGGGAGCAGGAGAGCGAAAAATTATAATATGAGGATGAAAAATGGAAGCGGGAATGAAAAAAGAGAGAGGGATAAGCAGGAAAAGTAAAGAAGAGGATAAAACAATGGGGGGAATGGAGATGGTTGGAAATTATCAAATGGAATCTGACCACTGTGTATGGTCAGGGAAAGGTGGAAAGGAAGAAATGGGAAGAGAAGGAAAGAAAAGGGAACAAATAGAAAGGTAACAAATAGCCAGAGACAGTGAAGTAGAGAAGGAGAGGAAGAAAGGAGGTAGGGAAGAGAAGCAATGAGGACGGTAATGGGAAATTATGTATAAGGAAATGGAGGGAGAGGAAAGGAAGAAGAATGGAAGAAGAGAGGAGTAAAGAGGAGAAGTAATATGAAAGTGCAAGGAAGAAAAAGGGGAGAAAGAAGGAAGGGAAGACAGACAAGAGAAAGAGAAGATCCCCTCGGAGAATGAAGGTAGGAGTGTGATTAAAAGGAAATTAGATAGAGGAGAAACCTCACTTCTTACATAACAGAATCCACGAGGGAAGATAATAAGATGGTTGGGATGTTCTTAGGGAAGATGGAGGAATACGGGGGAGAAAGGAGAAGGAGAACATGAAACCACATCACATTGGTTTCACCTCCGCGGGTAGACAGAGTCATCAAAGCAGAAAATGGACTTAGAGGGAAAGAACAGATGGAGTTTGAAGGTTTGAAGAACAAAAGAAATGGATGGATGGAGGATGAATGAAGCAATTTATAAAGTGATGCTCACACTACAAGAGACAAAGAGTAAGGTTGACTGAAGCATTTAGAGAGAAAGAAAGGAAAAAAGAAGACAAGAAAGCAAGTGAGAGAAAAATATTAAATGAATGGGAAAAAGCAAAGCAAACCAAAAGGATAGAACACATCGTTTCAAAAAAGAAGAAGACAGAAATGAGGAAGCAATCTGGAATAAAGAGTTTTATATTCAAAGCATCTAAACTAAAAGTGAAATGGAAAGAAAAAAAGATGGAAACTTGGAATGAAAAGCAGAGATAAGAGGAGTGATTGAAAGACAACGATCTGAAAAAGAGAAAAACGGAGAGAGGCGGAGTCTTTATGAAGGTTTGCTGAGGCAAACTTTGGCCTCATTGATCTTCCGCCAGCTGCACATAAATCACTGAGTGTGTTTGTGTTCATGATAGTCTGTTTAACAATTACACCGAGAGTGTAAAGAGCATGTGCTTGTTTTTCCATCAACCCACACACAAGTCCAAGGGCTGCTGGGCCATTCAGTGGAGCATCTCATCCTACTGGTGTGTGACGACAATAAGAGAGACAGAGCAGGATGAATAATCCATCCATCCCAGTGAGAGGGCGGAGGAGAGAGGGCTCCATCATCTCAGGAAACCTCCCCTCGCTCTGTGGGTGGTTCCAGTTTTAACAAGCGCGTCGTCTCCGATACAAACAACTGAGACAGCATGAGTTCCATCAAGAAACTAAAATCTTACAGTCAATTGAACTGCGGTGCAGATCAATGGCGCAATAGGGAAAGGAGAGGATTGGGAATAATTCCCATTTATTAAAACCGGAGTCTTATTTTGACTCCGTCAGTGTGTGTGTGCGTAACGGGGCATGACCATCCGCAGCTCAAAACTCACAAGTGCTTCACTTTGTGCACGTCTCCGGAAGCTTATGGAAACAATGCAGTTCTGCCAGAACTTGTTGGTGTTGCCTTAAGATCTATATTTGCAAGTGCTCCAAACATTTGTGGCGGCAGTGGGTTCGGCCTTAGGCTGGGAAGCGGATATAATGACAAAATAAAGGCCTTCTTCTTCTTCTTCTTCTAAATTTGGCTCCAGTGTCAAAGTAGTCTGACCTTAAATAAAGATATGTTTGAATATGACCAATGGAAATAGTCCTGGCATTTTCACCAGACAAAAAAAAAAAGGTTTCATGTGGCCTGCATACCCCGGGTGGAAACCCAGGACAGCAGAAATGCTACAGGAGTATCATGATTTATTTATTTTTTTAAGGGAAGCTTTCCCTTAGAAACAAAACAAATCATGCAGGTTCTTAGATGTGGAGTAAATGCTGACAGCATGTGATGACCTTTTATTTTAAATACAGGTTACACTTCACCTCTCGAGTTGTCGTTGGCAACAAGACTCACAAGTGTAGAACAAAAAGAAACCGATTCTATTCTCTACTGTTGTTGTTTACAGCTCAGGGTTAACCGGGGCTGCAAACATCTAATATGGAGCCCCCCCCCCCCCCCGCCACCAACACACACACACTTTTGGTATCTTTTTTCTCCTCCTCACCTCTTCTGGTTTATCAGCCTTCCTCTCGTTCTTCATGTCTGCTTCCCTCGCTCCTCCCTCTGTTCAGGCCTTCACTGCTAATTAGTTTCAGAGGGAGAGGAAGAATGAGGGAGAAGGGCAGAAAAAGGAGCGATGAGGAGGAGAGAGAGAGAATGAGGAGAGCACGGCAAACTACACACCAACTAGTTCTTTGGTAGTACGCTGTGAAAAAGGTCAGGTGAAACATTACAGACCACTGATTGGTCAGAGAGAGTAGATTCTGAGTCAGTTACCAGTCAAAAGAACATTTGATATACATTTAATTTATTAGCATTCAGGAAGTACAAAAGGTGAATACAAACTGTGTATAAATTAAAAACCTTTCCTAACACAATATTGTCTGTGTTCATCCCATCACTCCTAATATTACTGATATTCCTCATAGCAGCCATGGTTCTGTAAGGACGTCTCAAGAGTGACTTTAAACACATTTAATATTTGAGTGTTTCTTTTTTGTCTCAGATTTGAATATCATCACAGGATTGTGAGCCTGGAAGTGTCACTTAATGCCATGTGTTGATCTCTCTCTATCTCTCTGGCTGTAAGAGAAGCTCTGTGGTCGGCATTGCTACTTTTCATTGGTTAAATAACTCCATAATGAATGAACAGACATTCATCCCCAGAGAATGAAGGCTGAAAAGCGTACTGAAAATATATATTTATTAAATATATTAAATATAGATTAATATAACTTTAGTCCATACATTACATTTCCTCTCAGGTACTAATACTGCTGATTGCTGACTTTTTATGTAATTTTTCCAATATTTCAGTTTTTATTTTTTATTTTTTTACAACCATTATAGCATAGGTAGCAGAACTGCCAGAGTGCCTGCATGATTCTCATGGTCTTGCTTTGTTAATTGTGTGGTCTAAAAATCACAAGCAAATTAACTAATAAGGGAAAGAACATTTTACGCATACAAATAAGAAAATAATATATATATATATTTCAAATCTAAAACAAATAACGACTAAGACAGGAATCGCTTTCCTCTCCTCTCAGTTAGGACTTTAATTGGATGATGAGAGGTGTCCGAGAGGCCCTCTGAGGGCGTTTGCTGTGTGTGTGCGTGTGTGTGTCAGCATTTCGATTTTCTCGCACCATCCCTCTCTCTTTTCTCCCTCGTTTTGAGGAGAAGGAGGTGTCACCGTGGTTATGCTTGCTGGTGGTGACAGGACAGCAGCTGCTCTCTCTCCCTCTCACCTCCCTTTAGTCTCTCTGTCTTTCTCCCTCCTCATCGGTCCGCATGAACGAAACTCAGGGGAAATCATCACTGTGTTTACTCCGACCCCCACCCACGCCACCCACCATCTCTATCCCCCCCCCCCCCCCACCAATCTCCCCACCCCCATATCTCTGTTTTCCACCCTATGATAGTGGTTGTTAGACAGATAGACAGCAACACCCCTGTCCTTCCACTCTCTTGTAAATATGTGGCATCCTCTACCATCCAAAGAAAAGAAGAAGGAAGAGATTGAGGGGAGGAAAACAAACTGGCAATTGGTGCTGATAGGAGGAAGGGGGGGGGGGGGGGGGAGAACAGGCCAGACAATTGGTGGTGAGGGATGCAAGAGAGAGGGATGAAGGGGAGAGCAGGGAAAGGGGCCTTGAGAGGGCGATCAATGGGATGTTCACCTGCCGTCCACCTCCCCAATTTAAAGAGAAGGAGTGCTAACGATTTCCCAGGACGGCTCCTCTGGACTGATGGAGCCAGAGAGGATAGGAGACGCAGAGAAAGTAGAAAAATTAGGCTTCAGCGCAGCAGCGCATATAGATGGGAGATAAACGGGGGGAAATTAGCTTTTAATGATGAAATGCATGTAGTTAAGATGAAAACAAAGGCAGAAAATGGGTTTTTATATGTGTGGGTGAATAAAGGTAAAATGAGGTTCGTAATGCAGGAGTGCATACAGATGGGAGAAAATTGCCAGGCTGTTGGAGAAATGCATACATATTGAGCAATTTGGCTTCATTGGAGGAATATATGTAAGCGAGAAAAGGTAGGACAAAAGCAAGATTGAGTGTGAATAGGACAAGGACGGCTGGGGAATGAATTCAGATAAGAAATGTGGCAATGTGAGTAACTACATCCAAGCGGCACTGGAATCTAGAAAAAAAGTTTGTAATACAAGAATTAATACAGAAGGATGTATTTGAAATTAGATTTTAAGAGTTAAAGGCAAAATAATATTTTTTTAAATTCCAATTGATATGAGCGTTTTTTGGTTGACACGCAAATCCTTACACAACTTGATTCCCATTTTTCCAACTTGATCTGCCTCCGCTGTAGCTGAATACTGGTTGGGTTCGGACAGAAAAGCGGAAGCTGTTTTGAACACAGGACGACAGATGGGCCATCCATCTCACACATTTTGAAACATTCATCCGGTACGACTGTGCATGTGCATGGTATGTATTTCTCAAACAAAATGAATTCGTTTGTTAGGTGTTTTTTTATTTGCATGCATCGCACACACACGCACACACACACACACACACACACACACACACACTCTGCCAGTATCATCCTTAGCGATCCAATACATTTCATATACAATAGTGATGTATAACTCAGTACAGTTAGTCTTTTAGTTTTGGTCTGTGCTGGTCTAGATGTCAATATATCTGTGTAGAAATGTCAGCAGACTAATGCCTGGGCATTTATTGGACCTACTGGCCTCAGTGATTCCGAATTTCAATTGACTGCGTGTCATTGTCATAATATCAAAGCTACAATAATACGCACTGATATATCTGACTGCCCCTCCTCTTTTGTCTTCGACAGATGCGACTATTCATGTTCCTACTCTCCTGCCCCGACCTGTCAGCCCTGTCAATATGATTATTCCTCTCTCTAATTGCAGTCAGAGAGGACGAGGAAGGACGAGGGAGAGGAGGCGAAGGGGGGAAAAAATGGTAATAACTGCTGCTGTAGAGGAGGGAAAGACTCCCACTCATTAAATTGTTGATGTGGTGACAGAGTGGGCAGAAGTGGGGATCTACACAATAATCTGTATCCATAAAGGCAAAATTAGTGACCTCCAGTAGGGTCTCCCAAGACAAACAGTGTTCATCTCAGGTGAAAGGCACAGCTATGGATGATTTGAAGGTTCACAAAACAAAACAGATGTAGCGCCTCGCTTGGAAAAGCAAATCTAAGGCCTTCTGCAGGAGCAAGACCAGAGCGGGTCGACGGGTGATGTCAAGAGAGCGCCTGGTCCTTGATCCATTGGGATCTGTCTTGGCTGGACAATTTTTGTTTTTAAATGCATGGGTCAGCTCCCTTTTAAGCCCTGTAGGCACACCACCCACAGGAATATGCTTTAGCATCATATACATTGTGCACTGTCAGGAAAGGTGGGCACATTTGTTGGAGAGTACTGGAATATTCCGATTCCGGAAGAGCACTGCAGGCTTGCTGGGCAGACATTGGGGTTTGTGTTACATACACAAACATGTGTTGTTCTGTGTACTTGAAGGAACCTACAAATACTACTGTAAAGGGTGCATGATACTACAGTGTCTTGTTGTTCTCAGTGTGATGCCAAACATGTTTTGATTGGTTGATTGGGGAACAGATATTTATGTTATTCATGGGTTGCATCAGAGAGCAGGGTGACAGAGGTGTCTTGTTTGGGGACCTCAGAAATGCCTTTTGCAGATAACACAGCCTTTAAGTCTGAGGCCGCACTTTTCTGTTGTACAATGGTGGATTGCGTTCTCCAGGCTTGGGCAGAATAGTTGCCTCAAGTAAGAAGAATAGAAAGGAAAAGTTAGAAAATGGAATGTGACGTCGGCTCCCTGCTGACATATAGGTGACTGGCGATAATCTAATCTCGATTAGGAGATAACCTCCTAATCTCATTGTGTAGCTACTATGCCTTGACAATAAAGGCTTTCTATTCTATTCTATAAGTTGAAGGCCTCAGATATCTGGAGAGAGCTTGGAGTCATGCTGCTGCTCCTTCATGTCAAAAGAATCCACTTGAAGTTTTTTTTGGGGCATCTGATGATTATCTGAGGTTTTCCAGGCACGTCCAGCCGGGAGGACATGCAGAGTAGACCCAGAATTCACTGGAGAGATTACATATCTTATCTGGCCTGGGAACACCTAGGAATTCCTCAGGAATTGCGATACAATCATGTGGAGTAAACTCCAGTATGACCCGATACCATGCCCGGGACAAGTGTTAATAAAATGATGGATGGATGGACGGATGGATGGACTACATTCACCTCATACCACAACCTCACAAAGTACTTTCAAAGTATTTGTATTAATGTTAACATTAGAGACTCTTTAATTAACAGTATTCAGGCCTGAAACATATGAAGCTTCATTTGAACTTTGTGACTTGACCGTCCCAGAATAGTTGTGAAATCTCATTTTGTACTTTTGTAAAAGTAACAGAGCTGCAGTTCACTTTTTTAGAAAGGACACCTTTTGACTTATAAAAGCTGTGAGTTCTAGGTTAAAAGTTGAGGAGATTGTTTTACCCGAAGACTGGTTTCCATCTGAAGTTCATGAATTGATTTTCTACCTTGCAGGCAGAGAGGGAGAAACTCATCCAATACAAGCACGACAAAGTGACTTTGCTAAGTTTAAGACTGGCAGAATAAGCACTAACAATATATTCCATGCAGAAACCCCAGTCCTCCACTGATGTCCCACTAAGAGGGAATCTGAAATATGAACTCGTTAACTCGTGAAAGTAAGATGGTGAAGAATTCACAGACTGAACAGCGCCGTGTTTCCACAGTAGCTGCGATGTGGTTGGTTCAGTCTGCAGTTGTGTGCAGGCAGATCTCAGGCTGCTCGCTCTGCCTGATCGTGTGTTTGCTGCTGACCTTTAAACAACTCTGTCCCATCATCCTTCACTTACAGAGGTCTGCAGGGAGTAAATACACACACACACATACACGTACACAAAGTAAATAAACAATCCTGCAAACACACTTACTCATGCATGTAAATATAGGCATCTAGTGGCAGGAGAATACACACGGTAAACATGTAAGAACAGGCACACACACATATATAAATATACACTGTAAATGCTTATATATATATAGGCACACACACACACACACACACAAAGAGGCATCACTGTCTGAGGTTTGGTGGTAATGAGGCCTGTCATCCCTCCACGCAGCCTCTATCCCTCCCTATTTCTCGTTCATTCGTTCTCTTTCTTCATTGATCCACTAACAGATCCCCAATATAACAACTAGCATTCTCTGTGGGAGCCTCCTTTTCCTCTTATCCTCCTCCTCCTCGACATGCATCCCTCCGGACCATTTAAAAACCTACCACCACTTTCTCTCTCTTCTCCTCTCTGTCTGTTTCTCTCTGTGTCTCTCTATCGCTTTCTATTTCTCTCTGCTGGTTCGCCGGGTTCAGACAGTCTCGTTATATCGGCTGACAAACAGAGAGGGATTTCTCCATAGCATCCTGAGGAGCGGCGGTGGATGTTTAAGGTGGTAGTTTGTCCGTCTGTGTGTCCTACCCACCTGGTGGTCCAGAGGAAAAATAAAACAAGAGCCAGAGAATATGGGATGCTGAGATGTTTCAAGGTGTGGAGTGGAAAGTGCCGCTGGCATAACACGTGAAAATTAACAGATTTCCTTGGATCTAAATCATTTAATCTATTTTCAAAAGCCTTTCACTGCAGTTTTAACTTTAGCTAAACTTTCATGCTGATATAAAATCATTTAGAGTAAGTAGATAAGTTTATATTTTTCACCAAATTATAGATTGGATTTTAGTTCATTGATTTGTACCTTCACAAAAGTCCCCAAATAATGGTTATTAATTTATTCCATCTATACTAGTTGACTATTGAAGTAAGGTGGACTTTCAAACATTTTCTCTGATTCTAGTTTTAGATTTAGATATCTGGATAATTTGTTTTTTTTTTGTCCTCTGGAAAAAAAAAAAAATTAAACCCAATCAGTACATACATCTAACACAGGGGTTGGCAACCAAAGACATGCGTGTCATGACTGGCACGCGAGGGTATTTATGTTGACACGCGGAGAGTCAAAAAATATTGTATTTTATTGTATTTGTAAGGCGGTAACTAAAACACACCGCTAGGCGTTGCTGTAGCATGCCATATCGTTCTGCTGAGCCAAGTAATTTGAGTTGTTTGTCCTTCGTAGGACACTGTAGGTTACTGCTGTTCTTCGGAGGGGGCCATGTTTAGCTCAGTCTTCTCAAGAGTGAAACAAGTAAAACAATTCACTGACAGAATACATAAAGGAGGCTTTCCTATTGACTACGATAAGTTTTGTGTGTGCCCTACACAACACTGATTTATAGCTGTGCACTATTACATATAACGGGTCAACTAAGCATTTAGTAGTTAAGTGAACATGTTTAAATACTGCAAAAAACTGTCAAAACAGATCATTTACAACTGATTTTATTAAACAAGTAAGTGTTGGCACTCTGGGCTTGAGTATATTGTAAAGTGGCACGCGTCATGAAAAAGGTTGCCGATCCCTGATCGAACAAATCCCTCTTTTTTATTTTATTTTGTTCACTTTGATGTGAACTTTGTAGCTCATGCCTTATTTTCAAGACACTTTCTTTTGAAGGGGTTTCTCTTCAACTTTGATCATTTATATACAGTATTGACTGTAAGGCGAGTAAACAGCTCACTTCACTCCACTGCTTCATTGACCTTTAAATAAAAACTCACATTGCAGCAACTATTTGAAATACAAAACAAGCGACAAAGTACATATCGGCAGAACCAATACAAATCAGTGTAGAAGCTTTCCAGGAACACAAAGACGGAAAATACAAGCAGAATGAAGGAGGCGGACTACAAAACCGCCTTCCTGATGATTTAAAGACTGGACGACGGTGATATATTTCACCGTTTTCTGTTGACTCCCCGTCTTACTCCAGAGATTTCTGCTCCTTTCTGACCTTTGTGTTTGGAGATGTTTTCCTCCTCTGTATGTGTGAAGGTGTGAGTGTCTGTTTATCACTTTGTATCTGTGTGTGTCTGTTGTAGAACAGGGGAAAACAAATCACCCGCTGTAGTTCTCATTAGCAGCAGTTTTGTGTCAGTGCTGAGAGATCAGCTGTCAGCTCTCGGCCTGTCTCTGCAGCTTCACCTTTTACAGACAATAATTACACCGTTTAACGCCAATGCTTCTCAAACAGTGGCCTGGAGGCCCACAACTGTTTCAAATGAGAGGTCAAACAGGGTCTTTATATTCTTCAGGACAAGGAATTAAAAGGCTTTTAGATTGTTTTCACATGCAGCAGGTTTGTAACCGTGAGATGAATGCTTGAATGACTTCGGGATTTGGCTGCTTTACCGCCAGTCACACTACGGTGAAGAATTTCTGACAGCCACTGAATGTTTGATAATCATCTGTTGCAGTTTACAGACATGTTTACATTTCAATATTTTATCCAACTGTCCTCAATAATGTGTATTAGGGTCATCTTTGTTTCCTTCACTATTCAAGTTATTTTATAATGGAGATGGAAAGAGTAATGGAGTAGTGGTTATCTTGAAGGAAAGGTTTGTGCCGAGTGTCGGATAGACTGATGAGTTTGAAGCCGGAGATTGAGAGTGTTGTGTTTAATATGGTTAGTGGGTTTGCTCCACAGGTAGGAGGTGAGTTAGAGGAGAAGGAGAAGTTCTGGAGCGACTTAGATGAAGTGGTCCAGAGCATCCCTAGCAGTGAGAGAGTCGTGATTGGAGCAGACCTCAATGGGCATGTAGGTGAAGGAAATAGAGGAGATGAAGAACTGATGGGCAAGTTCGGTATTCAGGACAGGAACCTAGAAGGACAGATGGTGGTGGACTTTACCAAAAGGACGGAAATGGCAGTAGTTAACACTTGTTTTCATAAGAGACTAGAACATAGGGTGACTTAAAAGAGTGGAGGGAGGAGCACACAGGTGGGCTACATCTAGTGTAGACGGAGCAGTTTAAAGGAGGTAGGAGAGAGTGTAGCCAGCCAGCATAGGCTGGTGGTGTGTAAGATGTCTCTAGTGGTGAAGACGATGAAGAGGACTAAGGCAGAGCAGAGGACAAAGTGGTGGAGAATGAAGAGTATTGTGTGGCTTTCAGGAAGGAGGTGAGACAGGCTTTGAGTGTGGAAGAGAGGCTTCCTGAAGACTGGAATACAACAGCTAAGGTGATCAGGGAGACAGGTAGGATAGTACTGGGTGTGTCTTCTGGAAGGAAAGGCGATAAGCAAACCTGGTGATGGAACCAGGAAGTGCAGAAGTGTATACAGGAAAAGAGGGACATTGAGAGGGACAGTGAAGGTTAGATATTTTGGAGACAAGGTCCGATAGACCAGACTTCGATGGTTTGGACATGTCCAGAGGAGAGACAGGGACTATATCGGTAGAAGCTGAGGATGGAACTGCCAGGGAACAGGGCTAGAGGTCGACCCAGGAGAAGATACATGGACGCAGTGAGGGAGGACACGAGAGTGGCTGGTGTTGGGGAGGACGATGCAAAGGACATGGTGAAGTGGAGAAAGTCGATTTATTGTGGTGACCCCTCACGGGACAAGCCGAAAGTACAGCAGTATAGTAGCAGTAGTATCTTCACAAGAATATATTTGATCTTTATCTTGAAACAAAGCCTTTTGCATGAATGATTTTACACTTGCTGGTCTTCTGTTTTGATACCCATCCTGTTTTTGATCATATACAAATACTCAGATGAGATCATACTTATATCAGTGAAAACTGTGTGTAGTGTTTTTGTGCTGTTTTGCTGTGGTAGCATGCACACATCCAGTTGGTGATTCAGAAAATAATCTCCTTTTTTGTTTTCTGGTGATATTAACACAATGCAACTTTAGAACACTGTTTATTTTTTTTTTATGTTGATTTATTACCGAGGTCATTTAACACAAATAAGATGAATCATAATTCATATTGTAAGAAAAATAAAAGGCCAAAAAAAACCCCACACACTTTTAAGACTCAGAAAGTCTTTAAAGAAATGTATCTGCCATTAAATTGTGTGATCCAGAATCATCCAATGGGAATGCATCATTTGGACATTAGGAGAAAAGGATTAAATCCAAGACTTATATCGTGC
The DNA here is from genome assembly GCF_040956055.1 of Brachionichthys hirsutus. Lineage (NCBI taxonomy): Eukaryota > Metazoa > Chordata > Actinopteri > Lophiiformes > Brachionichthyidae > Brachionichthys > Brachionichthys hirsutus. The sequence continues at coordinate 11,506,600 of NC_090900.1, read as the reverse complement.
TGTTGGTGCAGTGGAATTGTATTCATCTTGACAGTCAGCTAGCGGAAACAGCAGGGCATTCTGTATTCACCTTTATCTGATCATGGTCTGAGCACCAAGTAAATATGTCCTGGTTAAGTGACATTAAACATTTAAGTTCACCTGAAATCAAAACCACAAACACTGAACAATGTCTAAAGCATTCTGTTTATTGTAGAAAAATGAGACTTTTCCTCTGCTACGTTTAAATGCTGATTTAAATGCTACATTAACTTTGGTGACATGATGAATATCAGGCAAACCTTTTCTAGATTAAAATAGTACAGTACTATTTCTGGATGATCAAAAACACCCCAACTTTAAAAAGGAACATTGACAAATGATTAAACATGAGTTCAATAACATGGTGACCACCGGCAACAACACACCTGAGTCCAAGCATGTACAACATTTAAGATTATCATTGAGAGCATAGGTTTAGCGAAGTGTTAACAAAGAACATTTTCCTCATGTGTAATTTGTGCTTCTTCCAAATTAGGTAAGATGCATAATGGAGGAAGATTCATTTATGATCAAAACAAGGAATACCCATTTCCAATGACAAAAATCGTAAATAATAAGGTGCTAGAATGATATTTGACACTTGCTACAAAGTACTTTTTGCATATGTTTGTAAACAGAAATTGATATGAACACATTTCATCATTAATTAGATGCATAGAGGAGATTTGGCAAACATAGAATGATTTGGCAATAAGACATTAATGAGGAGCTCCAAAGTTCTGTAGAGTTTCATGATACGAGTCATCACAGTTTATTATTCAGCTCGATATGACCTTTATGCATGCGGCTAACTGGCACCATTCATTGAATATGCAATAATGCTAATATATAAAACTAGAAATCTGCCAATAGTAAATTAGCTTCACAATGTTACATAATTTAAAATGTGGCATAGAATCCTAGAAAATTAGTCATTTTGGAGATTCAATTATTTCATCTGGTTTTGTGTATTCTGCTGCTATCTACAATAAGATGACACAGAACATTTTTGAAAAGTTCAGATTTACAAGTGTTTGTCACAAAACCCTGAGTTTACTTCCACATAAAATTCATATGATGGAATGAATGTTGGATAACAATGATTACTGTTGCATACAACACAATCATCTTTCTTTTTTCCTAACTGACTATGAACAAAATAACGGATTTTAGTGTCGTTCTTTACTTTTCTTTGCCCATCCCAAGCTCAATTTCTCCACATTTACATCTAGTCACTCTCATGCATTAAACTTTATGTCTGTTAACTTCGATCTTGTCTCCAAATCCGGTTAGAAATTAGAAGTTTCAATCTACCACAAAATAATTTTTGACCTGTATTCTTTATTATTAGAAATAAAACCTTCCCTTCACAGATTATTTGATATCACTTTGATATGTTCTGTTAATAACTTAATTTACTTAAATGTAATAGTGGCTTTTTTCTGCATGCAATAAAGACAGACCTGTCCACATTCACCTCTGCTAGTAGGTTAAATCCCTGCTCAGTGTTCGTTACCATGGTAATCTTCATGTGCTAATATTTACCACTAAGCATCTACCACTTTTACCATGTCGTAGTGGATATGTTAGCATTCAGGATACAACCCAACAGGTTTCTGTCAGCTATGAGTTTGGTTATAAATTATCTTTTGGCACCAATCAACATGCATGCATGCAACTGAATACTCTCTGTCACTGAGAACCAGATTTGAATAATCTGTTATGTTATATTCTCAGTCCGGTTACTCTTTGATCAAATATCTAAAATCATAATTTCTGATCATATATGCCTGCATTTGGTTGAGGCTATTGACAATTGCATTGTATCGGCTTTAATGGGATTGTATCAATTCTGGAATCAAGTAAAAACTACAGCTGCTGTACTTCTGAACAAAATTGTAAATGTGAATTTTGGCAGCGTAGACTTCTAATCTCCAGTACATGAGAAACACACCCTCTTTGTTGTACAGTAAATCTCTTAGCAGTGATGTTTACCAGCCCTCCACCTCCACGATGAAGGGCTCCTTGACAGCAATCCTGCCGCTGTTGACTATCCCACACTCGGTGTATGGCAGATTCCTGTCATTGGTGTCCTGGAGCTCGATCGTGTGAACCACGGACTGCCAGAAGACATAGACAGAAGCAGGGTGAATGCACTCGTATATTATCGGTGGATTTCATACTTATAACAAGCAGTAAATGGTGCAGTATTTTGTCCCAGACTACAGACATTTTTGATAGTACTTTGTGGTACTTTTTTATACTGGAACTATCTGCGTGGTCTCCCTTCTTGTCCTTCCCATTGAGCTAGGGTCGTGACAACCCAGAGAGAAGCCACACAGACACGGGGAGAACATGCAAACTCCTACCAGACAGGCCGCAAGTCGGATTCAAACCTGTGACCTACTTGCTCTGAGGTAAGAGTGCTTACCCCTGCACAACCGTGTTGCCCACAACTTCAGACTAGGTTCTTTAAATTATTTAAATACAGCCCAAAGGTCATTTAAATGTTGAATCACAAACAAATAACATAATCCGCTTTGCAGATGATTGTAAAATGTGTGAGAATCCACCTACCATCCCATCCAGGACTTTGCCAAAAACCACGTGTTTCCCATCAAGCCACGGGGCTCTGGTAGCTAGGATGAAAAACTGTGACCCGTTGGTGTCTGCACCGGCATTCGCCATACTGACCTGGTACACGAGTACATATATAAATACACATAGTGCTAGTCTACTGCATGTATCAGAGTTGGAATTGAATTCTCTGAGAGTTTTATGTCAGTCACAGGTATGTTAACTCACCCAACTTGCCCCTAAATGCCTCAGTTTGAAATTCTCATCCGCAAAAGTTGTTCCATAGATGCTGTGACCTGCATGAAAAAAAAATTGTGTTCAATTTCAGGCAGACTATGACTTTAACCAATATAAAGTGAGTGTTTGATCATTTCCACCTCCAGTTCCGTCTCCAGCAATGAAGTCTCCTCCCTGGATCATGAAGTCCTTGATGACTCGGTGGAACTTTGTCCCTTTGTAGCCGTAACCTTTCTGGAGACACGCAGGGGACACGTTAGCGTCTACACAAGTACAGCAACTAAAGTTTATACAGGAGGACAACACACAGCAAACTCAACAACCAAGATTTTATGCAAAATAACTACGCATATTTTAACATTAATGTTTGTGTGCCACAATGCGCTGGCGACACATCCGGGATGTACCCTGCTTCACGCCTCTAGTCAGCAGGGATAGCCTCTAGCAGACCCATGGCCCACAAGGCAGAAAAAGTTGCTGTAGACAAGACGATTGAGGTCATTTTGTCTAAAAAAAAAAAATGGAGGAATGTTTTTTTGTGTTGATTTCTGTAGTACTTACTATTACTTCAAAATAAGTATGTTTAATGTAATAATATCATATGCAATATTTCATTCATTCATTGTCATTTTAATATTATACAAGCTAATTAATTAAAAGCTATAATATTACATTATGCTGGTAGCCATTAAATATACCTGTAGATGCTGTAAATAATATGCGAATACATCTGAGATGAGCAAGGAGCAACGGAACAAAAGGAAGCACATCATTTGTTGAGACTTGACACATTGCGTTATTGCTGTCTGTTCTCGTGTGTGTGTGTGTGTGTGTGTGTGTGTGTGTTTGTGCACAGCACCAGCCTACCTCTCCAGTTGCCAGGGCAACAAAGTTATTGACAGTGACTGGGACGACCTCCCCAAAAAGGCCGATGACGATCCGACCCACCTCATGACCCCCCACCGTAATGTCAAAAAACACCTGGACACACACACACACACACACACAAACACACACAGTAGGGGGAAAAAAAGAGAGAAGCTGTCAATCAAGAGGACTCTGGGTAGTTTGAGTACTTACATGAAGTAACTCTACACTACGTATATGAGGGATATGATAATTGTTTATCACGTTTTAAAGTAATCAATAATATCCTTATAAAAGTCCAAACACAACAAGAGACAGGTCAATTTAAATGATGAAGGTGAAACAATTCAGTCCTGCTTCCCTGCAGAGAAGAAAAGTTCCGACTTGACATTTCCTGTTCAAATGATCCAGTTAGTTTTAATGTTCGTGCTGCTCGAGTCTAACACGGGCCGAACAAACGGTGTCAGCAAGCGAGGAGGCAAACTGTGTGCGGCTCCTGCTGTGTGTGCGTGATCAGCGCACTGCGCATTAACGCTGATCCGGAAGACCACGTGTGTGTGTGTGTGTGTGTGTGTGTGTGTGTGTGTGCGCGCGTGTTTTCTTTTTACATGTCCTGGTCTTGGCCTCCTGTTGAGGCTCGTCAGACTCGGTTCTTGAAATGATTTACTCGTCATCTCTCAGATTCTCATGTGCGCATCCGTGCGCGTCTTTCACGCCCGTGAATGCTTACGGTACATGCACGCGCAAAACATACCGACGGTGCCCTGAGAAGTATTATGCGAATCCAAATATACATTGACCCACCTTGTCGGTGACTTTCGGTCCGGTCCGGGAAGCCGCCTGCGACACCGACTGCAGACAGGCTGCAGAGAAGAAGAGGGCGGCGGGGAGCGTCGTCCGCAGCTCCATCTTTAACCGGAGACTCGGAGAGAGCAGCGGCAGCGCCAGCTGCGGATTACAGGGGATCTCAGCTGGGAGGCTGGACCGGAAACAGCGCTCCGAAACCCACTCGCGTCAGTCAGGCCACGCCCCCCGGAGGAGAGGAGCGGAGAGGAGAGGAGAGGAGAGGAGATTTTTACCTTTAAACATTAATAATATTTTAAATGTGATATTTACACAATCAATGATTATTGTTTCCCATTATGGCCACAGCTGTCCTCCTCCTCTTCCTCATGGAATGGTACAACCTCACCCATCCCCACAGGTTTCCAGAACATTTGGGTCCATGCTGCTCCAGAACTGACATTATTCTTCTCCTGATACTGGGTGAGACGTCCTCTAAGAATCACATCCTAAAATAAAGACATAATTGAAACGTAATTTTTTTTAAACAAAGTTTCACAACTTGACAAAAAATAATTTGAAAAGTAATATCTCACAGACTAATCTCATCGATTCTTCAGTCAGTGGGATGCGACCCTCCAAAGGGTCCATTCTTGCCGAACAACAGATTTGTCTGTAACAAACTGTTTGTGAGACTTATCTGGACTTTTAGAGACTGAAATTTCTGCAGTTTTACCTATCAGCAAGTTCTTCAGCTGCATGAAGCCCTGTCTAGACACACATCCAGCTCCCAACACAAAGTCACCGTTCAAATTCAGAGATGCGCCCTTATTTTTAGTTTAACCCACTGTTTACATGCAAATAAGCGTCCAAATGAAGTACCAATAATAATTTATTGTGTAACACAATAATTAAAACCACATCCTAATTAGAAGAATGCATTTGTTCATACATTCTTAAAAAAGAAATTCATTGTCAAATTATACAAATATTATATTTGAGAGATAATGAAATCATTTGTAAACCTATCAAAACTAATAGATTTTTGAAAATTTTGTCTGTTTTGTATTTGCTTTGTATCAGGGAAATTTACTTCAATATTAACAAATACATCAGATTTTTTCCCCTATAATACCAGACATTTTCTTTTATTGCCTGGATATTATTATGAGATTTTAGAATAGAATAGAATAGAAAGCCTTTATTGTCTTTGCATAGTGGCTATGCAAGAAGATTAGGAGCGCTGCTCCGTCCGGTGCGTAGTACAACATAATAATAATAATATCAGAAAATGCAGGTAAATGTAACAGAAAATTCAAGTAGGTTCAAGCAGAATAAAAAAACGACACAAATTTAAAGTGATCAGTGCATGCAGTGAGATTGGCCAGTACTTTGCATAAAGAAATAGAGTACATTAGTTATTGCACATTAGTTATTGCACATTTAGTTATTGCACATTTAGTTATTGCACATTTAGTTATTGCACATTAGTTATTGCACATAGTGAGTAGTTGTCCTGTTTAGTCCTGATTGTTGTTCAGGGCACTGATGGCTCTCGGGAAAAAACTGTCCCTGAGTTTGTTGGTCCTGCTCTTGTGCAACCTGTAGCGCCGGCCCGAGGGCAACAGGTTGAACAAGTTGTGTCCAGGGTGTGAGGAGTCTCTGACAATGTTTGTAGCTCTGCTAAGGTAGCGAGAGCTGGCAATACAGTCCAGGGGGGGGCAGAGAGCAGTCGGTGATCTTCTGGGCTGTATTGATCACTCTCTATTTGTGTGTTTTCTGATATTTAATACATTTTTAAACAAGTTTAGTCTCTATGCTTTTAGGAACAGAAATGGGTTGAAGAATTTCCTGACAAAAAAAAGCACAGGTATATATATTTATTCAAGTGTTTCATATTAGTAGAAAGTTATATTTAATATATATTTATATTAAATTTATATTAAATATTAAATATATTTAATTGATAAATAATCAATGTAAAACATGAAATATAAAATATTAAGAAAACGGCTTTGCCGGAAAAAAACAAGATCCAGATGCAGAGCTGCTTTTAAATTCATGGAGAAACAAATTTTCCAGTGTACAGAGATCAATAATCAGCAGCAGAAGTTAGTTTTTACCAATAAACACAGAAATAATGAAGGCCATAAGACTTTTATAAACCACTTTACTGCATTAAAAACACCTCAGCTGAGCTCTGCTTCAGGCGCAGGAAATAAAGCTGAAAAAGAGAATACGGTCCCTGCAGAATACATGTCTATAGAGATGAATTATAATAGTCAGCCTGCCGTGACCTTAACACCACGGCTGGGACACACACACACACACACACACACATGCACACGGTTATCGGTCTCCTGTCAAAGCGGCCGTCCATTCGTCTTTTCTTCCCGCCATCCACCGAATTAATTAAGCAGAAATGTAAACGTTTTAATTGAATGTCAAAGCAGAACCTTAACAACATGCTCCTATGTAAATGAAAGTGACACCACTTTAAATCTGGATATTTATATATTTAAACTCACACCAAGGTTATAAGGGTGTGTGTGTGTGAACAGGGAAGCTTGATTGAATTACCATCACTTATGTGCTAACTAACTCCCAAGGATTTAAACCAACGTGGTCACATTTAGCACAGAGAGGAACTGAGCTTAAAATCTTCTATAAAGGTGTTTAAACCACTAAAATTACAAATGGGAGCTAAACCAAAATTACTGTATGTTTATTCAACTTGTCAATATCTGATCTTATTTTGCAGAGATGCGTTGCTCATTTACTATCTTATTATTTACTATTCTATCAGCTTTTTTTCTATTTACGTATTAGCAGTAAAACTCTGATTGTTCATTAAGAACCATTGACAAAATGACAATTTGGCCATCAGAAGGCCTTAAATTTGCAAGCAAGCCAAAGCAAGATTTAGTAACGCTTCAACATGATCGACTGACTTCCAAAGAGATGCTCGTGTTCTTGTTACCTGCTACCTGTGAACCAAAGCAAGAGAAAGCCGAGGACTGTCCGGGGCAGAAGAAGATTGAGTTCATCTGTCACAAAGCTGATAAAGATGGTCTTGAAATTACGTAATTACGTTAGCTGACGCTAATATTTGGTACGCATTTGAATATAATAATGTTGATTAAATGGAAATAAAAGAAAGGAAAGAACTTAAAGTTATACGTAATATTGAAATGTTCAACTCTGCAACTTTAAATATGGTTGGAATCTGAAGTTTTCTTTAAAGAAATATATTTTTAACCATTTTATTAGGATGAAACTACACAAATCATTGATGGCTCCATGTCTGGATAGTTATTGATCAGTAAAATATGTTGATGATGCTGATGTTTTAAAATAAATATTTTTTTTAGCATGTACCCGTATTTACCAGGATTTAAATTTGACCAGCTGTGTGTGTATTTTCTGTATTTGTATTTATGTGGAATATGGAGCGCCTCTGAGTGCAAACAGCAACTCTGCAGCATTCTTACCTACAGGAATACACGGCTTTGCTAAATGAACTCTTGTTAATATTGTGTTTTTTCTTTTCCTGCAGCCGTCTAAATAATTAGCTTTTGTTGTAGAAAATGATGAATTTGGGCAGTTAATTTATTGATTGGCCGGCTCCTCCGATGTGCTTTGGTTTAGAAAGCCATTAATCAATGGATGAAAACACCTAATTCTCCTCCCGCGCAGACTTTTTTTCTTTGCCTTCTGTATTCTTTCTGTGTCGAACGCAGTATCCCCAGCCCCAATATGGCGAAGAACTGTCATGGACCAATGATGATAATGAGGATGAAGTGGAAAAATAATAGTTTATTTACATTTAGAACATATAGGTTCATACACAAAAAAATTATCCTGTGTAAAAACAATTTGAAAGCAAGAAGCAGCTCAAATAAAAGTATAGAAACCAAGGTTTGAGACGAGGGAGCATAATATTAATAAAGTTAAATGAATCTATAATCATGAAATGTTCCTCCTGTTTGAGTGTGAATAGTTTTAACGTGATTTTAATAATCACATCAAACCCGTTTATTTGTCTCTACATGAGAGCTCAGCTACACACAATGATTATTTTATTCCACCTTAATGAGCAGATGTCAAGTGGCTCCATATTTTAACTTCATCTGGAAATGTAGATGTTTGGAAAAACGGTTTTACCACTGAAGGAGTTACACACTGTAAAATGAAACGCTGGGATTCATTCGAATACTTCGATAACATGAATCATTTCTATAATTTCTTTTACAACAATTGCGCAGTACATACTAAAATACTTTCTGCTTATCTCTTGAGGGGTCGACAGCAAATCAACGTTCTCCACTTCACCCTGTCCTTTGCATCGTCCTCCCCAACACCAGCCACTCGCATGCGTCCATGTATCTTCTCCTGGGTCGACCTCTAGCCTTGTTCCCCGGCAGCTCCATCCTCATATCTACCGATATCGTCCCTGTCTCTTCTCGACATGTCCAAACCATCGAAGTCTGGCCTCTCTGACCTTGTCTCCAAAACGTCAGCGTCAAGAATGGCATCTGGCATAAAAATGTGTCCAAAATTGAACATGCAAATCAATTGAACAGTAGATCATTATTATCATTATTAACACTTTAAACAGATAAATGTTGCCTATTTCTTGCAGGTGCCTCTGAGAGAAGCACATTATCTTGCAGAGCCCACTATTTACAGGAGGGTTCTTATGAGTTTATCAGATAAGTCATACTTTCAAGGTTTGCAAGGACTGAATGTCTTAAAGGTTACAGCATGCACATACAAAAATATCCTTTTATAGCCATGCGATCAAGATGCCGCTTATGGCAATGCCAGCTTTTGGTCGTTCCAACACTTTGCGCCAGAAGGAAAACCTTATTTTTATTATGTCAAACATGACATATGTGCATTTATTCCCACTTGCTTTCTCGCTTTTAAAAATGATCTAATGATCTGACTCAAAGAGTGAAATAAAACAGAAGCATCAGGGCATTTCATTTTTCTCACAGAGGTTTGTATGAAACACTGAAGAATAACAAGTTTCATATATTGTCCTACAAGGTACAGCAGTCCTGCTTCATTGCCAAAAAAGAAGACCTACAAATGACAATGCAAAAAGTGCTTAAATGGACTGAGAGCAAAGCTCTTTTTATTAGCATGATGAACGGACATTTTGCACGAAAGAAAAACTAAAATCAAACTGAGTTATATTATTTTAGAGGGAAAAAAATAATGGCTGAATTATATGTGCAGGAGGCGGGTGGGATTCACACTCACAACCTTGTGGTTCCCCATTGGCTACCGGCGACCCTGAACTTGTACTTAAACCAATCAGATGGAATGTTGTTGCTCCGCATTCCTCTGTGCTGAAAAAGTCGCTTTAAGCCGACAAGAGTTCATTTTCAGACGCTTATGTTTGTGTTTTTGTTCGTTATCAATCCACCAGAGGTTCCGAGGATGACAAATGGGGCCTGTCAGGGCGACGCCAGTCATAACAACACACACACACATTTACGTTTTCAGGCATTTAGCTGATGTTCTTATCCACAAGCAGCTTATAATGACTGATGGACGCACACATACTGTATGCTCCACATGCTTTTTGTGTGTGCATGTGAAGCAGACGGGTGGGAAAGCTGGGGGTCAGGGATAACAAGTCAGACCCAGAAACACAATGAGCTGCAATCTGTTTTACACAACCAAACACACGCACGCACACACACTGAATTAAACAGATAAAGAGGCTGCGGTGAGCTGACAGCAGCACGACCACCTACAATATCAGTAATAATAACAAATGCTGCAATGATAATCTTCGGCCCGACACGGACAGACGAGTTCAAAGTTCTTCAGACGATTAATGCATTGATAGAAGAGAAGCCGTGTAACTCTCACAACCACTAACTGAGACGATCCCACAACTTCTGAGCGTTTTAATTTTCCTGGGAAGAGACTTCTACTGTTTGGGACAGCGGTGACATCGGTGTGATGCTTATCCTTCCGATTACACTTCTTCACATCTTCCTTTAAATAAATCCTATGTTTGTCAGTATCGTCAAACTGAAAGATATCAAGTTTGAGACAATTTTCCAACTTCTTACTTTGTTAATGATTTAAAATCTAAGTGAAATGTCGTAAAAACTTGGCTTGTTTTCTTCCTTTATTTTTTTCCGCTCATGACGAATGGACTTTTTAAGACTGGGGAATAATAGAAGAGAAGTCAGCAGACCCTGTTAAGTCACCTGTCACCATTGAAATTATATGTAGCTCTCTCCTGTCCAAAAGTTATAAATGTTATACAGCAGAGACAATAAAGTGGGTGAAAGAAGCTCATGCAACTTTACATATTTTCCACAGATGTGCTATTTACCGCCGCCCTTTACTTTTTGGTCCCTGATTCATCACAGCAGTGGTCGGACGCTAAAACCCAACTGATGTGTAGCACTTGGGAACCAAATGAATTGAATGTTTATTTGTCTAGTGCATTATCTCAAAATAGAGTAGTAGTCTAACTGCTGCTTCTTGCTTCCAGTCGTCCTGTTTGGGTTGTATTTGTAATAAGTTGGAAACATGTCGGAAGCTCATCCCGTCGTTCCACCACTGAGCTCTTACCACCTCCACTGCCATCATTGAGGTAGGACAACTAGTGTGAAGGTGCACAATTCCCTCCTAATTATGTGTGAATGAAGCTAGCGTTTCTGTAATTTTGGGGTAAAATGCATTCACACTGCTGTGTTATTCCCGCTCTACTCTACTCTAACTCAGACTGATTTGATGCCTGACGTTTTCCATTGGGATGGCACTTCCTCGGATAGATGGATGGGTAGATTGGATGTGAGTACCAGGCATTAGCCAATCAGTGTTATGTAACATTACACATGACCTTGTAGTATCTGCTCAGCTCACTTGAAAGTTCAACAGAGTAAGTACTAAAAAATAGCACCAGGTTGCAGGTACTTTTTAGCCAATGTAAAAAAAACCCCAAAAAAAAACCAAATTTAGCCAAGACTACGCAATAGAAATCCAGGTCGATTCTGCTCACTTTTAATGAACGTTAACTGTCAGGAATGAAAGAAAATGAATGAATGAAAAATCCTGCAACGTGAACACAGACGTAAAACCTGTCTGATATTTCTGGCCAACCAGTGGACGGCGTTGGAACATGTAGTCGTGTTATTAGCACTGCTAGGTGGAAACCTGTTACTAACACCACAACCATCCTCCCGGTTTAAACTGAAGCAGAAAGCTTCAACCTGTTATTCACCGATGCTTAACACTCCTAGTTTCACAAAAAGAAACAAACATAAAAAGGAAGGGATGGAGGCTGAATGAAATTCTAGAGTTTGTTTTCATCCAGCATCCAACAGACATTTTATTTTTTTTGGTTTATTTCTTATATCATCTTTCCACTAAATCAGGTTTTGTGACCTAAGTCTGACTGAACATGAGCTCAGTGTGATGACAAGTTTCCGATGGTTTATCATTCACTTCGAAAACCTTATCATGGCATGTAAACAGTGCTTGATATGACCTTTTCTGTAATAAACTTTAAAATAAATATATAAAGGTTACATTGACCCAGTGGCCATTAAACTACATAAACTACACACACACACACACACACACACACACAGCCACGTTTGGGTAATATTGCTCTGATCATATAAACATTTGTTGTTCCAATAAAGATAATTTGAACTGAACTCATCTGGAGAAAAGGAAGAGACATCGGAGAAATAAAAGCCGATGGTGAAAATAGATGGAATACAGACAAAGAGTGGTATAGTTTGGAGAAGAGGAGGGAATAAACAGAGTGAAGAGCAAGGAAGGAGTGATGAGAGAGAGAGAGCGAGAGAGAGCGAGAGACCTGGCGTGAAATAATATGTGTGAATTAGGAGACCATCGGAGATAAAGCAGAGGGAGGGGAGAGGGCAATTGCGTGGAGGACGAGAGAGAGGGGGAGAGAGAGAGAGAGAGAATCGCGGAGCAATGCTCGGGTAGTTTTGGCTCCGGAGACGCGCAGGACGCAGCGAACTGTCCCGGCTCCCCTCGATGCTTGACCGCAACCCGGACGAGGGACAAACCTGCCGCTGTTCGGAGATCAGCGCTCAGGACCCGTTCACACTCTGACAGCAGTAAGCATCTTCAGCGCTTTAAAAACTTTCACAAAAATAAATAAATGAACAAGAACGCAACATCCAGGGAAACTCGGGGGAAATCCAAAGGACCGTCGACGCGTCGGCTGCCTCTTTTCGACCACGGATGCGCGCCGGAGCGCTGATGACTGGAGTTAACGGGACATATTTATTCACTCAGATTTAACTTTTGCGCGCTGTCTGGTTTACAATCCAACCGAAGTCAACGCATGCCTGAGTGTGCAGTCCCACTTTGTGCATGTGTGCAGCGTTTTTTTTTTTCTTTTTTTTTGCGCTTGGCGTGCGTAAAATCCGCTTCAAAACAACCATCCGACCAAGAGACAGCGGACCAGAGTATATGGCTGAAGCGGAGGGACAGCCAGGCTGTTATCGCTCTATACCTTCTCTATGTTCTACTCTTTTATTGGCTGCTGTTCATCAACATTTTTTTAATTTCTCAGAAATAGCCCCTCACCCCATTTTTTCATTACGTAAATAATAATAAAAAAAATGCTCTTCTTTTTTATAAGATGGAGGAAAAATAGAATTGAAATACGTTTAAAGTTAAATTTAGGTAAGATATAGTTTCAGTTATAGGATTATGATGATAAAGTTCAAATGCAATGTGTTTCATGTTTTAGATTTCAGGTGATGCCTTAAATTTGAACACCTGCAGGAAAGTATCAGGATACTCCGGTGTGTTTACTAATGCAGTACAGAAAGAATCTTCATCTCTTATCCAATCTGAACACTTTATGCAAGAACTGATGGTAAAATCTGTATTTTCTATTCTTTTCTGTGAAGACCACCGGGAATACCAGAAACAGCAGTTTAGTCTGTGAGATTTTTCACCTCTTTTTCTGTAACTGCTACTTTAAATTATCTTATCTATGTGTTAAATTATGAACCGGAAATAGAGGCAAAATGATTGATGGGGAGGATCAGGTGGAAACAGACTCTATTAAGTTTAAATTCACTAAGAAAAAAATATGCAAATCATCATAAAATAATATTTATAAACTGCTTGTGCTTCGTTTGTTGTAGATTTTAAAGGTCTGGTTTGTTTTGATAAAATTAAAACTTGGCATGTTACAAATATGTCTTAGGATATTGATTTGATAACAGAAAGCACTAAGCTCAACATTTTGAGTATTGACATGATCACAATGGAGAAAACGGGGACGTAACAAACAGCATGTTTCAAGATAAAGTAACATCTCTGAGATATTTTCTGTATGTAAAACCAAAAAGTAAAAACCAGGCTCAACTCAGAGCAATGTGTCTCAGCTGTACACAAAAAACACAAAACAAAAAAAAGCCTTTTTTAAGTCATAGTCTGAGTAATAATCATGGAAAATATTTTTTATTTCACGTTTGAGTGCTACAATAGAATTTCTCAAATATTACTTGGCCTCTAGATCCATTTTCTGCCTTCCACGTGTTTTGTTGTGATTCTGACTCTGCTGTTGCGCGTCTTGTGTTTGGGTTAGCTCCTCCAAATATAAATCAAACACACGGTGAACAGATTGGACCCTCTGTGCTCCTTCATCATGTCTTCATCCTGTCTTGACCTCCGTGCATTCTGATGCTGATGACTGACACCTCATCCTCTCTGATCTCTCCTCCAAGCAGCCGGCGGTCAGCCATGCTGAAGCCAGGCGACCCAAGCGGCTCGGCCTTCTTGAAGGTGGACCCGTCCTACCTGCAGCACTGGCAACAGCTCTTCCCTCAGGCGCAGCTGAAGGCTCCTCTGGCGCCACCGGCCCCACCTGACCGCCTCTCCATCCCTGTGGACAGCCTGCGCCCATCCCGCCTGCACAGCCACCTCCTGGCCTCCACACATTGCACATCCTCCTCTTCTTCCTCTACATCTTCCTCCTCAGATGCTTCCTCAGCAGCAGCAGTAGCGGCGGTAGCAGCCCTCACCACGTCCTCCTCCATCTCCATCTCCACCTCAGCAGGGATCTCCCACCTGCCTGTACCCCAGCAGATCGCACTCTTCGGTCAAGCATTGGCCCCAGTATGTGCCGGGCCTGGAGGACCCGGAGCTGGAGGAGGAGGAGGAGGAGGAGGAGGAGGGGGAGACCTGGTGGTGGTTGTGCCCCCTGAGAACCAGCAGCGTCACAACACAGCTGTGGGGCTGCTCCACCAGGCCAAAGAGCAGAGCTCTGGGGGGGTTGGTGTGGTGTCATCCAGCGTGAGGAGCGCCAATATCGGAGGCGTCGAGGAGGGGGGTAAAGGAGTGATGACCAGGTTCAGGCTGACATCTGAGGAGCTGGACTACTATCTGTATGGACAGCAAAGAATGGAGATCATCCCACTGAGCAACCACACCGGAGAGGTCAACAACCGTACGTAGACACACACACACGCACACACACACATACACAGCTTGCATTTTCACTGCTGTCACTTTATACTAACTTGGATGAAGGAGAGATGACCGTAAATTAGAGGAAAATGACCACCGCAAGTAAACCCGATGCTGACTGTGCAGAATCCCTCTGAAACACATGAGGCAACCTGAACAGCAAACTGACCTTGTGCAGTTTTGATTTGCAATATTTCTAATTATCTCAGAATTTTCTGATGATTTTTACTTGGAGTTGATGAGTCTGTCATGTGTATTTCTGCAAAGACATTAAATTATCTGACTTGTAGTAGCTCAAGACTAATTTAATGATTGCAGTTGCATATTTCTATCATAATTTTCTAAATGTATCAGAAACAATTGTGAGCGTTTATTGCTGAGTAAATTTTTTTTTTTTTTTTATAAATTAAAATTAATCTTAAGGAAGGTGTCATGTAGACCTGCTAATTCATCACAATTTATGTGTGTGTGTGTGTGTGTGTGCGTGCGTGCGTTTATTATTATTCTTGCTATCTAAGAAAGTTCTATATAATTACTGCCAGGCCATAAACATTCACTCAGGTGAGAAATAAATTAATGATTTTCTTCCCCATCAACTTAAAATATTAAAAAGAAAAACAAAATTATTGTTTCATGAAATAAAAAAAAATTAAGCAAAAGGTGTTTTTTTGACAATACATTTCTGTGGGCTTGTCAAATGTTGCAGTTTTGACAGCTGTAGTAATGGACAGTCGGAGCTCCATCAGGGAGGGTCAGGGTGGATGGTCACGGGTTAAAGGTCAGCAGTCTGGCCTTGGTTCAAACATTCAGACAGCTACAGCAAGGCTGCTGCTCAGGTTAATATTTAACAGAATTCATTCAGGCTAAAGAGGAAATAGAAATTAAGTTTTACGCTTACCCTGTTGCTAATTAATCGCTCATAAACTCTGATCAAATGGGATTGATCAATGCACATTCGTTTCCCTTCAGCAGTGTTTTCTGCAATTTAAACTAAGCAAATTAAATTGGACAATTATATTGTATAATTTTCTTCTCTTCTCCGGATTTTTTTTTTTTTTAGCGCCACTGTTCTATTTTCAGAATTTTTACGAACAACCCATTAGAGCCTATACATTCTGTGTGTGTGTGTGTGTGTGTGTGTGTGTGTGTGTATGGGGGGGGGGGGGGGATCGACTGAGCATAATCATGCGTAAAAATCACGCGCACTCCCAGATACATGCACGCCACACTGTCAACACTTCTTCGAGAAGGTTCTGCGGTGCGTAACGTCTCGTCGTTACGCAGAAAAAAGGCCTCAAACCATCAGAGCCCAAACTCAGCGCCGGTTAATGGTTGACGTCAAACAGTGTCGCAGTTAGAACAGAAGTTACCGGCAGTTTCTGCACTTCCCGCTGCGCAACGTGGGATCAGAGCAAGTCCGTCCTGTTTCGGGGGGGGGGGGGTTGCTCAAGCTGCAAAACCCACCCCAGACAACTTGGGAAATATTTCTACTTCTTAACACGGATAGGCCAAAATAGTATTTACTTATCTTGTAGTGGTTTTATTTGTTATTTCTTTTTGTTATTTTAATATACCTCAAGCGGTTCCTCAAGCGTCAATAGAAAATTCCAGCAGGTGCAGGATACTGGATTCCTTTATTTTAAAATGTCTTTCTTTTATTTAGTATAATTATCTGTTTATTCAAGATATTTATTTAAACAATGTAGTTTGTCAATTTTCCACATATAATATAATATAATATAATTTATATTATATTATATTATATTATATTTTGTTTGGACATTAAAAAATACATAAATATTGACTCTACTTGTGTGCATTTTTAACGGCCTTATAATAAATGCGGTGACGGTTATTAAAGCTCATATATATCTTCCTAACCAGCGGGTTGTTTGATATGAGTCTGCTCTAATTTGTAATGTTTTATTATTTGCAGACATTGGTCTTTGTATTATTTAGCTCTCTTATGTGATTTTAGTATTTAAATTTTTTTTATTGAAGTATTATCTCCCCCGGTTTATTTTTGGGACCAATAGTATTCCGTAAAGCCGCGAAGGCTGACTGGCTGCATGTTTCTGCTCCGTCTTACTTCTGAGACATTAAATGAAGTTGTTCACTGTGACGTCGTAACTTTGATCATAAAGTGTCTGCCGCTGTTTTTGGTTTCGGCCGTTATGACAGCGATTCTAAACACAAGTGGATTACGCGTGTGTGCGCTCGGGTGTGTGTGTGTGTGTGTGTGTGTGTGTTTGAGCGTTCCTCGCTGCGGTGATAAAACGGACCATCAGCAGTAATCTGCGTCGATACGCGCCGGCAGGGCCGATGAGGGATGGGGGGACACGCAGGAATTAATTGCCGTATATAGTTTTGTGTTTGTGGAAGAGAGAGAGAGAGAGAGAGAGAGAGAGAGAGAGAGAGAAGGGGGATCGATCCACCGGCCACAGGGCCGCTATTTATCATCCCAACACGCCGTATTGAGGTCTCTGGGGTGCGTGTGTGCGCGCGCGCATGTGTGTGTGTGTTGGGGGGTGGTGGTGTCAGGGATATAGAGCAGTCACGCAAACGCTCCCTCATATGTTGCAGTCCGACCTCGATTATTAATTACGCCAATCTCTAATAATAAAATTAATAATAATAATAATAATAGTAAATACACGGAAACCTAAATTGTCAAAACTATCGAAATATAATTATTAGTTGACGGAAATCGATCATAGATTTTGTAATTATTATAAATTATTGTTCAGTTTAATGTTATTATCTTCCACATCTCTGAATGCTTTCATATTTACATTCCAATCAATGTATTCCAATAACATTTGTTGCTAAATTTCTGAGGCTTATTGATGTGAGAATACATTTGTATTCTTGAGTTGCAAATAAACAAATTTTTCAAAGTGATAACCAAATATTTTCACACGAAAACCAAGTTGATTTTATTATTTAATGAAAAACTACAAATTCTAATGTCATCTAATTGAAAGGAGGAGGCTTCAAATAACAATTTAACTATAAGTGTAAGGAGTTAACATAAAGAGTAGAAGTAATGTATGCAAATTCATTTCAAAATGTCTTTATTTGGACCTTTGAAGGTCTTCTTTCGAGGGACGAACTCCAACAACACTGGATTCTAAGGGGTGACGCTTTGATTGTCTCCCTGGTGAACTCCCATCACCTTCACACTCCAAGCCTCCACTTTCTAACATGGACTTCCTGTTTTGAATTTGTGGTCTCCAAGGCCAGGCTTATAGAACCCTGATGATGTCACTATGAAATAATTGGGTGTAATTTTTGTCAGACTTGAAGTTCTTCCAGAATGAAAGACGACATAAGCAGTACTAACTCCATGTCTCAGTAGTGTGATGACAGCACAAGGAGCTTTATACTTTATGTGGAAGAACCCACACATGAAACAACCCTTGGGAAGTGACGTTGTTCTCATTCATCGATGTGCGTGTGTATCTTATACCTGTGTTTGAGACGATGCTTCCTGTCATGTAACACAGAAATGCAAGCTTGGATTAACTTAAAGGGTGAAGACGGAGGGGAACTGATTCAGATCTGTTCTTGGTTCTGTGGCTTCAGCCGACTTACACAGCTTGTCCTGTAAGGACCCGTGGTTTGGGACGTCGTTATGATATATATGTATGTTGAACTTGCTTGCCATGGCCAGGATTTTGTTTTATTAGCATCACAGGAAGTGGTCTCTGAGCATCTCTAGCAGATGAAAGGAAATCCATATTGTGCATCCCTAATGAAAGCTAACTTTAACATGTTACCGTAGCTGATGATCTTCATGCATCTCTAATGTAGTTTGTCTCCTTTCCACGATTGCCCTTTTGCTGCCTGTTGTACAGCTGCATGTGCAGAGTGATGGATAAACAGACTTTTGTGTGTGTGAAAGAGTTTATTTATATAATTATATTGTGCAGATATTAGTTCGTGGCTGTGGATTGGTGGATTAGCACTTACTTGTTTGTGATGGCCTCAAAGAACAATGAGAATAGAGTTAGTTCTTACAATCCATGTATTGCAAAAGTTCAACATATTAGGAATAGGAGCAGCTTTGTGGTTTTAATTATCTATTTATATCATCATATTTATCAAACATAAAAATCAAAAATCTCCAAAGTAGCCTACAAATCATCCACTGTCATTAGATTGTCTCTCCTTTTTTTTCTCTCTCTATTTTTGCAAGACAATAGAAAGTTAACTTGAAACATTTTAAGCCCCAGAGAGGGAAAAGGTTAGAATTAGTCATTCAGTCATTTTCTCGGCCGCTTTATTTGCCTTGCGGGCCACGGGTGTTGCTGGAGCCTATCCCAGCTGACTACAGGTGAGAGGGGCGGGGTACACCCTGGACATGTCGCCAGTGAATCACAGGATTGCATGAAGGACAAACAACCACGAACGAACACACTCACATCTATGGACAATCTGGGGTGATCGATTCACCTAAATTGCATGTTTTTGGGGCGTGGGAGGAAAAATGGAGAACCCGGAGAGAACCCATGCAGACAATGTTCAAACTCAAAAGACATATGACTTGAACCGAGTACCTTCTAGCTGTGAGGCAACAGTGCTTCCCACTACTACAGGGATATAACTTTTGCCACTGACAACACTGTGACCAAACAAAGAAACCAAGACTACAAGCTGAAAGAGGTTAAAATGCTTCGGCCATTGGGAAGCCTCACTGTGTGGTCTGTCCTCATCTGGACTCACAGCTGTTTGGAAACAAATGCAGGTCTTCGTCACAACATCTATTATGTGTGATGGCTTTGTTACGAGGGCCAGGAGTTTGCGGCAAGTCAGGAAGTGACACAAGCTGTATTTTATTGTGAAACTAATTGCTCTGGATTGGAGTCAGTCAGGATCAAATGTAGACATGGAAAGAAGCACTTCCAAGTCTCCATGCTTGAGAATTTAGATTCCTGATATGTTTATCAGGCAGATGATCAAGGTGTGGGGATGAAAATGTTTAAGATCGTGAGAAGGATGCACTTAAAACACAAAATCCCAATTTTGTGTTGATAAAATAGCACAAAGTGCTTGCAGACGTTTTAACTGGAAACGGTGTCCGGCGCTCAGAGATCAGAGGAAGAGTGGAGCTGTCTAAACACTGGCAATGGATGTAACAGAATACTGAGTTTGAATGACGGCCGGCGAGGAGAGCACCCCATAATAAGTTCACAGCCAGTTCATCAGTGGAGGAGAAGAGAGAAGGAAAAAGGAAATAGTTCTGCTGAAGAAAAGACAGCAATTAAGCAGCAGCGCACAACTAACAGTAACATTAGCTTTTACCCTACATCCATCACTGTGCATGGACGATCCCGGCTCATCAGCACAGATGCGTTCCTTGTGTTGAAGAGGAAGATTGAATGATGATGACGTAGAGTGGGAGCATATGGCAGGATCCATTTTTATTCTCTTGATGGACACGCTGATCTGAATGACATGATGGCGTAGTGGTCAGCACTGTTGCCTCCAGAGAGCAGGTACAGGGATCAAGTCCCATAATTCCCAACATGGCCCTTCTGTGTCGATTGTGCATGTTAACTCCGTGTCTGAACGGGCTTTTCTGACGTAACGCTGAAGAACAGAGGTTTTTGTGCAAGTGGAAACTTCATTTAAACGCTTGTTGTAGTGACAAAAAGTACGGTATGCAGTATGGGTAAGTATATGCAACAAATGTACAGAGACTGCACAGAGACTGAATCATGCCACAAGGTATTCCTGACTATGACCCGGTATTTATGTCTTTTTCCAAATGTTACGTGAAAAGAAACATTCTTTCCTGGGTCACATTTATGAATTAAGTTGTGATCAGGGTGTGGTTTGCCTAGCCGAGACGCTAACAGGTGAAAACATTTATATATTCTTTTTTAAATCGCGAACAAATTGCAAAATAAACTAAACTATCTAAACTACAATAAAAAAAAAATAATTACAGCTATTTAAAGTCCCAGATCATGTAGAATTCAACTTGGTGAAAATATCCCATTAACTTACGAACCTGTTTTACATTTTGTGGTTTTATAAATAACCATAACATGGTTTAATTCACTTTTATCAATCATGGCGTAAAAGCAGCCGTCCCTCTCTTAAAAGGCGGATATTGAATTTTGGGAAAAACATGAAATTTTCTTTAAAAAAAAAAAGATAACATCCTGTTCTCTCCTCTCCACTCCATGTGGCTCTGTGGGAGATTTGTGCCCAGATAATAATATCTCATTATGTTGCTACAGTAAATTAACATCCATTACTGTCAGACTGCATCTCTGAGCAAATGTTGGCACTTGCTAATTCCCAGAAATACGCTGCTCGCCACATTTATTCTGGAAAAAACCGAGAGCAGAGAGGACTTTTTCTCATATGCACTTTTTTCAGGAGTACTTAAAATTGACTCCATTATTACTATCTTTCGCTGATTTTCCTTGTTTCTTTAAATTCACCGTTCCATCTCGGCAAAATGTTATTTAATATGTGCTAGGAACAAAAATGGTTCTTCAAATTGTATTAATTGTTTAACTGTCATGTTCCCTCTTCAGGATATCACTCTGCGTAGTGACTGATCATTCTCAGAAAGTACACAACTCTCCAGAAATGATGAAATTTGTTTAATCCCAGCAATCACTCTAACTGTGCTGTATACGGTTTCATATAAAAATGGCAAATCTTTTTTTCTTCTCAAAATATTTTCATGTCAATATATTGGTGACACCTTCTTAAATATAATATTGTCTAAAAGTCAAAGTCATTTCTACTTTTATTGTCTGAAATCATCTTGAATTGAAAGACCTGTATCAGATGCAGGCACATCACAAACAAAGGTCCATAAAACGAATGAAAAAAATAAAACACCAAGAGATTTGACAAAAATCAGAGCGTGATTACAAGGAATCATAAAGTAAATGTAAATGTAAATGTTGTATATACTGTATATATTTTTATATATACACATAGATTTATATTAAAGTCTATAACAAATCTCTTCCTGCACCTCTAGGTTGTGACATGTGTGCAGACAACAGGAACGGCGAGTGTCCAATGCACGGTCCTCTTCACTCCCTGCGTCGACTTGTCGGCACCAGCAGCGCAGCCGCACCTGTTACCTTGCCGGACGTCCCTGATTGGCTCAGAGACCTGCCCAGAGAGGTGAGGCTGCCTGCCGGGATGTCAGCATGAAATGTTTTGGTTGTGCCCATGAGTGAATATTGGAATTGACATTGTTTTTAGGTCATTTTAATCACATAATTAACAATTAATAAGGACAATATTGTTTTTGGGTTTGACTCCAGAGCCTTTCTCCGTAGAGTCTGGATGTTCTCGTGACCTGACGTAGACTAAATGATTTTAGAAATAGAATGGTGGATGGATGGATATTTTCAAAGCAGCTTTCATTATGTCATATAAAAAAAATAACTATTTATATTATGGATGTTTGTCAGGAGCAAAATCTCCTGCAATAATCATCAAACCGGAAAAAAAAAAAGATTTTGTTAAACATTTGTATTTCATTACATCACATTAATGTTTACCATTTAATTATCACTGCAATATCCACATAATATTATCCAGAAATTAGGTATTTAAATCATTTTATCTTATGATAGGAAACTATATTTAAAATGAAAATGAAAGAAAATGAATGAATGAATGAATGATACCATTCATTCATTCATTCGTTTTCTTTTTGTGGGATCTACTGGAGCCTATCACAGCACTGAACGGGCAAGAGGCGGGGTACACCTTGCACAAGCTGCCAGTTCACCGCAGCGCCACCCACAGAAAGACTATCATTCACACACACTCACACCTACGGACAATTTAGTGTAACTTTATTCACCTAACTTGGATGTTTTTGGTGTTGGGAGGAAGCCGGCGAACCCGGAGAGAATTCACACAGACACAAGGGGAGAACATGCAAACTCCTCACAGAAGGTCACAGGTTGGATTTGAACCTGCGACCTTCTTGCTGTGAAGCAGTGCTATCCACTGTGCACCTATTTGTTGGAAATAAGTAGTATTAAAATAAGAAGTAATCAAATACAAGTAATGAATGTATTCTTTCACATATTTTAGCATACATGGTGTAGATATATATAAATGCTGATAGAGAGTTTTACCAAATGCATCATATGCTTTGCGTTGTGTGTGCAGGTGTGTCTCTGCACCAGCACAGTTCCTGGTCTGGGCTATGGGATCTGTGCAGCCCAGAGGATCCCACAGGGAACTTGGATCGGCCCGTTTCAGGGAGTCCCTCTGCTGCTGGACAAACTGCAGTCTGGAGCATTAAGGAACTCCAGACACCTGTGGGAGGTAAAGGGGGCGTGGCTGGTGCAGACTTATGGGTGCTATAGTTCATATTCTGTTGTGTCCAAGGAGCTTAAAGATGTCAGCTGTAGTTGTACATGTTTGAAAGCCATCCGAAATAATAGTAGCTCACCTCCCTCCTTGTGCCTTTAATGTGACACATTATATCATTATAAATATTATCTCCCCTCCCAGAGAAGTCTCTGAAAAACAAGTCTCTCTACACAACAACAATGTGTCAGGGCACATTGTTGTTTTTCTTAGAGAACGCAGAAATGTCTGTTTTGTTGAATTTAAAACATGGAAAAAGCTTTTAAATCATTGTCCTGAAATCAAAGTATTAAGTTGGTATTAATAGCAAATAAGAGCCAGTGCTGATTTATTCATACATCATTGCAGGCTGCAAGGAGACATTTTATGACTCTAGGCAGTTTCAAATAATTTAAGTTGCATTAATTTCAGTAATTATACTGTACTGGCTATTTTTGTGCACATACTATATGTTTCTGCGTGTGCCTGTGTGTGTCTCTGTGCAGCATCATGTCACCTCTCCGTCCATTGATCAGAGCAGATTGTATTTATATACAGTTGCAGGAGAAAGTCAATGTGGCTATAAACAGCTGCATTAGTATTAGAGAGAGAGAGAGGGAGAGGGAGAGAGATGGGGGGGTGGCTACTAAGGGACAGGGGGATAGATGAGTCCTTTGTGACCAGGCTGGTAACGGCCAGTCAGACGTCGGTTGAGGGGACATCACTCTCTCTGTTGGTGACTGCAGCAGGACATCAGGAGGGGAGGGGGTAGAAATGGGTTGGGGGAGGAGGGGGTAGAGATGAGTCGCAGGGAGGAGTGGGTCAAAATAGGCTGAGGGGGGGAAGGGGGTGCTGAAGGGGGTCAGTGGTTGATGGTCCAGCAGAAGCAATTATTTATGCTTCAAACTGAGAACATGAAAGAGTTGAGTTCAATGACGGTAGGATTTTAGTCATCTGTTTTTGATTGTTTTGTCTGATTCAGGCTCTACATTGCACACACATGTAATGTCAGTTTAGATTCTGGCCTGCTGATCACATTCATCAGTGAAACAGCATTTAGTCTTCTCCAATAATTTGAAGATTTAGATTTAGATTTAGATTTAGAAGATTGTAGCAACGTGAAGGAAGTTGATTGGGTGCCTTCGGCCTTTTAAAGTGTTTCAAAATCATTTGTTAAATTCAATGCTGACTCGCAAGCCACATTTAGACTGGTTTCATCAATTTACAATTTATTCCCGAGCAAAACATTAATTAGTGACAAATATTATTCAATGAGGTTCAAGATTTGCGGGGATTACTTCGTCTTCTTCTTATTTTTTCTGTACTTCTTTTGAAATTGATTTTAAATATTGAGAATATTGATATTTGCAGCACTGATAATAATCAACAATAAATCACGAAGCGCAAAAACGAAGAATGTGACCTGGATGACTGAGAACTTACACAGACATAAACAACAATAGTTGAATCATTTAAAGAATAACATATCAGAAAATGCCATGGTCCTGGATTATCATAATCCAATTTTTATTTACCTTAATATTGTTATTGATATATATATATATATATTTTTTACAGTAAACACAACTTTTTCCATTTGAGATTATTTGGTATACAATTTAATATGTCCAAATTGATGGACAGTATTGTCATATACGGCCCTGTTATGATGCCTTAACCAGCTTTTGAAGCCCTGGAGGAACGCCGGTCAGAAAGCCTTCCTAGAACCCTGGGCAGATTATCAGATGGTGGGATAAAACCGGTCATTAGTCGTATTGATGAAGCAGCTTTTCACACCGATTCCATTAAAACTCACTGGACGTTAAACTCTTTTATTGATGGCCCTAAAACAGGAAGAGATATTTGTCCTATATCCAATCAAGGCGCTTGTGTCATGTTGTCTATGGTGTTCAGGAAGGGTCAGTTTTAATTAAGACACTTACCGTTACAGCTCAGTGGAACTGTGGAGACTTTTCCGGTGCTGCAGTATTTTTCTGCTCGACAAATTGATTGCCTCTGAAGTGGAGCTCAGTGTGTGAGTTCATGGAGGAATCATTGTTTTATTAACGGACCTGGAGCTTTTGTCTATTTTACCACGATATAACCTTTTGAACCACATCACTCTGTTTTTATGTTTAATATCTTTGTAGGTTAAATTATTTGTTTTAATTGGCACTCAAAACAAGAATTTTTAAGATTTTATCCTAAATCTGGGGAACTAAATGTTAAATATTGTGTTACATAAAAAAATACAGCCAGTAATAAAAAAAAAAACATTTTCATCACAAAAGCAAAAGATAGGTGAAATATAAATATTTTTTAAAGCATGCTTTCCTGTCCAGTAATTAACGTTTCACTTAGGTTCGGTAATAATTTATAGAATGTCCTCCGGTATCCAAAGTACAGAACAGATTCATGCATTCTTCAGAAATAAAGAAACTGATGGAAGGATGCAAGAATCATTAAAGAAAAGAAAAGAAAGCAGTGAACTACAAGATAGAAAATTGGAAGTATTTAGGGTAAGCAAAAGAAAAAAGCTCTTGTGACAATGCCAGTCAATCTCAAGTAATGTTCCCTAAAGCTGTCCTGGGTCCAAACGTCACACACATCTTGTGATTTAAACAAGTGTCATTGAAAAACCGCAAGGTACACTAAAGAGAGCGAGCCAAAGCAGCTAAGTCCATTCAGACAAGTCCTCGTCACGCAGCTGTATACACAGCTTTGTATTTCTTCAACTGCTTCCAGAAACCATCACTGCACCTGCTGTGCTGACTGGAAAACCGACTCGCTTACCACGAGCTGGGTACAGACATCAAACAGATACCGGTGCGATGATCTAATGGTCAGACAATGGCCTTGAATGTGAAATGCATATTCAAACGAAGCAGTAATATCCGCGTGACGCGTGCCAACAAAAGTCTACCATGGTGGGAATACTGGTCTCCATTAAAGGCCGAGAACTTCTGACTTGTACAATAATGAAGCCACATTATAATAAATATCAACACTCAGCCTAGATTCTCGTTTTCTCCCCGGCTGGGTTTTCCTGATGATTCAAGCCGGTGGCCTCCCTTGTCTGACCCTGTAGGTTGTCCTGATTGAAGAGAATGTGCTGTGAAAACATGAGAAAGGCCCCGAAGTCACAGCTCTGACCTCGTCCTCTGGGGTTTAACAAGAGGTGTTTTTAGTTTTTTTCTTGGACAGATCTGAGACTGGAAGAGCTGTCAGTCCAGAAGCAGTGAAAACAGCCCCAAACATCATAACTTCAGAGCAGCAAAGAAAGGAAAACTTCAGTTGCACAGTTTGAGACAAAATATTTTGTTGGTTTGGGACATTGATGAGACACTTGAGGGTTGAGAAAAAAAAAATCCAAAACACATGTCAGTATCCAAGCTTTCAGTGTCTCAAAACAGATAAACCTATTTTCCTTGTCTGCTCCTTCTAACTGAATCACTGTTGTCCGTCTTGACCCGCCTGTTTCTTTGTCCGTTTGTGTTTGGCCCTCTGTCAATCATCATTTTCCCACCGTATTCCCTGCTGAATTTCCATCGACTTTGTGTTTTCAGCGGTTTCCAGTCTCCGCGGTAATGTTTTCTTGACTGATGTCATTCTTTAAGGCTCGTGAAACAGCCTGCACTCTGGGTTTGATTAAAGCATCCCATCACCAATTTACATCATCAGTTTATACAGTCGTCAATGGTTTAATGCCAGATTACATGTTTAGGTTTCCTTGCTGCGTAGCGATTTGCTGGATCGAAGCAGTGGCCGCCACGCTGATCTGATGCAGCAGTTCGGTGGGTTTGAGTTTATCTGAGGGGTCTTAAGAACTTAAGGCTCGTGGAGACAGTGAGACTTGGTTGTTGATGTGAACAGAGTTCACAGCAGGTCAGCAGGTTCTGGGATGTTGTGCTTGTTTTTGGCGTTTTGGCCAGTTGTCTGTTGCTGGATTATGTAAAAATTTACAAATGCATTTTGAGTAGAGCCAGATCGAGGGCCGGCAAACAATTGAATCAATTTTAAAGTTGCTCTGGACACTGTCGTGAATTCTGGATCACTTACATTGTAAAATCCAACCTGTTACAGCATTTAGTGGCAGTGACCTCACCTGGGACCAACATGGACCAGAGATGCCATTCGGGGGGGGGACCTTCCTAGATCCTAGATCCCAGGAGATCATGTGACTAAAAGGTCAGACTGTGGCTGCTATAAACCACCACTCATCCTGCCGCTGTTTAGTTAAACCCACTCAGTGAGGTGAGTTAACTCAGTTCATTCCTCCTCTCTGTGTGACATCACCCCGCAGGCTTGGTAGCAGCAGGGGCTTCAGAACAAAGACTGGGGTTTTCCATCAGGACCTTGCTGCTAGAATAACACAACGTGCGTGTGTGTGTGTGTGTGTGTGTGTGAGTGTAGTCCCCTCGTAATGCAGCAGAATGTTTGACCAGAGTGTTTTTACACTGCGATAGAGCCAGGTTGTTTCCTCTCCTGCATGCTGTGTTAAGCTGCAGTGCAAACAGTTTGGAGGTTCCTTTGCATCATAGGTTTGAACCCATCTCTGGTTGCCTGTCAGAACTCAGTTTATCGCTATGATTGTTCGAGACCAAGTAGACACTTTCAGACGGGGGGGACAGAAGAACTGAATGTATTCATCGTTTTTTACAACCTTTGTGTCCTGTATAAAAGCACAAGTTTAGCTCCTCTGTCATAACGTACATGGATGAAACCATAAGAATTAGGACATTTATGGCAAATCAACATTTTATGTACCATTTGTTAGCCATTCATGTCTATGACCAAAGCATCTAAATCCTTAATATTTCCAATTTTCATTATTTTCCAGTTTCTTATTCAGTCGTAACAATTGTACAAGTCAATGTACAGGCATGTTTAATGTTAATGCTAATATTGAGTTTACACTGTGACTTCCTGTCCCATATTTCCATTCCAGTCTGAATCAAGATCTGGGTGTGAGTCAGCACCAGTTCTCTTTCTTTACCTGACACTGCATGCATTGAGCCCAAAGCCAACCTCTTTCGACTGTGGGCCCTCAGGGCGATGGGTCATTGAAACTTCCGTTGTATCGATTATTAGAGTCTAAAAGGTGTTTTATTTTGAAAAATGACTGGATTTTCTCCAACGTAACATTTTTCCGATAAAATTAAAGCTCTAAACTAGCAAAAATTAGTACAAAAAACAACAACGTCTTTTAGAGCTTCTTTGCAAAGGGGAAAAGGCCAACTGAGGAGGAAGAAGAGGAGCCGACAACTTTCAACAGACAAACCAGGAGTCAGAGTTAAAATACGGGTTTATCAACAGGTGACTCATGCACCAATTCTGCTCTGCATGATATGTGGAGACAAGCTAGAAAACCAGGCAACGAAGCCTTGAAAACTGCTTCAACACATAGAGACCAAGAACCCTGTATTAAAAGACAAGAACTTTAAAACATGAAGGACAGAAGCAATTATGGTGACTAAATATTAGTGTCATAATTGTTTAATAGATATTTCCAGTGCATAATATAAAGTTTAGTGGTTAGATTCCTCATTTTTTTATTTAATTACCTCTCTGTTCGCAAAAAAATTGCCCGGCCTGAGACAGGAAAAAGGTTGGTGACCGCTGGGTTAAGGTACATCAGCCAGCTGGTTGGTGGCGGCGGTGGTGTATGATCCTGCTCGCAGTGTGAGAAAGTGCTGTTGTAGTTCTGCCTTTAGACAGGAATTGGCTGCCGTTGACCACGAGGTGAATCAGTGTCGGCTATCCAAATATTATCCGTTTCTCTGAACGATTATTACCAGCCTGATTTATGAGTGGGCTGTTGCTAATTGAAAGCTGGTGCAGCAGCTCTTACTGACTGGGTGGAGGCCTAAACTGTTGCTCTTGGGCACGATGGTGGCAGCAGAGTTTATGAGGCTTACTGCTGAAAAATAGAGTCCGCAATGACAAGTTTGTGTTTGAGGGAATGAAAAGATCTAAAAGACTGAATAACAACACATCAGTGAGAGGATGAATGAGAAGGAGTCTGTCTTTATTTTGCTTTTATTTAACCTTCATTTCATTTCGTCTGACAAGTCGACCATGAATCCATTCTGTGGTTACAGAAGATTTAAAATCCTGAGTGACGACAGACAAGAAAATCACATGGGTACAGAGAGTGTTAGCGAAAAAGGCTTTTTTTCCCCCTTGCTCTCTCTCTGTTAGGATATTGGAGGAATGAGGAATCTTAGGAGGGAGGAAGAGTGGTAGGATGAAACTGAAGATTCAAATATAGAAAAGGAAGGACAAGAAAGTACTGAACCGAACTTCAGTTGATCTGAACAGCTCCCGAATGGAAGGTCCATGCGTGAACTGAGTATAGGCCAAAGAATTCACAGTGAACAAGCATCCATCTGGTCAATGACACTGATGATATTGGACAGAGATTAGGAGCTTTATACTCATACAGCTGGTAATCAAAGTCATTATAGCTCAAGGATGCTTCTGGTTAGCATTTATCCCCATACAAACCCAGTATAGTTGATAGCCATTTATTTCAAAGGTAAGTCAGTTTTCTTTTCACATAGTTTGAGCCACCACCTGCAAGAGGAAGACTTTGGTAAGCTGAGGAGGAGGAAGAGACGAAGGTTGATCAACGGAGCAGATAACAGTAGAATGAGTAGAGTTGCATTGATTAGCTGTAGAACAGAAGTGTGCAAGCATTGATTGTCTTTCAGGAGTAGTTTTACAGGATTGAGACTGAAAAAGAAAAGGAAGAAGACAATGTGTTTCGTAGAGAAGTAGAAGATTAAGTTAGAGCAATAGCAGGGCCTTGTTTTTTTTACTCTGATGAGTTGTTATTTAGCATCTAAACATGTTATATATTGAAGAACAAACAAGCTGTTGTGTTGCAATATATTGCTGTGGCAACCAATCAGAAACCACAGAACACAATCCTATATGCTGCGGGAACAGACTGACTTCCTGTTGCCGCTGTGTGCGGCATGACTGATGCTTAATACACATATTGTGTGTCCGCGAGGTGCCTGAATGCGCTGCTTTTTACATTACACTGACCTGTTCTGCAGAGGATTACACAGGCTGCCATGTTCGCAGATCCCCTTGTTTATAATTGATTTCAATTGTGTGAGTTTTGTGTAAACAAAGCGTTCTTAATCTCACACTGCATATATTGACAACAATGTCAATTAATTGAAATATATGTTTTGCATATATACATGTAATTGTTTTTTTTAAACACAGAAAGCATAGCATTTTCTTGGGTTAACATTGTTGTGGGATATCTCTTAAATATATGGATTTGCCTCCTTAAACAGAAAATTGGAAATTCTGAATCTTCACATGCCATCTCACATTTCAAATTGAAATAAATACATAACCTGAGAAAATGTCTGAATGGTCAGCTGAACTCTCTGAAATGTTTTCATATAAAAAGATCTCAAATAAATAAATAATAAATAAATAAAGGCTCCCAGAGGCTCCCAGGTTGAGCGGGTCGCCCTATGATCGAGAGGTCGGTGGTTCGATTACCGGCATCGGCACATGTGTTTGCTGTTGTTGTGTTCTTGGGCAAGACACTTCACCCACTTTGCCTGTGTGAATGTAGTGAGCGAGTGAATGTCAGTAGTGGCGCCAATTGGCAGCCTGCCTTCTGTCAGTCTGCCCGAGGGCAGCTGTGGCTACGATAGTAGCTTCACCACCACCAAGTATGGAGTGAATGAATAATGCACAATGTAAAGCGTCTTTGAGTGTCTAGAAAAGCGGCACATAAATCCAATGCATTATTATTATAGTCTTACTGAACACAAGTTGGATATGTTTCTTGTTGCTCTGCTTTGTAACTCTATATTTATAAATGAATCGCTTTTGTAAAGGTGAAAGCTGCTATTATTTTGTGATTTTCTAAATATCCGGCCGATTCTAGCCTGTAATGCAGGATATTGAGATGATTAATAAACTCATCATGTTTATTTGTGCAGGATATGGCCTGTATATCTGTGAACTGTAAAGTAATGATACTTGTGTGCAGCAGGGAATTTGTGCACATACAGAATTTCACAGAACTTGGCAGGAACAAGTGTCCTCTGCTGTCATTTCCTGCATTTTTATTGTGTTCCTAATGCTGTCTGAATCTAAAATATGTCCCATTGATGACATGCCGTGAGTTGTCTTTTTGGATTTATCCGCGTAAGTATGCACTGATGTGTGTGCTTGGGTGTGTGCTCTTAAATTAAATGTTTGTGTGTCAGAACACCTTTAGAAATGATAAGTTACAGCTGCATTAGTGACTTTCTGGCACGCACACGTCACACCCCAAGTGATAAACACGTTTAACACAGGCTGTCTTCTGATGGTGAGGAATCCATTTGCATGCCAGAGTTGCTTTAGAGATTCAGCTAAGAGTTTTTAACTGATAGCTAAACTGCAGCATCTGTTTTGGTCCAGAAAAAGGTCAAAAGGTCAAAACACTGTCTGCAAATTTCAGACACACTTTGTCTCAGACAAACGCGCACATACACATACACAATCACACACTTGCCAGTTGAAGTTGTGCAGACTGCTCAACACACCTATCATTCAGAAGTAAGCAGAAAGAAAGCAAAGCTACTCCAAGTTGTCCTCAAGTATATCATCTCTGCCTAACGTGCCCACCTTCAGCCATCTTGAAGCAAGAACATTTAACAAATGTATTACATTGGTAATATTTTCTCACATTACGTACCTTGTGTTATTATCCTATATATGATTCAGTGACACAGAAGGGAATGACCAACTAAACAAAATGACTGAATATGGTGTGAATAAAACTTTGAACAATTACATTATCTGTGGTTTAACCTCGAGACCTATACAACTTCTGCCATCTCACCCTGTTATTACATCGACTATGGAGTTTGTTTTCAATCTTCTTTTTCTGCGTTTAAATACAAATTAATTATTAGTTATATTCAAACGAATAACGAATTCTACATTCTGAAAACAAAGTCATGCTCTTGCAGAGGCTTGCATGACAAGCTCTCACATCTGTGCAGTAAATATGAAGCTGTTATATCAATTTAACACAGAAATGAAAACAGGTATAGCTGCCTCAGTCCAAAACGTAAAATGCATTTAACAAGTTCACATATTAGCATACACTTTGCCTGTTGGAGTCAGGAAGGAGAGAAAAATGCACCACAAAGCAGGAAGCTCACAGACAAATATTTCATTGCCAACTACAGGTCTAGCAGCATAGCAGGTGTAGACGAGGCTGCTGACTGTCAGTCAGACACTGTGGACCTGGCAAGGCTGCAAAGAGGATTTACAGGGGAAAGGCAGAGGGTTAGCATCGCCTATGATAAGAAAGGAGGAATCCTCTGGAGGAATTCAAATTAGAATTGAGATTTTCTAAAATGGTCTTTATGCTGTTTATCAGTCCTGGCTAATAATTCATAATATAATTAAATATTTGAAAATTAATTGGTCTTTCAAAGGATGTCATTAATGTCTGCCGAGACAAAAAAATAATTTACATATTATAAATATCAACTTCTCCAGATCAGCTGCCGGGAAGCTGCTTGAAGTCCACATTAAAGGTTTTAATATTTTCTACCCAGTAACATTTGTTTCAAATATTTAATGATTGATTATTTCATAAATTAACTCCCAGATAATAATAATAATTTGCTGCCTTAGATTAACACCAAACAAGCACATTGCTGAAGTTCTTTTTGAGACAGCTCTGAACCCTCATCTCCTCCAGCAGCAGTGCATTTAATGTGTGGTCTCAGAGTGTGAATATAAAGCAGTGCAGTGCTGGAAGGGTCATCTGTCCCGGACAAACCAGAGGTTAAACAAGGGTAATTTATTCAGCTTTAAGAAACTCGAGTTGTACAAAAAAAAACCCCATCAAGTCTTGTCATGATTATTGTGTTCCGAACGAAAAATGACGGCCAGAGCCGTGAACTGAAGTTGACAGCCTGGCAGTGTTTTCAACATTTTCTCGTTGCTGAACTAAACAACACGTTAGATCTGGCCATTTGTCTTGCAGATGGAATTTTGCAGCGATAGATCCGATAAACACAGGCAGCCAAGATGTCTTTGACAGAACAGCATCAAGTTAGAAACCAGCTGCTGCTCGGAGAGGCTCCAGTTCACCGCGGTTTGAGAGATTTTACTGTACAGTCTGCAGAGGATCACGCACAGGCAATGCTGTCGATAAAGTTTAAAACCCAACCTCAGCTTATCGCACAGGGGATTGGAAGAAACATTGGAGTAAAGGGGTCCGATCTTCTGGATCTGATCCAGGATAAGGTCAGGAATTTTTATTTTATTTTATTTTAACATTAAAACCCCATTTGTGAGGGTTGCTATGGTGACTGACTTTTGCTGCAGGTTGATTTCTGCCGCTGCACAGCTGCGGAGGCATCGTTGAACTGAACGAGACGCACCTGTTACACGTCTCACCTAATCAGCTCCTGCCTCTTTGGACCTGCCTCTAGTCTGGACAGTTCTCTGCCAGAGCATCCTCTCTGTTTCATTAGTTTCATTAGTATCCTCCCATTCTATGTGTCTATGTTCCTCTGAGTATTTTCTTTTGGCCCTTTGATATTGTTGTTTTGTTTGGCAGTGATTTTTTATTTGTTTCCATGGACAACCAGCCTGTTCTCCTTTTCGCGTTAGGTCTTTTGTGTAGTCTGTGTTTTTGTGTTAAACATTTTTTTTTTAGGTGCCTAGCTGTCTAATATTATATTTCATTAACGTATATTTGTGGTTTGATTTTTATTAAAATAAAAACTATTCTTGGGTCCAACACCCACTTTCAGATTCTAAAATCTGTTGAAAATACACATCAACTCTGATTCACTTGGTGCATAAAGATACCAAGAACAATTTAGAACATTTTGTTGATGATCCAGATCACCATGTGGATGGTGTAAATCCAATTAGAAGGGGAATGAGCTGCTTGGCGAAGGTTTGCGCTCTCTGAGTGTTTTGCTATTAACATCAGTTCAGAATACATTGAGCAAAACTAACTTCAGCTAAAAATGAAAATTACTGAGCCTTTAAATCTCTTCAA
The DNA here is from genome assembly GCF_040956055.1 of Brachionichthys hirsutus. NCBI lineage: Eukaryota > Metazoa > Chordata > Actinopteri > Lophiiformes > Brachionichthyidae > Brachionichthys > Brachionichthys hirsutus. Next base: position 11,472,216 of record NC_090900.1, on the reverse strand, counting down.
CAACTCCGTAAACTAAGTGACCTTTGTGCAGTGCTTCAGATTAAAGAAATGGCTTAACTAGTTGAAAATAACAGAGAGCTCGAACAACTGTTAAAGCCCCCCCCCCCCCCCCAAAACCCATTCTTCTTTACTGTGTCAGGCCCACCCTTGGGCGCTTTCACTATTTTGGAAAGCAAAACCCATGTTAGTGCAGAGGAAAGTGGAACAAAACGATGCGGGAGGCTATTAAACGTGCCGTGATTTGTTTTAAATAGATGTCAGTGACAAACGACTGACAGTAACAAAAGCTTTGAACAACAGCAGAGTGCAGGAGTCTCATTACATGCTGCCGGGTAAAACACACACGTTCATACTGCTTTACTTATAACAACCCAACAAACATAAGCATCTTTTCTCATCCCCTCACCAAACCTAAAATTAATTCTCACATTGGTCCTACAACCGGTCCAAAAAAACAAACCCAAAGTGCTGCAGAGAGATGAACTTTTAATTAATTTACTTTCCTTCATCCTTGAAGAGGACAAATGTTTCAGAGGTAATTTGTACATTTCTGCTTGCACTTGAAAATCTCTTTGCTCCTAAGATCATGTTAAAGTGATACACGCAACAATTAAAGCTACAATCTTCACCCTCATCATTAGTGACTTGAAAGCATGTACAACAGTAGTATGCTTGTGTAACTTTGATAAAGACAATTCAGAGACACAGCAACACTGTATTTAGGATGTAATTTAAAATCTTGACTGGAGCTAAATATATGAAGAAAAAAGACAAGCTTTACACATTTTGGATATAATAAATAAATCTAAATTCCGTTATAAGCTCAATGAGACAACAGTTCAGTGGAAGTCTGCCAGGAGGCTTTCCTTTTATTCTTGCAGTCATTTACTGCATTGATTGTTTGTTGGCTGTATGGACAGCAGATATCACAGCTATTGGCTCAGGTCATCACCTTATAAACCACTCAACACCTCCTCAATACAGTCAGGCTGCACCTCCAGGGATAGATGGAGGGATGGATTAATAGTGAACACGGATACACAGAACACAGATGTGAGTCGGCCTGTTGGGCCTCTGCAGGGTTATGGGCTCCACACAGTGTCATTCTAGGGTTTACTATACCTTGTTACCTCACAGGAAAATTAAAATAAATGGCTCAGTTCAAAAAATCTAAAGTTCACTGATTGGCCAGCTGGATGGGATGTGTTACTGTTTACATCCTGCTAATTTCTTTCTTCTGGTATAAATGTTGTGTTAGAGCCCCCTAACAAACAGCTGCTGTGAGATCATCAAAATAAAAGTCATTCAAGGCAGTCTGACCATTCAGTTTTAATATTACTAAAAATTAAATAAAATAAAATGGGGCCCTACGATGAACCGGCGACTTGCCCAGGTGGGACAGGCTCCAGCGTAACCGTGACCCAGATTTGGATTAAGCGGCAGAAGATGAGATGGATGAATGAATGGATGAATGAATGGATGGATGGAAATAATAGTTTTTGTAATCTTATAAGGGAAAAATAAAAAATTCATGCACTTCGTCTTCAGGAACTCATGATCCGTCAATGTCTCTGCTTTGTTGGGCATTGTCATCTTTATGCGCTGCTACAACAGCAATAGCTAAAAAAGAAATCCTTCCTCCTAGAAGCAGATTTGTTTGGTTTATCTCTCAAATTTATGCCTCATGTGTCATTTGCTTTCTTTCCTCTGTCGCTCTGCACTTTCAAACCTCAGAACCTCTTTTTTTTTTTTTAAATGCTTGAGACGTTGGCAGGAGGCACAGGGAGGCTTTTAAGCAGATGTACCGGTAAATCAGTTTTGTATAACGTTTAACACCCAGCCTGCCTGTAATATTCACTGCTTCTGCTTGACTGTGGATAAGGACTAATTTATTTATTAGCAGGACTTACTTTAAAACATTTCAAATAAACCAGATTTATTTATTTTTATTTGAGCTGCATTTGATGATGATGAATATATTTATTAGATAGAATGTTAGAGTACAAGTACAGTCAAACAGTAGTATGTATTACAGTACAGGTACAGTCAAACACCCTGTCTAAGAGGAGCATTGCAATCTTGTTTCCGTTGAGCAATTCAACTGGTAAATGATGATGGATTTTCCTGACTATACTTTAGCAGTTTGAAAAATGCTAAAATGAAGAAAATTTAATCTCCATCTGATATAATAAATACAGAATTGTTTGACGGGACAAAAAGCTACTGTGGTGTTCTTGCAGAACAAGTCATGGTGTCATCATTCATACCTTTGCCTCTTCCCTCTTAGCATCTTAGCAATAAGCTTCAGAATCGTATCACCTATTATCTCTCTCTCTTTTTTTTTTAAATGTCTGAAATGTTTCCCTGCTCTTTTTGGTCGCGGTTTTAATGCATAAGTAATGCAGTTCTGTTTTCTATTCTACACGTGTGTTCCAGATTTATGACGCAGAGGGGACGTTGCAGCACTTTATTGATGGTAATGATCCCAGTAAGTCCAGCTGGATGAGGTATATTCGCTGCGCCAGACACTGTGGGGAGCAGAACATGATGGTCGTACAGTACAGGTAAGAACGACTCGAATGATTTAATGCATTAGGTTGACATTTGTCATCCAAAACTTCAAGCCATTCTTTGTGTGTGTGTGTTTGTATCTATATAAAATCAGACGTCTGACCAAAAATACGCACCAAAATAATTCAAACATTTTATTTCACTATATGCAGACATTTACATAAGTTACATTGCTCGACATCACTCATCCATCTGACAATCATCATTGTCAATCAACATAACTTCAATTAACATTTCATGGATGGATGACATGAACAACTCATAAAATGGAACAGTTCTTGTCTTCCGTGACTTTCCTCACGTTTCTGTATCCATTCATTCATTTCTTCATGTTTTTTCTTCAGCTTCTTTATTTCTATGTTCGATATATATATCAGTCGCATTGTGAAGATTTCGCTGCTTCAGTGCAATCAGTCCTCGCTCTTGTGCTTTCTCCAGGTTGTCATAGTTTCTTTGGTATGGTTTTATTGCGCATAGTTGTCGTACCGCAGTCTCCCTTTCTTCTCTTTGCATCTCCTTCAGAGGAACAAATTCATTCACGTACTTATCCATCTCAGTTGAAAGATCATTGATGTATACATTTCGGAAGTCATTACATTGCTCAGCTTGTCTTCTGGCGTCCTCTTCATGTTTCGATATTATCTCCTTTAGCTTCTTCTTATAGACATATTTTAGAATAGAATATCACTTTATTGTCATTACACACGGCGATGCAATGAAATTAAGCAGGCTCTGCACAGAGCAAAAACAGTAAAGTTGCAAAAGTACAATACAAAGAAAGGACAGATCAAGTATGAAGTTATTGCGGTAAAACCAGTATTTACCGTCAGCGAACTGGTGGGGATCAAGGGAAGGAGGAAGGATGTCTCTAATGTGCGCCGAGACGAGCCACTCAAAACACTTAATGAATACAGGCGTGAGAGCTACGGGTCTGTAGTCGTTGAGGCTGTCTATGGTGGGTGTTTTGGGGATGGGGATGACGGTGGCAGCCTTCAGACGTGGCGGGACGGTGGCGTGCGCCAGGGAGAGGCTGAACAGCTTGGTGAAGACCCCTGACAGCTGCTCTGCACACGCTTTGACCACCGCTCCCGGGACGCCATCCGGTTCACTGCTCTCAATGTTCTCCTCACCTCATGCTCCTGGAGAGCGAGCTGGGGGTCGCTGGAGTCATAAGGTGGCACTGTGTTCAGGTGAGAGGTGGTCTCAAAGCGGGCGAGGAAGCTGTTTAGCTCCTCTGCCAGCTTGCCGCTGCTGCTGCTGGTCGTTGGGCTCTGGCCTTCGTAGTTGGTGAGGGCTTGGATGCCTGTCCACACCTGTCGGGGGTTATTGTCCGTGAGGAATCCCTCGATCTTCCTCCTGTAGGCCTCCTTGGCACGTTGGATGCCTCTCCTCATGTTGGCTCTGGCAGCGCTGTACAGAGCTGTGTCACCTGACCTGAAGGCAGAGTTCCGAGTTCTTATCAAACCCTGGATTTCGTTTGTCATCCAGGGTTTCCTGTTTGGAAAGACGCGGATGCGTTTGTCCACTGTGACATTTTCTACACAGGTCTTAATGTAAAACATCACAGTCTCAGTGCGAGCCTCCAGGTCCTGTTGTTCAAAGACGCTCCAGTCTGTACAAGCAAAACAGTCCTGTAGCTGAGGGAGGGCATCATCAGGCCAGGTTCTGTTGTTTGTTGTGGTCGGGTAGTTTGTTTTCTGAGGGGGGTGTAGGTCGGAATGAGGAGCAGGGAGAGGTGGTCGGATTGTCCTATGTGGGGGAGGGGGGAGGGTTGCTCTGTAAGATTTTTCAATGGTTGAGGAAACATGGTCAGGTGTGTTTTCCCTCTGGTTGGGCACTTTACATGTTGATAGAATCTGGGGAGCACAGTCTTTAGGCGAGCTTGATTAAAATCCCATGGATGGATGACATGAACAACGTTGCACAGATTTGCATCAAACACTGAGGTGAAAATGGAACATCTCATAAAATGGAACATTGCTTGCTTTCCGTGGCTTTTCTCACATGTTCCCGTATCCATTCATTCATTTCTTCCTCGTGTTTTTTCTTCAGCTTCTTTATTTCTATGTTCTGAGTCGCACTGTCAAGATATCTCCGGTACAGTTTCATCAGTTCTTGCTGTTGTGCTTTCTCCAGTTTGTCATAGTTTCTTTGGTATGGTTTTATTTTGCATAGTTGTCGTACCATAGTTGTCCTTTCTTCTCTTTGCATCTCCTTCAGAGCAACAAATTCATCTGCGTAATTATTCATCTCATTTGAAAGAACATTGATGTATACTTTTTGGAAGTCATTACATTGCTCAGCTTGTCTTCTGGCTTCCTCTTCATGTTTTGATCTTATCTCCTTTAAGTTCTTCTGATAGTCTCTCAACTCTTTTTCCTTCAGTTCTCTCCTGATTCTGGTCTCATCTCGTCTTTTGGTTTCATATAATTGGATTTCCGCCTCGTATTCTTCTCTGAGCTGTCTCAAATGATTTTGCTCTTCCTGTCTTCTCCGCTCCTCTTCGTCATATCTTTCCTGCCACCATTTTTGTCTCTCCTTCTCCCAAGCATCTCGCTTTTGTCCCAAGTCTATTTTATTCCGTTCATCGATCTTTTGGTCATGTCCACATAGTTTTCCGTCTAGATATTTAAGTTTTCTTTCCCACTCAAAATGCGCCACTGAGTCATTCCTTTCTATGTTCTTTGCCTCTTCTTCTCTCCTTTCTCTTTCTCTATTTTGATTTTCTTCCTCAGTCTTTATCTGTGCCTGCTTTTCTTTAATGAGTTTGGCTCCCTGAACTTGATCTTGCTCAAAGTAGCGCATTCGTCGTGCCACACTTTCTCCCATTTCTTCTTGAAGTTTCTCCTCCAGCTCCTTCTGTATTTCTGGCTCCTTTTCCTTCATGATCTTCACCATTTCCTTTTGTATGGCTTCATTTGCCTTTCTGAACATCTCTGTGGTGTAATATTTATCACCATTCTTTTTCACCATTGAGTCAACCTTGTGCAGCAGCTGGCTGACTTGATAGTGATTGTTGCGATCTTTGTTATTGAAGACCTCGTATCGCCACCCAATTTCATTCAACAGCTTTTTGAGAAAACCCTGTTTGTCTTCTTCAATGTAACTGTCTATTGTTTGGTTCCCCAATTCATCTCCTCTTGTGAACACAACAATGATGAAGTCTTTTGACGTTTCACCAAAAAACATCTTGATGAGCTGCACAGCATCTTTTTCCTCTTGTGTTAAACGGCCCAACCGCAGCACTAATAAGAACACATGAGGTCCAGGAGCCAACATCGAGACACATTTCACAAGCTCCTCTTTCACGCCATCATGAGATAGAGTTGTGTCAAACAAGCCGGGGGTGTCGACAATAGTGACAGTCCGTCCAACAGTTTCCCCTGTTTCTTTTTGGCAAACCTCAGTCACTGAATTTTGGGCCATTCTAGAAGAGAAACATTCTTTCCCCAAAATGGTGTTGCCAGTAGCACTCTTTCCAGAACCAGTCTTCCCAATCAGCACCATCCTGAGACATTCTCTACTTTCCATCATCCAATTACAATGTGACTCCTCCCTCACAGATTCTACAGCTGGCAGCATCTGATAACATCTATTAGAAATGGTGCTCTGCATTTTATGCATTTCCTTCTTTGTTAAAAAAGACACACTTCTTTTCATCGGCACAGGGTTGGGAAGCATATATTTTGTGAATCCTCTGTCGCACGCATGTTTCATGTTTTCCACAGCATGCAACACCTCAGACACTTGCTGCTTGTCCATGATGTTGAGGATGTTGTATCTCCGACCACAGAGTGCAAGCAGCTGCTGGATGTCGAGGTTTTGCTTTAGAAACCTTGTAGTTACTGGGAGCTTTGTCTCTGAAGTCAAAAGAATCATTGTGAAGTCCTCAACTCTGCAGCCAAAAACCTTCTGGATGGCCTCTAATTCTTTCTTGTCTTCCTCACCTGCGGGATCTAAAGGTAGAACCTGAATAAAGGCATTGATACCGTCTGGATCACAGAGGGAGAGACACCTGAGTGATTCCGTCATTGCTGCCTCCCGTTGTTTTCCATGCAAGGCAGGTAGTTTCACCACAGTCACCCAATATTGTCCCACTTGTGCCTCCCTCTTAACACACTCAAAGGAGTTGCCAGATGGACCAAACAGTTGATCTCCCAGAATGGCATTGCCTGCTGACGTCTTTCGATCTTCGTGCATCCCATATAATACCATAGTTAAAGACCGTTTTGGGCACGCGGGTTCGACCTCAAGATCAGTCCATTCTGTAAAGTTTAAATATTGTCCCTTGTTTTTGTACACTACGTTTTCAATTTCTTTGACCAACTCCTTGAGATCAGAGGCGGAAACAACATTTTCTTCCAGGTTTAGTCGAAGTTGCCTCTGTCCACAGTCTTTGATGAGTTGATTCAGTGTTGAATTTCCTCCCTTGTTATTTTGAGTGAGGATGATCATCAAGTATTTCAAAGCATCCTTTCCAAAGAATTTCATAATTAAATGAAAAGTTAAACTATCCACGTAAGTGAAATCAGAGGGCTTCACTAAGAGCAGAAGAACATTCGGTCCAGGGTGGCACTGAAGCACACACTCCTTCAACTCATTTTTCAATCTTTCCCCAGGCAGACTAAAGACATCTGCTGCTTTCACGACTTTGAAACATTCCTTTCTGAAATCTCTCTGGAAACTTGGAAATGATGTGCACCTTTTTGTATCAGTGATCATGTCACTTAGGGTCCCATTTTCCTTCTCATTTTTCCCAAACAACACAATCCTGAGAGCTGTAAGACAAAGAGAACACCATTATCATCATCATCATCATCATCATCAACAACTATCAAGGTGCTCATACAGTGACTTTCTTCTAACTTAGAAACAGGTTGTCATGTAGAGAGTAATGTTTACATAGCAAGGGTATGTGACCATGTAAAATATAAAGGCAGCCGCACTAACCACTGAGCCACCATGTTGCCCAATCTAAAATTTATTAATGAAATTAATTGCAATGATCTGGCATTACATATTCGCTTATATTTCTTTATATACAGATTATTCTTCCTCCCACCGCTAAAACATGCAACTTAGGTCCAGCTCATTATGGAAAAAGAGAATTAACTCTCAATTAACTTTCCTGGTTAAATAAATGTTAAATAAATTATGTGCCATTTTTACATTTATGAATATCTATATCTAATAATAGCATTGTCTTTAGTTTCTTCTTCTTTGTCACATTAATACATAAGATTTGTGATAATTACCGGTAATTCATTAGAACATCATTTGTCTTAATATTGTGTCTGTTTTGAAAAATTGATTGATGTATAAATGAAGGGTCGTGGCATCATGATAAGGATTTCAGTTTTATTAATAATAAACAGATGCTGGTAAAGGAAGGAATATAATAATAATAATGATAATAATAATACTAATAATAAAAACTAGAAAAGCAGCATTCCCCTCATAATTAGATTTACACCATCCACATGGGGATCTGGATCATCATCAAAAGTTTTTTTTTAACAGATTTCTGAATCCATAAATGGGGTTTAAATGTTAAAATTCAATATTTTTCCATGGCCTCATTCTGGATCTGGATCCAGTGGTGAGATCAAGCCCCCCACCCTACATGACTGTGTCAATTTCCATAAACATCAGTCAATAATCAACTGAGAAATTGAGGAACACATTTTGAAGCTCCATTGACATTAGCGGAAATTTTATAGTGATCCAGAATCCAGGATCTCTTCTGGATTGTCACCAAAATCATCTATTCCTGGTAACATTCCCAACATTTCATGAAAATTTGATCTAGATCCGTCCAGAGCCTTTTAAGATATCTTGCTAACAGACAGACAGACAAACGCTGGCGATTATATAACCTCCATCATCTGATAATAATGACTATGTACATTCAAAAAGATGATCTTGTCAGAAGAGGTTACATGATTGTACGTGCTTTTAGTTGATTTGGAAAAATCAAGTTCAGCAGGATGGTGGGTTCTTATTCTGACAAAGATTTTTTTTTAATCATGTCAATAATAATGTGGAGGCTTTGCAGTTGGTAGGGAAGTTTCCTGGCAAACAGATTTGGCCCATGGCCCTTGCCAAAGTATGTGACAGGCCTGGAACAACACACATACAGTATGTTGCATACTTAGAATTGTAGAAACATCTTCTGTCTGTGGCTGGAACGCTGACAGTTTTTGAAAAAACAGGTTTTGCATTTTTCAGATTCTCATGCTGAAAGGAGTTCTCTTCCTAGTTTAGTTTAATATATGTGGGACAAGAAAATAGCCCAGTGTTTTGTTGGGGACATTTTCTAGTTACTGATACTCCAAAAAAAAAAAAAAAAAAATTAATTCTCACCTTTTAGACACACTCTGCTCAATTTATATAAAGTGTTGGACATATTCCTTGGTACTGATACTGTAGCTTTCTATGCTAAATAGTAAAATAGTGCTGTTTATTAACCAACAGAACACAAACAGAACAATATTGGAATAATTGTTCTGATAGACCAAACAAAACGTATGTTAACAGAAAGATCAAAAAGACAATATTAGATCATTAAAATCTTGTGTGCAATGACTTTAGGCTTGTCAATATCCTGATTCTTCTCCCTCATAGGTCTGGCCCAATGCCAACATTCAGCATCTATGTCTTATGAGACTTACCAGATGCTGGTGTTGCCATTTTGTGTCAGAGCAATTCCAACTGAAGTCCTTTTGCTCGTCATACAACCGGCTGTCCTGTTGAGTTTAATAAAACAAGGCAAATTACTACTAGAATAAAGAGGCTCCGAGACAGCGCAAACCTCGGCCTGGAATCAGATTTACATGGTGATCTGGATCATTATCAAAATACCAATAACAATAATATTGTTATTGGTATTGGTACACCAATCAGAGTTGATGAGTATTTTTAACTGATTTTTAAAATCGTAAATGGGGCTTTCAATCCGAGAATTTTAGCTTCTTTCCCGACCTCATTCTGGAGCAGATCCAGAAGACATGATTCATGATAGTGCATATCGGACCCATTTACGACTGAGATTTTTGGTGAGTGAATTGAATGCAGATTTTACAAGATATTCTGAAAAAGCCTCCATTTGAAGTAAATGGGAAAATCCGCATTGTGACAATGTCCACAATCTGGATCCAATCCGGATAAAATTCAGTGGTAAAATAAAGGTCCTCACCCTGCATGACTGTGTCAAATTCCATACACATCGGTCAATAATCAACCGATATATTGAGAAACAAATTTTGAAGCTCCGTTGGCTACAATGTTGCCGAAAATGTCACCACTAAAATGTAAACATCTGTTCCTGGTAACATTCCCCACATTTCCTGAAAAGGCAAACAGATAAATGCTGGCAAAAACATAACCTCCTTCTACTTATATTCTGCATGTATATTTTACTTCTCATTTGTTTCTGCTAAATCTACTCACCAGAAAAAGTAATTCACTGCATCACTCTGTCTCATGAAGTCCCAGCTTTAAATAGAAACGCAACACACAGACACAGATTTATACGTAACAACAATGAGTGGGCAGGACCCAAACTGTCAGATAACCAATGGATGCTCTGCATGAACCACAATGATATCATTGCATAACTATGACAAGGTGTCTATGACGGGAATTGTTTTGACTCTGGCCTCAGGTAAACCCCGTGACACAGGGGACATTACATATTCTGCCCAGAACAGTCAGAATTATAAGAAGTCTGGGGTTAACTGTGTCGATTTATGATTAAATATAGAAACAGATCGGCCTTTTTTTATTTTACCCAAATATTTTAACCAAGGTTAGGCATATGGGGCTAAAAAAAATACATAGAAAAGAGCTTTTCTACATGCACAGAACAAACTGAAAAACAGAAATAAAGCTTTCAACTTATACACTTAGGTAATTTGGGTGGACTATTTTCCATCAGCAGGGAGCTTGGAATAAAAATAAATATGTAAAGGAACTGGAAAATTCCGTAGAAGAAGCTCACGTGATTTCTCTTAGAGGCTAACGAAATCTAGAAAAACCTGTTAGTACATGATATAAATAAGCACATTTGAAAATAACTCTGTTTCCTTGTTGTATGCAGGAAATGAAAACACATTGTAGAGACAGCCACAGTTTGCCTTTTGGATTTCAACTGAACCTCACACCCCTTTATCTATGGCAGTTTTCCAGATTAGTGAAGGAATAGCCTAATTTTCTGTCAAAATAATTCTGTGTACAGACGTCATGAACCCACAGAAATGGCCACTGGTCTTGTTGTGCTTAGTCGGCATAACTATTTTGCATTTATGTTTCTAAAACCATAGACACATTATCACACCTCTTAAGTTTGGGTTATTTGATTTATAACCTATAAATATAATTATAAAGTTACTTTTGCTTTGTATGAAAACAGAGCAGAGTGAAGATCAGAAGGCTGGCCATAGCGCAGCCCACTGCTGTTCACGAGGGCGGCTTTTAAACTCAACCACGCTGCTCTGACGCCACGGGTCTTTATTTTTCATACCTGAAAGCCTGTTGAATGTGTTTGATTTATAACACAGACCCGCCTGCACGTAGCAGCATGCAAGTATTAAACACATGCATTTGTTTTAAATACATACAAGCTGCTGCCTGCTTTTGGACCCCCTCTTTCTCTTTTTATCCTGGGAGGTCATTGGGTATGTTTGATTTATAGCCTGGTTCCTCCTGGCTGTGTTTTCAAATGGGTCCAACATCAGCCCAACCCCTGCCCTGGTGTGGAAAGAACTAAAACACAAACATAGCCTCAAACACGGCTCTTCGGCAGACCCAGTTTTACTGGAACTGCGCTCCTCAAATATTTCTTTATCTTTATCAATACAATTATAATAATGTATATAATAACAGTTGTATGAGAAAGTGAAACACGCCCGCCGAATTTGTCCAAATTATATCATTAAATTAAAATTTATTATAATTAAACTTTGTTAATTTGACCTTTTCCCTGTAATGCTACGTGTAAAAGGCCAAATCCTTTCATGTGTTTTTTTTTACATGTCATTTATGTTAGTTCACAGTAACACTCCATTCATCTGTTCCTGGCCCAGCCCCTCTGTCAAATTTTAGAACCCATTGTGTCCCGCAAGTCAAAAGGTTTGCCCACCCCTGGCTTAGAAGGACCGGCTAACTTTATGACAGTAGAACTTACTGCTGAAGCCGTCTTTCGATCGAAGCCTTTTATTTCCTGACTGGCGTTAACTTATCTACTCCACGGAATGGGACTGGAGATGACACACACTTCTATGTCTCCGTTCTGATTGGAGCTGAAAATATTTTTTTCACCCCATATGGGTGACTCCTATTAATTATTCTACCCCAAAGTGTACACACAATGTCTCTCTCCACCTTTATCTGTCTTCTGTCTTTCTTTCATTGCCTCTCTTGCAGTTCTTAGGATGCTTACTTCATTAAATAAGCAGAATCGCTGGCATGTCCCTTCCTCCTCATCTTCCTCCTTCTCCCCCACCTTGGCTTGTGTCCTCTTTGATTACTTTGTCTATTTGTCTTTTGGTCATTTGGTTATTTATGCTCCTTAAAATTATGTTCCTTGCTGTTTATTCTTCGCTCTTCCCTTGAGAGTCACGTTGACAGAAAAAAATAATAAAGTGGTCTATTGGAATGTCTGCCTGCAGTAAGTCTTTAATAGCAGTCAAATAGGAATAATATCTGAAGGAATGCATTGAGAAAGGTAATCAAGCTAAAAAATAACTGACTGTGTAAATGAGGCAATAGCTTCAAATATATTATGTTTAATAAATTGGCCAAAATGTGAAAAGCCACCATTCTGACTGTAATGTAATGGTTTGTTAGCAGTTATTAACCAGGACGCTGAACTCTGGTCTTGGACGTGTTAACGCTCTGGTGTGTAAATGGGACATCTGCTTGCATCAACAGCCGTTTGACGTGAGGTCAAACATCCTTGGATGTGTTTCATATGAGGAAAGGCAACGCTTTGAATTATCTGGACAGCATGAAAGAGTTTCGTTTAGATCAAATACAATGATGTGGCTGTCTGAAACCATTGAAGATTATTACTATTTATATCCTGGCTTAATGGTACTTAAGCAGGCAACCATCATGCGGGAGTTGAACCTGTGACCATTCACTTCATTTAGAGAAGCTCACATTGTTGAAATGATGCTGTTGGGAAAGAAAAGGTTTACTTCTAAGAATTTGGTTCGGGCTTCATTCAGATTTCAACAATCCATATTCCAATTAAATTCAGATTTTTGATCCAAAACAGGCCACAAGTTTATTTCATGGAAGTAAAATTATGTATTTTAGAATTATAAAAGCCACTCTGTATAAAGAGTGTCTTGTATTCATGTCATGTCTCTGCTGTTGATTACTGTGGAACTGAATACCGATACTAGAAATCTGCTGACATTCATCCAGGAAACCGATCCAACCTGTGAGGTGGAAACTACAGTTAGTGGATCAACATTTCTGAATGTTAACATTCCATAATGGGTGTGTGTTGTTGTTGTTTTTGTCATTGACCTAAGCCTGACAAGAATAATTTACACATTGGAGATGCCAACTCCTTCAGATCCTCTGTTTGGATAAATGGATAGATGTTTCCGGAATGCTGCATGTTGAAGTGACATAAATGGCAAAGCTAAAACCTAATGTCTTTTTGGCATCTATGTTTCTGTGTCATTACAGGTCGTGCATTTTCTACAGAGCCTGCATGGATATCCCCAGAGGGACAGAGCTGCTAGTTTGGTACAATGACTCATACACGTCCTTCTTCGGCATTCCGCTGCAGTGCGTCGCTCAGGACGAAAACTGTAAGAGGACACACTTTTAACTTGCACCTTGATAGTTCTCTCTCTGCTTCCCTGTGTTTGATAAACAGTAGTTTTGGAATAAAGTTGATGTTCTGGTCGAGGGCAGCAAAGCATTTTCCATTTCTCAAATTCCAACAGGTCAAAAGTTTGATTTGTTTAGAAGATAAACACATCTTACTTACACGAGCTGAAACCGCTAAGGAAATGAGGTCATCCTCTGAATAAAGGCGACAGGTTGATAGTCTTCTATCTGGTCTGGCTGATAGTCTTCTATCAGGCTGGTAGTCTTCTGAAAAACAACACATTTGATGTCAATACGAATCATCCACTAAATGGTTCAGGAGGAGACAGGACGGTGGCGCAGTAGTAAGCGCTGTTGCCTCACAGCAAAAAGGTCACAGGTTCAAATCCGACTTTCTGTGAGGAGTTTGCATGTTCTCCCCGTGTCTGCGTGGGTTCTCTCTGGGTTCTCTCCGGGTTCTCCGGCTTCCTCCCACCACCAAAAACATCCAAATTAGGTGAATTGGTTACTTTAAATTGTCCATAGGTGTGTGTGTGTGTGACTGGTTGTCGATCTATGTGTGACCCTGTGATGAACTGGCAGCTTGTCCAGGGTGAACCCCCCCGCCTGCCTCTCACCCGTAGACTGCTGGGATAGGCTCCACCGTGACCCCGGTTACAGGTAAAGCGATTGTGAGAATGAATGAATGAATGAATGAATGAATAGTTCAGGAGTAAATGTGCCTGTTATGTTTGCAGAGAATCCCTAAACCCAAGCCGGTGATCATGACTCTGCAAAAAGCTAAATAAAATAGTTGTGGTTTTCTTTGGATGTCTCTGTTGAAAGGGTTTGAAAAAAGCCATGCAGACAACTCACTCTTTTATGCTCCACGGCGTTCATGCACCAACCCTAAACCAGATCGGACCAGTCTAAACCAGATCGGACCAAGCGCTCTGATGGCTGCGCCCGGTGACCTGTCGTCCCGAGGCCCCTCTCCGTTTCTGTCCTTAAATGAACACCAACTAATCCTCCTCTTCTTGCAAATGAGAATGTACACAACTTGAACCCGTCTTTCATCCAGGCTTATCCATCTTTCCAATGTCTGCTGACTCCTAAAAACGTGATCAGTAAAGTTTGGCTAAATTGTCGTTGGCTTTATTCTCAGGTTTCCATTATTTTATTAAATCAAATGATTTCAAAGAATGTATCACCTTTCTGATGTCCAGACGGTTTAAACATTTATTAAAGGAAGCAGTTTGCGTTTTAATTCAACTTGCATCTGTTGATTCTTCTTTTGCAAACACCCGTGTGTTGCTTTTAGTGGAAAAATGTTGAAGTTTTGTATACAACTTGTTTTGGAAATTTGATGTTTTAGAAATATCAAATATCTAGATCGTGGAATTATTTACATTATTTAGATAATGATGTTTCTGAATTTCAAACTTGGAAATAGAAATGCTGATGAAGTTTCTTCTCTCCTTCGGTCTCTCTGTTGATTTCTGTCTTCCTTCCTCTCCCGTCTCTCCTCTTTCCACCCTCGCTGTTGCTCTGCCATTCATTTATTTTATTTACATCTCCTCCAGTTTTCTGCTCCGTCAGCCTGTTTTGGATGTTTCTTTTCCTGTGGACTTGACCAAAATTAACTCCCTGCAGGAGGGAAGGACAACAAACTAAGACTTTTCTTTTTCTTAAACAAATAGAAGAGGAAAAACAACCTCAAAACATAAAGACAGAGTTTTAATCTTTGGAACCTAAACTGAACTGAATTGAATTAGGAGATCGTCTTTCATAGAGTCGTAGCTAAATGAGATCGCGCTGATTGCAAATTAGAGATGTTTGACCACAAACTGGCTTGTTTTACAGACCTGACAACTCTTTTACGTGACATTTTTCAGCATGACAGGAGTATAGTGGCTTCTCCACATGTGCTGTTTGGTCACATGAACCCACACACACACATTTGTATGGCTATGTTCATGTAAAGCTGATTTAACAAACACAAACCTGACTGCATTAGTTTTGTGGTTAAACTGAGGGTCAGGTGAATGTTTGGAAGCCAACAAAATAAACTGATGTTGTTTGCCTCAACCAACAAAAACTTAAAGCACACAGATTTAACCCTTTATTGCCAAATGTATCATAGTTGTTACACATGGCCTTTCAGGATTTTGAGATTTCTTCTTCAGATGTCTGATTTTCTTTTCTCCCTCGAAAAAGCTGATAGATACAAGCCACATTTTCCACAAAAAGAATCCGGATTTTGCAAAAGTTACATAAAGTAGAGCACTTATATAAAAATGTATGTTGTTTGTTGACAAATTTGTCAGAAGGTTGCATTAAGATCTTATTTTCCATAAAATAGAGTGGTTAGAGTGGCTTTAAAGGGTTTTAAGCTAAAGTCAAGAACAACTTTGAACATCTATTCATGCATCCGTGCATGGCATGGATTCCGTGCACGACATGGATTCCATGCCGTGCTCTAAGGTATAAAACTCAGACTCTGGTTTACACGTCATGTTCTGATTCACATGTGCAGAGCAAACTAAGTTTGGGGGATCTGGAGGATGACTTTCATTCCATCTTGAAATGAAAATAGTTTGTTCACATCCATTTGAAGTGAAATTAGATTAGGCTTCTATTGTACAATGTGGAAGACAGCAGCTCTGCTCTAAATTAAGGATATTTATCTTATTTTACTGAATTTGGGTTTTCCATGGCATTGTTATTGCTGATTCTGCCCACAGTGAATGAGAGTAACATCAAAACTCTGCACTTAATCCAACAGGACTGTGAGACTTTATGTCTTCGATGGAACAGACGGTTAATGCTTTGACCTTGATTAATGCAGAAAGCTACCACTGGGCATATTCTGACTTGGATCTGTACAGTGCAGCCGCAACTCCCTTTTGCTTGGAGTTCATTGTGTCTACACAGGTGCTACAAAGTGCAATCCTCCATGTGAAATTTTACCCAAGTGTATCCAGCAGTACATTTTAAAGTTCCCAAAAACTGAAAAACAGTTGACAAAACTGTATAATAAGTATTTAAGCCAAAATAAAGGAATGATTGTCTTATTAGTAAGTAGCAGGAGTCTGAAAAAAATATTCTGTGTACTTGATCATCATTCATTCACGCATCTTCTTAACTGCTTTGTCTGTTACCGGGTCATGGGTTGTGCTGGAGTCTATCCCAGCAGTCTACGGACAAGAGGCTGGGTACACCCTGGACAAGCCGCCAGTTCATTGCACACACACAGACAGACAGAAAAATCATTCACATTAGGGAATACAGGGTGATCCAGGATGACACATAGAACGGGAGAGCCTGAGAATACTGAGGAAACAGAGAGGATGTTCTGGCAGAGAACTGTCCAGAGAGGCAGGAGCTGATTAGGTGAGATGTGTTAAACCTTTCCGGTCCTGGTCTCCGAACCTTGGTTGGGAGACACCGGGGAGACGTCTTCTCCAGGGCCGGGGGGCAGCTTGTCCTCCGGGGTTAACCTCCCGACTTCTTCACGCTGGGGGAGAGGGCTGAATTGCAGCAATACAGGACGCCAGACGTGCTGAATTACTGATGCTCTTTATTCTTAATTGCACTCAAAAACAAGCCTCCCTTTTCCTCTATCTATATATCTCCGTCTCTCTCCTCGTTCTGTCCCTCCCTTCCTAACACGCCCCCTCTCTCTCTCTCTCTCTTCCACTCACTTTCCTTTCGCTCCGGCTGCGCGCGCACACACACACACACGCATCCACATCTCACAACACTACCCCCACCATGGACTGGCAACATGTAATAAAGCCATTCCATCCAACCAACTGGTACACAAGCTCTATACATTTAGGCCTAACACCTGAAGAGCTAGCAGTGTCCAAAGGGACTGTATAGGCCTATACAGATGGGCAGGTCACAATATGGCAACATGTCTTCAAAAATGGAAAGTGCAATCATGTAAAAGCATTGTTGCTTCATCTTTTTTTTCTTTTGAACAATGAACACTGAAAAAAGGTAATTTAGAAAACTAGACTAGAGTATATAAAAAAATATATAAACCGTAAATCTCTAGTGCTGAAACATCTTCGGTAACTCATTCAGTGACCCAGTCTCCGTACCGGTTCGGTGCTCTGCGCTGACGTCTGGGCCGAGACACGTGATGAGTCTGATTGTGTGGCTCTCCCACCACACCCCCACCATGGTCAAGCATCGCATGGGAAGAAGTGGATGGAAGAGACCCGAGCAAAAGGGAGTCGTTGGCAGGTGACGCGGACGGCCGGGCGTCCCTGGAGCTGTCACTGGAGACAGCAGAGAAAAGGTTGTGCAAGCCGAGGTCCTCGTCCGCTGGGTTGTTGTCGACAGCTGGTGGGACGATCTCAGCAGGTGTCCAGCCCTGGGCTTGATCCAGGGCCCAGGCGTTGTCCAGCGGCTCACGGCTGCGGTAGTGTTTCAGTTGATCATGATGGACGACTTTGACTCTGGCTCTGGGGCTCTTTTGAATCCGATAGACAAGATCGTCTAACTGGCCCATGACAAAGAATGGTCCTTCATAGGAGGGAAGGAACTTTTTGACTTTGTTTTTAACATGCCGTGTTCCTTTGATGAGGTACCACACTGCGTCTCCAACGTTGTAATGGGTGTGGCAAGCATTCTTGTCATATTGTCTTTTCGCACGCGTGACTGACTCACCGAGGGCTTCTCTGGTGATGTTATGAGCCAGCTCCAGCCGCTCGCGCATCTGTTGCACAAACTCTGGGGCTGAAGGTGCACGGTCACAGTCCGGGGGCAAACCAGCCACAAGGTCCACTGGCTCACTTATCTCGCGGCCAAACATCATGTAGTTGGGTGTGAAACCGGTAGCACTGTGCTTGGTCGCTCTGTAGGCCATAACTGCATATGAGATCATCAGGTCCCAATCCCAATGACAGCGTTCAGCAGTCGCGGCCAGGATCTTTTGAAGGGTGGCGTTGAAACGTTCGACTTGGCCGTCAGACTGCGGCCTGAAAGGCGTCGTGTGAGTCTTCTCAATGCCGAACAGACGACACATCTCTTGAAATACCCCTGACTCAAAATTGCGCCCTTGGTCGCTGTGCAAAGAGTGAGGCATTCCGAAGCGACACGCCCACTCTGTTGCGACAACCTGCGCCACAGTCACTGCCTTTTCATCTGGAAGTGGAAACGCTTCCGTCCATTTTGTAAAGTAGTCCTGTATTACTAGCACATAACTGTTTTTGCGCTCTGTCTCATTGAGCGGGCCCATAATGTCCAGTGCAATGCGCTCCATGGGGGCCCCGACTCTGACTGTGCCCATGGGTGCTTGTGGAGTTTTGTGGGGTCTGGCTCTGCATGCGCAGTTAGTACAAGTCTGGCACCAGAGGGCGACATCCTCTCTCATGTGGTACCAGTAATATCTGGTCTGAAGCCTAACAACAGTCCTCTCAATACCAAAATGCCCACCTACTGGCCCCTCGTGCATGTGGCGCATAACATCAGGTTGCATTTTGCGAGGCAGAACAATTTGGGGATAGAACTGTGTGCCGTCTAAGCAGTAAAACCGACGAACCAGAACTCCATCTCTAAAATACAGCCTTTTCCATTGACTCCAGTATGTTTTGGTGGCTGGGCTGCATGGGGAGACTGTGGTCCAGGACGGGCGCTCATTGCTGGCCTCAAACCAAGCTCTGATTGGTGCAATGTCTATATCAGTGGCTTGGGCCTGGCGCAACTCCTCCATAGTCCAGCCAGGAAAAAGTGTTGTCTCGTTAGTGTTTGCCACATAAATAGTCTCTGCTTTGGGTTGGTTGTCTGCGCTTACCCCCACCGGACTCACAACCACGCTTGTTTGGGCTGTCTCCACCCCCACCGGACTCACAACCACGCTTGCTTGGTCTGTCTTCACCCCCACCGGACTCAGCAACAGGGAACTGGTAGCGGAGTCCAAATCACACTGGATAGCTTGGTGCCTGGTGGCCCTCGGCGGTGAGACGGGGTCCTGCAGATTACAAGGACAGGACTGGCGGCAGGGCCTGCGGGAGAGACTGTCAGCATTAGTGTGCAAACGACCAGGGCGATGAATGATCTCAAACTCATACTCCGCCAGCTTCTCCAGCCACCGGGCCAATTGTCCTTCCGGCTCCTTCATGCGCGTCAGCCAGCGCAGGCTGCTGTGGTCAGTACGTACTTTGAACGATCGGCCAAGCAGGTACTGTCGAAAATGTGATGTGAAATCAACAATGGCCAGCAGCTCACGTCTCGTAGCGCAATAGTTCTGTTCGGCTTTAGCTAGTTTGCGGCTGCCATATGCCAACACGCGTTCTGCTCCATCCTGCATCTGTGAGAGGACAGCACCAATGCCTGTGTCACTAGCATCTGTGTCCAGGATCAGTTCACCATGGTCCAGTGGATAGCCGAGGACAGGGGCTGCAGTGAGGCGTTGCTTGAGGGCGTCAAAGGCGGTTTGGTGTTCAGCGTGCCACTGGAAGCGTGCGTTCTTCTTTGTCAGGTTGTGTAACGGTTCGGCAATGGAGGCAAAATCTTTCACAAATCTCCTATAGTAGGATGCGAGACCGATAAACCGTCTCACCTCTTGGACTGATGTGGGAGCGGGCCAAGCTTGCACTTTCTCAACTTTCTTGGGATCAGTAGCCACACCGTGCTCGGATACAATGTGACCCAGATAGGAAACTTGGCGGCGAAACAGGCAGCATTTGGCTGGTTTAAGTTTGAGGTTTGCCTGTTTAAGCCTCTGGAAAACTTGGCCCAGTCGTTGCAGCATCTCAGGCCCATCCTTGGCCAGCACGATGATGTCGTCCAAGTAGACGAGGCAGGTCTCCCACTGCATGCCAGCCAGAACGCGGTCCATCAGACGTTGGAACGTTGCCGGCGCATTGCATAAGCCGAACGGCATGACATTCCATTCAAATAGTCCACTTCGCGTGCAAAAGGCAGCTGCACGACGAGCTCGTGGCGTTAGCTCTACTTGCCAATAACCGGAGGCCAGGTCCAAGGTGCTGAACCATTTGGCGTTGGCGAGAGTGTCCAGTGTGTCTTGGATACGGGGCAGCGGGTACGCGTCGGTGATGGTGCGTTTGTTGAGCGCCCTGTAATCAACACAAAGGCGGTAAGTTCCATCTTTCTTACGCACCATCACGATCGGTGAGGCCCAGCTGCTGTGGCTGCGGGTGGCGATGTCGTTTTGCAGGCCCTCGCAGATCTGCTGGTCGGCGTGCTGCTGCTTTTCTCCAGCCATCCGACGCGGGGGCTGCTTCACTGGAGGTCCAGGCCGGGTGATGATGTCGTGCTGCACAAGACTGGTCCGGCCCAGATCACCAGCTCCCTTAGAAAAGACACTTTCATAGGCACATAGCAGGTTAGACAGTTCCATTTTTTCATGGGCACCAAGTTCTGCGGAACTCTGAGCATAGAGCTCCTGGAGGTGCTGGGGAACCGCAGGGGAACCAGCTGTAAAGTCCGCTGCAGCAGGTTCACTGGATGGGAGCAGAACTTCGGCCGGCTGAAGGAGGCCTGCAATGGCGCCTTCTCTTATAGTGACAGCTTTGTTACCAGGGTTGAAAAGGCGTAGCGGGACAATGCCGGAGTCCTGAGCGTTGACCAGAACTCTTGCAATGAGGACTTTGTGCTTCTCCACGAAGCCTTTTGTGGGGCTGAGCATCATATCTCCGTGCGTAGTTTTGGTTTGCACAGTTCCTTTGACTAAGTACTCTTGTCCAGGTTCAACTATGACCGTTCTGGCTAGTCTCACAGCTCGCGACTTTGGGGCAGTCTCTGGGTGAAAGTAAGGCACTTCTTCCCCAAACAGGACGATACGATGCCCGCCAAAATCAAGGCGGGCTTCAGCTTGGGTCAGGAACGGGTGGCCAAGAAGTACTTCATTGCTCGCTATGTCTGCAACAAGGAAGTCCACTTCAAATTGACGGTTGTGAATATTGACAGGTATTTTGACCTCGCCAAGCACCGGCACGTCTCCAGGGCCCACCCCAAGCAAAGTCTCAACCCTGGATGACAGAAGCGGGGGTCTCATGTCCTGATGAACGGCATTATAATAGTGAAGGGGCAGTACACTCCTCCGCGCTCCACTGTCCAAGACTGCGCACACCTCTAGTTCACACATGCTCAGGTGGATGCTCATTTCACGGTTCTGGCCTTTAAGGTGGAGCACAGTGGAACCTCCCGGGGGGGTGCTTGGCACAAAAGTCTTTGCATTTCTCAGAGGGGACAAGCACTGGCTTTGCTTATGACCCCAACGATTACAGTTATGGCAGCGGATATCATCCCTTTTAAAGTTCTTTCGATGCTTTGGCGTCTTTGTAAACGTGGACGGAACGAAGCTGCTGGGTAAGTGGCGGGCTGCAGGTGTAGCACTGGTTACTGTCTCTTTCTCATCACTTTCTCTGACAACAGCTGTGTGGGACCTCTGAGCAGTGAGGTTGCGGGCGGGCTGCATGGCGCTAGTGACGTAGAATGCAGCTCTCTTTGTGGTTTCATGGCGGTGGGCTATCTCATAAGCTCTGGCTAGCGTAGCTGGACGTTTTTCCAACAGTCTTTGGACAAGCTCTGCATCGCCCAGGCCATTCGTGAATACTTCAACAGCTATAGCATCTTGTTCAGCCTCAGACCAATTACCATAAGCCACAGCTACTTTCCCATAAATATCGTCTCTGAACACATGAAGAGCCTCACCCGACTTGCGAACTCTTCGCCTCAGCTCCACCGCCACGACCGCTGCGTGATCTGAAGAGGGGCCGTATGCAGTTTCGAGTTCCTCCAGCAGGCGGCGGTAGTCCCATTTGGATGAGCGAGGGTTTCTGTAGACGATGGCGCCTGCAGCTCCAACAAGGTTAAATTTCAGCTGAATGGCCATTGTCTTTATTGACCAGTGATTCGCCTCGGCGCAGCCCTCAAACCTGTGCAGAAACTCTCTCCATGGCGTGCTGCCGTCATACTGGCCAGGATGGAGAGTGGGAACTCTCTCTCTGGAGTCGTAGTCCTCATCACTGTCTGATGGAGGAGACTGATGGGGCACATAGCGACTTTTATGTGGAGATAAATCATGGGAATGGCTCGATGGGGAATGTCCATGTTTAACCCTCTCTTCTGGGTATATCAGGGGGAGCGTGCTAGCATCTGGCTTGGAGGTAGCTGGTGTGCTATGCACAAAACTTCCCATGTGGGCACTGGCAAAGGGGTTTCTAGGGGAAAACTGAGCGGGACTGACAACGGGAGCGAACAGGTCTTCTCCATCAACACGTGCGTTGGCGTTAGCATTAGCGCTAGCGTTAGCGTTAGCGCAGGTTTCATCACACCGAAATGGGTTATAATGTTCGCATGATCTTCCGTCCGTGCGTCCGTAAGCTTCCAAAGAACGTCGTTCATTGTCTTGAGAAGTGGCTAGCGACATGAACGGGTTTGAATGGTTTGTTTCTTGACCGTAATAATCGGGAGGATAGCGAGAGGCCGCCATTGTCGTGCTAGCTTAGCTACGCTGCTATCACAGTTTATTGCAGTCACTCGGCTTCACTCGTCCTTTTATTTTGCTGCTCACCCCTCGTTTTGCAGCGTGAGGGTCCCTTCGTGGTCGCCAATGTTAAACCTTTCCGGTCCTGGTCTCCGAACCTTGGTTGGGAGACACCGGGGAGACGTCTTCTCCAGGGCCGGGGGGCAGCTTGTCCTCCGGGGTTAACCTCCCGACTTCTTCACGCTGGGGGAGAGGGCTGAATTGCAGCAATACAGGACGCCAGACGTGCTGAATTACTGATGCTCTTTATTCTTAATTGCACTCAAAAACAAGCCTCCCTTTTCCTCTATCTATATATCTCCGTCTCTCTCCTCGTTCTGTCCCTCCCTTCCTAACACGCCCCCTCTCTCTCTCTCTCTCTTCCACTCACTTTCCTTTCGCTCCGGCTGCGCGCGCACACACACACACACGCATCCACATCTCACAACAGATGTGTAACAGGTGCGTAATGTTAATGTGCAAATGTTAATGCTAATTTAATCTTCCTGGTAAGATTCCCAACAATTCCTGAAAATGTAATCAAGATCCTTCCATAACGTTTTGTGGTAAGTTGCTAACAGACAGAAAAACCAACCCCGGAGAAAACAACTTCCTCGGCGGAGGTAATAAGCATCTTCCATAGACTTATACTATTTCAGAGCAAACACACCCTCTGAATGTTTACTGATGCATGTTTCATCCAATCACAGCCTGTCGGCCTGATGCTGTGCAGCCTTACCACCACCTAACAAATAAAACATGTGCAGGGACAGACAAACAATCCCTGCAGTGGGACGCCTCACTGTCTTCCTCCTGTTCTTCTTAGAACACCCTTGTTTTTCCTTGCCTACTTTGTGTTTGGTCTAATTCTCCTTTCTGTCTGTTCTCCAAACTATTCCAGAACGAAAGAACAACACAAAGGAGAAGCCTTTTGTTCATGTAGGAAGTTAAAAAGAGAGAGAGTGAGAGTGAGGACAACAAACACGAGACAACAATGTGAGTAAGAGAGACATAACTAAAAGTAGAGAAGAGTGAAAGGAGGGAGGAGAAAATGGCTCTGTAGACAAGACACGCTAGGAATGAAAAAAAGGCGGAAGAGAAAAGTAAAAATAACAAAAGGTGAAGAGCAAGGAGGAAAAATTAATGGTTGCACTGAACTGTGTAAAGGACGGATTACAGAGATGCAAAGTGAACAGAAAAGGAGGGTTGAAGAGTTCAGAAGAGGACAGAGAGGAGAAGATGAGTGAAAGAAAGACAGAAGACATTCATTCTGCCTCTGCAGTGAGCTCCTCTTTGCTGCCCTGCTCTGAATTCATTCACAACGCTACTTTATTTGACATATTATTATTACCGTCATTATAATTGCCTCCATCGATTTTAGACTTTATTATCTAACTTATCATTATTGATCACTAACACAGCTTTGGCAACACAATCTAAACAATACCTCACTCCAGTTAAGAGACGGAGATGGAGAGACGCTTACTGGAAGCAAGGACACAAAGAGGTCTCTGCAGTCACAGGGTAACTGTGTAAATGTAAAACATCACTGTAAAATAACGGACTTCAACATATGCAAGCGACAGCATTTGGTGTTATCAAGCACACATACTTTTTTCACTTAAAACTAATCAATATTGATTGATTGATACCACTGAAAATAATCCCCAACACATTCACTATTCCATAATGTTTATGCAAGGTTTGTTAAAAACTGCAGTGTTTGCAGAAAATATTGAGACACTTTCAAAAATAAGATTAGATTTCTGTGAGATAAAGAATGCACATCTTTCCAAGGAACTGACCTTCCTTGGAAAGTATCATGAGTCAAAATTCAGATTATGTTGCTGGTTTTGGAGTTATTATGGGAGAAAGAGGCAGCAATACATAATAAGGAAGATAAAATATATAAAATGAGGAAGGAACTGATTGATCAGGTTGACTCTTTCTCTCTTCAGGCTCAAACACTTGACAAGTTACTTCTAAAACTTGCTCTCCCCCTCATCATTAAGGCCGTAGCATGTGACGAGTTCGTATTCATGTCACACCTCTCTGGAGGAGAACACGCCCTTACGAAGAAGGAAAACACAGACGCTGCAATGTTGCAAAATGCATCTGCATAATTCTCCCATTTTGATGATGCATTTCACGTGAAGTCCAAACCATATTGACTTGCATTTTTTTTTCTATGCGATGTTTGTTGCAAAATGAAAGTGTTAGAGAGCAGCAAGTAACGCGGGCGTCAATATTGCTGTCGGGCAACTTACAGATGGTGTAATTATCTTCTCGTAAGGTTATTAGAGGATCAATGGAGCCTGGTGGCCTGATAGCAGAGGTGAAATGATGAAGGATGGAAAACGGTTATGATGTCTGAGCCCAAGAACTGTATATCTGCAGCAGGGCATTTGGAGGAGGAGGGAAAATTGGTAAAAACGCAACATATTTTTCTTGGAAAAGTGTCAGTTTTAGTCAAGTAAAATGTTGCTTTCTAAACCAAACATTCACCAGTTTAATAGTTGATTAAGTTTAGGAAACAGAAAATGACTCATATGTGGTATGCTGAAGAGTAAATCACTTGCTAATCTGCATGTCAAGACTTTCCAAACAAACCAGTTTTACAGAGTGTAAAGTGAAACCGTCCACAGCGAGTTACAGACAGACAAGCCTTCTTAATGTCTCGCCAAACAGAATGAAGAATTATGGGGTCCACATCTGTCATGTAGCCGCCAGGCCACTGAACAGAACACAGCTGATTTCTGGGTCAAGTGAGGACAGCTGGCTCACCCAAAATATAATTTGTACACTTTCACATAATCCTTTATTTTTGCTAATATCATCTTACTTGACTGTTTTATTCACTTAATTCATCAGCAACACTTAGCCTGTATCTGCGTCTATTGTTAATAAAGTTATCCTGCCAGCTTTTTTGGCTCACATATTATTTTTTTGCTATGAAGCACTGATCAAAACAGAACAACTAAGAAACAGAATGTGTCTCACAATAAATAAACATGCCATCATGATTGTTCAAACTGGAATCAATAAATATAGCGTGTGCTCTAGTATATGACGCTGCAAAGGTAAGTCATGAAGTGATTGTGATAGTAACAGTAGTAGTAGCATTTTATTTGGCCAGTACGGTGGCGTAGATTGTAGCGCAGTTGCCTTACAGCAAGAAGGTCCTGGGTTTGATTCCATATCTCTGCAGAGTTTTTATGTTCTCCTCTTGTCTGCAAGGGTTCTCTTCGACCCGTATTTCGTATAAGTGGCTGCAGACGATTAGGATTGTCTCATCTTCAAGAAGATGAATGATGAATGATTTTAATTGTTACATGAAATTTTATACTGTATTGGGGTTAGTCCAAGTAAAACGAAGCTCTCTGGGGCCGCTATCCTGTGGTAAGCCACCGAAAACAGAAAGTTTGGGCCCCGAGCCTGAGCTGCAGTTCACAAAACTTGTGCAGTCAAAGAAAGGAACAGCATGTCACAGTAGCTGAGCTAACAAACAGAATCATTCCATTCACTGGGACTAAGAGCTACTTATTTTCCTGGACTAGCCTGCGAGAACTGGCCTCAGAACATTGTGGTTTCCAACAACATTAAAATGATTGTATTCGTCAGAGCACACAGGCAGCATTTGGCCTGGCAGCAGAAATAACATGGCCACTTCATAATTTGTTTGAATGCATGCTGGCAGAATTGGTCAAAATGTCTCTTCATTTTCATAATTTATATAGAGCTGGTTTGCGGTGGCGACAGGCAGGGGATATCTTTCTTGTATTTAGCACCTATTTGACTTGTGGTTTTGCTCTAAGTCTGATAATTCAGCAGGTCCAGCCAGCCTACTTGTTTTTCTTTTCTCGAAACCATAACCTCTAGCTCTTCATAGAGATAACAAACAAAGGCACAGATACAGTGCAATCGCTCCGGTATGTGGTGAGACCTCCTGCATGATCTCTTCTTGGACATGCCCAGACTGCCATGATGGGGAATTGTTCCGAGCAGATGCAGAACATCATTAATAAATTACATGGCATTACTAAAAATATTTCTGGCTCTACTGAATTTGCTTGCATCTGCACTAACAAGAGTTTATATCTACAGGTAAAGTGTCCTTCACCTCACGATAGTGGAGTTTATTCATTTTCAAAACCCATTCTCTTGAACAAATACTTGCATAACCAAATGATTTCTGTTTTTTCTCTCTTTTTGTTGCTTGCTTGCTTATTTCCAGTAAATGTCCCAGGCACTGTAGTGGAAGCCATGACCAGGCAAGAGTCCCTACAATCCTTCAGCAAGAATGGGAAGCCCTCCTCGTCTTCCTCGTCTTCCTCCTCTTCCTCGTCTTCCACGCCCGCCTCCACCCTCATGCGTTCCATGGTCTTCCCACATTCACCCTGCTCTAAGAATTTTTCCCTGTTGGACAAGGTCGGGGTTGGCCTTCAGTCTGACTCAAGTTTTGCCCAGTTGGCGTCAAAGAACCAGCGAATCCTGGCAAGCCCAACCTCCACCAGCCAGCTGAGCAGTGATTTTAGTGACTGGCATCTATGGAAGTGTGGCCAGTGCTTCAAAACCTTCACCCAGAGGATACTGCTGCAGATGCACGTCTGTCCACAGAATCCAGACAAGTAAGACAGTATTTGATAAGACCATTTGTTCCATATGAATGTTAATGCTCGCTTCGGTCATTGCATCCCGATATGATCATCCCGATCATGCTAAAATGTTCAATAGATTTGGCTGTCTTCTCACAATAATAATGATAATGCTGCCGTCTTTGACTGCAGAATGAACAAAAGACTTAAACATTGGACATTGGACATACCACCTCCACTACCTTAGCTGGCCACAATAAAACAACATATGTGGATGAGGAACTGTAGGGAGAATTAGACACCATTTACAACTGCTGTGAGTCTCACCAGCCATGTCTTTCATGTCCCTTCTGCTTATTCTTGCATCCACAGATCATAGTGAGACAGTGCAGCAGTTAGTAAGGTCCGAGAATCTGATCGTCCCTCCATCAATAGGCCTCTTTTGAGAGAGCAGCGCTTTAGTTCAGCGGTGGTGACTCACATATTGAGAGGTTTCAGCAGTTACTTGGCGTAAAATGAGTCAGTATTGACTTTTGATTACATTGGACATCATTACTCTTTATACAAAGCTCCTCCTTCGTTCCCAGCGTTCCCTTCCTTTCCTGGTAATGCTCCTTGGTACACAAGTAGACACGGGAAAACAAACATTCACATAACAGATTAATCTAATTCATATGTTTTGGGAAGTCAGAGAGATCCTCCACAGACACAAGGAGAGCATAAAAACGTCGGACAGAAAGGAATCAAACCCGGAACCTTCTCGCTCTGAGGAAACAGCGCTGCCCACTGCGCCGCCGTGCCGCCCTACATGAATCTTCATGATCTTAAATCAAATGTGTTGTAAATGTCTACATAAATCATTGCAATATAACGGCCCAACAAAATGCTGTTTAATATTTTTGTCCCACGTTACTAAAAGTACTGGGTGTACTTCAATGTACTTCAGACTTAGCTGTGGGACATTACATTACAATACATTATCTGTTGACAGAGCAGTGAGCGTTAATATAAGTGAAGAGCGTATAAAGTGTTTGAGTGTGGATAACATCTGCCAACTTAATTATACAAAGCATGGATGAAGATGAGATGAAGAAGATGGGTGTTTTCTGTGTGTGTGTGTGTGAGTGTGTGTGTTAGGAGGACAGAGGATGTATTGGATTTTTTTTGCTTAGCTTTATTTTTTGCGGGGAGAGTCAGAACAGCGTATAAATCAGTGCTGTGCGTCAGTGAGAAATACCTCGCCTTGCGGTGACGGGGCCAGGAAAACAGATGCCACTTATTCAATAAACTAATACTCATAGGGAAGAAAAATGTGGGCTGGATTGGGAGGAGAGAAGGGGGGTCGATGTGGAGCTGCCTGTCAATAGGAAGGTTTTATGGGACAGAGGAGCAGATCAAATTCAGCTGAACAAGCCAAACAGATCTGAGTCCCGGCACCAACTGCACCTCACAATTCTATGGACTCAGATGAATCCCCCCCCCCCCCCCCCACACTCTAACCCAAGATCAGATTAGATCATTTATTTTTAGTTAGCAGAAAAGCAGACCTTCACATGCCGTCAGTCAGCGCCTCATACGGTTACACATCACAGAGCATTTAGCAGACCAACCGGCAAATAGTCCAAGAATTGTTCTGAACTGGAAAGTCAGATCAATTTGGAAAGTTAATTTCGAGCCTTGGAATGTTCCCTTTGAATATTTAATATATCAAAACATACTAAAGACGTAGTTAATATAGCATTACAGCATTACATTACATTATAAGTCCATTACGGGGTTCAAGCGCTGGTTTAGGAGGTTCTTGTGGTAACTGGAGAGTGATGCGACGTGATGCGGCGTGATGCGGCGTGATGCGGAGTCCTGCAGGGGGTTGTAGTCCACCGTTAGGATGCTGCCACAGTCATGGGTTCTTGTAACTGTTGTTCAGAGTCTTGGGGTTCTGTTAGAGGCTGGCAGTAACTGGCTATTTTAGGTGTTTCGTGTCATGAAGAAACCTTTGCCATTCTCCTTTCAGGTGGTTCTTATGGAGGTTCTACTGGGCTTTTAGGTTCTCATTTCGACAAACAAAAGGTTTTTGCCACAGTGATCTGTTTCCTCTTTGAACAGATCTTTCTTCTTTCAGTCTTCAGACGCTAAACCGCGTTGACTTGAATGCGCGTGAAGGAGTCCGGCTTTCGTCCCATTGCCCCTCTGTCTTTCCCTTCTTGATTTCTTAACGCTTCTCTCCCCCTCCCTTCCTACATATTTATTGATGTTTACTTGATGGGAATATTTGAAGCTAAAGACTAATGGCTCTTGCTTCCAACACACACACACACACACACACACACACACACACACACACCTCCTCTCAGCTCCATCTCTTTCTGCTGAGTGTTTCTCTTTCTGAACTTTTTCATCTTCTGTTTAATTTTTCGCCCCTGTGTCATTGTGGTAAACATCCATCATCGGAGGAGCCGTCTGTTTATGTCAGTGAGGCATTAGAGGGTCCTTTGATTCAGCTTTAAATGGTGTTGGGGCGCAGGATGCTGTTTTGTGACGGCGATGAGGGATGAAGGAACAAAGGAAGTTCCAACAGAAACGGACTTTGTTTCCACTACTGCAAAAGAAATCCCAAACAAGCCACTACTATGAGCGCAATTAATAACCGCTGATGTCATGATTGCTGCGTTTAGCGCGCTGGTGTTTAAACCGATCAGTAGCGTTTTTTACTGTAGATGGAGTGCTTTTGCTGACACTTTGATCACTGGTCGGGTCTCATTCTGGTGGATGATGTTGTTTATGAATAATTAATGGATGTGTTTATGGATGTAATCGTGCTTTTCAATCAAAGAACAGGAAGTTTACAGCTGTTTGAATATATGCATCATTATGTACTGGATTTCTATCCGAATTAAATCTACATTTTGCGGGGTTTTTTTCAACCATCCAGCAGTTCTGTGGCCCTCGGGGGTACTCGGGGCTCAGCATACATCTGTTCAGTACCTTTAGTGTTAAATGAAAGTATTACATTACTCTTTTACTAATGTAATCTTGTGAATTATGAGAAATATAAACAAGGCTAGTTCATTCCTTACATATATGAACCCCCTAAAAAGGTTTATTAACAAGTTTACCAAAATACAAAAATTAAAACTTCCTTTACTTCTTTGTGAGTTAAGAAAATACACAATAACAATTAATTCAAAGTGAGTGTTAGACCTAAACAAGACTGCTTCTCTGTGTTGCCAGGCCTCTGACATGCAGGAGATTTATCCCTCAACAGTGAGGATATATTTGCATTTAACACTAACACAGATGTGTGTTGTCCCTGCTGGACACACAGATGTTTGGAGAAATGACTTTATTCTCTTTTACATTGTGTAGCCGCAGGAGTAACGAATAACGATCCATCACGATGATGGACGGACTCGAAGAAATTCCTTTAAAGTGTATTTGTCTCTGCCATGTTTCCCACTGCAATAAAGACGCACTTTTGTGTCTGATGTGCATTTACATAGATCAGAAACATGTTTAAAATGAGGTCGAAGAAGCGTTCTTACACACAATGGACTTGAGTGTGCTTTGGTTTAATTTGTGATTATCTTCTTTAATGTAATTTTTTAGACAAACTCTTGTACCTCTTTTTTCTTCTTGTCAAGAACGAGAAACCCGCTGCAAGCTTCTGTTTGATTTTGCTGTTGAGCGCTGGGTCCTGACAAAGATCTCAAACAATAGCCGGTAATTGTTTTCTGTTGCAACACTCTAAGGATGACTTACAGGAAGGGAGCTGCATTCTGCGATGACACCATGTTGGCTGGTAGCTTGCTTTTTTTTTGTTCTGGGTCCATTTCATGACTTCAATTGGTTGATGAGAAGACATTATGCGAGCTTTCTGCTTTAATAGTTTGGTCAATACAGTCAAAGAGAGCGGGGGGGGGGGGGGGAGAAACACAGCGAGACAGGAAGAAAGGCAGAAAAAAACAAAAAAAAAAACAGATAGAGGATGGAGGGAAAGACGGTTTGAAGTGTTTGCATTCAAGTTACCGGTAATTTTACGTTTTTTATTTGTCCTTGGATGTCTGCTTACAGACATGCTGTGTGTGTGTGTGTGTGTGTGTGTAAGGGATTGTGAGAGGTCAGAGAGCCATTGATTGTATATTGACGAGGTGGAAGCAGTGATTTATCGCTGCTCCTCTCTGGGGGATAATGTCTTCATATGAGGCGGTCGGTCGTCCTCACTGCGCAGCTATAACGCTGTATGGATTTAACCGGCTCCACCCGGGTCAGTCAACCCACTACATGCCGCAAACACACACTCACTACAACCAAAAAGTACTTTCTACAGTTCAAAAACAAATACTCCTCCATTTAAGAATAAACGTTCACACTGCAGGTACAATGAGGTGCCAGTCTGATTCTAATTACTGCCTATCTTCCAGTGATCTGACACAACTTTTAGCCTTAGCTTGCCTATTTTTTATTTGTATTTTGTTTCACGTGCAAACAACCGTTTCTAAATTCTGCCAGTCAAACTCTCCCAGCTCACAGCCATCTTCCCGACCTCTGAACTCCCGCTGATGAAATGACAGCATGTTTTTGGGGCCCAGAAAATTCCCATATAGTCTTAATAACTGGAGCAAAGAGGAGCTGGTTGGCATGCAGTTTGGAACTCACGCACACACCGCCTCTTTCATCAGCTCGTGTGTTAAAAGCGGCACGTTGACACCGACGCTGTTGCTGTTACCACATGCCGTGTTGAAAGGCGATGCGAGGTTTATTGTCCCGAACCGCATTTTTGCAGACATGTTGAAAGTGAGTCACTTTATAGATGCTGCAGACACAGAAGCCAGGCTGAGCGGGAACAGCCAAGCAGACGGTCCTGCTCCCATTGGCCATCCAAGCTAAGTATTATTAGTTTGCCTGTGAACCAAATCCAAGCACCTATCTCGTGTTTTTGCTAGTCTGGTGTGATGTTGACTCTGAACAAATGTGGCTGTAACAGTGTCAGACTGAATGACTGCTCGATGCTAACGGGCACCAAGAGATGCTCAGTTGGCAGCACAGTGAAAATACCTGAGAGAATGGAGACTGTGAACATGCAGAGTCGAGAGACATTTACATCATCAGCTGTAAGATCGGAAGTATAAGTGATAGTTACTGACAAATATCCAACGACTTTAATAATAATTTATCTTGTGTATATTTAATATCCCAATAACTGTAAATGTAAAAAAAAAAAAAAAAAAAGCACAGAGTCAAATATGAGTCTCCTTAAGGAAAAGCTGCATTTCATTTGGTCATCTGTTGTCAGGGAATGAAAAAGTGAAAAGAAGTTAAAAGAAAAGAAGTTACATTCTGCATCATGTAAGACAGAGTGTCCTCTCATATTTGGAAATGTGACAGGAAAAACATTGTGAGAATGTTTTTTCCTGTCTTGCTTTTGGTTAACAGAAGGACGGGTCAAAATGTAATTAATACGTTCTAGTCAAACTATTAGGTGGAGGTTGAGGCCTAAATTAAACCCTAACTTATGCGTTAAGTAATTCAGTCGTTTGTGTGATGACATTTTTTTTCTGCACAAAAGCTCATTTGTGGATGGCGATACTTAAGTTTGCATATCCGCACACATCTGTGTGTGTGTACTATGGAGGTGTTTATGCTTCATCGCCTCCTCCTTCCTCTCTCCACTGTAGTAAACAATAACTGGGCATTAATCTCGCGGCTTGCTGCCTTAATAAATAATATCCACACATTCATCAACTTAAACTATTCACAATCAATGCGGCTCTTCATAGAAAACCCACCTAATAAATAGTGGTGCGACCCACTGAGGCGTGAACTTATAGACTCGCCGTTTGATAAATGAGCCGACCCCCAAGACGAGACGTCTTTTATGTGGAAAACTGCAAGTGAGAATTTTTCGATTTTATATTACACTATTATACACTTATTACTTTTCCTCTGTTTTCAAGTGAGTGTGTGTTTTGTGTTCTCCACATCCTCTCAGTGTACAGTAGGTGTTTGTGATTTATAGGATTGGTGAAGATGTTGGTCTATTTGTTTCATTCTTGTTCTGGACTGTTTACCTATTTGTAGCATGCAGTTGTCAGGACTTTTGGTCTTATTGGTCTGAGAATAGTAATCTCATTATTTTCCAACTGCAGGCAGGACACACAATCGGATCACATCTTCATTCAAGTCCTTAAGAGGACCTCTGCAAAACAAATAACACAAAGTATTTTAATTCTTTTCTTTCTTTTTTTTTTATGAGGTTTTTCATCATTAAATGTATTTGCAGGAAGACATACGTGAATCTCGAGTAGTTTTGGATGTGTGACGTCGAAAGAAATTCCTGCAGAGCTCAGACAGAAAGTCGTTTTTTTTCAATGATTGGAAGCATCATTTCTGAGGTGGACTTTTTCAATCCGCTGTCAGGCAGTCGCCTGCCAAAAATCATTCCATGAGCAAGGCAATCATGAGCAGGTCGCGACTCAGAGGAGCTCAGAGGAAGATCTAAAGGTCTACAGTCCTCTCATGCATTGCCTAATGTTAGTATTCATGAGTCTACCATCATTCAAGGCCTTAACAGGAATGGTGTGTGACAGGAAATGAAGGCCATTCTGTAAAATGATCATTTTTATCTGTGGTTGAATTTATCCAAAGTGGAACTTTTCACTTTAGGCGCAAATCAAGGCCCACATTTCAACATCGATCATCATGCCAGCTGTGAAAGGAAATGTGATGGCAGTGTAACGGTTTGGGTCTGCTTTACTTCCTCAGTACCAGAATGAATAATTGCTACAGGACCGTGACGAACTCAAGTTCATGAAAACAAAGACAAGCAAGGGTCGGTCGAGCACCAACAAAAATACGCTCTGCAATATGATGCACAAGTCAGTTTACCAAAGAATGGAAAGCAGAAATGTTCCAAGTCAATGTCAGATTTCTGATCCAATAGAAATGTAGCAGAACCACCTCGTATCAGGAATCCTTGAGCTGAAGAAGTTCTGCAAGAAAAAATTGCAAACTGACGCAAAGATAAAATGAAAATCTTTTGAACAAATATCTGATCACATTTTAAATGTTCATGCATTGAATTATATTGCTACCTACAACATAAATACAAAAATAACATGTAGATGCGGATTCGCACAATACGTACAGTAGATGCATGTACTGTATGTATGTTGCGTATCAGTGACGTGTAGGTCGGAGAAATGCGACCTGGCCGTTCAGATTGAGGTTGCATGGCAAAAGATCGGATACGTATCGGATTTAGGACCACATATCAAAGTGGCCTGGGTTGCATTTGAAAAGATCTGATACAGGTCGCATTGGGGCAAAACAATTGAATTTGGGTCACTTCAGCCCGCAGTGTGAACATAGCGTAATACTCCTGTTGAGTACAAGTATCTGGATCCTCTACCAGTCATGAGAGGTGACACGTCTTCTATCAAACTTGAACAAGTCCAGTTGGTTCTTTGTTTTTGCTCTTTGTAATTTACCTCAAGTCCGATGACTGAGAACCTTCACAGACTGTGGTGATCAGGAGAGGAATTCCTCGTCGGTGGTTCTCCAGAGGTCATTGAGTGTTTGATTGATTACGACTGTGCTGACTAAGAATGAAAACTGTATTTCCCATGAATAAATTGGCTACCTGCAAGGAAATCTCTTTAAATGGGATTGAGTGGGGAAGACAATGAGGTGAGAAGCGGGAACTCCCGCTCTGAGCAGAGAGCGTGATCCCGCTGAAGAGTCCTGGAAGTTAAAGCAATATAAGGAGAAAATGTTAACAGGAGGTTCTCAGTTCTCAGCTCAATAACAGAATCCGTGTAAGATTAGATCAGCTGCTGCATGGAAGCAGGACACAGCCATTGTTTACTTGTTTGTTCCACTCAGATTCACTCCCACTGCAGGCCCCCAGCTGAACACACACACCTACACACACACACACAATCCCTTCATATCTATCTCTATCATCTTGTTCTTTTACTGGTTCTATCTCATTCT
Source organism: Brachionichthys hirsutus (assembly GCF_040956055.1). Lineage (NCBI taxonomy): Eukaryota > Metazoa > Chordata > Actinopteri > Lophiiformes > Brachionichthyidae > Brachionichthys > Brachionichthys hirsutus. The sequence goes on along the minus strand of NC_090900.1, from coordinate 11,436,726 downwards.
CTTTAAATAAACACACATACACACATACACACACAGTGATAGATGGTTCAGTCATGATCTCAGCCTGTATTGTTGATGAGGGTCACACTGCCATGGTTACCAGAGCACCCTCGTGTGTGTAGGTGTGTGTGTGTGTGTGTGTGTAAACTATCTGTGTTTACAGACCGGCTTAGATTATGATCACTTGCCTCTTCCCCCTAGTTTTGTGTCTTAAAACTTCTATGAATGTTTAAAACTGTTTATTTGCTGCAATTTTGCTAGTTTGGAGTAATTAAGTAATTTTAAGGAATTTGACTTTGCTACAGACAAACAACAACATGATTTTAAGGAAGACTCTATATGTCTAATAGCATCACATATGGCCAAATAGGACTTTTGTTATAAGAACACCTGCCTCTTTTGTGTGAGGTTATGGGGTTGAAGGTTATTCAAGAGTTTTGAATCACAGCCTCACATTTTATTTTAAATACATTTCAAATTATTTGTATTCTAAATACAAAAGCTAATTATAGTATGAGAAACATAATAGAGGAATTTAATGACAGGACCTGTGTAGAGTATCTTACTATATTTCCATGATTTTTCTTTACATCTAAGGGCATTCTGTATCGGTTTTGTTAATTATAATATTTGTAATAAAGTACAGACAGTATTTAATGAACAAAAAAAGCAGGACTTCATGTTAAAACAATAGGCAGGATTAATGCACCATTAACTTGTGACAAAATGTGGAACAAGCAAAGTCTGTGTCTTCACAGTTCACACGTGTCTTTAATTCTCCTTTGTCTGTCTCAGACCATACCAGTGTGGCCACTGCTCCCAGTCCTTCTCTCAGCCGTCAGATCTGAGGAACCATGTGGTGACGCACTCGAGCGATCGACCCTTCAAATGTGGCTACTGCGGCCGTGCATTCGCCGGTGCCACAACGCTCAACAACCACATACGCACACACACCGGGGAGAAGCCGTTCAAGTAAGTAACAGTGAGTACCCCCACCATCCAACCCACCCAACCTCCTGCTCCTTCCCTCCTTCTGCAGACTCCAGCTGGCCTGAGCAGACCCACTTACCCATGACTCTTACTTAACACCAGCTGACATTCCCATTACGAGTCTCTGTCGCCATAGCTATCAGGTGCTTGCATCGCAGCTACCAGGGATGTCACTTTTTCTAAAAATCATGTTTTGATGGAGGAAAACATAAATTTTATCATTTAAAATTTCTCTGACTGACTTTTAAGAGGCGTTGGTGTCATAATTAGCCATACGTACAACTCAAATTGCTGAGAAAATGAGAGACTGAAGAAAGACTTTCCACACTAATTTGAATGGAGTTGAAATAAGTAATAGTGATATTTTACCTGGGGAAACTGAACTCTTGTACTAATAAAACATTTAATATTTCGCTTTTTTATTATTGTTACAATGTTTCCAGACAATTTTTACAAGTGTGCACGTCGCATCGTTCTTCCATTATTTGTGGTCTCTCTGTGAGTCTCTTCTGTCATGGCGGCTGTGAATTTAGACCTTTTGTCTACATTCCAATAACTTCACAGAGAAAAATCTTTGCTTGTCTAATCACTGTGGACGAGAGCATCATTCAGTGTAAATACAGAAGCAGCTCAGTCATTGCAGTTAGCAGCCTGGTAATGAATCTCTGCACGCCGAGACATGCACGTTTCCATCTTTTACCCAGCACAGACTGACATAATTAGAAGGCCAACCGCAGTGCAATTAGGATTTTCTGGAAGCTGCTGTTGTCAGGCTGCCATGCTGTCATCCTGTCAGCGTTGAAGGACAATGAATATTCCCTCAGCGGACGGGGAGGGCGGCATTCAGGAAGAGTGAGGCGGGTGACACCAGGGGAAAGGTCAAAAGAGTAAGAGGTATTAAAGAAAGTAAAATAAGAGATTTGCGGTGTCGCAATCCTAGAGGGCACGTGTCGGGGGGGGTGTAAACCGGGTGAAACACATTAATGTTCTTAATCAGCAATCAGAGAAAACTGAACTCAACATTGACGTGGAGAGCAGAAGGGTGAGAACGAGATAGAAAAGGAGAGAGGAAGGCCGTGGAGGAACAAGAGATCATGACGTAAAAAGTGAACAGACAAGCTCCAGGGAGAAATCTGGTAAGAGCAGATCAGCGTTCTTAACAAGCAATCGGAGGAAACTCCAAACCTTTTCATCAGCATTTCAGAGTCTCAGTGGAGGCCGAGCGGGACAAAGACAATCATGGACGGGCGTCAGAAATCTTTAGCAGATCGATGGCCTCTGGGAGTTATCTCCTATTGGACGGTGCAGCAAATAGATTAAAGCTGCCACTGTCACTTTGTCAGAAGGAAAACGTTCAACTTTATTTTCCTGCTGAGGAGATGGAGGCAGGCTTTCTGTGTGATCGGCACCTTTTCAGCGCTGATGCCCACTGGACTGTGTGGAGCCTGTCAAGCTGCTGCTGCTGCTCTATGGTCACAGAACTGCAGAAGAAGTGCTTAAATCCTCCTTGTTGTTGGGAAGGACCCGAAAGGAGAGCAATGAACAGAACAGTCTCTCAGCTGTCACCTCGGCACGAGCAGATTAAATAAATTAACTAAAAGCTTGTGAAAGATGTTTCCTTTCTTTAAATCCATAGCATCATTTATGAACCGCATGAAGACCCTGCTGAATGAAGACACTTTCTTCTTTTGGCAGCAGCATTTGGCTGCAGCCGGAGCGCTGTTGGAAAGGAAGAGTCTGAGGGGATGAGGACTGTTCCTAAGGTCATTGGGTTCTTTGAGAAGCTCATCCCAGCTGTTGAAAGGTTATTTGTTGTGCCTTCCCCCTTTTTTTTTCACCACCTCCTCCTGCTCTTATAAATAAAGTAAATTCAAACAGATTATTACCGCCATTTCTAACGCATGAAAAATTCCCTTCAAATCCTTCCTTTGACCACCAGAATATTGCACGTACAGATCAACACCTCTTTCCTGCCATCATTTAGACTTCTGTTGTGACGCCTGATATAGTCAAGCAAAGTAATGCAAGAAATGAGAAAAGAAAAAATATTCCAAGTTGACTTTGTCCTCCAAAAACAGAGGGCAAGAACTCTTAAGCTTCATGAGTCGCTTGCGTTTTACTGCCTGTTTCTGGTTCCGATCAATCTCTGACGGAACACAGTTTGTATTCTGTATTTATTTATTGCCCATTCTGACTCCGTAGAAAAGACGGCGATAAGAGTAATGCAGGAACGTCACTGAGCTTCAAGGAAATTAAAGCTGTCTTTGTCATTTTGTCACTACAACGTGTTCAACATTATTTTTCCCTGCTGAGAAAGGCAGCAGGCAGTAAACGACTGCAGCCTCCCGGTTCCAGCTTTGCTCTTTTTTTTTCTGCAGGAGAAGCGTCCTTGTGTCTGCGCCGGTGGATAAGTCGATGTGACAGAGAAACTTCAGAGGAGCTTTGAAATCTGTGGCTGTTGTGGTTTTGTCAGTTTGCGCACAAATTAGAGCAGGAAGAATCGACTCGAGGGCAGAGCAGCGTACATCAGTAAGGGGTCTGTTCTGTGTTCTGGTGCTTTGAGAAAATGTACTAAATGAAAAGTCCTCAAATGGATGATCCATCCACTGAAGGTCTCTCCAGAGAGATTATAGAAGACTATAAGATGCCCCATATTTACAAACATAAACCTAAATACTTGGCTTTCGTTTTGTCAAGGAAAATTCTCCCCTTTATGTAATATATTTTTATCAATGCATTCATGCAAGGTTATGCTGTACCATCGACTTTATTGAAACAGTGAACATATTGCACACTGTTTTCGCGTGTATATATTTCTAAGAAAGTCTTTATTTAAATCATTAATATAGACGTATATCTCCAAATTCACCACAATGTGAGCATTTTAATTCAAGTTTTTTTTGTCCCTGAGGGGGCTGGAGAATCCTTTTTTATTCAATTTATTGTGCACAGTTTCCAGTGTGACTTTGCACTTAAGCATATTATTGGCCAAAATCACCCTATTTATAAGCAAATGGTCAAACACACTACTTGGACATGTAAAATATAATTTGTCCTCATCCAAACCAAACCATATGTTAGATTTACAGTTCCTAAATTTTGCATATACTGTAATACAGTTAAAGAAAAATATCTATATAGACTTTACCACTTTTGTTCATGTTGCAAAGTAATCTAGCTAATTTGCACCCTAAAAGGGCAAATTGTATTCTGAACATATAGCACCTAAATAATCCACCATCTAAATAATTCCTCCAGTTTACTTGATCATGCATTTCCTGAGTGGATCTCTAGCTGGGAGGTGTGTCAGCAGAAAGCGGCGCATTTGCAGCCTTCTACAGCTTCTTCAGACTTATTAAAAAATTAATACAAAGCTTTGCTAAATCCCTCAGTCACAAAAACACAAGCAACAGAGCTGTCAGTATCACTGCTGGATGTACTATAGACCAGCAGCCTCAAACTCACCATTATTTATGAAGGTTTAATGTTAATGTGGCTCGCAAGTTTTATTTTATTTTATATTGATTTTGATTTTTTTATTCAATGAATGCTGTCTTAAGAATGTCTTTTGGGTTTTTGATTTTGAAAAATGCTGAAAAGAGGGTCAAATTCTAAATTTTTCTAGAAAAGAACCATTGGATAACCACCAATTGGAGTTTGAGTCCCCTGGACTAGACTGACTAGATGTCATTGGATATTTTTCAAAACAATGATTTACTCGTTTCTGCTGGGGTGTGGAAAGATTGATTTCAAATGTAACTAAAACAGTGATAACACAACTTACCAAACGTAGTCATACTGCAATCATACTGACTGTTGGTTTAGAATGTGCTCCAGAGATATAATGAAGAGAAACGCCAGTAATAGATCTTTTAGTTCAGTCCACAGTGGGCCAAAATAATATGTCTCTGCTTCACTTGCCTTATCTAACCCCCCCCATCCTATCTATCTAACAGCGTGTTCGTCTTGTTTCAGGGCTGTTAGGTTCAATACCTCAACACAGCCTTCTCTTTGAAGCCCTCCGCCCCCGTAGACACACACATACAAATGTATATACATTTAACTGCCCCCTAACCCATCTCCTGCTCAGACTAAAAGCCCCCTCTCTGCTCTTGTTCTATTGAAAGTGACAGTGATGCCGCTTAATCAGACCTGGATATATCTGAGTGTGTGTGTGTGTAGGTGTGTGTGTGTGTGTGTGTGTAGGTGTGTGTGCGCGTACGTGCCTGCGTGCATCTGCACATAATTTGGTGGTCAGGCTGTGAAGATCAGGGCAACAAGCTTTCTGCTCTACTGGGCCTCACACACACACACACACACTTCACACTGTCATTGGATATTAGACTTAACTGGGAGGTGTGTGTGTGTGTGTGTGTGTGTCATGTGCTATCTTCATTCTCTTCAACAGTACTGTGTTTTCTGTAATCCTCTCGATGCAGACTCTTCAACTAATCACTGTCTCATATCTACATTTTGTGTATGTGTGTGTGACAGGTGTGAGCGTTGTGATCGCAGCTTCACACAGGCCACTCAGCTCAGCCGCCACCAGCGACTTCCCAACGAGTGCAAACCAGTGAACGAGAGCGAGTCCATCGAGGTGGATTAACCCCTGAATGAAAAATACTGACTGACACCACGTCCACAGGAAGGCAGCTAAATGTGAAGACTCTCTTAATCTCTTTGTTTCGGGCCTCCACCCACACTGAGACGCCATTTGTGTCACCCAAAAGGGAAGATTGACAAGACAATTCCAAATTGAATGATTCTGGTTTTAATAGGATTTACTTTAAAAATCAGTATTGAAATTAATTTAAAAAACACAGAAAGAAGAAATGAGACCGACGGGGGAACACTATTCACTGTTCAGAAAAATAAACTCAAAATAAAATGTAATAATAATTAACAAATACTTCAATAGTTTTTATTTTAGATGTTTCTTGGTTACTGCAAATTATACTCTAAATACCAGAGTTGATCAGTAATCATAGATAAATTTATTGTATTTAGACTGCAGGCGCTCTGGGTGCTTTAAATGAGTGCCTGAGGATGTAAAACAACAAAAACAACAACAAGAGTAGCAGCAGTTCCTTTGTTTGATTGACTGTGTTTCTAAGAGTGTGATGTCCTTCTGGTGCCCAAGACTTAAAGTATGTCTCTAATTCAATCAGTCAGTGTTTATTTTGGATTCCAGCGGAGCCTGTCTCAGAGCGCTGCTGTTGTCCTTTAGCATTAATTATACTGATGACTCCAAGATCAAGAATTGGCGATCTACGGTAGTCATTGAAGTAGAATGTAGACCGGTAGCATTTGGGAACCAGCATCAACTATGTGTTCCTGATGTCCTGTCCTCTCAGTGTGGATGGAGATATTTTTTGCAAACAAGCTGAAAATAAGTTATTTAAGTGTTTCAGTTTTTCAGATTTAGCTGTTTCAGTGTGAACAAAGTCTGATCCTAGTTCTGGCTTTAATGAATGACTGACTTCTGGACACACAAAAGCCAAATTTCATCCTGCTGGAGAGAATCTTGATTCAACCAAACCAAAGATGCCCCTTTTCCATCGGAGAAGAAGAACTTTCAGACGAATGTGTTGGACTAATGAATTTGACTTTTTGCGGGGGGGGGGGGGGGGGCAAGGCAAGGATATTTATTGGAGACTTTTGGGAATCCGGTCTGGTTTTCCGCCAAAGAAAACTCATTCTTGAAACCGAGCTAAAAACAATGAAATACAAAAAAAGAATCCGACCGATGCTCTGTCTGTAGCTTTACTTCTTTTCTTTTCTTTTTTGCAACAGCGATGCCAAAGGAGGGCGAGACCAAAGCAAACAGACTGAGAATGCACAATGAGCAACAACCCTACGTCTGAGGACGTTTGACAACACAAAATGAACAAAGAGTATGTGTATTGTTACAAAATATAACAAAAGAAACAGAACAGAAGAAAAAAATTATATTTATCTTCCTGCTCGTATCATGCCTCCGGGCACTTTTGTTTAAAAAGAATGCTAATTTAATTTCTGACGCTCTGATGAGAAGATGGTAGATAAAGAAGGGAAATTCAAGGGATAATGGATTGAATTTCTTATGAAATAATTCCACAGTTCATACAGAGATGTGTTAAGTATTGAACTGTTTGAAAAAGTATTTTGGTTAAACTCTTTTTTTTTCTCATGTAAGCATTAAAAATGTTATCAGGGTGAATTTTAGTCGTTGTGTTGCATCCATTTGTATTTTATTTTATTTTTTTCATTTGGTGTTTTTAAGGCACAAACATCCTAAAATCTAAAAAGGGCAAGTGTTTCTGGTTGAAAAATCTTTTGTCATGATTAATGTTGTCTCATATAATATATTTGCTACGCAATGCAAACAATCTCAAATGTGTAAATAGTCCTGTGTCATTATTGTGTCCTAATGATAGACCTTGTATTAAGATAAGTGAGGTTAAAAGCACAGTTATTACAGTATATGAACACTAAAAAGGTTTCGTGCCTGAAAGTTTAAAAAGCTTTAATAATAATAATATTCTGAAAACTGTAACGTCCCAAAAGCCAACACTTGTGAAGCTTGTGGATGTAAGACGGCAGTCCAAACCACCACAGAAAGAAAATGACTTTAATTTGACACATAAATGTCTCTAAGTGTTCCTGAACAAGTTAATTCAAAGACAGAAGAAGAACTGTCACACTTAACCTTAATTATTATAATTATTGCAAGCGGCAGATGTGGAAAATCTGCTCACATCTACCTCTTTCCTACCTACTCCAAGTTGTGACAACAACATGTGCAAGTTGTAATTAATCATAACCTGTACGTAAAACGCCAAAGGGAACCAGGCGGCTGCATTGGCGCAGATTTGGCCTCTGCAAGATCAACATCTAAATCAGAGCCAACCAAATGGTTTGATTTCTAGAAGCCTCTTTGCCTGTAGTTTTGTCTGCTCATGTGATTGGCTTGCTGTGAGTAAATGCTTGATTCCATGGTCCAATCAGCATCAATGTCTTCATTTTCACTTGAGGAGCTGCTCGATGCCGCTTGTTCACCAACTGGACAATGAAGACCTTCTGTTTTTAGTGGCTTTTATGAAGGTTCAATATATATATAAATGAGTCATGTAGCTCTGATAATACTTTTTTATCATTCAGCTTTTATCACACTTTAGAGGTTGACAGATGGAATCTGAAGCTCTCCCACCTTTCAGATGTGAATTTTTTGGTCTGGGATGATTTTTTTTTTTTGCCATAGATGTTAAGGTTCAAAATATCAACACATCACTGTAAATGATCACTTTTGTTGAGGGGGGGGGGGGGGGGGGTCACAAATTTGTAGTCTTCTCCAATAAAAACAAAAATGTTATTTGGAGTAATCAATTTTTATTTATTCACCATGAATGCAATGATAATGAAATGTATCTCCATTGCTCAAATGTGTGGCGTGATATTAAATATAGACGTTTATGTAGTCGTGGACAAGACACAGGATGGACATGTTGGAAGTAAACCCTCACCTCCTCAAACTCTTGTGTTACTAAAACTAAGTATATAGAAAAATACTGTGGGTTTTATATGATGGAGCAGTGAGACTGAGAAAGAATGATTTGACCAGACCAATGTGAACATGGACCAGAGCTTTGAGCAAATTCACTTTCTATTCACTTTCTATTCACATCCATGAAGATCCTGAAGATGAGCTACAAGCCATGTGAATAAAAAAAAACCTTAATCCACTCCTTTCAAGTCCATTTTCTGTGTCACAATATAAATGAAAGGTTTAGAAATTACAATAGTCCTAATAGCATATTAACCTTCGGGTGGTTGTAAATACACATCTTTTTATTTCGGCATCTCGGATATGCTGAACAGAAACTGAATTTTGCTCTGCCCTTCTGATAATGATAATCATTTCCTGTTGAATACAATTTACATAGTCCGATGGGAAAACTCTCATCCCAAACAGAAAGACTTTACAAATCTATTTTTAATCAATGTTATTTGCATGAATTCTTTGACTCCTTTCCCGCATTTTTCTAATGAATGACAAAATAAAATAAAATAAAAAAGAAATACTTTTTATTGATTTGTCCCTCGGAGGGCAATTTGGTTTACAGCAGTTACACGTTCTAACTGTAGTCCGCTGCTGGTCGCAGCGTGCGCACGCGCCCAGGCAACGTGGGTGAAGTGTCTTGCCTAAGGACACAACAACCGTGTACACGTGCGGCAGGAATCGAACCACCAACCTCTCGATCATAGGACTACCCTCTCAACCACCTGCGCCACCATCACCTCAGTCATCGTCCCATAGGAAATTAAGATGAAATCCAGCTTTGATTCTCATTGTTGATGCTTTGTGTGATTGTACTCTTCTGCAGTGTTTTCATATGCATAAAATGTCATACTACTAAAATCAAAAACTACTTTTTGCTTTGAAAACATTTTCAATTGAATCACATTTATATCAGTTGAGATAAAAAAAAAAAAAAGAGATTCAGAAGAAAAATTGGAGGTCATTATCGATTATTACTATTATTAATAATATTAGTATTATTACCTCCGGCCAGACAGAGGTTATGTGATTGTCGTCCGTCAGACCGTCAGAAAGATAACTCAAAAAGTTCTCGATGAATCTTGATTAAATTGTTTAGGAAATTTTGTGAATAAACGCAGGAACAGATTATTAAATTTAGGTGATGATCCAGAAAATATCCTGGATTATGGAGCAGATTTAATTTTTCGGTAACATTGGAGTCAATATTGCTTGAAAATTAGTTCCTCAGTGTCTCGGTTAATTATTGACCAATGTTTATGGAATTCGACACAATCATGTAGGGTGTGGATCTCTATTTCACCCCCAAATTCCATCTGGATCGGATCCAGAATGGAGGTCAGGAAACCATATTTCAATTTTAACATTGAAAACTCTATTTACTTTTCTAGTTATTACTGTTATTATTAGAGCTGTGCCTGGAGGACTGGGCATGGTTTTGTCCTCTCCCACAGAGATCACCTGACTCACTCAACAATTATTTATAAATTACCACACAGGAGATTCAATAATTTATCAACAGCTGCCTCTACTTACTGCTAATAATGTGTAATACACGCACACACACAGCACGACCTTGACCTCAGCTCAGTTGGCCTGCAAACACAAGCTGGACTTTCCACCTTCCTTCTAATTTCAGAGATTATTCCTGTGAGGATTCCACAAATTCACCAAAACAAACACAGTCAAATATTTCAAACATCAATCATGGCTGTTTTTTCACCGTGGGAACCAGATCCAATCCCAAGGCCAACAAATAAAAAATATTTGTGCACTTTTCTTTTCTTTTCTTATCTGAAAGAGTCCAAATCAGATTACATGTAAGGAGATTATGGAAGTAGTAGTTTTAATTAGAAGGATTTAGTGTGATTGAAGAAAGTGCTGACTGAGGGAAAGTGCTGACTGAGAAGGGATGAGGGAGGACATTTAAAAAAAAAAAACTGTTCTTAGTTTGAGTTGTATTTATTTAAAGGTCCCATATTATGAAAAAGTCACTTTTCCCATGTTTCTACAGTATTAATAATGTTAGTAGTAGGTATAGACAAAACCATGCCACTGAAAAATAAGGGCGGGGGGGGGGGGGGGGGGGCTGCTCTCTCTGAGTGCTTTTCTAGTTATTGGTATTATCGTGTCTCGTGACCGGGAGATGGAAAGGAAGATTAAAGAATGAATGAATTTGGAGGGAGAGGCTGCTGCATTGATGAATCTCCTATGCACTTGCTTTGATTCTTTGATCTTAAGTGTTTTGATCACATGCTCTTTGATCTCAAATGTTTGAAGCTTATATATATGACAAAACTGTGCATGACATTGAATATGGTAATGAGAGCCACATCAAGATCACGAAGCCGGACAAGACGTACAAGACGTACAATCAAGCCCAGGAAGACTCTGCGAAAGAAACTGCGGAAGAATCTGCGGAAGAATCTGAAAAGGACCGTGCGGCGCACTGTGAGGAAGACTCCAACTATCCGTCAAAGACGGATGGTGACAAGGAGCATGACAAGGAGGCGCCGATAGAAGACCCAGGGAAGACCTAGGACATGGTGGAGAGACCCCACCGGTGGGTAGGACACCTGGTGGGTGAGACTCCACCATGATACATTCACGCTGAATGTTGGAAAAGGGCGGTGGGTTTGGGATTGAGACACAAGGAGCACAATGAGAAAGAACCAACTCCGGGGGGGGGGGGGGGGGGGAGACCTCAGGGAAGACATAGGACATGCTGGAGAGACCCCACCGGTGGGTAGGACACCTGGTGGGTGAGACTCCGCCATGATACATTCACGCTGAATGTTGGAAAAGGGCGGTGGGTTTGGGATTGAGACACAAGGAGCACAATGAGGAAGAACCCAACTCCGGGGGGGGGGGGGGAGACCTCAGGGAAGACATAGGACATGCTGGAGAGACCCCACCGGTGGCAGGGCACCTGGTGGGTGAGACTCCGCCATGATACATTCACGCTGAATGTTGGAAAAGGGCGGTGGGTTTGGGATTGAGACACAAGGAGCACAATGAGGAAGAACCCAACTCCGGGGGGGGGGGGGAAGACTTCAGGGAAGACATAGGACATGCTGGAGAGACCCCACCGGTGGCAGGGCACCTGGTGGGTGAGACTCCGCCATGATACATTCACGCTGAATGTTGGAAAAGGGCGGTGGGTTTGGGATTGAGACACAAGGAGCACAATGAGGAAGAACCCAACTCCGGGGGGGGGGGGGGGGAAGACCTCAGGGAAGACATAGGACATGCTGGAGAGACCCCACCGGTGGCAGGGCACCTGGTGGGTGAGACTCCGCCATGATACATTCACGCTGAATGTTGGAAAAGGGCGGTGGGTTTGGGATTGAGACACAAGGAACACAATGAGAAAGAACCCAACTCCGGGGGGGGGGGGGGGGGGGAAGACCTCAGGGAAGACATAGGACATGCTGGAGAGACCCCACCGGTGGTAGGGCACCTGGTGGGTGAGACTCCGCCATAATACATTCACGCTGAATGTTGGAAAAGGGCGGTGGGTTTGGGATTGAGACACAAGGAGCACAATGAGAAAGAACCAACTCCGGGGGGGGAAGACCTCAGGGAAGACATAAGACATGCTGGAGAGACCCCACCGGTGGCAGGGCACCTGGTGGGTGATTGAGACAAGGAGCATGATGAGGACTCCAACAAGTACCAGGAATAGATTTAACGAGTTAACAGGCAATGGTGAAGCAGGACCCATGTTCCTGCTTCAGTCATACAGGAAACGGACAGCTCTTAGAAAGGGCCCCACCCCCACAAAAAACAATGTGGGACAGTGGTGGATCGCCTTTACCAAATCCACAGAACACATGTGGGACAGTTTGGGTGAATTCTCATGAACCCTCGAGATTTTGATATAGAGTGGAGAACTGGCCCAGTGTGCTGTGACCAGGCCAAAATCTGGATTGTTCCTTCTGAATCCAAGGTTCCGACTATCAATCTAATCTCCCTTTCCAGTACGCTGATAGACTTTCATCGGGAGGCTGAGAAGTGTGACCCCACTGTAGTTGGAGTACATCTTCCTGCGCCCTTTCCTGAATAAGGATGACAACCACCCCGGACTGACAATCCAGCGGGTACTGTTCCCAACCACAATGCGATATGACAGTGTAAACTGGATGTCTAAGGACGCTTAGACATCCAGTTTACATCTCTCTGTCATATCGCATGGTGGTTGGGAACAGTAACTCTGAATTGTCAGACCAGGGTGGTGGTCCTCCTTTTTCAGGAAAAGGGGCAGGAAGGAAGCTGCACTCCAACTACGTGGGGTCACACTCCTCAGCCTCCCGATGAAAGTCTAATCTGCATACTGAAAAAGGGAGATTAGATCGATAGTCGAACCTTGGATTCAGGAGGAACAATTCCGATTTTGGCCTGGCACAGCACACTGCGCCCAGTTCTACACTCTATATCGGATTATTGAGGGCTAATGGGAATTCACCCAAACTGTCCACGTGTCTTTTGTGGATTTGGTAAAGGCGATCCACTTATGGTTTCTTGTGGGGGAGTGCTTCAGGGACATGGATGCAGGCGCCCTTTGCTAAGGACTGTCTGTTTCCTGTATGACTGAAGCAGGAACATGGTTTACATTGCCTGCAATAAGTTAAATATATTCCTGGTACATGTTGGACTCCAGCAGGGCTGCCCAAATCACACGTTATGTTCATAATCTTTATGGACAGAATTTCTAGGTGCAGCTAGGGGCCCGGGGATGGGGGGGGGGGTGGGTGGATCCCAGTATGGGGCCCAAAGCGGTTCATCTCTGCTTTTTTGCAGACGATGTCCTGTTGGTCTCATTGAGCCTGGACCTTCAGCATGTACTGTGATGGTTTGCAGCTGAGTGCAAAAGCAAATGGGATGAGGATCAGTATCTCCGAATCTGGTTTCATCGTTCTCTACAGTCATTTCGCCTGTAGAGAACGATGGAATCAGATTTGGAGATGCTGATTTGCATCCCATTCACTTTACTCGGCTGCAAACCATCCCGGTACATGCTGAAGGTCCGGGCTTGATGAGGCCGACAGCACAACATCGCATGCAAAAAATCAGAGATGAAACCCTTTGGTCCCCCATACTGGACCCCCCACCCCCAACCCCCGTCCCCTAGGTGTACCTAGAAATTCTGTCCTTAACGTCTATGAACATAACTTGTGATTAAGGACAGCCCTGCGCTGGAGTTCAACATGTATCCTGGCATAGATTTAACAGTGCAGAAAGGTGATCTGCACTCTTCGGATTGGTGGATAGTCTTTGTCCCAAGTACAATGCAGCATCAGAGGTAGCACGGTCAGTGTCTCCCTTGAGCTGGTCCCAAGCCCCCCGGGTAAATGCAGAGGGTTGCAGCAGGAATGGCACCCGGCGTAAAACTGCTAGAATTAAGCTTTCAGTCGACTAGAACAGCCTTTCTCAAACTGTGGTACCTAATGGTACGCAAATGAATCAATTAATAAACTAAATAAAAATAAAATCAATTTCAAGGTGAAACATTATTTAATATATGAGAATGTATGAAAAAACTGTGTCAACCAATGACAAAAAATGAAAGAGAATAATAAATCTGGATCGCCAGAGCCGGTCCAGCCGCTGGAACGGCTGTGTTTACAATTAGCCACGGTGTGGACACTGATCATGTGTGGAGAGGAAGCTGCCAAAAAGTTAAACTCTGTGCCGCTTTCAAACGACACCGTATCAAGAAGAATAACAGACATGGCCAACAACGTTAAAACACACACTAATTGAATGCATTAAAAAAGTCGATATTTTGCCATACAGAATTTAATATTTATTATTTATTAAAAGTATTTGTTATGTTGATTTAATTGATTTATTATTTAAGTACAATGTATTATTTTCCAATTTAAGCACACTTGTTCCATCTGTGTATGATTGTTTCAGTGGGCAACAATATTAAATTAACTTGTTAAATAATTATAAAACTCAACTTGTTTTTTATGAAAACTTTGGCCTCTACTACGCTACTATACTTTAATGTTGGTCATTAGGTGGTGGTACTTGGAGAGCCAAGTATTTTCTCAGGTGGTACTTGCTATAAAACGTTTGGGAACCACTGGAGTGGAAGGGTTGAGTTGCTGTGGCGACACCTGACGGGACAAGCTGAAAGTGGAAGTCGAAGAAGACAAGACCCCATGAAACTTGGACTCCTGTTCACAAGTGAGGCAAGAACAGAATCTGCGATTGCCAGATGGGATGGCTGCAGCGACGCAGTTTTTGTGTGTCTGTCGAGGTGCGGTAGTTGTGGAAGCGAAACGTGAAGCCATCGATTTCACTTCACTTCACTTCACTTCACTTTTATTGGCTTGTCCCTCGGAGGGCAATTTGTTTTACAGCAATCACACACACATTCCCCAACATTTAAGGGACACACACATTCTACAACATTTAAGGGACACACACATTCCCCAACATTTAAGGGACACACACATTCCCCAACATTTAAGGGACACACACATTCTACAACATTTAAGGGACACACACATTCCCCAACATTTAAGGGACACACACATTCTACAACATTTAAGGGACACATACATTCCACAACATTTAAGGGACGTATAGAACACAATGAGTTGAGCAGCATAATTGTAAAGTTATATGTACTACATATTAAAAACAGTGCAAACAGTACAAACCGGTAACTTGTAGACATAAACACAAGCAGGCTCACCTCCTTTCTGTCGCATTCAAGGCCCTGATGGAGAGCGGGACAAAGGAGAATTTAAATCTATTTTTAGTAACCGGGGGGAGTGCCAGTCGAACACCCGATGGAAGCAGCTTATATTCCGGATTCGGGGGATGATTTTTGTCCCTGCGAATCGACTTGGCTTTATTCAGCAGCTGAAGTTGAAAAACTTCATCCAGACTGCTGAAGTTCACCCCGGCTACCTTTGATGCTACACGGACGATGTTCCTCAGGCAGTTTTTGTCCTTGATGGCGAGGTTACCGTACCAACAGATAGCCGAGAAAGTGAGGACGGATTCAATGAAGGCACAGTCGAACATCTTCATCAGGCTCCTGTCCACCTGGAATTTAGCGAGCTTCCTCAGACAGAAGAGTCGCTGCTGGCCTTTCTTGCAGAGCATCTCACAGTTCACATCAAATTTGAGTTTGCTGTCAATTATGGTGCCCAGATATTTGTATTTGGGCACCAGCTCCACTGGATGGTTCTTAATAATGCTGCAAGGAGGAACAGGGGATGGACGCCTGCAGTCAATACACACCTCCTTTGTCTTAGAGGCATTGATCTGGAGGAATGCTTCTGTACACCAGGTTGTAAAATCATCTATAACCTGTCCGTGACTGACTTCGTCATCGCTAAGTAGGCTGACGATGACCGAGTCGTCAGCGTACTTAACGATGAATCGGTCCTTGTGGGGGCTCAAACAGTCGTTGGTGTACAGGATGAATCGGAAAGCAGACAGAACACAGCCTTGAGGTGAGCCTGTGGAAGATGGGAGGAGGCTGGACAGTGTTCCATTCACTCGTACCTGTTGTGATCTGTTAGTCAGAAAGTCAAGAATCCAGCCAACAAGACAAGCGTCCAAACCGAACAAGTGAAGCAGTTTGTCAGCGAAGAGATGCGGCTGGATCGTGTTAAAGGCCGATGAGAAGTCTACAAAAAGCAATCTGGCGTGGTTCCTGTTGCCTTCTAGGTGCCTGTACACAAGGTTGAGCAGTGTAGCAGTGGCATCTTGTACCCCCGTCAGCTCTGTAAGCAAACTGAAGGGGGTCCAGCAAATCCCCAGTTTTAGATAAAAGCTCTGCTTTCACCAGTTTTTCAAATTGCTTCATTACCGTAGACGTCAGAGCCACCGGCCGGAAGTTACTGAGTGTGGTCGGTTTGCTGGTTTTGGCAACAGGCACCACCACAGAGCGTTTCCATGAAGACGGCACCTTCTGCTGGGACAGGGACATGTTAAAAATGTAAGTGAAAATAGGCCCGAGCTGCTCAGCACAAGTTTTTAACAGTTGACCACTGATGTGGTCAGGGCCAGGACTTTTTTTTCTGCTTACATTTTTTTAAACACTGGATGACATTGTTTTCACCAAAGAAAGGGTTATGAGGAGGAACAGACATGAGGCATTCTTTTAACTCTCTATGCTTATCGCTAAAGTCAGAGACGTCAAATATTACATATCTACTCTCACTTATAAGCTTTGTGTTATGACGAAAAGGACAAGATTCTGGATGCAAGTGGCCGGAATGGATGCCTGCTGGACGCCTCCCTGGGGAGGTCTTCTGGAGGCCTCGGGGAAGACCTCGGACACGCTGGAGAGGCTATGCATCTTGCCTGGCCTGCAAACATCTTGGGGATCCCCGGAAGAGCTGGATGTGTTTAGGGGTCAGGGTTTGGACTTAAATTTAAATGCATGACTAATAAATAAATACTCTACTAATATAAAAATACACAACTAACATAGTGGGGGCACGGTGGTGTAGTGGCTAGTGCTGTCGCCTAATGGCTCAACTGTGAGACCTGTGTCTTACTCTAACTGCATGTTGAGGACGACAGGCTGAGATGACCTGAAGCGTTGTATAAACATGACTTCTAGCTCATAACAGAGGAAGATTTCAACAGCACGTTTTGTCTTTTGTCCCGCTTCTCAGTAGATGGGATGAGCTGGGAACACCTGTTCACCTCAGCGTTAAGAATCCTCGTCAACACAAACACACTGATGCAGCCATACTGTATGTGTAAACAAGGGGGTGACAGTGAGCTTAACATGTTGTTCGACATGAGATAACATGTGATTTCTGTCTACAGTTGAACTCCAGCTTCTTCTGCCCCCTTTAAATTCATAAATTCACATCCATACAGTATTTATATTTCCTTTTAAAATATAAGTACATTATACATTAAGTATATGTATGTTATTGTAGGATCCATTTAGCTACGTTCATATATATTTCCAAGTGCAGACTTTAAAGCACATCATCTTATAGAAGACGTAATTGTCGTGGTTTAAAATACCAGCAAGTACATGAAGTACTTTAAATGAGTTGTTCTTATAAGTAATCTTACATGCCAGTAATGTCTGGTCCAGTGAAGCAATATTTCTGCTAATATTTCTGTAATTGCCATATAATAAAGATATTGCAGTTTTATTCAACTGTTTTCTTTTAAATCAGATATGTAAAACAACTCCAACTTGTAAAAGAAAAAGAAAACAAAACACCCAACAACATTAGAAAACATTGTTTATTTATCAGAGTAAACATCTCTCCAGCGACTCTGCTCTTTAATCACCTAAATAAAGCAGAACGATATTAAAAAGAACAGGCAATAAGAATAAACACAACACTGCAATGGATTTCATCCTAAATTAATTTATTGGAGGCAAACACAAAAATCAGTCATATCTGACAGTACAAAAATAAATACATGCGTAAAGACTCTGCAGGTGAGAGGTGCGTGTGTAGGTTTTTCTGAGACTGCAGCTCCACCTGCTGTTAGATAAAAATGTCTCATCAGGAGACATCATCAATACTTTACATGAACTCATCAGCACACCTTCAAATTACTAGGGTTCTGTCACATCGGCCTGACTTCTGTTTGAGCTGTAAATCCCACAATGCTCAAACAGAGATAAGAGGAAGATGCCATTGCTTCTGCATCTTTAATTCATTTAACTTAATTTAGGATGATTTTATTTTATCTTAAGGTTGGATTCAGCTTAGTGCTGTGAAAACTGCAAAATCATGTTCAGCAGTCATATTTCTTTGTTGTTCTATCTTGCAGGTGACAATCCAAAGTGACAGCTGAGTGCACTTTCAAAGCGCTCTGCTGCAAGAAAATCTAATCAAGAAGATGGACAAGAAAATGTGGATTAATCTGCCAAATTTGTAAAATATCAGTAAATATTCATCGCAAGTTCTTAGAGCCCAATATAATGTTTGTTTTTTCTGACCAGCAGCTAAACAGACTGAAATTATTCACCTTAATATCATGAAGTTAAAAGTGGATAATAGTGGAAAGGTCTAGATTTATAATTGAAGAATCACACAAGCCAAACTAGTGGTATGATGCCTTAGAGAACGGTTTACATCGCAGTGATACTCAGAAGTCCACAGTTCTGCTTCATGTTGTTCAAACTGGATGAACAATGGTTGTGTTTTCATAGATTTAGAAAAGGTTTTAAGGATTTGGTCCCATATTGGAATGACATGGAAGAGGAAACAAGAATGGCTACTGACAAGCAGGAAGCATTTAAATCTATCAAAGCCACGCCATTCCAGAAGAAGCTGAGGATTACGTACTGAACTATGAAGGCACGAGAACATACGTGTAAAACACAGATAAAAAATACGTGAGACTAGCAATCACATCCGAAATCTCCATCATCGCCAAACAAATTTAGAACGCCCCCCCCCCACCCATAAAATAGGGTTAAAGTCTTCTAGTTTGCATTCAAAAGAAAAACTGAAGTCTTTTTTTTCCTGTACTGATGGTGGAGTACTGAAACTGACTCAATGTATTCAGATTTACAATGTAGATTCTCACTGAAGACATCAAAACTATGAATAAAGACATATGGAATTACCGTATGTAGTAAAAAAAAAAAGAGTAAAATAACTTAAAATGTGTTTTAGATTGGAGATTCTTTAAAATAGAATGAAAGAGCAGACATGTCCAAACATTTGACTAGTATTGGTCATATGATTGAACTGCTCTGTTATTCATTTGTCAGATTTATAATTACCATCTCAGCTGAATTGTGAACCCGTACACATCCATCCGGTTCACTTCCCGCTGTTGAGCAACGTATCCTTGCACAAAAAACATTGCAAAGTAACAGACGTTTTCTTGGAACTGACTTTGTACCACATAAGTCAAAGAATATCTTGCAGCTATGAGAAAACTTCCCATAATGACACATCTATCTCATTTATGACCAAGTGCTCTCAAAATGCCAATTAACTGCCATTTTGTTTTTAATGTCTTTATTTAAATATTGACAATGAATTATTTCATCTACTCTGGCATCGTCTCCTAATTGTTCCTCAAACCATGAAACCAATTCGTCAGCAGGGTTCACACACATCAGAGAAGGGATTCCTTCACACATGTATGTCTCAGAGTGACACGTAGCATTCAAACATCAGACGACTTGCTTTCCGTCTTTCTAGCTTTATGAATTCTATTTTCGCTGCTGCAATATTTAATCTAGAGCCTAAATCTATATTACAGTTTTGAAAACTACATCAGAGCTCAGATCAGATCCGGTGTCAGGAGCTGGCTCACATGCAGACTCAGGCGCGACTGTCTATGATTGGTCGGTTCCAGCAGCGGTCAGCAAGTCCCTCTCTCCGTCATGGCGTCCTGTATCCGTCTGTTGAGCTCAGCGATGATTCTATCTTCATGAGTGTAAACTCCTGTCCGAAGCAGAGTGTCCCTCTCCTCTAAAAGACGACTCAGGTGTTCATCAGCGCACTCACTGAGTGTCTGAGGAGGGGCGGGGCCACTAGCGGATGGGGCGGGGTCTAATTTATCCTCCTGCTGCTTTAATCTGTAAAATGCAATAATAATAATTTCATTAATTAAATATGATCCTAAATTATGAATTTATTTATTAAGCAAAAATATTATTCCATACAATTACAAACGTTAGCATGCTGCTGCTATTGTGCGTTACATTTTGCCTATATGAATCTATTTTAATGTTAAGACTCAAATTTTATGAAAATGTTTAACCAGAATGTTGACTGATTTTAACATTTCACGCTGACAGGGTGATTCCCTCACACTAATTAGCAATCTAACATGACCAAATTGCAGTATTATATTTTAAATTGGTATGTTAGCAGCTTTGGTCGTGATTAAAACTTTCTGTAAACTGTAACAAGAGAAAACATATCAGACTGTAAAAATGTTAAAAGCTACAAGTGGCGTTTCTTTTCATTTTGTCGGTGATTTATCTTCAGATTATTCCCTTAAATGCTCAAGTAATAATTTATTCTGTACAATGTCCCAAAAATAAATAATGTGAGACAAAAAAAAGTGAACCAGCAATTTTCTTATAAAAAAATTGCGACAGTTTAGCAAATTGTTTTATCTTTAACAATTCGAATATGTTAATTCAAAAGCTCAAAACATCTCTCAGTTATTTATGTGTAATTATTTTGAAAATGGTGAAGCAAAATAAATCATAAAGATCTGACATCATCATCATCATCATCATCACCTGTTGAGTTCGTTCCTGATGTTGTCCAGCTCCTGTCTATCTTGGACTGCCTCCCTCTGCTCTGTTGCTAGGTAACGCTGCCTCATGGACTCCAGCTCTGCTTCCTGCTTCTTCAGACGTACCATTGCATTTTCTTGCTCCCGCTGCAAACACACAAATCACATCAGCTGAGTTGGCTAATTGTTCGCCCCGTCATGTTATCACGTGAGGGTTTGCAGTCACTCCACGACCAGCGCAGTGATTTCAGACATGTTGACTTTGTCTGTTGTCTACAGATCAAATCTGAACTGAGAATATTTAAAAACAAACCTCTGAACCCACTGCTGAAATGTGTGCGGTTAAGATGCCAAGAAGCTGCTTGTCTTCATTACACAGAGTGGCGTTCGGTGATTAATTTGTCTGGTTTTACATTTTCATAAAGCCTCCCTGAAAAAAATGCTGCAGGACTTGGAGAATTCACACAAAGACCAACACTAAGCACGATGAGAACAGAAAGAAAACTTCGTAAAAATGTCTAAAAGCCATATTTCTCTCAGCTGCTCTGACCTTCACTTCAGAGTCAGCCTGGCCAGACTTCTCTCAAAATTACCCATAATACCAACCTGGGCTTTACAAGCTTACAGCTGGATGCTAATAAATCAAGAGTGTCTGAGGAGGGAAAACAAAAACACTAATCTCTGATTATAAATCAAGTGTGATACAGTTTAACGGTTGCAGGTTTATATCCCAAAACCTGGTGGGAAAATGTGCCTTCACAGAGTGACCGTAGGCTCGCACACACCAATGATTTCTGTTGAAACAACAGAAGCATTTGAATGAAACATAATGACTCATTTCAATTAAATCAAAGACGGTTGTCCGGTCACTCTGTTCTGGTCCGACCCAATTCCCATTGATCATTGCAAGGATTACAACATTACAGAGGAGGCGGGTGAAAGAAACGGGGCAGCAGGACTATCCCCTCGTACATTCAGGCCACCAAACCAGGAGAACACTTGCCGGTACTACTATCACTAATTTCTACTGCTGTAATGCAAGAAATGGTCAAAGTCCCGGGGGTGGGACAATATATTAGTCAGAATAGTGCTCTTTTAGCAAATTTACACATCCTTCTCATGCACATAACACACAAATGACATTCTTTCGCTGCTTCGCTAACGGGGTGAGGGGGTGATGTGAGAAGCTGGAATCTGTCTGAGTTCTGGTGATACAGAGCAGAACGACCAGCCAGCTGACTTTGGATGGGAAAGCTAACGGTTTCACATTATTGCGGAAACCTTCCATTTTCACACGCCTGGCCATCTCACATCCTAAGAGAGAGAAAAAAAACACACATTCACAGTCACACATGAAAAAACACAATCTCTCATGAACACATCATTCACACACACAGACACACACACACGGTGTGTTGACACAGACCCAGCTCTCTGTGGACCATTAGCCGTCTGTATTACAGGCCGTTTTAGGGCTAATTACTACAAAAACAAACATGCTAAACATTTTCTCTAGTGCCCGCTGCCAAGGACAATCTGAGACCGGGTCCTGAAACAATTAGAGGATGAGGTGATACTGAGGCCTCGATGGGGGGGAGAGGAGGAAGACGGGGCGAAGGAGAAAAGCTACTAAAACTCATGGCGTTGCAGCAGATCTATTTTACATCATGAAGTTATATTCATGGTTTGTTCGGGAGCCTGGGTAATGCAAACCCTTCGCTGCGGTGAAGGGCTCCCTACACCTGCTGACCTTACTTGCTGCAGCCAATGATAAACTTGATGTATGCTTTACTGTCCCCTCTTTATTTAGCCATTGTTTTCTCTATTTCCAACACTGTAAGGATTTGTTGAATATTAATTAAAAGAGCTGATAGCTGCAGCCCGGTGGGTGCAGAAGACGAGAATGTAACTTTCAGCGCAACATAAAACGTCAGAAGCTGGTTTGTCGCGGCAACCTTTGAGTTCAAATGAACGTGGGTCAGGATGAAGATGTCCAATAATCATCCACTAGGCGACTGGGGCAGCAGAAAGCGCTCTGCGTTTGTTTAAATATTATTAAAGAGTAAAACAATAAATGAAGAGGATGTTATTCTTAACACGCATGAGATCACACAAGAAACTTGATGCCATCCTGTACAAAGCAGCTTGGCAGCAGAAGATGACGTCCAACAGCTCAGGCAGGCCAAATGACGGCGAACTCGAGGAAACCCAGGCGAGCTGCATCCAGATGGAAGACAGTCTGGGTGGGGGGTGGGGGGTGGGGGGGTGGGGGGGTTGGGGGTAAATGACCAGAGTGTAACTTCTCCTCTCCCCCCAATCAATTACTCCCTTCTACTTTCAGAGGTCAACAGTTGGAGCAGATGTGGGAGGACGTCTCATACAAACACTTTCAACCCATCGC
The DNA here is from genome assembly GCF_040956055.1 of Brachionichthys hirsutus. Taxonomy (NCBI): domain Eukaryota; kingdom Metazoa; phylum Chordata; class Actinopteri; order Lophiiformes; family Brachionichthyidae; genus Brachionichthys; species Brachionichthys hirsutus. Next base: position 11,413,576 of record NC_090900.1, on the reverse strand, counting down.
TCACATGTGGACACACTTTTCTCAGAGGTAGTTTTCAGAGCAGCTTCGCCACCTGTAGGGGTTCAGTGGGAGTTTATTATCGGTGCTGCATGAGGTTGCATGTGCATGTGATGGGTAAAGCATGGACACAACTGTATTTACCTATCCTGTGGTTATAGCAACAAATCCGCTTAAACATTTTAAACCAATTGTTTCTTTTTAGCGATGACTCACTGACCAATAATTGCAGCTCTATTTTAACATCTGAAATTAAACATAATATCAGGGAAAAACAGATGTGATAATTTTTCGTTTCTGCGACAGACAGTATATTAGATATTGAAAAAACCACGGGAAAATTACTCACTAGCTCCGTTTGTGAATAATTTATCATTGTATAATGTTATGAATATTTTTCAATTGACATTTTTACCAGTACCAATTCCAAATTTGGGGCTAAATCTACACCTAATATGGGCCTACCACTCCAGCTGTAGCTTGTGAACCATTCTGATGAGGAGTGTGAACAAGATCCCGCCAGAAAAAAGAAAGAAAAAAAATAAAATGTTAAGCTTTTATTGTGAAGGTGTCATAATCGTTCTAGAATTCGTGCAAGCAAACAATCAGTGGAGGCCTGCATCTGTGATAAATTACACTGCCTTGTGTATGGTGAAACTATAAATTATGCAGGCTGGGCATGAATGATGGCAAGAATGCAAATGAACACCATAAACGCTGCCTCTGTATTATTATCATCTGTCATTGACATGGCTTGCTGGTCCAGATTTAAGTGAAATGGTACCATAATCACTGAGCAAAGGTCTAAGGAACCCGTCTCACCAATCGTAACTCCAGCTCTGATGAGATTAGATTAACACACAGGGTTACATAACTCTCCGGTTGCTTTATATCAGCTGTGGATTTAGTGTCTGGAAGGGGTTAGATCAGTATTTACAGGCTGCTCTGTTCACTTTTTACAGCGATAAGGAGGAGATAAGAGACACAGGAGCAGAGTTTAAGAATGTGGTGTGTTTGTCTGCGATAGAAGCCGCGGTCGGGTCCGAACACCTCCAAATGTAAAGATAAAAACTGATCTCTCTGTTATTCTTTGACTCCAACCGGGCGTGGTTTGAAATGTATTGATATTCGTGAAAATGCATATCTGAATTTCAATAAAAACAGGAATAAATTAAATGGCAGAATGTATTTCTTAAAAGTTCCGTACATATATTAAATATTTTTGGATTACAAGTACATTAATTGTTTCAGCTGCTTGACACCCAGTTTCTGATACTTTAAAAAAATTTCAGTTTATACTTACAGCATAGGAGCAACTTTATCATTAGAACAACTTATGGCTATCAGCCTGATTTGGTGACATCACTTTTAGTTTGCCATTATTTAAAGCCTCGGAACGAACACAAGGATTTACAAAACTCGGAGTTCTGTTAATGTTTTTTTTGTGTGTTTTACCCCAGCAAGGCTGAAACCATCTAATAAATAGAGCAGCGGTCTACAAACCTGTTATGGTGAATATATGATGAGACCTGTTTTGCTCCTCGCTCCTTAAACACTAGCACCATAATATTCCAGGATGTTAGACGACATGCTGCATCTGCTGTTTGTGAGACAGTTTCATAGAAACAGGCTACCAGCATCCAGATGATGAACTGAAGCAAACCGACTGACTAATCAACAAGGACGTGCATTAAATTTGATACTGAAACATTTCTAAAATGTTTCGCGGTTTTCACACCATAAACTCAATCTGAATGTTTGTTCCTTCCATCATCTATAACCAGGCTTGTTTTTGCAAAGGCGTTTTTCTTTATTAAAACGTAACATCACGTCTCATTTTCCAACTCTTTCTGTTCAGATGTATTTATTCTGGCAAACTTCAGGCTTTTATGGAGCAGAAATAATCACATAATTACTTGATTAATCGACAAGAGATTGTATTTTTATTATCCATAATAATTTTGGAGTATTCTCTTTATGAATACTCTGTTTTTCTTGGTTCTTGTTTGACAGTAAAGGACAGCTGGTCAGAGGAAAGAAGTTGTTCAGAATGTTTTTTTCAGACTGATTAGAACAATTAATCTTTATTAGAGACAGGTTTCTGGACAAATTAAAGTAACTGACGAGCCAGAAGAGAAAAACAAGCATTTATTGTATAAACTATATGATGCACGTGGTGGGTTGTTGTTTCATTCTCCGTCTGTCTGCTTTGGTTTCCTCCCTCTACCAAAAAACATGCATTTAGATTCTTTAAATAAACATTACATCTAATGGTCAGCAGGGGGAGGTTCAATTGGTTTCAGATTGTGTGTTAACCTATGAGAGAATTATTCTCACATCATTCATCATCACAGAACACAGCTGTAGTATTTAGTAAATTATTTTCTCATTAGGAAACTATCTGCTTATTTTTACGTTGGTCAAGGCATACTGTCAAACTCGAAGCTTGAAAACAGTAGCCCAAAAATAATCTGGTAATTTTGCATTTGACAACAACGCACATCTTTGTATTATAATTTCTTACCATACTTCCAATCCCTTTCTTTAATATTTGATGGTTGCTGACCAGCCAATTACAAATGAGAGAGTGGTTTAACTTATTATATTTATGAACAAGTTGTTAAAAAATAATTTTGTAATCTTTAACTCCTGGATCATCTAGAGACTGACTTTACATCCTAACGTGAAAAATGTACCATTTCTCAAAAGTCAACTCCAGGTAATAAAACTGAGACAAAATTCTAATATTAAAACCCTGTATCCAATGAATACCATTTATTCGACATTTTTTCTCTCTCGCTATTTTGCAGTATTATCAGTTACACTTAAGGTTTTCGACTGATCTCCAATCAATTAAATTCACCATCATAATAAAAAAAACCAGATTTGTTCACTTGAGGAGACTGACCGTTGTTTGGACTTTTGTACTGACAGGTCCTGTTACTGTTGGGCTTTATAAATATTTCAACATATTCTGACCTACTTTCTTTTTAATTAGGACCCCCTCGAAAACGAGATGGATGGTCTCAAGGTGTTATTGCGCCCAATAAATGAATGTTAATATACTGGCTGATAAAAAAGAACAAGTTTAGTTACCCCCCATCCAGCTTTTAAAAAGTCAACTTTAGTTGACTGAACTCCAGTCTTCAAAAATACCAAGTTTAGCTCCTCTGCTCAGAACTTTAATCTCTTTGTCCCAATATTTTTGCTTTGAATAGACCAACTTAAGCTCCTTGTCCCAATATTTTGAATTTAAAAAGCTAACTCTCTGATCTAATACCTCAGAGCTGTCTGGATATTAAATCTCGTTCTGCCTCTCTGGCTGCCCGCACCTCCCGGTTTGAAAAGCACATTATTCCTCCAACAAGAATTTTTATGATCCAACTTGAACTAAACAGCACGCCATGCAAGGCGCTGAGAGGAGAGAATAAATAGACGAGGAGAGCCCGGGAAAAGCCAAACAAGCGCCTGCTTTAAAAACCACAGAGCGCCAAGACGGATGGTCGTGTAAACACAGGCCTGATATTTTATAAAAAGCGAGAGTGTGACATCTGAATAGTTAGCGCTGGCTAGCTTATAGCTCAAAGCAGTCCCAAAGATGATTAATAGGTGGGGGGTGACACTCAGCACTGAACCCCCTTAGAGATGCATAAATCATACTATGTTTTCTTTACGATGATGTGGTACTTAGAGGGGGGTGGGGGGGTGGGGGGGAGGATGGGCATGGTAAGAAGGAGAGAGCGAGAAGGAGAGCAAAGAAAGGCAGGAAAAGAAAAATAGTCCTGAAAATGAAGTGTGAGAAAAAAAGAAAATAGGGCGTGAAAAAGTGTGAACTACAGGGACAGGAGAAAGAAAGATTAGACCATCTGACGGTTGTAGAGAGCAGCCAAAAAAAAAATTAGGTTAAGAAAGAAAGAGGGAGTGAAAATAGAGGGGGGGAAGTGATGCAAAAGAAAAGAGAGAAACAGAAAAGAGTAAAACTGTCTATGCAGTTTTCCAGCTGGTTGACGTCAGTAACAGTTATTAGTTTGTCAGATAAGAGCTGTGTATGTGTGTGTGCTTACATTAGACTTAGGATAACTAAAGCCCCACTTAGTGGTGTATGTGTGTGTGTGTGTGTGTGTGTGTGTGTGCGTTGTTAAGAGGTGGCTCTCACACATTGTCTACTTCACCTCAGCTAAATATTTGGCTCTGGTGTAAAAACACACCTCTCTCTCTCTCCCTCCCTTTCTTTTCCCTTCACTCAGGCTAATTTAACCAACGGGATGATGCACTTCCACGGCCGCCCTGCGGCGGGTTCTAGACGCACGCCATGCCGGGTGTCACAGAGGCCCTGTGTGTTATCTCCTTCCCTCTGCAACTGACCAAACGCTGCTTTTATAGAACACCCCTGACGTTTTCCATTTCTGTTCTCAAAAACCTCACGTTTAATTTGTTCACACATCCACGATTGTCACCATAGTGATCAGTCGGGTTGCGAAGTGGGAACAAAGTTGGATGAACAAGACGCTGAAAAGTACATCGAACTATAAGCCTGTGCACGGCGGATGAGGCACTAAATACATGGACTTTTTCATGGATCTGATTGGCCATCAGTGCCGTAAAGCTTGCTAATAATCAAGCATCAATCATTAAATTAAACTTGTAACCTGATTATAGCTCTAGAGGCAAAGTTAAGGAAGCAAAGAAGTGAACAAACTCAAGCTATGATTCTGTCACAACCAGAATGTGAAGTGGCATCTTGACATTTTGCTGCTAATGTTTCCATACTTGTGCTAAACTAATTTTAATCTGAGCCAGTGTGCACATCCTCATCTGTCTTTCCATACATTAACACATGCATTCAGTGCATATACTGTACATGTGTACTCGTGTGTTTGTGGATGCTTCCACAACCGTGATGTAGTGCCAGCTGACGGATGCCGGCTGGGCTGAGCTCAGTTTCCTCTGCTCGCCCCGTGTCTTTAAACAGAGCTGTTAAATGTCCTAACACTGTCAGATCCCCTCCAGCAGCAGATTAAAAACCTCCAGTGTTTGATCTCTCAGATGTCCCAACACAGAAAAACTACTATTATCTGCTGTGAAATATGACTGCTGTCAGGACAGCAGCCCGAGCCTGGCTTTCCATGACGGAAAGCTGAATATGAATCATTTAACCCCTTGTCGTGAGAAAAAAGAAAATAGAAAAAGACATTTGAAGACATCAGCAATCACAATGGGCAATCCTTGAGATATTTTGCTAATGAATCATTAGCAAAATGAATTCATAGGACAATAACTGTGAGGAGCTTTTCTATGATGTTTAAATTTGCTTCAGGTAAAGCGACACCGCTTGATAAGGTACTCTCTGGTGGTAGTTTTCCACACGTGCTCTAGAAGATCAGTACCTGTTTGAACCTGGCCAGCTCTTTTAAGGCCCGCCCCCACTGTTGCTTGTAGTGCAGCTTGGACTTGGTGGTGGTCTCCAGCTTCCTCTCCAGCTCCACCTTCAGAGTAACAGACAGTTAATATTCCCCTTCTGTTGACTGATAAACGATGAGCATGAACCCAAAACATTCATTCATTGTCCCAACCACTTAATCCGTTATTGGGTCGCGGGCCAAGCTGGAGCCAATCCCAGCAGTCTCACCACATATGTTCTTTATTTTTCCCGGTACCCTGATGGTAACCACGGACAACCAGCTGATTACCTTCTCTAGAGTTAGCAGGTTGATCTCTGACTGCAGTCTGAACTCGGGTCTGACATTCTGTTGTTCCCTGTAGAGCTGGAACTCTTTCTCCAGCCGCTTATACCGTGACTCCCAATCTGAAATCTGGAAAACGGAATCCAAGAAAGAAGAATTTGGTTTTATTTAAACTCATTCCTACACAAACAGCAGTTCTCTCTCTCCGAACCTGCTGCAGCAGCCGGGCTCGCTCCTCCTCCATCAGTCGTTCTTTGTTTCTCTCCAGCACCAGTCGGTGGTCACACTCCTCCTGCAGCCTCCTGCTGGTCTCCTCCGTCTCCCTCCGGGCAAGTTCGCGCTCTGCCTGCAGCTTCCTCTGGATCAGGTCGTGCTCCACCCGCAGCTCCCTCTGCAGCCTCTGCGTCTGAACACGATGATAGTCAGACAGAATCGCTACAATAACAGTTTCACACTGTGCTTCCACTCATACAGAAAAGCAAGATATACAGTAATTTGCTATTATTTCCATCATTAATTAATGATAATTAATAAAATGTAACTCCTTTGATGATGTTACTTTGACATTTGTTAGAGGAAATGTTTAATTGGTTTATGTCTATAATTATCATTTTTCTATTGATCTTAGATCAGCTATTGTCAACAATTTATTCTATAATTTAAAATGAAGAAATTACATAATGTATTTCTTACTGTTCTAATTTATTTCATGGAGGTCCCATGACAGAAATATATTCTGATATATATATTTATTCATATAATATAGATTAATAAAATAATATATTAAGATTCAGTCCATTAAATTCAACTATAAATGTAAAAAACACAACATGTTAAAAGCACCTTTATAAGTAATCTAAATAAACAAGCACAAAACATGACACTGAACAGACGCTGTGTCTAATAATCTGTATGAATGTCATTATTTATTAAGTAGAGTGTATTATCTCAACGTAGCACGCAGTGTAAGAGGCGAGTCCGACCTCCAGCTCCGCCTCTGCCAGCTGCTTCTCTCTTTTCTCCAGATCAGACAGCGTCTTATGGAGCTGCTCCTCCAATGCATTATACTCCACCTCCTACAAGCAGACAGAGGTTTCAGGATGAGACATTAAAAGAGTCAGATTTGAGTGCCGCATGGGTCAGTGCCAACAGGACATGTTGCATATATAACGTAATGTCTGAACATTGTGTGTATTTGTGCAAGTCGCTGTGAGCCCTGCACCTTCTTCTTGACCAGAGATTCCCTCTCTCTGTCCCGCTTCTTCCACTCCTCTGCCAGAGCCTGCATGTGGCTCAGCTCCTTCTTCCTCAGCTGAAACCAACAACAAGTTTAAATACTTTATTCTGCATTCATATTTCACTCAGCATTATGTCAAAGAGTTATTATGAGGGTCAAATATCACATTTTCCACGTGGGCCTAATTGATAAATGGACTATTTATTATATTAACTATATCCGCGTGTATTTTAGTCATTTACTGTAGTATAAGGAGCAATAAATACATAATGTCAAACTGTTCATAAAGTAAAATATGATATAAACTTGATTTTATCAGTACGTTTGATGTGTCTCGCTATTTTCAGTCCTGTTTTTACCTGATCATCAAACAGATCTTCCTGCTCCTCCTTCCACAGCTCCAGCTCCAGAGCTGTGCGGTACTCCAGGGTGTCTCTGGGACCGCTTGGAGCCTCGGGGGCCAGTGGGACAGGATTCAGGCAGGGATCAGTGCAGGGTCTGGGTGCTGTGGGGTGGCAAGGTGGCCTTATAGGGACTGCAGGTTCATTCTGTAAATAAAGACCGGGAAAACATGACTGCAAAACTTCATACAGCAATCTGTCAGTTTAGTAGGTACCCCAGTGAAACTTTAGAGCATCTCTGTGAGGCATAAAAAAGAATTGTCTCTGCGACCGGATATTTAAAGCCACTTAATAACACATGAATGCCAGGACACACTAAGAGACTTTTTATGTAACACCAAGCTATGAGGCAAAAGTATAATTTTTAAATAATAAAGTGGTACAAAAACTGCTCCTCAGAGGGATACTGATGTTCAGATGAGCAATCAAAGCTATAGAAAATGTATTATGTATCTTAAATATTAAAATTAAATTACAAATGTATTAATTTAATACATTTTAATATCAGAAAAATAAGGTTATTTGGATATTGTAATGTATGCATTCCTTTATTAATAGATTATGTGATTGGAGTTTTAAATAAGGACCATCCAATAAGCAAAAACATCATTTTGTATATCACAGAATTACACCAGCATGCGTGCTACGACTGAATTCTGGATGTTCACAATAAGAACACACACACACACACACACACACCCTCTTACCTGTGAAGAGTCAGACACAAATATTTCTCTGGCTTTAATTAATCCCAGGTCCTCCAGGGTCGCCACATAACTCAGCTCTGCCACCTTTTCACTGAGAATAACAGAAGAAGTTGTTGAACCCTGGCTGACATGCATCACATGAGGAGTGCTTATTGCTAGGATGAGCATATAGTTTATATATAGCAGCTCTTTAGTCTGTGGTTTGCTCTGCTGCCTATATGTTGAAAATTACTGGATGCTTTTCTCTGCTCCCTCTCTTTGTTTTTGACTCTCCTCCTACCTGTCCTTGTCTCTGTCTCTCCCACGCTGTCTTTCTACCTCTCTCTCTCTTCCTCAACCCAACCGGTCAAGGCAGCCCACTTTGAGTCTTGGGTTCTGTTCAAGGTTTCTGCCTGTTAAAGGGAAGTTTTCCCTTGCCTCCGTCACCAAAGTGCTTGCTCTTGTGGGACAAGTTGGGTTCTATCTTTCCCTGCTACATCTGTAAAGTGCCTTGATATAACGTTCTATTATGATCTGCCGCTATAGAAATAAAAAAAAGAATTGAATTAAATTGAAGTGTCAGTCTGGGATGTTTCTTACTGGTGTGTTTTGGTCACGGGGATCCGTTCTTGATGAGTTTGTTTCCATCTCTGCTCTCCTGTTGATGCCGTGAATCTGCTCCTCTCAGAGCTCAGCAGGGGAGACAGTTGGATGGAGGCTCGTCCGATCAGCTGGTCTCTGCTGGTGGAGTCTCTGTGCCACACCTCAACCACCAGAGGAACTCTACAGCATGCACACATGTAAATGTCATGTAAATTCAAACATAGCATAGCATGAACCAAAAAACAACACTCACTGTTTCTTTGAACAGTGGTTCTGACTGTGATTTTTGGTGAGTGAATTGAATAATCCGGATCAGAAATTTTAATTTGGTGGTATGTTAACAAAAGTTTCAAAGTGATCCAGAATCTGGGATCTCTTCTGGATCATCACCAACATTTAAACATCTGTTCCTGATAACATTACCAACATTTTCTGAAGATTTCATCAAGATCCGTCCATAACTTTTGCTAACAGACGGACGGACAAATAGTAGACGGACAAAAACACTGACAAAAGCATAACATCCTTGGCGGAGTATCAATCTAACAAACAGCAATGAAGCCGGAGCCTGTTTGGCAGTTATAGTCATGTCGACACACAATCCTACTGCACCACCTGCTGGACCAACATTGTTCTGCAGGAAGTATGAAACGTTTTGGAACTAAATTTTCTGAAAGGCTTTCCTTATTCATCATGCACCCAGATAATATAACATAAAGATGCTATATTGTAGTGTAAACTCAGTTGTCAAGGTACTTGTAGTTCCATTCAATACATTCTTAGAGTTTGAATTAGATTAATTAAATTTCGGATTCATGTTGACATATTTTAATATGAAATAGAATACCAACAACAAGGGGAGAGAGTAATAAAAATGGGTCTGACGCCTCTACCTGAGGAAGGTGTCCCGTAGATGATGTGGCAGAGCGGCAAAATCAAAGGCGCAGTAAGACTGAGGCAGAGACACCTCCATGTTCCTCTGTACCTCCACAGGAGGGTTGGTGATGATGGGCGCTGGACTCCCAAAAAATTGGTACGAATATCTAAAATACAGCAAACATCCCACCGTCATTAAATGTTAGAATATAAGAACTGCTGCACTGCTGGTTTGGAAGGCTGGCTGTTTTCAGGGCTAAAATACATAAACTGATAGAAGTACAAAAACACATTTTAACATACACCTATGAATATAATGTTTTTCTTTCCTTTCTGCATTAAGTATTCAGTGGCTGCTTGTAGATGTGACCCAGTCCAAATGCAGATGAAGACTATCACCTGATCGTAGCAGCGATGGGGTGTGTCAGCCTGAGACCTCCCAGGCTGTGGAGGTCCAGAGTGAAGCAATAGTGATGGGCAGAAGATGGGATAGAGACTTTGGGAGCAGAGACACTGACAGATGATGCACCGCCGTCGGCTGCAGCTTCAGTATGGCTCTCCTGTGGCACAAAAACCTGCAAATCTGGAGCTGGACAGAGGGAGAAACACAATTATCATTCTTTGGCTCAGTCCAAACTGCGGATGACTTGCGGATCCCAAACCTCACCTGTCTGTCCGCCTTGCTTTTTACCTTGCTGAAGCTCTTCCAACAGACTCTCTACATCGCTCTCTGTATGAGAGGAAGGCGGCGGAAGAGGTGGAGCAACTGGAGGAGAGTCCAGGAGTTTTGGGACTATAGAGGAGCTTTGAGGTCTCTTGTCAGGAGGAGGAGGAGGAGCACAGTGAGGGAGAGAAAGATGGGGAGAAGGATGGAACTGTGTGTGAGCTTCAGTTCCTTCTTTGATCCTGGCAGACTGGTGAAAGAACAGACAATGCAGAGTGATGCTGAGTGAAGCCAAGTTTCTGTGTTCAAACCATGGGACACTCACTGTCCCAGAGTCAGAAGGTTTTTGGTATCACCATCTAATGCCCTGCCCACACAATTAGATTGAAATGATCCAAGGATGTTTCCTCAGTTTGCAGACCTGTGGTGGGACATCCTCCCTCCTCAGGGTGACAGACACTCCTACAGTTGGCTGCAGGTCGGCAGGCAGAGCCGGCAGCTTCTGTTTGATGCGGTTTGGAGGTCGGAGCACAAATGCTCCCTCCACAACTGCCGCCTTGTTCTCCACATCCACAGAAGCAGCAGACAGAGAAGAGAGAGAAACATCTGTGCTGCCAAGAGAATAATTCCCACAGCACAGGTGGATCTAAGGACAGACAGGGTCATAATAATGAAGGCCAAGAAGACGTGGATGTGCGCGAGCTGCTCAATACACCCTGCGTCACCTGTAAGCTGGGCTGCTGGGACAGGAATGTCTTGAGGATCCGCTGGCTGCTCCGAATGCGAACAGAGGCGCGCTCGGGCTCAAAGTCGGGGCTCAGCAGGTTGTGGAAAGGCTCACTGGTGATGTCGTTTCCCAACATAGAGTAGTAGAAGAAGAATTCTGAGCCCTCTGCGGACAGTTTCATCGTGCTGGGAATCAACTGTGGGAAAAGAGGAAATCACGGTTGTTTGATTTTATTGGCTTTAACAATTCAATACATTGATTAGTTGCAATGATTCAACATATTTGGCTGTTAATTAATTAATCTAAAACATGCTGATAAATAAATGCTGCACGTATAATTTAAGACAACAAATTTGATTAGTCAGCTGTTTATAATCAAATGTCACCTTAAATATTTTTAATCTAACTGATTTTGATTTTTGTTTTGCCAAAAACTATCTGTTTCTGTTTAGCATTATTTATTTAAATTTAGCTAAGTGGATGGAAAAAAAATATCACAAGTTGAGGAGAGCAACAAGGTGAGAATCGCAGTGAGACAGTTTCTGTCGTAACGATGCAGAAATGTCTGAATGTGGCATAATGTTGGCAATATTATTAAATGATCTGCAGAAACCTTTTACAGTCTTGTAAGAGCTCAGGTTAGAATGTATCGCTCAGTGGGAGTGCACCACGCTCACCTGTTCCAGTTTGGTAGCAAAGGCCACAGTGACTGACAGGACAAACATGTCAGAGCAGTGATCTGCAGGGCCGACTTGATGGTAACCCTGATCTGGAATCAGTGTGGCTTCCAGGTTTTCTGGTAGAAGATCAGTCAATGCAGGAGAACCTAAAACATCAGATCAGCAGGAATTCTGAGATTTAAAAAAAGGTCTGATTGTTTGCTGTGAGGCAAACATCTCACATTCACCTTCTTTTCTGGACTTACTGAGGCTAGCCATTAAAAAACATTAAATATATCTAACACCAACCATATTAATTACAATTCTCCTTCTTTTCCAGAGCATGTTAAATATGGCAGCCATTCAAAAGGTTTATCTTGTGATAGAGATTTTAGTATGCACGTGCATGAGGTACGAGTAAGTGTTGGATGCACATTTACTACAGAAAATGCAAAAGAGAGATTGAAGGATTTGAATCACTGCAGACTATTTGACCAAACAAGTAAAATTTTATTTTGGAAAAAATGCAAGTCAGAAAATCAGGTTTGACTTTGCACTGACAGACAGACGGCCAAGAATGAGTTAATCATAAAAGGTGCTTCTCTATTAGAGATTGCTTTTAGTCACATTACGGATTACCGGTAACAAGAAATTGTAGGTTCATTCAGCATCGTACTGGTTACCAGTCCTCCGCGCCTTGCAACGGAGCGCAATAAGAAAGCAGTATAAATAACCAGCAAACCTTGTCGAGGTGGGGCCTTCTTGGCTTTGAACCTATCAGGAGATGGCATGGAGGACTTGCTGTCGCTCTCAAGCATGATGCTGAGGAGGATGGATGGCTTCTGCTTGGTGTATTTACTGCTCAGCAATGGATACCAGCGAGGCTCCTGAAAACAAATGTCACCTTTACTTCAATAGCCCCAGCAGCTGGATTGGACTGATCCAACTATTCCAACATGTCGCCTACACAGACAGAGAAGAGGCTCACCTGTTTGGCCTCCTGCACAGATCGGAGGTCCAGGATGATGTACCCGACGCTCTCTTTCCTCTTACTCACAGGGTCAAAGGTGAAACACTGAAGCTTGATGGGAGTTCTCTGCAGCCTGGAAGGACATTTGTTATTTCTTCATGGAATTCTAAATATGTAGTCGCCTGTATTATAAACTATCCAAGATATAAAGCCAAAACAAACATTAACTACAGTAGCAATTATTTTGAAAACCAATGAATAATATAGATTCAGTTTCTCATTTTGATGTTGTGAAACTTTAAACTGCAGTGGATGGCAGCAGCTCAATCCACAAGGATTTGTTTTGGAAATCGGAGGCTAGCCGGTTTAAGTCAAGCGTGGTGATTGTAGCAGGAGATGTGTCAGTTCACCTGCTGAGCACTGCTGAAGTGCCATTGAGCCAGGCATCAAATCCCAAAACCACTTCCAGGGTGCCACCACATGGCTGAGTCTCACTCGATAATCTCTCTCCATAATTGCCTGTCTGTGTGTGTGTCTTGGGGATTAATAAAGTATCTTAAAATGTAAAAGTGTAAACGCTGCAGACCTGTGTTGGTGAAGCGTCCTGCGATCGAGCTCCCAGGCCAGCTCGGTGCTGAACTGTGGCTGATCTCTGTGCTCTACTGGATCTGTGGCCAACTGCTCACCATCGAAACTCGCCTGGACCAGCAGACTGAGCCGGGAACTCTTCGGGAAGTGACGACCTAAGCATGGAAAGACAGGTTTACACAGTCGGGAGCAATATTACTAATTTTGAACCCCTGAATTGCATCTCTCATAATAGCACACATTAAAAATCAGATGCTAAAGTATGATCACTTCATATACTTTAGCAGTGTCTAAATTTAAGAGCTTTATGTCTGAACACCAAGACATAATAAGAAACAAAAGCGCACGAAAACTCAAATTAAGGTAAGTCACATGTATTTTAGATGCTATTCCGCGTAGAGCATTGACATACATTTCTTTTTTCTATCAGGAATGGGCTAAGATTCGGTAGGAACATTGCCTAAATGTTGATAAAAGCTAATCTCCCAGTTTTGGAGATGCCTGTCATTAAGCGGTAGAATGGTGTTGAAACGACAGCAGTCACTAAGAGTAGCATTTTGTTTCCCATATTGGGAAGAACACTTGTACTATCTGTTGTGTTGTGCTAGTTACACTTTGATTTGTTTATTACATACATCTGATAAATAGTATACTTTGACAACAAACAGATTCTAAAATATAATAGAAATCGAATCACTGTATTGCACATTCCAAATATTTTCTAGATGTGCTAAAATAATTGTGATAGTAAAATACACTTTATGGTTGGATTAACTACATCAGCTAGCAAACAATGTCACAAGCAACAGGCTGCCCTTAGTGCAGGAGTGAAACACTATAGCAACCATTAGAAACTCAACAACAAATGAATGGCAGGTTGGACAGGTTGTAGCACGTCTGCAGCTTACCTTCTAGGATGGATACAACGATAAGAAGTTGATCTGACTTCGAAGCCATAATGACACTTGACAGCTTTCCCAGGAAGCGTTTCAACTCATAATTCCCGAAATTCAAAATTTATTTAACTGCTCAGTTTTACTCGTAACTAAAAAGCTCAGACAAATTGTAAACACAGACTTCACTTTAGTTGACTTGTCCGTTATGGGAAGCTTTGTTGTCAAGCTTTGGCGCCACCCATTTTGTTTTTGAGAGCGGAAGTGACGACAGAGACACGCGAGACTGTAGCGTCCCCTACTGGTCGGAATTAGATCAGCAGCGGTAGGACCAGGTCTTCAGGCTGCATACTGGTCTTCTATGTTAATTTTACAGCCAATTACGGAATACAAGATATCAAATGAATCATGTTATAAATTAAGTAAATATATATGTTAAAATGAATCTCACTTCACTTTTAACTATGTAATATTGGATTGAGTCATTCTAAACAAAGGACAAGCAAATTTATAAATCATTTTACATAAATAAAATGTTGATTGCTCTGTGTTGCTGAATTATACCTGGGTAAAATAATTGTCCAATACTTGACTCTTTAAATGGTTGGCCTTAATGGTGTTGATAATGCATCTCTAGAAAAGCACTCAGAGCGCGCAGACCTCCGCCGAGCAGCTCATTCCCCTCATAATTACAGTTACACCATCCACATGGTGATCTGGATTATCATCAAAAGGTTATAAATTGTTCTTGGTATCTTTATACATCAACCATGAAAAGTAAAATGGAATCGGAGTTGATGTGTATTTTTAATTGATTTTTGAATCCATAAATGGGGTTTTCAATGTTAAAATAATAATGATTTAGTCTCCTCTCTAAATGCTCCACTATTGGCATCCAGTAGTGGAAACGAAAATATGTGATCAGTTTCTAACTCCGTTAGAGCCAGTAGAGAGGCCTACATAATCTATCCATTATACCTCAGTGTGTCTCCTGTCATTCAGCATGACGTATATATAAATTAAATAACTTATTAGAAATGCCCTAGTAAGATATAGACAGTATTACACTATAAAAATATTCAATTGTGTGCAGCACTTAGTTAAAACAAACAAACACATACAAATGAATATATATAAACATCCTTTAATCATGATTGCCAAACATATGAATTAAGGCATATACAGTATAAAAAAAGCAACAGCAGGGTTCATGTTTATACGATTTAGGTGTATTATTAACTGGATATACTGGGTTGAACAAACTGAACATATCAAGCAGCCTTTATCGGACAACACTGTGTCTCCAAAAAGATGACAGCATTTTGTAAACAGAGTTCATAGCACTATATTCAAGTAATATAATTATCACTGATACTATGCAATAAGGTACTGTGTAAAAGGGGCAGAGCGACTGATAGATGAGGGTGGGCCATTTGGATTGGGTCTTTCCATCTTGTAATTTCTTCCATGCTCAATTATGCAACCATTCTCTGCATTATGCCACACTGACATAAAGGAAGGACAAGGTAAACCCTGACTTATTCCAACCATCTTCATCATTCGAAGATGATTACTGTAATGCTAGCTATTTTGCAGTGACAAAAAAAGAAATCAAAAGAAATCAAGCTTTAATTATCACTTAAAATGTGTCATACATTTGCAACTGATTGTTAAAAATCAGGCCACTTTAGTTTTAATATAACATTTTATTTGCAGCCAATTTTGCTCCGCTTTGATGACAGGCTAACTTTACTAACCTGGGTCTCTTGAGCAAGATATCATCCACTGCTGATATCTTTGGCTGAGATCTACAACTATCAGGCAGCCTGTTTGTCCAGTTACGTTAATGAGCAGACCTCCTATAGTGGCAGGACCGGAGTGAGTCGTGCAGATCGTATCAGTGAGATAGCAATTTGTGGAATGTTAATTAGATTAATGATTTTCTCTTACCATCTAGTGTTAGCTTGTGAACTCAGAGGCTGCGTCCCATTCACATTGTCCAGTATACAACACACTGCATTTATATCAGCCACTGCTTACCGCTCACTCTTGACTGATCAATCGATTTCAATTTGGGAAGATATAATTAGTGAGCAATAATCGAACTGGGCAGCGTTCCTGCCTCTGAAGAGCGAGCAGCCACGAGATCAATAAGGGAAACAATGACTATCATAATTGGACATATCAAACAGTCAAACCATTTTGAATCAAAGACATCTTTACATATCACGTTCAATCAGAAACGCTTTGATAGCATTAATTAAACATTGTCCTTAATATTACTGTAACCAGTTACAATGGAGGACGCCCGTAGCGAGCAGGAAGAGGCTCCGGCAAAGTTCTCCCGTGATCCGCAAAAGCGGAAAAGCAGGAGAAAATGGGTGTGTAGTAGCGATGCCAATGGGATTAACGGACATAATTGTAAAGGGGAGGCCATAATGAGCTCATGGAGTTAACATTGTGGCAGAATTTAGTTTTATTCGTTTGGTTTTTGTAGTTTGGCATATATTGAAAACTCTTCCAGTTTCATCTATCAGAGGCTCTGCAGTGGGGGTACTTAGCTTGTTGGGGCATGGAAGGAGGAGCAGGGCAAAGGATTGTGGGGTTTCTGTTGAGGCTGCATCTCCACTGACATTACTAACAGGAATGTGGAAATGTCATGTGACAAACAATTCCAGTGTGATTTACTGAATTACTGCATCACCGTGTTTTCTACTGCTAAACCGTAGAATATAAATAAGCTTTAATCGGGTCAAATTATATGTATTTTCTCTTTCTGATTTCATGATTATTCAAAAGAATTGATCTCATCGAAGAAGGAAACACGTCTATTTTTGACCTTACTCAAAACCCAGATTAGATCAGCATCTTCAAATATGCTTTTAAAACAAGGAACTTTTTCCCCCCACATCTTGAGTCTTAAATAAAGTCATAAATGTAAGAACATTGACGGAACTCAAACAACAAAGCCTGATTTTGTCATGAACTCACCACCGTACCTGAGCAAAACACCACATTCCATTTAGTCTGAGTACTGAGAGACAAATGCTGCAAAAACTCAATGCAAACACTGGAATTATCCTTCAGAGGTACCGTGACTGAAAGTATAACTAACATGTTTATTCCTGTTCAAACATCATAGCATGCCTTGGGCACACACACACACACACACTCACACACTAACACACACACACTCTTGATTAATTATTCATCTAGCCCCAGTTATACCTTCTGATTTCAGCCTTTTTTCATTAAAAATCTGATGATTGTATGCTGATTATATTATTTCATATACTCAGTAGAGTGCTTACATCCACTAAAGCTCAGATCCTCACCATAAGTAAGTTCAGGTGTCTGTTCTGACCCACAGAGTCTAATGGAAATCCCTTCTGAAGTAGTCGCACAAACCTTTGATGGCGGTAAGAACTCGCCGTTTTAGCAACAGACTAAGTCATTTAACAGCTGAAGTGAAATTCCAGATCCTTGCAGACTCTTCCAGATACTTTCCCAGCACTTGACGGCATTTGACAAAAGGTGAGTAATTCCTTCACCTCAACAAAGGAATAATCTGTACATGATCGCTGGCTCCTATTGCAATCTAGCTGCCGTCTTTGTTTGGGGCATAGTTCAAACGTTTAATTGCTCACAATTAGGGTGAAGTAAGCAGCGGCTCATATCTGCTGTTTGGACTGCAAATATCAATGCAATGAAGTCCAAACAAGTAGCTAAGAAATTGTAATTTCAGCACAGCGTCCATTCTGAGAATCAAATTTCAACTTTGATGCAAGTGTGGTCAAGAAGTTCTTCAACTCAAATCTGAATATCCTTAATCCGAGGACAAATTCCATCCACTGAGGATGAAAATCAATGATTGAACGGACTCGATGACACTGATCTGCCAAATGTCGTCAACTATAGTGGACTGTTTGTAGTGCTATAGAGCCGTGTACCTTGTAAAATATACATGCTATACTGTACTGGGTAATCTAAAAACACTGAGAGGCACTAATGGGGCGTAACATTCACCAAAGCACACACACACACACACACACCCTAAGATCTAATCAAATGGAGTATCCATCCAATGGAATATGTGCAACATAAATTACATCAGTGGAGCTTGTGCTTGAGGCACAAACTGCTGCAGGTGAACTTATTTCAGTCAATAAAGACCCAGCGTTTCTTTTTCTGCTGGTTTTTCCGCTCGGCCTGCTGCACCCCTGCGCGGCTGACGGATGTCAACGTGGCGTACGATGGCGCATGTTAGTGCTTTGCCATGAATCTGTACAGAATATATACATCACTGGGTCCCTACATGGCACCAGGTAGGTCAATGTGAAGGTTCACTCTCACATAAAGACAATTACAATCAACATGGTTACGCTCAAGTACAGATCAGCTTTACAAATGTAGGGTCAGCACTATGGAGGAAGGAGGACCACTTCAATATAATAATAGACTTTTTAGCTTCCTAATGCTGTATCCCAATAGGAGTTTAAAAAAAAACACCAACGGTATTGGGATAATGTAAGTCAGTACATTCAGTCATATCATCATCATAATACACTACAATAAATGTGCATTTTATAAAGCCGTGTCTGGGCTGAGTGCACGGTGCTCTGGTTTTATTTTACTTTATACATGCCTTCTGCTATTGTCACAATCCTGCAAAACCAAAAGCTTCAAAAGTCAATGACCTGCATTTGTACAAGCAGATCGTCCTTCAAAAAAAAGTCCCGTCCCACTTCCTGTCGGCTCAGTATGCTCTTCCATGACATGTTGCAAAACAGGTGGCGGCCATTAGTAAGAAATGAATGAGGTTTTTACATTTCTGTTCTCTGCCTCTCAACGAGGCGAAGCTTATTCAACACCACGGAATTGATGTCTGATAAATCTGTCCTTCCTCATGTGAGACGTGGTCACATGATTCTACTTCTTCCCTTCACTGTCTGTGGAGACAAGAGGAGAAAACACAGGTTTCAGTCACACATCGGCCCTCTCGAAGACAAAAACTGTAGGTGTGTTCGGACTGGAAGTGATGTCATCGCTTTCAAAAGCTACAAGATTAGTTAGTTTAAATTGTGACTGTAAAACAAGTTTGTTGACAAGAGTTGGTAAGTGGATAATTGATTACCGCTCCTCAGATATCAGAACTAAATATTAGAAAACACTGCAGCTTTTGGGTTGTGTGGGAAAACTCCAGGTACCATTCCTCCAACGCTATCAGAGTCATGATCCTCGATTTCATACCAATTACCATCCAGAGATAACTGCAGTCCATGCACCAAAAAGGCCTTTGTGACATTTTGCTGTTCGACTCCCCGCCGAGGTTCTCTCTGAATCATTTCATTTCAAACAATGGCAACAATATATGGCTGATGAGAATGTATGGAAAGTGCTGCAAAGCAGATAACGATCACTTTAGGCAGCGATACACCGGCCTCAGAGAAACGATTAAGCGCTGAGCTGTGATTCCCAGAAGAGAAGGCTTATACATTTGATTTATTGACCCACCACACGCCTGAACACGACTCAATTCTCCATCTTACTCTGCTCCCAACTCACGTTTTATCAAACATTTAGCCAGTTCACTTCATAAGTTCCAAAGTTAGAGGACGATTATGTGAGGTAAAAAAAAGATATTCAGTGCCAACTCTTCGAACGCAGCACTGTCTATGTTAGGAGAACAGCATGCTGCATTTAAATGCAAGCCAAATTATTTAGTCTTAAGAAATTGTCATAATCCAGCAGGAACATCAAATGAATGAATTCATGTAAACCAATAAATCAAACACTCCCTGGACCCTCTTAATATACTGAAAAAGGTCTATCAGTTGATATTCATGTTCTCTGGTTGTCATCATGAAGAGCAGCTTTTGTGTTTCAAACGTACCAGTAGAGGAATGCCCTGACACCTGCTGACTGGAGACCAGCGACCTGGAGCTCAACCCTTCAACACAGTGAAAGAAACAGCTGTGAAACAGAAAATAACACAAAAATATCCTGCAATGTTCAATTATTTTTCAGAAAGACAAGTGAAAAATAGAATGGCTATCTCTGCTACACTTCTGTCTATGAGCTGCTCTAATCTGATCTGACATGACTATAATATAATGCTCATTATATTATTATGTTATGCCATGTTATGTTATGATATGATATGATATCATAACATAATGTAACATAACATAATAATATAATGAACATTATTTTATATTTTATTACGTCATGTCAGATCAGATTAGATCAGATCATAGACAGAAGACATTTTATTTTTCACTTGTCTTTCTGAAAAACAGCACATTTGACAGGCTAGAAATAAAACAATGAATGTCTTGTAGGATGAAAACCGGTGTAGTACATCCATTTGAAGTGTTGTTTTTTTTTCTGTCCGTTCACTTTCTACTTCACTGCAGTTCAAATGGAAAGATTTCACTTCACTACATTTATCTGCTACCA
This sequence comes from Brachionichthys hirsutus, assembly GCF_040956055.1. Taxonomy (NCBI): domain Eukaryota; kingdom Metazoa; phylum Chordata; class Actinopteri; order Lophiiformes; family Brachionichthyidae; genus Brachionichthys; species Brachionichthys hirsutus. Next base: position 11,393,132 of record NC_090900.1, on the reverse strand, counting down.
AATGAATTTTGTAAATGTATTAACAATTGGATTTGAATATAATAGTTGGAAAAGGACACATTACAACGTCGTTGTGACAATTTTCAAGAGTCACAATTTTCTCGCTGCATAAAATTAGAAAGTCTCAAAATTCAAATACCCACAATGTGTGATTGCATTTAAAGCACATCATGGAAGAATGAAAGAGTATATTTTTATTCATTCATAAATATCACCATTATATTTCTATGAAACGTGATATGTCATTCCAAACACAGCTGTAGTCACTTTCAGCTTGGCTCGGTGTGATGTCATACCTTGGTAGATGTCGTACTGTCCTGACATCAGGTTGTAGCTCATACCCAGGTGTGTGTGATGGTGTGTGTGGAGGTGTCGGCCATATGACACGTGGTTCCTCTCTCGTTCCGTCTCCCTCTCTCCCTCAGGGGAACCCTTCTCACCTGGCTGTATGAACACGCACATCATCATTAAAAACATATCAAAGTTCTCAAAGTTTTTCTAATGATCTTCTCTAATATATTTTGGACTGTTTGAACTGTATATATATTTTTTTTTTATTAAGTTGGCTTCATTACGATGCCACTAAATTTGTGTGGTAAATCTGGCAGCTGAAGTGTTTACAGTCTTTCTTTGGTTGTATGTCACAGTGACAGTGTGAGTGTCTGTAAAATCGGTCGGTCTCTCACAGCAGGTGATTTTCCATGGTACTGATGGCTTTGCTGCTGCAGAAGCTCCATGGCTGAGGAGGAGGAGGAGGAGGAGGAGTCGTTGCTCTGCTTGCTGCTGACAACTCCTCCTCTGCTGGGTGGGGTCACCTCCGACTCCTCCCTGCCCGCTGTGTTACCGTACAGAGGGTAGTGGAAACCTACAGAACAAAAGCATAGATCCAAACATGCAGAAAGCCACAGAAATACAAAAACAGATTGTGAATTCATATAACCATGAAGAAAAAGTTCTACATTTTGAGTCTTAAATTCAAATATAATATTTAAAGATCAAGCACAGTTGTGAAGTTTCTTGTGTTGTAGTGCTACATCTACTGGTGACTGATGTACACGTAAACTACTGATTCTTGTCACTTATCCTTACAGTAATGTTGAAACCTCATTAGAAATCCTTATTTATTACAGCATTCTCTAATTATTAGAGAAATTCACAAATTATGTAAGGTAAAATACAGGGAGAAGATTATCTATGTGGCCACAGGTCATTTTCAGGGTTGGTTCAAAAGAACATGATAAGCTCTATTTTGGTCTCCACCTTTGCACTGGGCAGGTAGAAAGTGCAAGATATGTCAAACTATAATTTTAAAGTTTGCACAATTCGCCACTGAGACTCTTACCTGGGTAGTTGTGAACCAGGGTCGGGGACACCCCTCTGTAAGAGCTCCCGCTGCCCTCACATATTGTTAGGTATGGCGCATAAGAGGTGTGCTGGTACTGGATGTAGGGCTGGTGGGTGGTCATGGGAGGAGACACTGCTGTCCGGACACACTGGGACTCCTCAGATAGCCCTCCCATTGGCTCCTGACCTTGGTCATCTAGCCCCTCCAGCCTATCTGACTCATCTGTGTCGATGCTGGGCAGCAGATCGAGGGATCCGTGTAACCTGATTTTTTTAGCATCTCCGCCTCCACCCCTCTCTGCTCCAACTCCTCCTCCTGAGGTCATCTTGGCTCCAGCAGGCTCCATGGTGGCTCCCCATTCTTTCCCCCTGTCTGCTTCACCCTCCTCGGCCTCCTCTCCATGTTGGCTCTGTAGCTCTGAGTATTTGCTGTGAACCAGGCAGTGAGCCCAGGCCGGGCCGTCTGAGGGCTAGATCGATCAGGACAAGTGTTGGTGCGAGTTGCAGTGTTTCCCCTATAATTCTTTATTAACAGTGGTGGGTTGAAGTCACTAAGAGGTTTGTTCAATTTTAGTCCGTGTCTCTGTCCAAGTTTTTTGTTAATGTGGCCAGTTGCAGCTCTAAAACGAAATACCTACTTTATAAGTCTAAATGTTATCCCTTTCAGCGGCTAACTCTTCCTTGATTTTAGGAGGGAAAGAAAGACAAATGAATAACTTCTATTTGTACAGTTTCTTTTTTAGCTGGAGAATTGCTTGCTGTGGCGGCCCACCTCTGCTGAACGACTATAGAGGAAACACTGTTCACTGGAGTGAACAGAACCATAGACAGACCATCTATCACTGGCTCGATAGGTGTGATGTCGATGAAGGATGATGATGTTTCGACAGCAGGCGGTCATTCACAGGTGGAATGTGTGGAGTGTGACGTCCCTCTAATGACACGAATCGAGACACGTCTCACGCTGCAGAATTTAGGTTCAACTGAAGAAGGAAGCAACCTACCCTTCAAAACAAAGCTTTCATTCAATTCATACAATCTTTTTTTTTTTTTTACATGATCTAGGCTAGAGCTAGCTGCATCATGAGAGGACATTGCTAAAAAAAATCTGGACAAGCTTTCTGAAAAAAGCAGCTCATATCCAAAAACACTTGTAATGTTTCTTTCGTTTGTTTCAGTGTTTATGTGTTACATTTACAGCTAAAGTGAATTATACAATTGGCTCATTATTTGTTTTTACTATAAACATTAAAACATTTCTATCCATCAAATCAAACAACATGACTTCAATTTCAAGCAAAATGACCAAGGCCATATATGTCAAAGTAGAGCTCCAGCACCACAGAAAGCCACATGGTCTCTGCTATTAGCACCTATTGGCTTGGCTGTACACAACGTGTGATTAATCTCTTTGTGACACTCAACAACAGTCGATAAAGCACACCAACAACACCAGCAGCGGCGGCGGCGGGTTATAGACAGAGGGAGAAACTTACACTGGAAAAGGAAACATTTGAGTCCAGATCTGTCTGACTGTTTGGGTTGTGGAGTGATGAAGAAGAGGAAGAGGACGGTGACTTGATGTCATCACAGTCTTTTATGGAGATCAGGTGCTGGTCCATCATTCCACTGTGCACAGCCTTTAAGCCTAGACTTTGTCCCCTCTCCACCCTCTCACTCATCTCCACGTAGGACAGGATGGGACAGCATCCTTTAGCACCATCTGGACCTTTACCTAGCATGGGTCCACCAGTTGAAGCCCCAACCGTATGTTTATCATCCTCACTGTCTCTCATCCCCTGTCCCCTCTCACTCCTCTGCTTGGCACTGTGTGTCTGGTCACAGCATTTGGAGGCCAGTAAGAGTTTCTGATCCATGTACAATCCTCTGGAGTACTGGCCATAGTACAGTGATTGGGCCAAAGCAGTCTGAGTCTGACTCATAGCCAGTTGGAGCTGAGACTGAGGCGGCCCATCACTTTTCTTTGAGTCTGAAAACTCGTGGAAGGTGCTTTTGTCATCCTCATTCACATCTTCCTTTCTGTCCTTCCCTTTTCCATCAAGAGCAGTGCGTTTGTGGAATGCAACACTGCTACTGTTTTGCCTATCAGACTGCATGTACCCCTGCAGATAGTAGGGGTCATAGCTGTGGTAGTATGGGGATTGGGGGTCTTTTGATGATGGAACAGCTGCTGAGGGTGGGGCTTTAGCTGAATTACCATGGTTACTGTTAGAGCTCACCTCTGAAGAGGTTGATGAGCTAGACTTGGATCGGATTCCATCTAAACGACTTTCAGAAGATCCCCCATCATCTCCGGCATCTGAGATGTCGGAGTACGCAGGACTGTTGTTCTTACTATTGCTGTCTGCTGCTGCAAGACAACTACCACTAGAGTCTAGCCTTGATGAACCACCGATGGAGGGACTGGGGGCATTGTCAGTGAAAGTGTAGACCTTGTCAGCCTCAGCTCGAATACTGGCCATCCTGCTTTCCTGGCTCTCTGTGTGCCCGTTGATTACATCCTGTTTACTGAGATGCTCCTTCAGAAGGCTTCCAGAAATTTCTTTGACACCAATTTTAGGACAAACACCATCTTCCATTTTGATTCCACTGTTGTCTCCATTCGGCATCCTAGTTGTCACATCTTTGCTATGCTTGTCCTTCAACCTCCGCTTCTCTTTCTTCCTCGTCTCTTTGCTGCAGGTAACCAGAGTGGCTTTGACAAGGCTTGGTTCAACAACAATGCCCAGCTTTGGTTTGATGGGTTTCAGGGGAAGGTTTTTACTGGTGAGACCTACCGCTGCCACGGGGGAGGGCTGCTGTGAGGGGGCAGTATCTGGTGTGCCATTTGGATATGCTGTGTTGGGTATGGCGATAAGCTTGGGAGGAGCAGGTGCCGGAGCAATTGGTCGGTTGGTCCGTGACTTGGACAACTTCTCTACCTTTCCATTAGTCTTCTTGCCTTTATCACAGGTGCCTCCCTTCTTGTCAATCCATCCTTCTGCTTCCAGCTTAGGCATCTCCACCATAGAGTTCCTGTCTGGCACCATGCAATTCTCCAGAACCACAGTCATATTGGAGATGATGGGAAGATTGCTGAGGTCATCAATCAACCCATCTTTCAGCAGTGAAGTCCTTCTTGTCTTGGTATTGGCTGTAGGTGTGTGGTCAGTGCTGAGGAGTAGTCTTCTGTTCTTGGGAGACCCCACTGTGGTAACCTTATACAGAGGAGTCGCTTTCTTAGTGGAGCTATTGCCATTAGAGCTGTTAGTTGTCTCTGAAAGATCAGAGGTTATGCTGCTGATGGTGTCCTCACAGTCTGATAGTCGTTCCTCACTTTCCCCATCCTTTGTGGGTTCCATCTCAGGCTTCCTCTGCTCCTCAGCCTCCAGGTGTGCATGTGTCTGGTGGTAACGCAGGCCGTTGATGTGCTTGTAGCGTTTAGTGCAGTTGGGGTGGGGGCAGTCAATAAGGATGGGTGGAGGAGGCGGTGAAGAGGCACAACCTCCTGGGTCCATGAAAGAGGGATCGCATTTTCCCTGTGGCGTGGAGGGGGCACTGCGGGATTTGGCTCGGATCCTCTTCCCATTCCCATTTTTAATGTCATCAGCGGAGACCAGGCTGAGATCCAGGTCAGCCGGTAGCTTGTTCTTTCGCTTCCCGGAGGAGAGAGAGGATGTGCTATTGGCAGGTTTCACTTCCTCCACAGTAAAGAAAGGAGGAGGTGTTCGGCAGTTGCTGTTGATGAGGTTCAGGCTTCCCCTCCGTCCCTTGCTGTGGATAGGTGCAGTGGTTCCAGCCACAGCACCTCCACGACTCCTGTGCTGTGACAGACCCCTGACTTTGGCAGCTGGGGCCGGCTCAACGCAGGGTCGTTCAGCCATTGACATCCGCATCCTTTTCCCTCTGCCACGCCCACCTGGAAACTCAGGGTCACTGGAAGGAGACTCGCAAAACCTAGGCCGAGTAAAAGAAATGCAAAAGATTGAAAAGGGAGTTTCTCTTAATATTCAATGGCCACGACAGCGCTGTGGTGTAACGTATTTAGTATTTTGACCAAATAGTCATGATGTTCACATTAAAAGATGCTCACTGAAAATTTAAGGATCTAAAGTAATAAAATAATTAGTTGTGCTAAAGGAAAATGTATTTCTCCATCAAACAAACATGTGAGTATACGGTAAATGGAAAATAGTGACAAAAATATGACATTCCCAATGATTAGGCAAAATGATTAGGTTGACTCAAATCACCGCAATGATGCAGTTATGTGTGACATGCATTTTGATGCTAGACATGCATCATTTCAGTTGGTTTTAGTTCACAAAATTTACACTGCATTGAATTATATTGCCGAGTTTAAATCAAGTTAAGGAAATCTTATTCAATCCTGACAGATTAACAAAAATCACACAATCAATTCAGAATCAGAAAGCCTTATTGTCATTATACACCATGTTCAACGAGATTAAAGGAGCTTCTCCTTCGGTGCCACAACAACATCATCAATAACAACAACAACAACAGCACTGATAGTCTCTTTCCTGTTGATGCTTCTTGAATGGTTTTATCCCAAGAACAACTCGCTCACATTCTCTCGCAACCGTTCAGTTGTAGCATCTGACAAAAACCTTGGAAGAGAGATTATCATTCAGGGCTCATGTTTGGCCACTTTACTGAGACGTCAAGGATGAAAATTGATTTTCTCTGCACAAAGCCTGCTTCTCTTTTGATCAGGTAAAAAAAACTGCACAACTCATGGCTATCTCTGGATTTGATATTGAGGGATTTTGTATTCGCATGCTGTCATCTCTGCTTTGAAGGCTTTTGATGCTGTTTACCAGAATGCTTCTCATCTTAACACTGGAGCTGCTTCTCCACTCGTGTCTGGCAGGATGGAGAAGATGCATTGTTTTGTATGTTTATATACAGAATTACGCTCTACTCTAAAGATTGAGCCTGAACCTTGACATCAGACTGTTTGATGCTAAATACTGAATGAATATGTTTTGACCTTGGAAAGACTATCTTTGGCTGTTAATCACCATATTAATGGAACAGACTTCAGTGCCTGTTGAGACTAGACATTTTTGTTCTCCTTTGTGATTTCAAATCGATGATATCTCCACATTATCCTATGATGTTTGTAATAGCTTTTTACTCCAGTGTGTCTCGACGTGTCACTGAAGCTTCGGGAATGTCTACCTGACATTTTCTCTATTTTATTTGGTATTTCCAGTTTTTTTTTTATTGGGATGATGCCTTCAGCTACCTTTGTTTTTCCAAACTCAGACTTGCTCTAATTATGTTATTTGTTGTATTTATTATTCAATCATTGCATCTTTTATCTTTTGGTCAGCGTTTCATTCAAAGGCTCATCATTTAATTTCATTCAGGTGAATTAACTCCTTATTTTACCCAGTACAAAAACCTATTTAGTTATTTTATGGTTTCTGAGATTAAGATGTAATCACCATGACAACAATTATTCACATTCTTGAGCAATGATTGAGATGTTTCAAGGACTGTCACAATTTTTACTTTACAAAAAACGCACAGATACATTTGTCTAACAGATAAAGTAGAGTGGGCTTTAGTTCATAACCCATCATGAAGCAATAGCAGACAGCCCCTGAGACAATTTAGCTTTTAAGGTCTTAAATCATTTTAATAAAATGAATGTACGTTCAAATCTATATTTTTTCCAGTCAACTAAATATAATAATACATTTTGTACGTTTTTCAGAACTCACCTAAACTGTCTCTGCATGAAGCTGAGAGGAGGGAATTTGTAGATTATTGGGTATGCTACAAAATATCTTATTGTATGTTTTGTTCTTTGTGACTTTCAAGTGCCCTTTCGAGAAGCACAGGGGAAAACAAAGGCAAGTAAAAGAGTGTAGAGTGACGTTTCACCTTGGAGGAGCCCAGTCATGCTTGGTGCAGTCTAATAGAGTTCCCACGTAGGTTCTCTTCCTCCACGTTACATTCACCACCAGCACACCTGACAAACAGCAGAAAGTGGGTTCATGCTGCACTCACTGGAGCAATGACAGTTTCAGCATCAGTTAAATAGGTCACACAGCATCACTGGGTTCAGGACTTGAAGAGACAATATTGTTTGTTTAATTGGTTAAATTAGATTAGACACATTAAGATCGCGTCTGAGAATGCTGAAATAAAGTTTCTGGGGTTTTCATTGCAACAATTCAAATGCATTCAAAAACAATCGAATACAAGAGAAAATAAGATCTTAAAATAAACTTTCAGAATTTCACATGTGATTGGCTTGCAGACACCGGCTAATTTCAAATACATCATATTCTGCCTTTTGACTTTTTTTTTTACCTTTTGAGCAGCACTTATTTATTTGTACATGCATATATTTATATAAGTATATTGATTTAGAATTGAGCTCTTCAATTCTGGGAAAGTAATGAAACACTGATGACCGAAAAATGAACAGCAATCAGAGGCGAAAAGAAATACTGTATCTTGAAGTAAAAAAAAAAAAAAATCAGTTTACCGATTCTGAGAAGAGCAGCAGTTAATGGGTTGGAAATAAAAAGCTGGCAGCCTGATGAATTGAGTTCACAGTTTTAAGAAGCTCAAATTATTTTCAAAATGGCCCAAATTGTTAGACACAATCTGTAAAATTGCTTATTAGTCAATAACGGCTGACGAAGAAAATACAGTCCCACATTCCTGTCATGTTATTGGATCGAAGCGGCGCTTAAAAGTCTTCAAGGTTTAAGCTTGAATAAAAAGGAAAGATGACCCTTTCGCCAGCTGAGATAAATGTCTCTCTCGCTCTTCCTCACACACTGACATTTGAAAACCATTAACCTCCGTTTTGTGATGTGCTTGCGGCAATGTCAAGCAAATCAAATTTTAGCTGCATTATAGCCTTAAAATGAGGTTTGACTGCAACACACGACTTCTTGATCTTCAATTAAGCCTGACAGTTGCCAGCGTCACGAAGCCGTCTCGTAGATAAATGAGAACTGGAAACACTGCCAAGAGTGTCGTTGCTTTCAACAAGGTGGGGGGGGGGGGTGATCAGGCACATCTTTGCTGTTCATCACAAACTCTCAAGTAATGAGCTTGATGGAAGAAACGATGGGAACAAAATGTCCTTTTTAATATTCTCTAAAGCACCAAAAAGAACCGCTGTATTTTAATGGAACTTGTACATTGACTTGGGTTTATTAAGCCTGTGATCTTAGAATGAAATACACATATCCAGATTATGAGTATAAACTGTTTAGCCTGAGACCTCGGCGAAGTTTCTTCAGTGTTTGAGGATGTTTCAATCTAATAACTCAAGGTTGATTTAGAATCATTTCCACAGAGGCCTATTAGATAAACTGCAATCTCGGATGATGAAGCGCAGTCTCACAAAAATAGACGTGTTTCATTGCATTCAAGATGAAACTAATCTTGTAAAATTCATCAAGTTACCGAGGACGTTTCTTGTTTGTAACTGATTCATGTCCCACATTCGTCAATCACTGATGATGCCAGGAGTATTTGTAAACTTTTTAAGGTGTCATTTGGGTCCGGTCCAGTGTCAGCACCAACAGCAGAGGCCTTTGCTGTTTTTTTTTAGGAACTGTGGAGTTGTTTTTATTTTTAGTCATCCCGACTGCTTCCTCTTGGGAAAATGTCCAAACACTACAGCGCTTTATTTTTGCGTCATTGTGTGTGTTTCTATCAATAGCATGATAGCTAACTGGACTTTTATGAGCCTGATGAGACTGTATCTGTAGAGAAATACCGTACCTGAATTAGGCTACAGTCATTTACGCGATGGAGAGCAGAGATCAGAAAGTATTCAAGCATCATTGATTTTCTGACTCCTGTATTCCTGCTCCTTGCCCACTGCACTTAATGTCAAAATAAATCCATGGATTATCTCACATTCATCCCTTCTGCAAGCTGATTTTGTCTACTGTCTGATGTGTTGCTTTTCATTTGATTTTCCTGAACTTGGCTGCTAAAATCAAAGAAAAAAGATGCAACTGCTGAAGAATTAAAAATGAATCTTCTCATCCGAATTGTTTCTTTTTTCATCGATCGTCTGACAGGATGAGAATAACTACGTGATTCCTAAATCAACTGCGTTATTCCTTTAAGGTCAGCGAAAGAAACCAGCTACTTCTAATCATAGTTAAACGGTCTAAACATTAACACAGTTTATACATCATTTCTAATCTCTGTGATTTTCTGGCATCCAATCAGACAGACAGTCAGACAGCCAATCACCACCTGATTAGCGCTCATCAGATCCCTGGTCTCCTGCAGGGAGGAGGAGAGGAGGGGGCTGTGGAGTTGAAATGGTGGTCTCATCGTCTTCTCCTTTCTGTCTTTCCAATTAGTATTCTGCTTAATTAACATGCGTCCACCGTCTTCACCTCGTATCCCTCCTCTCCACAGCAGCAGGGAGGACTCATTAGGATGAAAAAGGAAAACTCCTATCTTGTGTCTCTTTCTGTCTGTCATTCTTTCCATCGCTTTGACTCGTTTGACATTGCCTGTCGAAGTCATCATCTGTTCCCATCTCCGTATTTGCATTCCTCGCCATCGCTCCATCTCCCTGTTGGTTTGGAAATACAGACAAACCCGCCGTTGCCATTCTGTCCATCCCTCACACTTCTCTCTCTCTCCGTCTCATCTGTCCATTTGACCAGCCTGGAATTCTCCTTCAATCCTCCATCTTTCTACATTCTTCACACTCCTCTTGTATAGTCAACATTTCAATGATATAATAATATGCCTCATTGCATTTATGTTAGCTGTAAATCTCTAAGAGCGCAAACAGAAAGCATTACTCCAGGTTTAATTGTAATGTTATTTATATATCCAGTTATTGTGCTTCTCTTCTGCAACTTATTTACATAAACATAAATTATTTTTTTAATGTTTTCTGTTTGCACTTATTTTCTGCACTGAGTGATGCATTCAGTACCGCTGGCTTAATAGAAGGAATCCTCACAGACATGACCAGACTGTAAGTGGAATTTGGGGTGCGGACATGATGAAGTGGTTCTTATTTGTAAGATGCATTAGATTTTTATCAAATACAGGTACTGTGTATTTGTATTTGACTCTTGGTTTATCTGTTCAAATAAGCGTTCTTTTCTTGGAGGTCGTCGGCTCCTCTTCTTCCTCCTCAGTGTGCTTTTTCCCCTTTGCAAAGAAGCTCTCCAAAGATGTGTGTTTTTTACTCATTTTCGCTAGTTTAAGGCTTTATTTTTTTGAGTAACGAATCACGTGACCAAGAAGATTCACAGGCAATTGATACGATGGAGAAAATCAATTTGTTTATCTTAATAAAACGGAAAATATAAATAAAATAAAAAAATCTGTGGGGCCTGGTAACAAATGTCTCACGGACCAGGTTATTAGTAACTGTATTTAAACTATTTCCTCACAAACCTCTCCACTCTCCGAATACTTGTCTTCACTACTTGAATGATAAGGATTTGAATTACAATAATCCACACACAATAAAGATTTGTAAGTACTAATAATGTGAGTGTATAATTTGAAGCATTTAATATATTACCTTCATAAACCTATCATGACTTTTTACAATGGCACTCCATTAAACCCACATCTATATAATTCAAAGGGAGGATTCAGAAGGGGATATTGGCTACAATTGTAATCAAATTGTGAATAATATTATCATCATCATCCTGTCATTCCCACCTCTCATGCATGCTCTGTCTTAATTTTCTGCTCTCATTGTCTGGGACTGTCAGTTGAGATATTGAGTTGTTCTCATCAGCTGGTTAAATCTCCACAATTACACAGTGATGCTCCAGAATGCATTAGACGGAGCATCTTCTTCTCTGAGCCATGCTTTGTTCTTTTTGTTTATTTGTGTGTGTGTGTGAACACAGTAATCGTCACATCAGATTAAAACCTGCTACATTTAATCCAATGATAACGGTCGTAATATGTATCGGTACATAAGTATTTTTGATGGAAACTTATTTGTGGGCCACCTGCAGTTTATGCCAGACATGAATGAATCTTTAAGTACCAAGGTGACATCGTCTTGTTTTTCCGAGCCAGAGTAAAATCCTCACATTGGAGACCTTGAAAATATTTGGCATTTACTTAATGGCTTGAGACATTGAATATTCGTGCACGTTTGTGATCAGAGCTCGCTCGAAGGTCATGTTGGACTCAGGTTTTTCATATTTCTTTTGCTTTGTTTGAATGTTGAATCTTCATCTGAATAATTTCAGTATTTATCATTTTTATTTTCTTCCCACTCATTTAAGGCTGTCGAGGTATGCAAGCAGGCAATTTAAACCTCCTTGCAAGTGTTTCTGCCTTGATAACTGTCTCTGCAACCTGCTTTTACTCTCTTTAGCGTTGGAAGCACAAGATTTATAGCCCAGGCTATCTTTCCTCCTCTGGATTCACCATCTTCCTGGCCTGCTTAGAGCGCTCGCTGCTCAATAGGATAAATCCCCCTGTGTTAGCTTTTCCTTCTTATTCTCCTGTTTTATTTTTACCCTTGCAACTTGAGTAGCTGCAGTTAATTAATACTGTGCGGGAAAGCAAAATCTTCTCTGTCAGGCTAGATGGGCAAAGAGAGATGGGATTTATTCATTAGTAGCCTGCAGTAAGGTATTACACATCCGCTGAGAGGCTGCAGCGCCGAGTGCTGTCCTCATTAGCCGCCTATCAAAGTACAGTGGCGTCTAAATCGGCGGGTGAATCATCAGGCTGTCTGATCCATCGCCCAGTACTCCCACGGTATCGTTTTGTAGTGTTGGACAGGAGTGTTCTACTTTTCGTCTTGTGTCGATCCTGTGCTACTCAATGCCAAAGCTGCTCTTATGCTGTTATGTCTAAAAATGAATTAGTTTTGTGTTATTTTTAGTTTGAAAGCCCAAACTATCCGTAATTACAAAGATCATATATATGGGAGCATACATTTGAGCACGCGAGCTCGCTTCCAGATGCTGACGCTAAATGGCCGAGCGATGCCCGCGCTCCAAGCACGCTTCGCTCGTGCAGTGGTTTTGGCTGTATCTGTGAATATTCTTTATAATGAGTGATGGGTCCAAGGAAAAGTGAGCGGATGGCAGTGAGAAGAAAAAAAATGCATGATGACGATGAAATTATCGATCAACGTGACCGTGGTGTCGTTAGACTGTAAAAGCCACCTCTAAGGAGGTAAATATTTACTACTAGTTTCCCTTAGAACTTTGTGAAATGTGGCTGCTGAACTGCAGCCTATCCTGCAGATGATGCCGTCGTCAATTTTAATGAGAAGGACCAAAACAAACCATTTGCTGTAAACTCAAACCTCAGAATTTACACCTCATTTTCAGACTGGCATGCAACCAGCGTTCTGCTTTCAGTCAGGCTGTGTTCAGTTTCATATGTGATTGTGAGCCTGTCGAGTCTGTTTAAAGACCACGATTAAATAGGCAGGATTATCACCAATGTGCAAATGTGACACCTATGGGGGGGGGGGGCACCCGAGTGCAGTGAAGGGTAAGTCTCTGCTTTAAAACGCATCCAGTATTTGCAAAGACGAGACTAGTTTGAGGACCAGCAAAGCCGCTAATGCATTTCCACCATCTTCATCTCACTGAAGCATCACAAAAGCATTTTACTTAGTGATGCTTGACACTTAAGACTTTCCACATCCTCACATGACCTTGTGCCTGTCTGGAAACACTCAAATTCAGTTACGTCAATCAGAGCTAAATAAGGATATTACCATTGCTTCTTGCATGTATTTTAGCACAGCGGCTGTTCACCGTAACAATGTCCGTCTTTAACTTTGAAGGCAGTCAACGATTGACTGAATTTCTTTTTTGAGATGGGACATAATAACACAGTCATATAGACATGACAACCAAACAATATAAAAATAATACCAATCTCCAGGAAACAGGAAAGACTGAAGACAGAAGCATGGCTGCCTGTCTGCTGCAACGGCCAATCACCACCAAATACAGTCATGTATTGATCCAGTGATGCTCGAGAGTGACACTGGAGGTGAAGTGGGTGAATTGTCTTGCCCAAGGCAGAGAATGACTGGGATTCAAACCCCTGACCCTCTGGTTATTCGACGGCCCACTCTACTTCCCGGGCCAATAGCTCTTTCTGTGTGGCAGCAGACTGAAAGATTTAACAGCAACTTAAATCATTCGACTAACATTGGCCTTCGCTTAAATTTCATTGTCTATTAGTGCTTAAAGGAAGGCAGTATATTCCATTCACCTCCGCTGAACTGCGATCCAGACATACTCCTTACCTTCATCAGTCTCGTGCCAAACGATGCCCTCCAGGTTGACGCTGGTCCCGGGCTGGCAGGGGCCCAGACAGGCCGAATCGCCCTCTAGTGCACCCGAGATGTCCCCGTCCTGGGTGTTCGTGCCTATAGACCTTGTCCTCACCACTAGCTGATTAGGGCTAGAAGTGGGGAGGGCTGGAGAGGAGAAGGAGGGGACGGAGGGTAGAGAGGACCCGGGGTGACCTGGAGCTGGAGGAGCAGGCACCGTGAACATGGGGTCCACCTGCAGAGAAAAGATGAGTGACAAGATGAGTCAATAAAAACACAGGAAAAAAGCTGTGCATGCTAATGTGCAGTTCAATTTCATTTACATTTTGTTTCTGGTATTTATGTCCATGGCTGTGCTCCAATACAATTCATAAAAGCAGTGGAAGAATAGGACAGAGCCATATGATCGAAACTGCAAGCAGGAAGATAATTATTATCATAATATTAATGCCATGAGTCTGAAACCGGAGTATTTGATGTCATATTATTCATTATTCTAACCTCGGCCTGCACTCACCACCCTCCTAAAATTAAGCGCCAACCATCTTGGTTTTTTTTTTTTTACTTTCATCTACATGTATTTATCATGAGTCCACAAGAAGCTGAGAAATCACCCCCGGTCATTAGTTTCTGGGAGGAGAAACTATGATCCTGACTAACACATTCAGTCCATTATACATAAAGAAACATGCAAAGCTGCAATAAAACATTCAATAAGATGTTAAAAGGAACCGATTAACCCAGGTTTTGCTGTGCGGTTTATGTTTGGATCAGTTGCTCAGTGAATATTTTACTAATTTAACTCAGTTTCAAAAATACAGGCAAAATGAACCGATTCAAGATTTGCTTTATTGTCAGTCAGACACCATCCAACGAATACAGTGCCGAGCGCAATTACGTTTTATCGGCTTTCAATAAAAACAAGAAATATAAAAACATCTTAGTAGACAAAAAATATGCAGCAGCAAAGCAATAAGTGAAATAGTAAAACTAAATGCGCAATACATTTAAGACCGCAATATAAATATAACAAAAAATAAATATAGGAGTGGTAAAATAATTGCACATAAACCATAAATTGGATCTCTTACAGATAGCCAGCTGTAGCATGCTCACATTTACACCAGCGGGTCCCCAGTTGCCCCATGGAGGATGATTTTGGACTGTGAGGAAGGCCACCCGACAGAACAGGCAAACGCCACACACAGAAAATCACCTTGCTTTTGCTAACTTCCTCAACACTAAATAGCCGCAACGCTTTAAAATAAAACATGACCTTCCTTTTGAACAAAGGAGCATCGATCAAGCAGAAAAACACGCAGCACTCACATATTGTCTCGCTGCCGTTGCCATGGGTGATATGCTGGAGGCACGTTGTCTTAATTGTTTGTTGTCTTTTCACCATGCCGCTTTAGCCTCTCTGTCTTGTCTTGTGTGCTGTATTTAATAGGGTTGGGAAGCTATGCACAGATGTCTGTGATCAACAGTTAACCTTTGTACATTTGTGGGCGTGGTCTCGGTAAAATCAACATGAGGCTGTCAGACATTAAGAAAGACATTTATGAAGTCATCGGAAGCTGCATTTCAACTATAGATACAGATTCTACTCAGCTCTACTCCTTTTCAGTTTTCAGTTACCTATTTATTTATGATTTCTAGAAATAGAAATAGAAATAGAAATAGAAATAGAAATAGAAATCTTTAATTGTCATTGTACATTGCACAACGAGCATACAATCCCTGGTATCAAACATACACGCATACATCCACAGAAGAGGAAATAAGATAATAAAAGAAAGGAAAAAGACAAGAGAATAGGGATATAAAATCATTTAAAATCTACCCTTTGCTGCATTCAGGGTCCTCACTGCATGCTGTCAGATAGAAGCTGGTTTTAAGTCTGTTTGTCCGAACTTTGATGCTGAGGTCATTAATAAATAAAGCTGCTTTGGTACTTTGAAAAGCACTGATCGGCCAGAGATCATCATCAGTGCAGCACACGTGGAATATCCTGCTTAGCAAAAACCAATGGCTGCAATATTTTTTTACACAACCGAGCAACTTTTCAGAGTACAGGGGGGGAGGAATCTTTTAGGAGAATGTCTCAAGAGGTAAACTAGACATATGTGGAGGTGCTACGCTCGAATGGAAGATGGAAAATGACCTCGGGAAAAATACCTGATACCAAAGCTGAGTCGGGTTCAGTTTCTATACTCAGGACCAAAATCACTGCGTTTGACTTTTCAGAGTGTGAGTGATGCAATCCACTGCCATCTCCACGGTTGCATGTAATGAAATACTAAGTCACTGATGCCTGTAAGAGCCACACTCTTATCTTCATCACTTATTATGGTTCCAATTATAGCAGCTCTGGGAAATAGTTCTGCTGAGAGAGCAACAGCAATCAGCAATGGAGGATTTTTCTCCATGTTATGACTCAATAAAGATTGCAGACTTGAGGGATAACTCTTTGCACAATGTTCTTCAGTAATTTCCTGTTTTGAAAATAGAAATAAAATATATATTTTTTAAACCTTCTGATGAAGCATAATCTGTAAATACTTGAGAAAACCTCACGTCAGATCCAACACAGAGCTCTTGGTGGCTTTTTTGGCGTCCCAAATGAAGCGGTTGAGCTTCTGTTTTTGTTTTTATGAGGATCAATCAGTCGCTCACGCGCCTCCCTCTGCAAATCGAATGAGGAATTGCTATTTTCTTTCTCACTTCTTTTTTTTTCTCACCCAGAAGATGTGTTGTTTTCTTTTCTTCAAAGTCCCTCTGCTGTTTTTTCTTCTACTGCAGCCGAAGCTGCAGAAGCTCCTGCCAAGATTACAAATGAAGTTCCAGCAGAATCTGTGTCCAGTAAAAGCGATCAGGATGTCCCTGATCGACTCGGGTGTTTTCAGCGGCGCTTCAGCGTCATTTCCTCGACGATTAGTTCTTGTTATGTTGCACAGTTGATTCTCAAAATGTTAGTGAATGAAACACGAGATAGTTTATTTATTTACGTGTAAATATTTCCAGTGATGCTAACGGCTGTTTCTAAACTTATCGTGGCTGCGAATTGCAAAGCAGTCGCTCCTGCCGTGCTTTAAGTAGAGGACAGATTTCAATAGCTCAGGGATCAGGTTTAGATTTATACTCTCATGTTCCATTTGCATGGTGTCTGCACTCCAAATAGGGCTTTTTGCTTCAAGTGCTCGTTTCATCGGTTTATGTTAAACCAAGATAAACAATGCAAAATGCATCATGCAAAACCGTAATAAAGCAAAGACAGATGATCCGCTGTGCTTCCTGAAACCTTCTTCTAACTCCCACACAGCTGCTGACAAAGACCACCCCGGACTTGCTCTGTGAAAGCACAAAGCAAATTAACTATACGAGAAGAATCACCATCCCCAGTGTTTCGTGTTCCGCCGTCAACGCCTTCCCCTCCCTCAGACAACCCAGAATAACATCGCTCATAACGTTGTTATCCACAGAGCAGCCAAGGGCACAGAGGAACGTGGCAAAATAACAATAAAAGCACCAGCTAGTTATCATGTGTCTCAAATGCTTCAGACAAATCATCCTTTCTTTCCACTGTTTCTTTTTTTTTGTTGTTATCCAACAATACACTAATAACATAACAGAACCGCAGCCTTAGCGTTGAAGAAAGAAGACATGGAAGCACTGTCTGAGCAGGATGGGTAAAATAATAATAATGATTGGATATATTTCTGGAGAGCTGCACAATTAGCTTTCATTGAACTGGGTGACTATTCCATTTGCATTAGGTTGTTTTCATTTAATCAGTCTTACATTCATCCATTTCATGTTTTGTCTCCTCTCGTTTCTTCCTACTCCTCCTTTGTGCAGGGGTTCCTTCCCTTCTGAGGCAGTTTGTGATGCCCTTGCAGCCAGTCTTTGTTGTTCATGTATGTATGTACGCTTGCTTTGGTTTGACCCTGCCTGTCTTTACGTGCTGCATCTGCCTTTTTTTCGTCTATTGGATGGTTTGTCGTTGTCTTGGATTACCTGCGAGCAACAGACATCATTCAGGAAAAGCCAATGATTTGGATCTCCCTGCATCAGGAGTTGTGCTTTTGGAGTTCTGTTTCCTGCTTGTATTGGTTCTGAGATCACTTCATCATGTTCCTGCCTGCATGACGGGCTGACTGTCTGGCACAGATAAACAGTGATGCGGTATTAAGTGACACTGCAACTTCAATTACAGCTAACTCTTGC
Organism: Brachionichthys hirsutus; assembly: GCF_040956055.1. Taxonomy (NCBI): domain Eukaryota; kingdom Metazoa; phylum Chordata; class Actinopteri; order Lophiiformes; family Brachionichthyidae; genus Brachionichthys; species Brachionichthys hirsutus. The sequence goes on along the minus strand of NC_090900.1, from coordinate 11,375,242 downwards.
ACTATAGGAGTCTGTTTATAAAGTCTGCGCTCATGTGATGATTTAATCTATTTACTAATGTCTACATGCAAATATGATCACATTGGCAATACATTCCTGGCTTTATAATGCTTAGTTGTGACTGATCGATGGAAACTATTGTTAATAAGAAGTCAAAAATCTGTAAGGTAGATATAAAGTTGCCATTCTTAAGATTGGAAAGCCAGAGGCAGCAAGCTTGCATGGGGCGTTCCAGGAAGTGGGCTCAATTAATAAACCCTGAGTTTATGAGTTTATCCGTGAGCCCTAATGGTCAACATCACTTTAACTTGATTTATATTTGATATATTAAACCAATCAAATGTCATTTGGTGCCTCTACCAGTCGCTTTAAAGCCAATTGCACCATTTTAATGTGCTCTTGCCTCGTTTCCTGCTGAGTAAAGTAAGGTGAGTTTCATTCAGTCAACACAAAGAAGGCAGCGTCCCACATGGTGGGTCGGGGTCCACCAGTAACACCACCTCCGACTGAGGCAGAGGTTCAAAGCATCTATGGAGCATGCAAGTATATAACTCCATCGCTATGAATTTCTAGCTCTGTCTACCAAACAGAATTCTCCTCTGAATATAAAAACGGTGAGGCATTGCCTGCTGCCACAGAGATACACATCTCATTATTTACGATAAGTACTTTAAGCTTCTGCCGGTTAAATAGTGATGTCCTTTTCAGTCTGTTTTAAAATGCGAGAGAAACACTGAGTGACTGAAAACAACTCTCACGTTCCAGTTCTCTTTAACAAAGCTTGGCAGGGCAACTAGGACGGGTCCTTCAACATCGACAGTGAGGTGTTCAGTAAACGGCAGGTTCATTCTGCATGTGGAGCTGCAGAATATAATGCTGTCCTGTTCTCCCAGTTGCCAGTAAAGGGTCTAAAGGGATGGGTATTAATAAAGATGTCCAAAAGCTGAACAAAAAATGTAGCTGGGGCGGCAAATTAGGTAAAAAAAAGATCTCAACTTTGAATGACTTGAACACCAGTTAGAGGTCGGTGCAACCACAGTGAATCATGGTAATTGTTGGAATAATGTAACATTTGCATTTTTATTTGTGGGAAATAAAAAAGACAAAATGAGATGTGATTGACTTGACTTTATTTCACTACCACTGTGCTGTGCTCTGGGATGATCTTATTTAATTTATAATGTGATTACAGCAAATTATGTCGTCCCCGCTTCTCCATCTCAGAACGTCTTCGGGGTAGGATGCTCTTCAGGGTGTTGCTCTCTGAAGAATAACACAATAATGTGACACTCTATCTGGGATTAGCCTGAGATTATGCTGGAACCAGGTTGTGATTATTACCTCTACCAAAGAGGTTAAGTTTTTTCCGGTGTCTGATTCTTAGCAATATAACTCAAAAAGATACAGAAGGATCTTGATCTTATCAGGAACAGATGATTACAGATGACTCGCTCTTTCCTTACCCTTGCATGACTTTTATCAGTTAAAACCCACTGTTGTTTGGATCTGATGATTTAATCTAGTCGTCCATAAGCAGTCATATTATTCTCTCCTCCTGGGAGCGCAATGATTAAATCTCTGAATCACTAATTTTGCTTCAAGATTTCCAATCAATTATTTTGCTTTTGAGTCTCAGGCACATTTCTTGGTGAAGCTTTTCTAAAAAAGATAAAACTCAAGGAGTACTGCTTTCAGTAAACCACACAGGAAAAAGAAATACACAAAGACCCAAATAACACTAAAATATGCATGGCCCCTGGAGCTGTACACAGACTGAGTCTGTCCTCCTCAGTTGATTTCAGATAAAAATCCCCCCCCCCCCCTTCTCTATCTGCACACAGTAACAGACTCACCAAACACATTTACAAACCTTTGTGTTCCACAAAAAATATGTTTTAGTGGATCTCTTATTTCTAGTTTGCAAGAATCACATACATTATTCTCCATATCAAAAACAATTTAAAAAAGGACAATTGCACTCACACAAGCAAAGAAGACAACAAAAGGTAATTTCAGCAGTTCTCGGTATCTTAAAGAGATATCTTGTATCCTCAAGAATACATTTTTTTTAAACCATAACCTCAAAATAAGGACATAAAAAAATTATATTGAGATAATGACACCATAATTTGCAGCAAATGTAGCTAATTAGTGACCTGCACTATATTCAAGGCCTATATTTTGTGCGTCAGTAGATAATTACAATATTATATGGGTTACAGATTTTATTCCAAATTCCCTGCACTGATTGGAGTTTAGTTTACCATTAGATTATGTTTTACCCAAGATCATCCTCATCATAAAAACTCCCAGACATTATTTTGTTCATGTCTATGAAATCCATAAACTACTCTCTATGATTCTCTGATTCTCTATGAATCTCGAGGAAAATCATTCAGTCGTCTCTTTCCGTTTATTATTAATACAAATACAACACTATCCCTTCAGTAAAGTCCCAATAAATGATGTGAGAAACAGAAATGTGAAGTGAACAACTGATTTCTCTCAAATACAAATACTTGCAAATACTAATGCTGGGATCAGAGTCTGTAATCCTGGTTGCTGACGGTCATTTTAAGCAATGACAGAGCTCATAAAACTCCTGCTGTGGTTTATATGAGACGATACTCTGATCAACTTCAATTGGCCATCTTTCACAACATAATTGACGTCATCAGAATGTAGTGGCGCCAAAGAAGAAGAATGTGACAACCATGTACTACCGGTGTGTGTTACTGGCTGTGCTATTTCATTGTACTATTTGGAAAAGCTGAAAAAATTATGACAAATCTTGCATATAACTGTGACTTTTCCCCCTTTTTCCAGTTTACTCTTGCGGCACCATGGTCATTTCACTCGAAATAAATGCAAGTCAGAAAGAAAATCGTCTGTTGCAGTACATTATACATAATAATGAATCCGTCTTCTGCACTCCGAGGGTTCAGGGTACCGTAATTGTCTTTGAAGGGCATCTGCTCTGAACAACAGCAAGATGAATCCCCAAAAGGTCCTGACACAGGTGGTGGTGGCGGCTGATGAATCTACTGAGACTGATGAAATGATCAGGTTCGTGAATCTGCAAAACGTCGGTGGTGATGAGGAGGTAGAGACCATGCATAAGAACACTACAAAAGAAGAGGTGAAGAGATGATCCGGTATAAAAAGACGACTGATGACGTCGTATCAATGTTCGGTAGGTTGGATGTGACCAACGATGTCTCATCAAGGGTGCAAAGGGACAGCCTTCCTGAGCAAACATGTCCTATAGCGCTTTATTTATTCATCTTTTTCTCTACTACTGTTGATTTATGTTATACCATGAAACCATAAATATACAAAAAAAAAGCTTTGTCTTTAAACGATCACCACCTTAATGCCTCCTCTGTGTTCAAATGCAAAGGGAGCAAGGAGTGGGAAGAAAGCAGATCCAGTGCTGTTCAACCTAAAAGGGACTCACAGTTCCTCCTGCACCCTGGAGCTTCGTGTTGAGGCTGAATCCAAATCAGCTCTAAAAAACTCACATACGGAACTGGATTTACCTAAATTAATCAGGAGAGGGAGTGGGTTGCCGTTAAAATAAAAAATTAAACAGAGACAAATATTCTCTTTTCATGCCCAATACTCAATCACATCTTTATGTGCCTGAGACAACAAGGACTCAAGTGCTACAAAAAAGATTTGGAATCAATCCTATCACCCAATTATACATCTGTCTTTTCCTCTATCCACATAGCCCCTCATCAAGCTCTGTTTATTTATGAAGGTGGGTTCATAAATGAGCATTTTGCAGACTTATTAGAGGAAATGCCGCATGAACTGCATTTATCACTCTCTCCTTCTCTCTCCTGTTTCATCAGCTCTCTTCCTCTCGGTTCTTAGTCTCTCTCTCTCTCTCTTTTTCTTTCACTTTCTCCAAGTCCTAATCTTTCCCTCTTGTCCTTGTTTGCTCCTCTGCAGCTCTTCATGCCCTCCATTTTCCCTCTCTTATCCTCTTTCCTTTCCACTCTTCTCGTTCCCTCCCATTGTGCACCAGTGTCTTAATAATTATCCGCCTCATTTCTTCGCCTCCTCGTGTTATTTCATGTCCATCTTTTGTCTTCCGCATTTTTACATTTCATTTCTTTTCATCCTTTCTCCCCTCTTTATCATTTTACCTTTCCCCCGTCTTGTCCTCCTCTTTCTCTCCTCCTTCCTTCTCCCCTCCTATTAAATCCCCCAGTGAGCAGCCACACTGACAGTTTTTTTTTTCCCAGAAAGAAATCATCCCTGATTTTATTGTCAGGCTGCTGAAAGCGGCGGCTTTGTTTGCCCACGGGTGTGTGTGTGTGTGTGTGTGTGTGTTGCATGTGTGCTGTTTTTTGTGTTCCGTGAACAGTAGCCATCTTTTTTTTTTTTTACAATTTTCTCTCTCCGGTCTCTTATCCCTCTGTTCTCTTCTACATTCCTTACAGTATCGGCATAAGAACACACACACACACACACACACACACCACTTACCTTCCTACTGAATGACAGGCTCTAATAGCATGACATTACTCACTGCCACAATAACTCCAGCTGCTGCAAAGCGTTTCAAACCTAACAACCGCTCGCCTTCCTTCAACAGCACCACTGCTGCACAATCAACCATTAACCATAATTATGTTAGCCCGATTCTGCATAAATTAATCTCCCAGAGTTGCTGTATCTGCATGCAGTGTTTTCATAATGACAGAATTCTAAAGCATCTGAACTAAGTGAGAAACACACCTTCAGCCTGGCAGCTGATGTAACACCAGAGACACGAAGCTACTGATGGGGAATATGGCATCTTTAGAAAAGCAGAGCTGGCTGGCCAAAAGCCTGCCGCACACATTTCTACGTGCGTAGCACACACACATGCAACACATTTCAAGTAAATACCAAACGACTCGGAACAGTCATCTATTCTGAAATTGCATTTTAATTGCACAATAACCAAGCGTGTGGAGCACTAATGTCGACTGCTAATTTTTCACAGCAAATATGGACTGCATGTTGATACTAAACAAATACTCTGTGTATTTCTATATTAGTTGCACTAGCTGAACTAATATATATATCTATACGGGTTTCTATTTTAAATAGAAATTCAAGTACTTCTTCCCAAAAACCTAACATACAGGATCTGTCGGTTGCTGTTGGCAAACCCATTACTCAGCGCTGGCCAAGCTTTCCCAGCTCAGTGGTCAAGATGGAGGGAGAGAGAGCAGTGGGGGGTCAAGCGAGCGAGATATCGAATAAAGGAAGGCGAAGGGGCATAAACAAAGCAGTGAGTCAGATAATAGAGTTGTTTTCTGTATATATTTTACTACGCCTGCTTTCTAAAGGGCAGATAAATACCAGCACACCTCCTCTCATCAGTCCCGTCACGTGTGCAGCTTCATTCTCTCTTTCTCTGCTCTGTGTTTGCAGCCTAGCCTCAGCCCAACCAGCCCAGCCTAACCCAGGCCGTTTCACTTTAAAATGCATTGGCTTGCATGCAGAAGACATCAGGTGAGAAATCAGACCCTGTCGCTGTCATCATCCAGCCAGCAGGATCGAAAACGCTCAAGAGCTGTTTGGAATTCATCACAAAAAAGGCATGTGCCGTCAGAAATACCGAAGCGGCTCATTATTGTTTAGGGCTAATATGCAACATTTTGATTCAGATCACATTTAGCTACAGCCAGCTGTATTTGATGTGGATGGTTTAATTACATGCATAAAACTGCACTGAGACATTAACCAATAGTTGTGAACTGACTGAGGATCAGCACAGATTACTGTGTGCAGCTTAATGTGTTTTTAACAACTGCTAGCAGATGGTTCTAGCTCAGCTGTTACCAGCTGACCATGAACGCAGCATATATTTCTTTAGACTCTTTCAATCTAATTATCAGCAAATCTTAAAGTCATTTTTTATAGAACTGAATAATCATGAATGAATTCATGCATTAAAGCGGCTTTAAATAAAATATTTCATACAATGGGCTTTACGTATTACTCCAACTCATTTGGTATCTTGGAGAGGTCCACATTCATTTCTACCCCACTAAATTCCATCACGCTAACCGAATCGGATGAGAGCATCTTCAGTCTGAGCAGAAATACAAATGTATCGGTGTCAGAAGAAAAAAAACACTTAGATTAAATGTAAAAGGCAAAAGAGGAAGAGGATATGAGGTGATTCGGAGGAAATGACAGATTCAAGGTGGTGATATTTCCTCTATCTCAATGTCTCCTTCAGTAGCAGCGGCTGAGGTGAACGAAGATTGAGGGAAAGCTGCCAGCCGGCAGAGCGCTGGGGAAACCGGTACATCATGAAGCCTTTCCAGGTAGGCATTGATACTTCAGAGTTCCCTCTACTAAATTTAAGGGAACAGCACCCCCCCTACCCCCCTAGTGCCAAATCACAACAGACGTCATTTAAGGTTGTCTTTCCTATAAAGCAGGTTATTTACATCATGTAAATAACAGTATGTTGGTTCTGCTTCTCTGTGGTGGTACTAATCAAAATGCTCTGTAATGTCAATGAATTTTAGTCACTGCTACGCTGATCATGCAGATGATTGCGCACAAATTTACTAGAGTCAACTCAACAAATCAAGCACATCTTTAAGTATCTCCTCACCCGAGCTTTTCTTCTTGGATTTTCTTCCTCTGAATAAACGCTCTTCTACATCCTCTAGAGCACGTGTCAAACCTGTCCAGTGGAGGGCCGAGACACTCCAGGTTTTCTTTCCAACCATCTCTCCAGCAGCTGATCTCACTAATGAGTTCCTTCTCTCAAATCAGAGGTGTTGATAATTACAATCACCTGCTTTATTGGCCGGCTGGAAGGACAACCTGGAGTGTCTCGGCCCTCCACCGGACGGGTTTGACACCCCTGCTCTAGAGAGAATTACTCAGGGAACAAGAAATGTTGTATTTTTTGCAGCTCTATCACTTGAAAGAATCCAAAATTCCCCAATGTTTTAAAGATGCAGAAAACGAAAGCGAGGCGTGGCTGAACAAAGTCGAGCTGTGATAGTTCTACACCAGAAACCAGAGTTACCGCTGTAATATTCATGACAGAGCTTCACCCAAAAGTGAAAAATAATTAGCAGCTTTGTCTCAGGCTTTGAGATTTGTCTCTAACGCCTGGCTTGCATGAAATGGCACTTTAGTCACGTTAAGACACAAAATCTGTTTGAATATAATGAAAAAGAGGAGGCAGACTCTGTCAGTTGGTAAATGTGGGTGATGTGAGCTCGTTTAATAAAACTCACCCAAAGATATTTTACATTTCGTTTTAAACTCTAGAAAACGCCACCACATACTGTAAGCAGGGAGCAGCCCTGCTTACTATGACCAAGGCTGTGTGGTTTGAAAAGCGACGCTAATGTGGAAGTACCTTAAACATTCTCTAATGAGAAACTGAATGTAAGCAGTTTCTTCATGAATTTACGGTCTCTGTTTTCATCCTCTGCATTACAGCATGATGGCCATATCGCACATTGTGTAGCCATTTAGAGTAAATAGAGGACGAAGCAGCGTTTCCTTTAGGCTACCCTGCAATTGAAATGGCACAATCACTGCTTGTGCTCAGATTGTCATCAAGATCCAATCAGAACAGCGATATCTGTCCTCTATTTAATAGTCTGCGAGAGCTTCTGCGACAGACAACTGTCAGAAGAATACCTACCCCCTTATCAGATAGACATTAACATGCATGCCCGTTTTAGAAATGCTGAAAAATGGTGGATCAATGTAGGAAGCATGATGGAAGCATGGCAGGAATTATAGTTTCACGTCTGAATCTGAAGATGGTTTCAGTGTCCTCATCTCCCCACAGACACTCTGACATGTGTCCATCGATCTAATCATATAGGCTGCCTGCGTTGTGTTCATCCTTATTAGTTCTATATCTGTAGTATTCTTTCCTCTGTATATTGTAAATAAATAAACTGTAAAAAATATATATTTATTTACATATTTGTATACGTTAGTATTTAACTGATTTAAGTATTTTAGTGTTTTTCTTTTTTTGTGTTTGTATTTTCTTTCTGAATGTACATTAATATTAAGAAGAAACATAATAGTTACCAATGTGACAAATTCCAATGTTTTTGGGGTTTATCCAAGACCTGATAGAGGAATCCAAGCTCTTCCATTTACTCCTAAAGATTTCCATCACAAAGTTACCCTCAAGATGGCGTGGTGAAGCATACTGATGAAGTTAAATGTTTTAGATAAAAAAGAACTTTCAAGGTCACCTTCTCATTTTAAAAAAAGCTTCTAAAGCTTCTGGTTTTTCACAGATTCACCAGTGGAGGGGGGGGGGGGGGGGGGTTGGGATGGGTGCTACTTTTTTCTTTCTGCATGTCTGATTTCCATGTTTTCAAGCAATAATCTCCTGTCAATCACAACTGAGTGGAGACGACAGACGAGACAAAAGTAAAGCTCCACCAGATCAGCCGGTGCCGAAGCAAAGAGAGGAGAGCTGGATTTTTAGACTGAGCTTTATTTGATCATTTATTTCTTAAGAAAAGGAGCAAAACAATGAAAAGATTATTATTATTCTTCACTAAGCAAAGAATCAGAAAAAAATGTGACCAAAAAGCAATATCATAATATATATTTGATCAGAATCAATATATATATTTAGATTTTTCTTTTTCCTACTTTGGAAATGAACCATCTAGAGACAATATCTGTCAAATAACCTTTGAATTTCATTTCATGTTCCTCGCCTACCCGGCTCCTACCCTTATCTCACATCGCAGCATTTACAGGTCACCGAAACGATAGACATCATTCTAGTGGTTGGATCATGTAGCACAGAGCTGCTATAAAATAACTAAGAGGACATTTCTTATCACTGTGATTCAGGTAAACAGCACAGAATGGACAGCATCAAGATTGTCGTAACACGCAGCATGCTGGTGGCCGTCGTGACGTCACCATAGGAACACAAAGCAAAACAAATGGATTGATCAATTAATTACATATGAGGAATACAAATTCCAACCCGTGGAATGATTTCATTGATTAATAGTAACATAATGATATGAATATTATATTAATAAATGTTCATTTAACTTAATTATAACTTCATTTCAAAATGTCAGCTTGACATTTAACGTTAGTGAATCCTGCTGTACATTCACAAAACATTTTCTTCTTCTTTTCTTGATAAAACAAGCGACCAAGCAAGAGTCCAAGTGTAGATCCCAGCTCAATGCTTTTCGGCATTGAGAATAAGAAGTGAGTACATTAAGAAACAAAAGCCTCAGTTTATTCCATGCAATGTCTTGGTCATAAAGATTTTTCAAATGGAAAAGTAGTCTTACTTCTGGTGGAAAGGAAATGAAGCCGCCTCTTTTAGGACAATATTCACACCAAGTTGAAATGTTCATCTTTCTGACAAGAAATTCAAATTTGAAACCTTGGAATCCGGGCATTCATTTTTTTGTTTTTGTTTGTTTGTTTTTCACATGTAAAGTTGTTGTTTAAACTATAGCTATAAACATACTAAAGCAGACATGATGATGCTGGGAAAAAATTGGCAAAACATTCCGCCAAATAACCCAAATGTCAATTTCAAATCCTAATGAGAAACATGATCATGATAATAGGATACACAATGTTTCCATTCAATTTTATTGATTGCAGATTGCAGTTCCACAAAAATATTAACGGCAAAATCATGTGTGTTTTACCTGGAACAAGGGTTGATGCAATCTGATTGCACAGCGTCACATTAATTCTGTCCTGTGTATAACTCTGAGGAACGAGGCGCTGCATTGCTTTTCTCAGTGGTCTCAGGCTAAATGCAGGTTTGGTCTCTGGATTCTGCTTCACAAAAAGACGGACTGCCTTTTTAAACCAGTGCTCGGCACTTATAAAAGAGTGGTTACGACACCATTAGACAGCTCTAAATGGTTTCAAGTCTTTGTTAGTATCAGAGCGGATGTGAGTCAGAACCCCACTGCTATGAAATCCACATAAACAGTTGGGAGTCAGTCATGTTGTGCCTTTTAGAAAATGTGTTCAGGTTTTTGGAGCTACATCAGACTGTCTGGCTGTTTCTGGGCTTCTGAGCGTGCTGCCTGGCTGACGTCCGTACCAGCCGATGAAAATCAAAGCACGGCAACATCAAAGTGCTGATGATTATCGGACTCGGGTAGCAGACTGGACATGTGATGTGGGTTTGATGCATCTGAGGACAGGTTACATTTGTTTTTGATGATAACACACAGAAAAAGAGCAGTCAGGAAGAGTCCGAGCTTAATACCTAATAACTTCATCCCATACTTTAAACATAAACATGATGATTTGATTAGGTTTTTCTACTTTCCCTGTCATTCAGATGGGCTTGAAGCTACTTAGATGCTAGTAACAACACCTCTCACTCTGTCACGCTGTGAAACTTCATGCATCTTTTAAGCATCATTGACACATTGAAAGTGCAATATATGGTGAATGTGAGCGAGACGCATCTACCCGACAACAACATTTAATATTACTGCTTTTAACTCACTGAAGGCCTTCTGCCTTCTGGTAGGAGATACAGGTTCCTTCGGAGCCGGACAAATAGACTAAGAAACACTTGCAATGAACTTGACATTATTTTCACTGGGGTTGGTTAGCGCCACACAAAGTTTCGCTGGTCAGGTTTTGCACAGTGACAATAAAAGAATATTCAATTCAATTCTATTCTATATTCTATTAAGAATGCATTGGTGTGTCAGATCATGAAGGGTGTTTATCACAAATACAAATCTAACCCATCCAGCTGTGGTTAATCTTTTATGCCATATGTCATCCTTATATTATTCGGTTTACATTACACAATCACACATGTACAAATAGTGGAGCCACTTGTAAATGCGTGCTTCTGATTACCTCCGCCGAGGCGAGGTGGCGGTTATGTAATCGCTGCCGTTTGTCTGTCTTTCTGTTAGCAAGATTTTAAGGAAATGTTGGGAATGTTACCAGGAACAGATGATTTTGGTGACAATCCAGAAGAGATTCTGGATTCTGGATCACTTTGAATGTTTCATTAACATTGGAGACAATAGAGCTTTAATATTTGTTCATCAGTATCTCGGCTGATTATTGACCAATGTTTATGGGATTTGACACAGTCATGTCGGGTGGGGACCTCTATCTCACCACCGAATTTCATCTAGATCGGATGCTGAATTCCTTTGGGAAAAAGTATAACATTCTAACATTACAACCCCATTTATAGATTAATAAATATATTAAAAAAATATACACATCAACACTGATTCACTTGTACTTTTCATGTTTGGTGTATAAAGATACCAATAACAATTTAAAACCTTTTGGTGATGATCCAGATCAACATGTGGACGGTGTAAATGTAATTACGTGGAGAATGATCTGCTTGGCGGAGGTCTGCGCTCTCCAACTGCTTTTCTTGTTCCCTTTGAAATTTTGTCAAATGAAAACCTTTTCTTTGTGATAAATCTGTGGCTACCTGCCAAAACAATGACGTGGCCATTTTTTTATTCCGGACATTTTGAAAGTCAATGCTCATTTCATTGCATCATAATACATTACATAGTGTGATTGGTTTAATTAGGTCATTTTGTGTGAAGTGGGTGCATGATGCACGCAGGGAGCAGCAAGAGAAGAAGTTGCCCATCTGTCAACCTGCCCCACTCTTGAACGTAATAGCTCAGGAGATTTGGCACAAATGTCCACTATGACTGAAATATTAAGTAATTAGATTTTAGTGGCCACGGGTCAAGGACATTCACCTCGCATCAGCCACACTCGTATGAATGTTGCTTTAGTGGACAGCAGTCTCTGATGTGGTCCTACTGGGGAAAAGACACTGTTAGCAAACTCTGATCTGCCGTCAAATGTACGAGACAAAGGGATGTATGAGCTTCATTGGGGAATGTTTCAATGAGACTCAAAACCCTCCCACGAGTTCATCTCTTGCGGCTGCAAGAGCGGTTGCATTAAGTGCAGAAGATGCATGAAGACTGCGCTTCGGTGGTAAGGTCTTTGCTTCTCTCGGGCAGAAGATGTGATTCTACTCTGAGATCTCTCACTTAATCATGCATCGAAATGTCACAGCGGGGTCCACATCTCCTTGTGATGAACAATTTACACAATTTATTCAGAATGGTTCAAATAGTAAGAGCAATTACATCTCCCCTTTTAAATGGCCGATGCAACAAAGTTAATAGCTTCTTCATTCAGGGGACTTTCAAGGTAATTCAGGAAGGAACTAAGCACATTCACATAAAAGCATATTAACAATCAGGGGCTGGAGTAATGAAGGCGCTATCTTTATTTTATTTTAATGTTGTAGTCTCACATTACCGGTATGTTCCATTTTGTTTCATTAATTTATATTTGCCTGACAATGTCAAATATATTTATACTTGAATTTGTATGCGACATTCGTGGAGGTGAAAACATGTTTGGGGTTTACCTGTTCTATATCAGAAACCTTCAGAATCTGTGCTTACTTGATATATTCTTGATGTGCATTCTCCTTCAAAACAAGAAGGATAAATGTTTTTTTTTTACTTTTATAAAGCTATATTGTACATAAATGAGCAATAGTGAAGTATTCATTCCATAAGCATTTTGTTTTTCTGCACTCGTCCCATCCTGGCGCTTGCAAACCTGCAGCATCCAAAGTGATTCCAGTTGGATAAGCCAATAAAATCCCACTGGAGTCGAGTGCATTTGTCGTCTCAGCTTCATCCAGCCTGCGGCAGTCCAGACAGACAGACAGACAGACAGACAGAGAGCGATGCTGCTGCTGCCATTCACAGACAAACTCAAGTGCATCTTATTGTCATGCAGATGACAGTCTGAGCTACAGCAACAGCACGGGGCTTTTACTTATGTCAGCGAAGCTGGATCAGATTGGAAACGGCAGCTTGATTATTTAAGTCTTTATTTAAGATCATGTACATGTGACCCTTAGAGTGTTGAGTGTGTTCATGTATCCAAAAAAATGCTAACTAATCAATTGATATATTATTATTATTATTCAACAGGACATTTAACCTGCGCCTTACCTTAACCTTAGAGTGCTCCTCATAAATCATAATCTAATTCCCAACAAGACATAAGGAACGTTAAAGGAAAAAACACGGCTCCACCTCTCTTTCTGAATCTACTCGAGTCAGAATTCACCGGTGCCTTCGTTAGCACACTCCTCGCTTTTACACCGAGTTCAAAACATCACTATTAGTGGCTGTTATAAGAATAATATCGGAAAGACAGAGCTTTGTGCCATCCTGGTGCAGTCAGTACTGTAGACTCTTCCACCATGTCTTTAAAGGTGCTGTAGTGAAAGCAGCAGCTCCAGTCCTCCGTCTGTCAGCGAAGGTCACCCCCCCCCCCCCATCTTGCCAGCACTCAAGGACCATCCCTCTCTTCCCACAATTTTATTTTAGAAATGGGGGCGGAAAAAAGATAGACTTCAATCGCTGAATGTGAATATTGCACAAGTGTAACAGTCTGTGCAGAAAGCTGTATTGATTAAGTGTATCTGTTCCTGAGATGGGCTGAAAAACAAGGATGAAGCGCCTCCTATGTAGACGAGCTGTAGGGCAGCAGTCTTTAACAGAGGCTTCTGCGGTCTGTCTGAAATACATTTAATGTGTGCAGTAATGTCTGGTAATCTTCTTTAACTACAATGTTATTTCTAAGCCCTGTATGCAGGCTTAATACAGATATTCCACGCATTCCAGTGCTGCTGCGGTTCTTCCTGTCAGCGGGGGGGGTGTGACTGTTTAATCCAATTTGGATTCAATTAAAATGAGACGCATCACAAAATCTTATATTCTGCTTGAGATTTTGAGGTGAGTCATTAAAAATGTTCCGACAGCTCTAAAACTATGAAATGAAAATGCAATTACAGTGTCTGAATCGAGACTAATTAAACGCGCCCAAGCGAAGTGCGAAATGAGGAGCTGCATGCGTTCGCCGCATTGTGCAAGCAGAACTTCAACCTCAGTCGCTGACTCAGGCTGCTGGCCACGTGAGAGAGAATCTGTCAGAGCGCACTGGCGATAGTCCGGGCTTTACAGCAGTAAAGCAGAAGCAATGTTTTAAAATCCAGAGCGAGACGCGTTGATTTTGAGACGTCCAAACTATACCAAGGACATAAATTCTACTTCCAAATATCTACTTCTAAGTCTACTGCAATGTTTCCAACAATATTGACACCAAAATCAATCTGTAAATGCATTCACGGTAATAATAGATTTCGTTCGGCCGCCTCTACCTGTAGCTTCTGGAAGGGAGTCGGATATCGATGAAGAACTTCTGTCTCGTGACTTCTGGAACTTTGGTCAGTCCTGATGTTTGACCTCGACTATCTGGCCGTTTGAGGTTTCCGCCCCTCTTTTTTAGACACATGAGGAATGCCGGTTTTCAAAAGATGCTTGAAATTTGGATTTATAATCAGAATACATCACTATTTGTAAAGCCAGACAACAACAAAACATGAGTGAGTCATCCCAAAGTAGCGAGAGTATATATTATAGGTCATGGTTTTCAATGCGAACAAGTCTCATTCAGACTTCTTTAGCCTTCTGCTTGTGTTATTTCGCACGATGAAGCGTTGTTGCACTGCTCCAATCATCACTTTGTTCTGCTTCCCCTTGAGACGCGATCATCTTAACATATCCAGTTGCATGGATGCTCCGTTATTTTCCAATTTTACACTGTGTGCCGGTTTAACAATGGGCAGATAATAAGTGACTCCTCATGCACGTGATGCAACATGATTCCCAAAATCAGGCAGGTTTGAAAGGTTTGATGAGCTTAAGTGTGACTAAATAGAACATAAACAAACCTCTTTCTCGTCTCAGACATTTAATCTGCAATGTTTCATCAATGAAAACCACAACTCCCATGATCCCACGCTTGTCTTTTGTTTTGATCGTGAACATCAAAATTTATAACATGAAACTACATAATGTGATTTAACTATCACATTAAAAATAGTCAAATAGACAGAAAATGAGACAAACTCAAGGATTCAACTCTTGATGTAGGAAGAGACGCAGACGTCCACAGACTGCTGAGGATAAAACTGCCGACTGCAGCCTCAGGTAAAGGTTCCACGCCCAGTATGAAGCCAAAACACACCTCAGCTAGCCATCCCCTCCTGCCAACATTTAGGCGGCTGTCTTCAAATAAGGATATTTGAGTGTCAAAATCCATCATATTCCAGTGTCTGACGGCGTAAAAAGTGAAAGCTTCTTCACCACAACCATCATAGGACTCTTCATCGGCAGCAACATCTCTGCTGACAGGGAATGAATTACAGTCACCACAGTGTGTGTGTGTGTGTGTGTGTGTGAGAGAGTGTGTGTTTCACCACTGAATGGGAATCCTTCAGATCAACAAATAAACAAAGCAGCCGGGGCAAGCCAGCGTTCCTCCTGTCAGCAGCATCTGCCAGCAGTAGGGAGGACGCTTTGGTTTCTCCTGCCTCGTCTAATCCTGCATCCGCCAGAAACACTGGGGGAAAAAAGAAGGGCTCCTCGTATAGACATCCTCCATCTGTTTGTTTTTTCTGTGCCTGTCAGAGTCTTTCAGTGTCCTCTGCTGTCAGGTCCAATTCTCCCCTCTCTATCAAACGTCTCTTTCACCCTATCGCCTCTCCACCCACCCCTCCATCTTTGTCTCCCCTGTGGATGAATTACCCAAACCTGAAAAGAATGTCAGTGTCAACATCCGTGTTAAACCCTTCCTAAAAATAAATAAAAAAAAGCATGATCCCAGAGAGTCTTGTTAAACCTCCTGCAGTACTTATCTTATTTATATAAGGATCTAGACCCGCACTATCAGCAAACGATGATCAAATCAAATCGTCCTGTCATTGTGGGTATTTCCCCGAGTTCATTGTGCAAACAAAGCCTCCGCAGCTGCAACAGAAAGGAGGATTCCGGACAAGCTGCTCCTTCTCATTCCTCCTCATCTTCAAAACAAGAAGGATAAATGGTTCCAAAAGGAGGAGGAGGAGGAGGAGGATATAGATGGAGAACACACTCCTGCTCACTCATCATCATCATCCTCCTTCTCTCTTCATCTCCCTGCCAAAAAAAAAAAAAGAGGGGAGGGAAAGAATCTTTTCTGTGCATCAGCATGGTAGATACCAGCAGGCAGACTGCCAGTGGAACAATGACCCACGGATAGGAGGCAGGCGGTCAGCCCTCCGTCCACTGCAGGCTCCTTTGTGGCCTCCTCACCTGCGTCCGGCTGCGTGTGCTCCGAATAACAAACACGTTCCATTTCTCTCCTCTAAATGAAACATCACCGCCTGACGTGAAGGCGCTGCGGGTTGTGAAGTGACGGCTGCCGCGTTTTGTTTGTCTGTTGATGCGTTTGGGAGAGACAATAAAAGCCGCTTACCTTCTCCGCTCCTCTGTGCTTCTTGGCCGCCGGCGCGTCGTCATGCTGCCGCCGGACAACAGCAGCGCCGCCGCCGCTTTTTACTCCACAATCCGGCGCGGATCTGCTGCCTGCGCCGCCGCCGCTACTGTTGATGTTGTTGATGTTGTTGTTGTTGTTGTTGTTGTTGTTGTTGTTTACGTGGCTGTTGTCGCCCATGATCCTGGAGTCCGCCGCGGCGCAGCGACAGCGTCCGGGGCCGTCGCGGTGATGCTCGGGTAGCGACGGGAGGAAGACTGAGGGAGGAGGAGGAGGAGGAGGAGGAGGAGACGAGCCATCGCCGGGCTTCTCCTTCCGCGTCCGGGCAGGAGGAGCAGGAGGAGCGGCGGCGGCGTCCCTCTTCCAGCCCCGGATCACGCTCTTACCCTTCCTCTCCTCTTTGCCTTTGGCGCAGCTCGCAGGAGAGGCCGTGGCCACCTCGGAGACGCCGCAGCCGTGCGCGTCCCGGCCGGCCGCTGAAATCATCTCCGGACCGCCGACGCTGCGTCCGTGCGCCTCCCGAAGCTGCTGCCGATGTTTGCCGAGCCCGACGCGCAAGTCGCCACCGCCGCGCACCGCGACGGCAGCCGGTGAACGATGTGCTGCCTCCGGTTCCTCCGGTTCCTCCGGTTCCTCCGGTTCCTCCCGGCCGGCTCGGCTGCGTTTCAGCGCGGATCTCCTCGGCTCCGACCCGCCACTGCCGCCGCCGACAGGTAACCGGGTCTGGAGCGAGGGCAGGGCCGTGTGTCTGTCGGCTAAGCCAGCGGCGCTGGAGGAGGAGGAGGAGGAGGAGGCGGTGTGTTTGGGTGACAGGTCCCTGCAGTCCGTCAGCAGCCCTCCATTCTCCTCCGCTCTCAGAAAACGGTTCATCGCCTCCTTTTCCGTGTGTCCTTTGTCGATCCTCACAATAATCAGCATTCAGGTCATTGTCAAGCCGCCGCAGTGTGGAGGAGAGCGGGTCTATTATGGGCTGCTGGATCAGGCCTGCTCCATCACAAATACTACACAGGATGACTGACAGCCGACTGAGGGGAGGTTGGATATCATGGAAGGTCCCGTTAACTATAATGAAAATAAATATTACCCAAGTCTCATATGACAAAGTCCAATCACGTCCTCAAAACCAGTGCGATTAAGACATTGTCTTTTTAAAGGATGAAAATGTGCCTATAATAAAATAATAAAGTCGACTTTATTGTTGCCTGAGCTCATTGTTTGTTTTCTGTACATTGACAGACTGGTGTGTTTAAGTTCTCTTCCCACATGAATATTTATAGTGACAAATATCTACGAAGCCAATATTAATCAATGTAAAAAAAAACAAAAAAAAAACGCACTTTCAATAAGAAAATGTCACTATTGTTCCACCGGGGGGCGCTGCAGCATTTATTTTATTGCGTAAACATAAAGTCAGGACGTCGATCTCTTACTGAGAAGGGATCTGGAACAGGACAAGTGAGAGTGTAAATCTATATTGCATGACTTTTGCACACTGCTCTGCTGTCAAACTAAACACAGTCACTGCACAGAGAAACATCCTGTTTATTTGGGAAGAGTCACGAAGGAGTGTCATTTGTGACCAGAGCATTTCCTGTAAGAGGTCACGTTGATGAAAGAAGCGGAGTACAGACAAATCAATCCAGAGTAATGTCACATGAGCTCGTCTTCTGATGGAGAACCACAGTCCAGATGGCTTAGTCCTGTCCAAAAAGAAGACTCTAATATCCAAACATCCTTCTGCTCTGTTCAACACAGCCGGACTTTGTTATCAGCAGTAAGTACGTCTTTTGTTGAATTAGTGTCTGTATAATTATATTTCCCTCGTAGAACCTCAGCCATTATTGTGACAGCACTTTTCAGAAAGCTTGTTCTGGCATTTTGCCTCTTTTTATGCCAAATTACAACTGGACAAGGCGAGAGAGATGCCACAGACCTGACTCTTATGGTTCGGACACAGTCTCAGTGTGTAGCCGGGTTAAAATAAACCCTCCTCTCTTTGAAGAAACCAAACAACTTTCTGCTGCTTCCTTTTTCTCCTCTTTTCACATCATTATTTTGCTTGCTATGGCGCAACATCGCATCAGCAAATCATTCCATTTCAATCCCCATTGCAAACTGGGCCCCATTCATTTTGACTGCTCGGATATTATAATTTGGATTATTGTTATAATGATCAAAGAAAAAATAGGTGGAATAGCTAAAAAAAAAAAAAACATCAGGCCACTAAATGAAAACTATAATGATTGAGTGTTTTATTTATTTCATTGACGCAACATAACGTCTCTGCAATGACGCATGTCAACTCCAACTGCAACAATTATCTCTGTGAAAAACAAAACAAATGTATCCTGCATCCAGAACAGGTTGGTGTCATCATTAGACCTTATTACAATAATTACAATGATAATTATTAACTATTATGAACATTCCAAAATGCTGTGAGGGGGCGGCCAGCCAACTGAAGACACTCTGCTGTTGCAATGCCAATTTGCTTTGCTTTGGTTATGGCTCACAATCACTCACAGTGAACACAGGTAACCTGCACTCCCCCCTGTGCAGCTCCCACACACCACAGGTAACCTGCACCGTGCACCCCCATGTGCAGCTCCCACACACACCACCTTGTGACATTTGACACAAGTCTCCTTTTTTCTTACAATTTCTTGGCACTTGGCACTGACTTCTCTTCTCCATCTTCTGCTGCTCCAACCGGGGCTCTCGCACCAACATTGGTCTGGCTTCTGCTGTCATGTGTCTGGAGCAAAGTTCATTTTTGCGAGTTGCAACAATGTTATAATAATATATACACATATTTAGGAAAATTCAGGATCCCATTGGTACATAGTTTTTTTTTTAAACCAAGTTGCAAATTTTGAAAGCAGTCAACATGACTGCCTTGGTAGTTCTAGTGTTAAGGGTAACTGTGCAAGGGGGGTGAGTGGAGGTGGGGAGACAATGAATCAGTAAACTGTCCTACAGGTTGGCCTTTCCGTCTACCTCATTTTTTGAATTTCTGTTTTTTTTGTTTAAGACTTTTCTAAAACTTTGATTGGCCTCCCATCTGAGGACTAGATATCTTGGTATTTGCATCAATACACATTCTCCTTCAGAGCGTATTGAATTATAGTGTTGTTTGAGACCATAAATTGACCTAGTCGCTCAAACATCGGCAGTCGGCCAAGAGCCAAAGTATACAAATCAATATGGTTCAACTATATCACCTCTCACACACACACACACACACACACACACACATACGTGTTCTGAAACAATTGTCAAAATGAAATCTGAGATGACTGCGTTGATATTTTATGTTTTTGGCAGAAATCCCAATGTGCAGTTCAAGTTTGTGCATTCAGAGGGTATCCAGTCTCTGTTTCCGCACCACAATACACAGGACGCGCTGCAATCTGCAGTCCTGATGAGCTTCTCACTGTACATCAAACCACGTTATTAAACAGTCAGTCCACGCAGAAGTATAATTGACTTATCTGCATTTGTGCTCAACAGTGACAACGTACATAACGTCAGTCACTGCTAGAGTTCTATGCACGGGGGTATGGTGGCAGTGAAATGTACCCTCCTCAGTTTATTTATTACTCATCCAGATTTTGATGAAATCATAGTGATGTAAATTCATTAGTTGTCAAAGATTCAGAAGTTTCCACTCTAATCACATTACGTCACGTCATATATATTAAATATATTGTTATGATTTATTCATGTTTTACAAAGCATCCCGACTCTTAAGGGTTATAATTCAAGAAAGTTTCTCCTTTAATTTGTTTTAAAATATATGTGTTAATGCATATAAACACGATCTTATACTTTACAGGTTTTGTTTTTAACACGGAACAGTGTCAGGCTAATTATTCAATACCTCCAGTCTTTATGCTAAGCTATGCTAACCACAATCTGATACATGACACTTTTTAGTTTAATCTGTACACAGTGCATTTGTGCGTTGGTATTTTACTCATCTTTGGATTTGGGTCTGAAAGAGGACAAAAGCCTGGCATTTAAACACTATCAGAAACTACATAACATGTTTGTTGACTGTGACCTGCACCTGATATCAATCTCTCACACACACACACACATGCACATGCACGAAGGCAGGATAATATTCAGATCATGTATCCTCATTGAGAGTGAATTCACACAGACAGTTTAAAGTAGCCATGTTCATATTTAGCAGTATTTAATACCGCTGTCCTGTGACCTGTGTACCGGTACATGAAAATACCAGTAGAATTCCAGTCAATAATCAGAAAGCCATGATAAAGTTTCCCAGAGACACTACCGTGAAACATCAGTGAAAGCTGAGGTGACATAGAGCAGCAGCAGGAAATGTGATCTCAGTTCTACAAGGCCAACCTAAAAACTAGGCAACATTAACCAATGCCTGGTGACGAACACAAATGAAGACAGAACTCCTCGGGGGGGATTTGCTGCAACATTTTATTTGTCTATTTTTGAGCATTTTCTTGACTGGGGTTCAACTGGAACTGGAAGCAACTTGAAAGCAGTGCGTTGTACAGTAGTACTTTGTCAAATTGTGGTTTGATACTAAAGTTTATAGTTGGTCAAAGGGCACATTTTCTGGAATTTGTTGTGTGAATTTAGAAACTATTAAAATTGTTTGGGGTCAGTATTGTTAAAAATAAAATCAGAATATCTGCTTTTACTGAGGCAAAAGGAAATGTGTCCATGTAATAAAAAATAAGGTACATTATATTATATTATATTATATTATATTATATTATATTATATTATATTTAACTAGTGATAAGAAAACACATTCATGCCATTCTCAGACAGCATCAGTTCCCTGAACTGTCACTGTAGAGGACTAGTGAGAGTATGATTGTATGAAGACAAAAAACAAAAACAAAAGACTTCCATTCCTTTGTAAACCGAACCAGGAAGAGTGGGATGGAAAAACACCAAGTGACACCAGATACCTCCACATTTCTTGCCTGTGATAATTTGAAATGAATACAACTAGCATGCAAGTACAGCGACAGAGAAGAGAGCAAAAAAAATAAACATTACTCTCCAAACAAAGCTGGGTAAAAAGTCAGATCACAGGTTTAAATATACTTTCCTAAACACACACACTCAACAGCCTGTTGCGCCACCTGATTGGCTGGAACACGTGAGATCAGGAGGCCCAGAGGACACTCCCACAGACAGGTGGAGGAGCAGAGGATCGGACTACAGGTTTAGTCCAGGTTCCAGGGCTCCCAGCGACAGGCAGACGGGATAGCAGGACTTATTGGTGGTTTTTTGGGTAAAAGCTGTGGTGCATGATGACAGAGGAGTGTGTGAACCTCCAGACGTCGCAGGACGATGCCAGGAGGTGCAACAAAGGACCTGCCAAGCACGAGGAAAGGGATTATTAGTGAGTTTGACTGCAAACAGGGTTAGAACAAAACATCTGTTTCATAGCAATATACTGGACAAGTATTAGAAGAAGTAGTACTAGTATCTGAATACTACTATGGGCATCATGGCCCCAATTTATTCATTTAGTGAAACCTATTGTTGGTATATTTAGACTTCAAACTAAAGCATTCCAAGTGTTGATTTATCAAACTTTTGATCAATAATGAAACTAATCATTAGCTGTAATTAGGATCTAATAAATGGGACAACAGAGTATTAGTTTATCTGGCATGTTTTGATGAGTAAAGAAATGTCAGATGTATAAGGTCACTAAAAAACAGTATTTGTTAAGACGGGTTTGTATCCCAGAATACGAGTATTTTGGTTTGAATTCTTTAAGACTCAAAACTATGTTTTAATAAAAATCTATATTTTATTCTTTTAATTTATTTAAAAATATTCTCTCAACATTTGGCTTTAGATCCTGTGTGGCTTCATTTGAGAACAGGATGTAGAAATCTAAAAAACATCAAGAGAATGCTGGTGAAAATGCTGTTTGAAGCAATTTCGATTTAATCAATTATGCACGAAAGGTCTATTCCGCTGATAAATGAATGAAGTCGTTTGTATTACTTTCTTGTGCGAATTTTGTTTTCTTGCTGCCTGCAGTTCAGATGTAGAAAATGTGGAAGAGCGGCAAAGAAATGACAGGATGGTCAACGAGTCTCTGCAGACTGATGATCTGGAGCAGCAAGAGCCCAGCAGGAGGACGCCAGCATTAGTCAGGTAAATTACAAAGTCACCTGTTGTAACAATTTCACAACAACAACAACAACCACTAACTTTTTATTAATCATTCAATCATCTAAAAAACAAAACAAATCAGCACCTTTTTTTCCTTTAGTGGATTCATCTCGCCTCTGAATAAAAGAATGATCATGAAGTCACGCATGAAAGAGCATCACTTCATTCTACTTCATGAATTATCAGTAAATACATGTGTTAGTGTCTCATGCCTGAATGAATGCAGGAAGGATGAATTCATGCAGTGCTGAAGTAGTTTAGTCGTCATGATTCACTAATAATGTTCATGGCATCATCAATATTTAAGTCCACATACAGTAACTGTCATAATATTGGCAAATTGATAATTTAAAGCCTTTCATAGACATGGTCAAGTAATAAACATTTTTGTAAAAGACATCAGACTCATTGAAATTGCACGCATTGTTCAATCAGCACATTGAAGTATTTCGTATTGTCATTTATGCCATAAAATGATTTCTAGATTTGTTCTTCCATCCTATCACAATCTCTCAGGAGTCCAGACCAAACCAACGGATACAAATATATTTGAGTTCTAAAGTTCTAACATTGCATCAGTGTTATGAGTCAATTATTATCTCTTTGTATTGATTGATTTGTTTTGTCTGTAGGTCAAAGACCTTCGATCACTCCCTGTTGACTCAGGTCCAAAATGACCCAGATCCCAAAAGAGAGAGGAAGAAGTCCCACTACAGCCAGGTTAGCATTTGCTGAGCTAACGTTTAGTGCATCCTTTTTGATACCTGTAAGCAATGTAGCGTGGAATCAGGCAGCCAGGTTACAAATCAGGAACAAACAGTTTTTAATTTAAGAAAAAAATATCTTGTTTTAATTAATGAGTTAAAATTAATAAATTGTTGTTAATTAATCTTGACTTGTGATGACACTTCATTTTTTTAAACACTTATTGTCCAAAATATAATCCTTAACCTATCAAAAGCATATTATGACAAACCTCAATGGCTTCTACAGGTCCACAAACATGATTAATACTCAGTGCATTTACAAAAAAACAATCATGGTTATAATTAATGCAAGTATGAGGACATTACTGCAATCTAACGCTCTCGCTCTCGCTCTCTCTCTCTCTCTCTCTCTCTCTCTCTCTGTGTTGTTTCAGATTTCAAAGAGTAACTGTCAGTACCATAAAATATTTAAGGATATCAGCAAAGAGGAGCAGCTCAGACAGAGTGAGTCCTTAATAATCATCACAATGATCCGCTCCACCTTAAAGAAAAATGCAATATTTAACACTTTAAACACCAGAATAGAATATGCATATGACTTTATGCCTATTGGAAGTGTTTGTTTTTTCATGAAACCCAGAACCTTCTTTCCATTTTTACATTTTTATACATAAAATAGTGAACGTGTTAGATATCCGTGATTTTCAGATCCCAACATTGCATTCAGCACCTTTTGTTTCCACTAAATTAACACTCGTGTGTTACATTCCCCTCTGTCACCTGATGCTTCTTACCTGTTCGTCAGGCTACACCTGTGCTCTGCAGAAAGACATCCTCTACCAGGGACGAATGTTTGTCTCTGACCACTGGATCTGCTTCCATTCCAAGGTCTTTGGCAAAGACACAAAGGTACCATAAACCGGCAAGGCTTACAGCTGGTCGCCCCCCCATATTTGTTAAATCTCCTGACGTGCTTCAGTTTCTTTACATGTTGAGGCTTTGAAGCTTCTATGACAGCGTGACCGCTACTTCCCACCGGATGACTGGTTCGGTACAGGCAGACAGTAAAGCCGTTCCTGCACGGCTGAACTCAATCCTGGTGTTTGTCCATCCCAGGTCGCCATCCCAGTTATATCCGTTACTCACATCAAGAAGACCAAAACGGCCATACTGGTGCCAAACGCTCTGGTGATCGCCACTGCCAATGACAGGGTGAGTGAATGATGACTTTTATACTGAGATATCCTTTAAACTCCAGTGTGTTTCCTGAATTGCACAAATGAGTATCTCTACTGTCCGAGGCTTATGTTTCTGAATGTGATCATTCATATTAGATCTGCTTACACACACAAAAAAAAAAAACATGGGAGCTTGAGGTAAGCCTGTTGTGGTTTTTTATTGCAGTATGTGTTCGTGTCTTTCCTGTCCAGAGACAACACATACAAGATCTTGACGTCCGTCTGTCTCCATCTGGAGGTAAGAAAGACGTCCCACATCCAGCCATGGCTTCACTTTAAAAAGGGCAACCATATGTTTGTCTATATTTATAATGTCTTTGATTTTTAAAGAAAGCCCTTTGACCAAATTCACAAATCCAAAAATGGTTCTGTTCTTAGTCTCTTGAAACGTTTGAATGTTCATGCCAATTTCTTCTCATAAATTATATTAGTTGTTTTCTTTAGGAAATTTCAGCATTGCTTGTCTTGTAATTAGCTTTGTCCCACAAACTCTTGTAGTCAAACAAACACAGAAATGCACATACTTTTTGAAAAGCATTTTCATAAGGGGGAAAAGCACAATAATACGGTGCTGTGAAATGTGACTCGCATTTCTAAAGAAAACTGTTTGGATGTTATTTCAGGTTCATGAAAAATGCTTTTTTGATTCCATGTACAGGAGAAATGTCCATGCAGCAGCCCCATTCCCTCCTCAGCTGACAGTAGCTTCAGAAGTCAGAGGTCACCTCTATCGCCTTGCTTTCCTTTGGTAAATCACAAAAACAGCATAAACTCAAGAATAGTACGCAACACTGGCTGCAGCATGACAGCTATAATAACAAATGTATAAATGGGCCAATCACCAAATTAATCACCAAATCAAAAGCGAAACATTTTGGTCATTTATTTTTTAACAAGATTTGTTGTATTTTCCACTTGACAGAAATGCAGTTGTAAAATTCTACCTTGCAATTTATCGAGAAATGTATCCTGAATTATGAAAGTGCCTTTTGAACCTGGGACGCAGAATTAATAGCATGCCTTAAACTAAAATTAACCCCCCCCTCACAAGGTTTTGTTTTGCCATTTGTTTCATCACAGCAAATGAGATTGTCAACATCGTTCAATTTCCATTTTCCTTCCAGGTTATAACATTAATAGTCCTTTAGCATACCCCTCCTTGTTACGGTTATGTCAAAGGATATATTTTCTGTCGTGCGTTCAGTAAGAATATAATAATAATAATAAAGTGACACACAGGCTGACGTGTGTTTGTGTGAAGAATTTTCCAGGTGAATTCAGCGATCTGGACGGAGCTGTTCGACAGAGGAGGCCGGACCTGGAGGAGAGCAGCAGCTCTGACTCCCAAACACCGGACTATGAGAAGATAGCAGGTACAGCACCAATCACATCAGCGTCAAAATTAGTTCCGCAATATCTCGCTTGATTATTGATCGATATTTATGGAATTTGACACAGTCATGTATCTTACCACCGAATTTCATTTGGATTGGATCCGAAATGCAGATCCTGTTGCCAGCCGGATTTTCCCATTTCATTATAAAGTAGGCATTTTCAAAAAAAATCCTATTGTAAAATATGCATTCAGTTCACTCACTCAAAATCACAGTCATAAAGGGGTCTTGAAAAATGTCTCCTGGATCTGACCCAGAATGTTAACATTTTAACATTAAACTCCATTTCTGAGGGTTGCTATGGTGACCTTTGCTGCAGGTTGATTTCTGCCCCTGCACAGCTGCGGAGGCATCGTTGAACTGAACGAGACGCACCTGTTACACATCTCACCTAATCAGCTCCTGCCTCTCTGTACAGTTCTCTGCCAGAACGCCCTCTCTGTTTTCTCAGTGTTCTCAGGCTCCCCTGTTCTATGTGTCGTCCCGTATTCCCTGGTTCTATCTTTAATACCTGAGGAAACAGATCCAGTTGAAATCGGGGTAAATTTTCACAACAAAAAGTGGGCAAAGTGATTTGTTGTATCTTCAAAAGCTACGGATCTAGATCCAGAAGAATCCATCATTACTGAAAGTATTATTTTTGTTAATAACTTATAATCTAATAATGATGTCAATGTGAATCCAAATGCTAATTGAAATCTAAAAATATAGACCGCTCGTACTGGCGTGCCGAATCACTTATGCGGACACCACGGTCACGTTGATCGCTAATTTCATGCTTCATCTCCATCGTCATCGTGCGTCTTTTCTTGTCACTGCCATTCTGACCACTCGCTTTCTTTGGCCCCACCACTACTCTATCTCAATCCTCTGATTGAGTTGACATAATAGTCGAGGGCACCTCAAGATAAAAGATGAACAGCAGAGATCATGTAGCCTCTTATTGTGAAGTGGAGTTACATTTCCAGTTTCCAGTGCCTTGCTCACAGACCCTCCTGCAGGATGGAACACCGTGCTCAAAGGGAGGTTGAACCCTATTTTCCCAGGTGAACATCTCCCCAATCACCCTGCTTGGTTCATGTCTCTTCAACCCTGCAGAGTTCTCGGTTCCTCCGTTCCTGGATGTCTTGAAGAACACACACAGCACAGCTCCACCCGAGCATCTGGATCGCCAACACAAAGTCAAAAACCAGCATCAGAACCAGAAGAGCCCAGACAGAAAGCTGCACGACGCACACAACACGAGTATGGATATTCTATGTGCTGTATCAGTAGGAGTCTGTGTGTGTGTGATGTTTTGTATTCAGACTGACTCAAAGGCTCCCGTAAACCTACCAACCTACATTTCACCCCTTTGTGATTTCCACCCCAGCGGTTGTTGCTGATTATTATTTTATTTTTTTCACTGTGTTTCAAAATGAAAGGATGAAAAGATGTATTATTGAGTTGTTGTTTTTTCCCCCAGGTCCAGAGCTGGTGATTAAGGGCAGAGCGTCTCTCAAGACTGTGCTGTTTGTCTACCTGTTTCTGTGAGCTTGTGGTCACTCATTCATTCATTCATTCCACTTATCCAATAATCCCTCTTTAACTGATTATATGTGTGTGTGTGTGTGTGTGTGTGTGTGTCAGAGTGTGCGTGCTGGTCTTGTCTTCCTGTTACCTGGCCTTTAAGATCATCTCTTTGGAACAGAAACTGCTGACGCTCAGCTCCATCAGCGAGTTTACGCACCAGCAGTGAGTTGAAAATGAAATGAAAACGCTCTAACGGCTCCACATAGAGCACCCAGAAACACTTCTCACCTTAGTTTGCAAATTATTTTACTGGGTTTTATTCAGGTTGTCACAGCGTTTGCACACATTTGGTCTTGTCATTGCACAATATGAGGTTACAAAAATAAGTGCGTTAAATCTTACATTATATATTCATGCTCTTCTTTCCTAATCACGGTCACATATTTGCAGTTTCCATCGAGTCGGCAGTGTCACATAAAGCACAGCACAATATTAATGTCCTGCTGCTGCCATATGAGATTAGATGATGTTTTATTTATTTTTTGTTCATCGTGATGTTTAAAGACGTATCAGAAACTTTGTGATACTGAACTGTTTGTTTTATTAGGAATAACCTTCTGTGGGACAGTGACATGAACTCAGAGCTTTTCTCTGAACTGCTGACCATCAACCTGTTGAAGCTGGAGAAGGTCTGTCTGTCTGTCTGTCTGAAATAAACCCTGTGATTGCGCTCATTAACATCCCCGCCTTTAGTCGAATGAGTCAGCTGGGCGATGTGTTCAGTTTTAATATCTACTGTTGCTTCAGACTAAATTTTGTGAGCATTTCCTGAAAGATTATGAAAATCAGTATGTAGTCTAAGAGACAGGGAATAAGAGTAACATATCTATGAATTTATCACTATGCCTTAAATTGGGAGCAGATTTAATCTGCAGTGTCCTAAATGTGATTCAGTTAATCCGTTGTCTATGAACAAGGAAATAGTGGCTAGTGTTAACAATAATGCTAATGTTTTGTCATCTGTCTAAATCTTTATTTCATGCATAAAAAAATCCAAAACTTTGAGAATTTTTTTTAATTATGATACTCCAACTATCCAATCCCAACACAGAGGATTAACAAAAAAGCATGTTTGGCCTTTATGCAACATCCGTTCATCAACACAAAAAAGAAAGCTGGAGGTTTCCAGAAGACAAGTCTAACTAGATCCTCACTGCTGTTAATCCAACATTTATAAGTCAACAATCTGCTCACGGAGAAGGGTGGACGCCATCTGAGCTTGTTTCTCATCCTTCAGTCTGCACTCACTGTGTCTGAGCAACATTAACATTTCAGACAGATCATGCAGCCCAGTTAACACAAACTCTGTTCTCCTAGGTACAGAAGAACCTGCAGAGACTGCTGGATGAAACTGCATGATTTCACTGGATGCCACTTCAGTGAAAAGTGACATAACATTAGGCCATGAACCATTGTTTAGCATCCAACTCTGGTGGCCACTTGCCCTGTAACTAAACCCAACATCAATGTCATCGTGTACCGCCACGCCACGGAGTCTAGGTCAGCGCATCCGGTAACAAGCCAGACCATTGGACGGCAGCAAATACGAGCTTTTAAGCTTTTATTAGGCAGATCTGTGATTACAGGCCAACTAACATTTCATCAGAAACCAAATCTCTGGTAAATAGCATCGTAGCCTGTTAGTAGTAGTATATCAGATTGATGCAAATGTAGAAGGAAAACTAGTTTAAGGGCGCTGACATGTCTAGAGTTCAGATGTAAAAGGCAGTGCATGTTGTATTTTGGTATGCTGTACAGATACTGTTGCTGTATTTCATTTCAAAGTAGTAAATATTTGCTCAGTGTTCTCAGTACTGGATTTATCTGCTGACTTTAGCTTGTTCAGCTAATCGCAGTGAAGTACTTGGTCGGCCAAAGAGCAAATAGAAAGAAAAATGTCCACGTTGACCCCCTGGATGGACACAAGGGTCATCCAACTATGGCCGAGTCATCAGAGAACTTCTGAAGACGACAGAACTCTGTGATGTAAAGGGTGAAGAGGAAGGGAGAGAGAACAGTTCCCTGAGGTGCCCCAGTATTACTGATCACCCTGTCTGACACGCAGCTTTGCAGGCATACATGTCTGCCAGTCAGGTAATCAGTAATCCATGACACAAGAAGGGCTTCAACCTGCATCGCCCAGTAGAGCCGGCCTGATGGTGTTAAAAGCACTGGAGAAATCAAAAACATTGTTGCATTTATAATTAGTTGAAAGGTCTGTTTTCACACTGTGATTTCTTCACAAAGCGAACTTTCGGAGGGAAGCGTGGCTGAAGGGTGCGCTCCTCGATTGGACAAAGTAGAAGGGGAAGTCCCTCCCGCTCTCATGTTTGGTTTGGTTTGGAGTGCGCCAGTGGCGCCTGCTGGTCATCCAAGGAGGGGAAGCTCATGTTTTTCTGGCCTACATCATAAATGTTACAGTGTTAAAGTAATCCTACCCTCTACCCATCATGCAATGGGGGGTTTCTAAGGTGACCTGTCAACAAAAATGGCTGCTGCTGCAGGGAACGCTCAACGGCACAAGTGAGTATACTGTTTGAATTTCTACTGAATATATAACTTTCAAATAGATTGCTTTTTTTATTATCATATATAAATATATATATTATTAATTTAATTGCATGTTATTCCATCTTTAGACTTTATGTATCTCAGAAGATTTCGCTTGTTCATCAAGGAAAGATTATGCACAGGGCAAACCTCGAAATATAAATTTATGTGTTGTGGAACAGTTAACAGTGTCGTCTTACAGCAATAAGGTGGCTTTGAATACAGACCTACATCGCTGTAGAGCGGTTTGCATGTTACCCCGGTGTCTGCTTGGCTTTCTCCTCCTCCCACAGTGAAAATACTGGAACTGGTGACCTTAAATTAGATGTAGTGAGCGTTTGCCTCTCCTGTTTTATCCCTGTGGGGGATTTTCAGTGAGATCAATGAATGTATTTTAGTGTAAAAACCTTGGTTCACAGTGTGTGGTTGAACCAACTGTCTCTTCGTCTTTCCTATGAGGCAAGGCTCCCACGTCGCAAAGTTCTCGAGACGACATCCCATGATCCCGAAACTGTATGTGATGCCATGGAAACAGGACATGGTGAACCAGAGGGTCCTCATGAAGGTATACCAGAGAGGGAAACAGGCACACTGTGTGAAGATGTTTAATCACTTTTACCGTGTGTGTGTGTGTGTGTATCTGTGTCTGTGTGTGTGTGTGTGTGTGTGTGTGTGTCAGAATGCAGCTTTGGCAGAGATACCCGTGGTTCCCCATGGGGAGTCTTTGTGGTTTTGTGGTCAGGAGCGTCTCTGCCACAATCAGGACTCTTTAACCTCCTCTTCCTCACCTCTCATCCAGACAGGACTGACAGCTCATCGCTCCTCCCACTTCTCCAGGTTAAAAAAAAAAAAGAAACTCAAACTTTTTTGTCTATTTTAACAAACATTTTTGATAATGTCTTAAATCATATGAGACCAAACAAACCAGTATATTATATTTCCATTCCTCGTCCACTGGTGGGACATGTGTTGATCCTCTGTTTCCCTACAGGTACAACAGCTCAGTGGTGACAACCAGATGCCTCTACCAAGCCTGAAGGCCCAGACAAACACCAGCTAGAAGGCATTTGGCGAAGACATACCCCCCCTCCACAATGATGACATCTTTTCCTGCCTTCCTCTGCCTCTGATGGGCTCAACATGGCAAAAAAAAACAAAAAAACATTTGTAATCGCGCAAAGAACTCTGACTGGCTTGATAAATGTTATCAGAGGGAGCCAAGTTGTTTAGTTGGGGTATCTCATAATGTATCTAAGGTTATGCTACTTTATGATTATTAAATAACACTTATAGTTATCATACTGTGAATTATTTATTACTTGAACTCATGATTATGTAATAAATATAAGCTGATATACCGGTACATATATAAGTAAATATGATGACATAATTATTAGAGGGTTCCTAATAAAATTCCTTGATCTTCCTGATACAAAATAAAACCTGATCCTCAAGTCAAGTTAACAATACTATCATTGTAATACATGCAATCTTAGGGTTGAGATAAGTGGCTACGCATGTTTAACTGGTTCCTGACTGTGCCTGTATTGTATTTATTGCCCAGTGATCCTCTTTGGCATTAGGCAAAAGACAAAGGACACAGTTGTTCTTCTCTATGCTAATTACACACACACACACACACACTTCACCTCCCTGAGTACCAGTCTGGGCCTCTGAGAGAATGCGTGTGACCAGTAGTGATGATAAAATGCTTTGTGTCATGCTACCACACACGGACACGCACGCACGCACACTCACGCGTAATTGTTGAGGTCGATCTATCATAATAAAAAGGTGGATTTGCCACAATATACCTACGACAAACAGATTTAATCCTCCAACCTGATTTCAACCCTCAAATTACGCTTTCTTGTCGCCGGCATGCGCGTCAGGACGCGCTCTAAAGTTTGATGCGTAATGGACACCGAACATTTCGTCTTCCTCCTCCTCCTCCTCCTCTCAGCCGTGCCACCGACATGCTCGGATGTCTCTGGAGTCCAGGGAGAGGAGGAGAGGAGGAGAGGAGGAGAGGGGGGGGGGGGACAACAAGGTGTTTGAGTCATCTGAGGGGACGATACTTGCCAAGTCAGTGATGAACGAACGGATGACGGACTGAGAGAAAGCGACGCGGGGACACAGTGAAAGGGTGTTTGTTGTCTTTTACGCACTCCAGTGCGCCCTGAAGTATTTTACGCACTTCAGTGCTCCCTGAAACATTGAGTTAACAGCCGGACTAAACTTTTAAAAACTTTTTAATTTGGACTTCAGATTTCTGACGCGTGTTTGGAACTAAATGCTGCTGCGCCGTTTCCTGGACCTCGCTCTGGTTTTGGATCCAGTGTTTAACAGCTACTTAAAACTCGTCTTCATTGAACTTGTGACTCTTCAGGCGGCATGTCGGGAAAGAAACCTTCCTTGATGAGCCGCTTTCGGGTGGATCTGGTCACGGAAGCTTCGTCTGCTCCGGGTTCGACTCCTTCCCCGTCCTCCGCCGAAGCATCCAAGCCTCCGGAGGAGTCCAAAAGCCGCTTCAGGATAGTTGGATTCTTGGATCCTGGCGCTCTGGGTAGCGCGACGGACATCGGCCTCCCGCCTGATGTGTTCAACGAGCCGGACGCGGCGAGGAGCGACTCCGTCAGCCTCCATTCAACAGGGACGGGTCACACGCACATCTCCGACTCCCACTCCAACACCTACTACATGAGGACCTTCGGGCACAACACCGTGGAAGCGGTGCCCAACATCGACTTCTACCGGCAGACCGCTGCGCCCTTTGGGGAGAAGCTGTCCAGACCGTCGCTGTCGGAGCTGCACGATGAACTTCATAAAGTAACAAATGAGCTCATCGTGACACCAAATCAAAAATGTTCCATTTAGATGCATTAATAAATTAGTTTGGGACGAAGTTAGACTTTTTACATAAATTATATTTGAGTATACCATGCAGTGTTTGGAGAAGTCAAAGAGGTGGTCCAAAATGCAGTAGATGAGTTCCTGCAGGCCCGAGTAATAATAAAAAGAATCACAATTTATTCCAAGGCGTGCAGACACTATAAATAATAACTTTAATGCATTTTAAAGGCAGCAGAAGCATCATTGAAGTAATTGCTTGGTGTCAGTATTTAGTGCTTCACAGCAGGTCATAAACATAAACCCCCTTATCTAACATCTGACACCCTGAGTGGGCCGTGACATCATGACCCGGCAGGCTTCCCCTGCTACGATCCCACTCCTCTGATACAATAGGTATCTGTGACGACCAGTACGTTGCACATTGATACATTAGTGCTCTCTTTACAATGAAGTCAGTCTGATTTAATTGTAATGAATGTAATGTTTGAAGATTGTGGGGATTTCCTTAAACAGTGTTAAAATGAAAAACTTGTATCAACGCTGTCAACATTTTAAAAAGAGTTGTTGTTTTTACATGGCCATGTTGCTTATTATATTTGTAAGTTTTCCTAAACAAAGCTTCTTTGTGATTTTGCAATTCATTACATTGGATAAAAGCAGTCAATTAGTCTAAACTGATATTCAGTTCTGTGATACGGTTTATTGATTTTTCCATAGATCAAGAACTATTTGTGATTTTCATCATTCTCTCTGATGGATTTTTGACCTCTTCCACCCTTTTCTGCTGGTCATCAGGGGCCACTTGATGATGGTCTGGCCAATGGAGAAGAGCTATCAGCTGCTGAGGAAGCTGCAGCCATGGCAGCAAAGGAGGCAAAAGGAGGAACTATCAAGTTTGGTTGGGTCAAAGGAGTCTTGGTTAGTATTAAAGAAAAATATTAAAGGAGCATTCTGATGCTTTCAACTGTCATTTTAAATTTGATCTGATCAGATAAACATTATTATTCGGAGAGAGGACCACACCTTGTTTTTGAAATTTAAAGTCATTTAACTTTGGTGCTCTTCTCCTACCTTGGGATTCAGTTCAGTTCAGTTCAGTTCAGTTCAGAGCTTTATTGTCCCACAAGGGGAAATTTGCTTTGCAGCAGAGGTCACAACAACAACAATAATACCACAGGACGACATGGAACATGTAAAGTAAAACAACAATAAAAACAACCTTAAAAAAATAAAAAATAAATCTGTCCTATCTCTGGGATGGAGGCCCTAATGAATAAACGCTGGTCCACATGAACTCAACTGGTTGTGTGTGTTGCAGGTCCGCTGCATGCTGAATATTTGGGGTGTGATGCTTTTCATCCGGATGTCCTGGATTGTTGGACAGGCTGGGATAGGTAACTCTAGCAGAAATGTAGGCTCCCTCTTGAGCAGCCAATAAAATGAGAGTTTTTTTCAACTTTTCCAAACCGTTTGTTTGTTTGTTTGTCTGTTAGCATTTTGTGCAACATGTTTAAAATAAAAAAAATATAGAATAATGACAGCTTTATCTTTTGAAACCCAAAGAAAATAATGATCAGTATCTGAGTTAAACCTGGCCGTACAAACATGTGATGCATAAGATTAAACAGAAAGACTGATAGCTATTTTTGCTTTTGCTAGGAAGGTAGCATGGTGAGTGAAAGCAATGTTTCCTTCTTCTTGTTCATTCTAATTGTTTTCACGCAATAGGACTGACCATTGCAATCATCCTGATGGCCACTGTGGTCACCGTCATCACTGGCCTGTCCACCTCCGCTATAGCAACCAACGGCTTCGTACGAGGAGGTGAGACAGAAATCTCCAACTCATGGAGATTTTTCCTGGGCTAACAACCAGCAATCAAAAACAATGCTGTGATTGACACAAAATATAGAATCACTAAGAAAATCAGAAAAAGGATCCTTTGAAAGTCATTCCTAAAATTCTACATTTCATAAACACTCGCGTTAACCAGTAGCACATGAACAAACATTGATTAGCACTGTGTGTCACCGCTGCCCAGGAGGAGCGTACTACCTGATCTCCAGGAGCCTGGGACCGGAGTTCGGGGGATCCATTGGCCTCATCTTTGCCTTTGCCAACGCCGTGGCTGTGGCCATGTACGTCGTTGGCTTTGCAGAGACGGTTGTTGAGATGCTCAATGTGAGAAATGCTTTGGTATAACCGTTCAAAACTGTCTATCTATAGTGAAAAGATTATCATGTCTTCTCTGCTTTGCTTGTCCTTTGCAGGATGTCGATGCTCTGATGACCGATGAACTAAATGACATTCGGATCGTTGGGACTCTGACCATCATTCTCCTGTTGGGAATCTCAGTAGCTGGGATGGAGTGGGAGGCCAAGGTAGGATAATGAGCAAAGCCTACTGTGGTGCTCAGGTGATGTTCCCGTGGCTAACAACACATATGAGCGAATCCCCCCAAAACTGATTTGTACACTTTAAAGTCAAACTACCGTTAAATTCTCCTCCATAATTTACAGTTTACAGTCAGCCTGTCGCAAATATTTTGTACATATGTCATGTATTTTTTAAGCGGTGGTACAACCTATTAGCACGTATTATTCATGAAAAGTAACTTCAAACCGGCTGCATCTCAACCATTTCACACTGGATCAGAATGCAGCCGACTGTGAAGAGGGTGGGATGAGGATCAGCACCATGAAGGTCCCGGTTCTCAACTGGAAAAGGGTAGATTTCATGTGGCACCGCAGTGAGCTGGCGTCTCATGCGGGGTGTACCCTGCCTCTCGCAGTGCTCCCTGCTGGAGCCTATCTCGCCCCCTGCTGAGCTAGGCTCCAGTCTTTCTCCTACGGCAGGTCGACTCATACTGAACCTACTGGGGTAGACTCCGCCTTCGTTTGCGTGTGTTTGGTTCGCCTTGTCTCCATTCGTGGGTTCAAACCCGAAAATATGTCGACTTCCGAGGCATTTTAAATCATATACTGTATAATTCGTGGTTATTATCTGATAATCATTATCATAATAATCATCATCATCATCAAGTTGTTCCGGATATGCCTATACAGTTGGATTGATTGTAATGAAGTTGGTGGAGTCGTTCATTTTCCTCTCAGGCAAAACATTAATACTAATATGGTTTATCAGATAAAAAATTGCCATCAATATCAACATATCACTTCTATATTGATTTCTCCCTGTTTCCTTTCTTTAGGCTCAGATTGTCCTCCTGGTGATCCTGCTGGCAGCTATTGCTAACTATTTCATCGGAAGCTTCATGTCCACCGAGAGCAAGGAGCCCATGGGATTCTTTGGCTACAACAGTCAGTCTGTGCTGCACTGCCGTTGACCACAATTTGGTTTATTCTGTTCCAATCAGTCACACATGTTCCAGTCTAATGTTTGCAGCATTAAATTACATTTGACCTGTGTATGTTTTGTCTTCCCCTCCTACAGCTGCTATCTTTCTAGAGAACATCGGCCCAGATTTCAGAGATGAGGAGACTTTCTTCTCGATATTTGCAGTTTTCTTTCCTGCAGCCACTGGGATCCTGGCCGGAGCAAACATCTCGGGAGATCTCGCTGTAAGATTTATGCTTTGCATATTCAATACAATTTGACTGAGGGTTGAAAATTAAATGTAGAGCAGCAATTAGCCATGCCTTTGCATTAAAACAATTTTCTGAATCTTGTTTTTGCTGCACCCAGCAGCTTCAGCTCTCATGTCGCAGTATTGGGATCTGCGGTGTGTATGTCGAGG
This sequence comes from Brachionichthys hirsutus, assembly GCF_040956055.1. Classification (NCBI taxonomy): domain Eukaryota; kingdom Metazoa; phylum Chordata; class Actinopteri; order Lophiiformes; family Brachionichthyidae; genus Brachionichthys; species Brachionichthys hirsutus. The sequence continues at coordinate 11,338,554 of NC_090900.1, read as the reverse complement.
TGTAGCAGGTTTTATCAAACTTTGAATTTGTCTCTTAGCAATGGAGACATTTTGGTCTGACATTTGAGGTCAAGACTATTTGGTTTCAGTTTTTAAGTGTTAATCACAATGAGAAAATGCTCAATTTTACAACACATAACTATATTGTGGTACATCCCAAGAATCAGTCCCAAATATCTTTGTTTTTTCTTCACGTATATTCTGACAGTTGCAAATCATTTTTTTCTATTTGTATGCAAAGATAAAGACACCTTTTTCAAACTGCTTTCATGTGTTAATCTCCATTCCTATCAGAATTATATATTTTTTTAATTGTTTGATTAGAGAAATTCTGCTGCATTTAAAACTCAATATACATTTGTTCTATATTCATATAATTATTTTTCATCTGAGCAGAAATAAACTCAATCTCATCATGTCTACATTTTAGGACCCTCAATCAGCAATCCCCAAAGGAACTCTGCTGGCCATCCTCATTACAGGAGTCACCTACGTGTTTGTCGCCATCTCTGCAGGTATTATGCCCCTGAGTACACCTAATGCTCAATAACTAAGAAACTCTGAAACTCAGCTTTGTCATGCAAGACAAAAACATCCATACATAAATACATACAATATATCCAAATGCTGTCGGGGTGTTCAACACGGGGCGGGGTTTCTCCTCCAGGCTCCTGTGTTGTCAGAGATGCCACCGGTGACCTCAATGACACAATAACTGACACGGTGAACTGCACGGATGCCGCCTGCACGCTGGGTTACGATTTCTCCATCTGCAAGGAGGGAGGCTGTCAGTACGGCCTGATGAACGATTTCCAGGTATCACCACAGCGCACAATGAGAACCTTTTTTAAAAAATCTATGATGTGAGTATACACACATCACTCAGACCAATCAGAAAGTAGGGTGCATAAAGGCCAGCACACATTGGTGATGCGTGGGTCAAAAGACCCACAGCCATTGTTTTCCATGGAAGCCCACACACTGGCGACGGTGCTGTGTCAGGATACAACGCTACTGTTTCCCTTCATCGACACACAGCAGCACGAGACAAAAGATGATTTCATCACATTCCCTCCTTGGGTTAACACATTCAGTCAGTTTGTCTTGACAGCATCTTTTGTTCAGATGTGTGCAGCAGCACGTTTAACTTCAGGTGTCACTTGATCCTATTTTGCATTGTCAGCATGTGTTAGCCTAAATATAATTTGCAAGACCAGGATAAGGCCAATTTTATTTTTATTTTTTATAGTTTTTATATTTCTATAACTGTGTGTTGGCACTTAACTATGTTGATTAGTATTATGAAAACACACACCGTATGTTGCTAATAATGTTAATAATAATGTTCTCTGTGAGCATAAGACACTATACACAAAAGTTTACTAAGTGTGATTTTGGTATATTTGTTTAAATATTCTTATATTTCATACCATTTATGAGTATTTCATCTCAATTTCATTTCATGCTGCGTTAAATATGCAGAATGTTTATTTTAAAGCTATTATCTCTCTGTCTTTGTGGAATTTAAATGTTTTTTTTTATTGATTCTAAATTCTCAAAGATGATTTAGTGTTGACACAATATTGAGTTTATATTGATGGGACTTCTCCTCAGTGTAAAAATACCTTGATCATAACAATAGGAATTAAAGGGGAAGCTGTTTAATTTAATCGTCCTGCAGAGACTGCTGCTGTGCTGTGTGTGTGTGTGTGTGTGTGTGTGAGAGAGAGAGAGAGAGAGAGTTGTTCCCAAACAAAGCAGCAGTGATAATAGTGACTGTTGTTTTGAGTCACGAGGTTCTTGCTGTTTGGAGACATAGCTGAATGAGAGCATTGACATGATCATCCTACACACACAGAGGAGCAGCGACACACACAGTCACACACGCACACACACACACACAGGCATCTATGACAACACAGCAGCAGTCTCACACGATTCACACTGCTAGACAATAAAACAGCTTCCCATCTAATTCCTGTTGTCAAGGTCTTCCCGCGGCCAGAAGTTTTGGGACATCCAACGCAGTCCCATAGCTTTTCTAACCAGCGACACTGTTTCTACTCATCCATTAGCCTTCTGACGCAACGAGCAAACACATTGTGCCATTAGAACACTGGAGTGATAGTAGCTGGAAATGGGCCTCTATGTAGATATTGCACCAAAAAGCAGACATTTGTAGCTAGAATAGTCATTTGCCACATTAGCAATGTATAGAAAGTATTTCAGATTATAGTTTAAAGTTATCTTCATTGAAAAAATATGTCAAAACATACAGACATTTCTGAGTGACCTAAAACTTCTGGCCACGGGTGTGCATACAGTGAGCGGAGATGTGTAGAATAAACAAAATTGTGCAAATGCACGAGTGTGTGTGTGTCTGTGTGTGTGTGTGTTATCCAGGTGATGAGTTTAGTGTCGGGCTTCGGACCATTGATCTCGGCAGGGATTTTTTCAGCTACTCTGTCCTCTGCTCTGGCCTCGCTGGTCAGCGCACCCAAAGTCTTCCAGGTCAGAAAATTCATTTTATATTCATTATTAAGTAACTAGCGACAACGTCACTTCACACAAACACGATTATTTTAAGGTTATATATATTCAATAAACCGGTTGCATCCTCAGCAACAAAAATGCTGGCTGGAGGAGGACGAATATGACTTTGTGTGGAAGACACAAGTTTTCATGGCTCAGTGAACACCATAACATTTATGTGAAATTTCTGGAGCTAGCACATTTTATTTTTCTAATTGCAAAGACAATTAGACTTTGCATCAAAAATCGGCAAACATTTTGAGACTTTCAGTTCCACAGCAAGAAGGTGACAGGTTCAAATCTGATTTGGGGCCTTTCTGAGAGGAGTTTGCATGTTCTCCCCCTGTCTGCGTGGGTTCTCTCTGTGTTCTCCGGCTTCCGCCGACCACCAAAAACATGCAAACAAAGTGAATTGGTTATGCTAAATTATCCTTAGGTGTGAATGTGTGTGTTTGTGAATGATTGTCTGTCTTTGTGTGGCTCTGTGATGAACTGGCGGCTTGTCCAAGGTGTGGTTGACTGCTGGGTGATAAAAGACACAGCGGTCAGGAAGATGCTTGAAGGGTTCCAACCGGTCTATTCAGGCCTGAACACACGTTCACACCCAAACTGTTTTCTCCATGAATTATGAATTATGCACGATATGCAAATGAAATGAGTGTATTCACTCTGCTCTGATTCCAGGCTCTGTGTAAAGACAACATCTACCCAGGGTTGGGTGTGTTTGCAAAGGGTTATGGGAGGAACAACGAGCCACTCCGTGGTTACGTCCTGACCTTCTGCATCGGCCTCGCCTTCATCCTTATCGGTGAGGCTACTGCACCCAAACACAAACGTTTTTTTTTTGCATGACTTCTTAACGCTCTTTTCTGTCGCTGTCCGTTAGCTGAGTTGAACATCATCGCCCCCATCATCTCCAACTTCTTCCTGGCTTCATATGCTCTGATAAATTTCTCCGTCTTCCACGCCTCTCTGGCCAATTCTCCAGGTAACGTACGTCACCTTAAATCTGATCTTTGGTGATCTTTTTATAAATCTTTCCGCCATCTGCCTTGTTTCATGCATATGTGTCTCTACAGGATGGCGCCCCAGCTTCAAGTACTACAACATGTGGGTGTCTCTGGCAGGGGCCATCCTGTGCTGTGTGGTGATGTTTGTCATCAACTGGTGGGCAGCGCTGGTCACTCTGCTCATCGTCCTCGCTCTCTACATCTACGTCAGCTACAAGAAACCTGGTAAGAAGCAGCGATCTCACGTTTTATCAGTTAGAAATGTCATCAGGTGAATTTCATGCATTGGTGAAAGAACATAAATTCAATCTAGATTGAAAATAATCCTGCTTCTGTCATTATGGAAAATAAAACATTGATTATATATAAAAACAAAGCCTGATTCCAAATGCTCAGTGTCGGATTCTGCATCAGTAAATTTGGTGGCCTTTCTTTAATCTGACATGAAGCAGATGAGAGTAATCAACATTGCCATGGTAACATGGTAACATCAACATAGTGTTTAATATCCCCTCACAAGATTTTATTTTGCTCTGCTTTCCAATTCTTCCGATTCACAAAAACACAGTTAAGATTTTTAATTTAGGAATTTGTATTAAAAGATTTCTGCAGTTGTGTTTAATCCCCCTAATGACGAGACATCAATGTGCTGACACACACAACTGTATCTCCTGCTCCATGTTATCAAAGCCAGCTGACAGAAAATGCAATCACTTTATTAACATTGCTTAAAGCATTGCATTCAATCATTATAGAAAAGTATATTGAATCATAATAACCTCTGGATTGCAATTTGTAACATCACCAGAGTCTTGTAACATATCACTGAGAAAAAGATATAGATTAGATAGACGAAAGCTAGATCCTAAATATCTTTCAAAAATATTTTCTAACGACATTCACAAAATGTGTACGATATACATCTGCCATGTCAAATGAGCACATTCCTAATATTTTAATGAAGCCGTAACCTCCATTGGCTCTGGCTTCTGTCACTGAACCGTGAGGGTGAAATCTCGCTTCTTCTGTTTCAATCAAAGTGAAGCTGCAACAAATCCAGTGTTTCTTGATAAAATATCACAAACCAGATACTCAAACTTCACACAGCTCTAACCGCTTTGGCTGCTGTTCCTGCAGATGTAAACTGGGGCTCGTCCACTCAGGCTTTGATCTACAACCAGGCTCTGACTCACTGTCTGAACCTCACTGGGGTCGAGGACCACATAAAGAACTTCAGGTCAGCTCCGGGGCTAAATGTAGGCTCTGCAGCACCAATTCCAGGCTCTTCCTGCTATTATCCGATTTACTAATCCTATTTTATGGTACATGAGAGACAAAAAACGTTCATTAGCAATTGACGCAATTTCATAGACAAATGAAATGAGGTTAAAAGAAGCCTTCAAAAATGTCCAATTGAGTTTTGATGCTTAGCGTGGCGTCTCAGTGACTTATCTCCATGGTTACAGGCCTCAGTGTTTGGTGCTGATTGGATATCCAAACTCTCGTCCTGCTCTGCTTCAACTGGTTCACTCTTTCACCAAGAACGTCGGCCTCATGGTCTGCGCTCACATCAGGACTGTACGTACAGATAAATGCTTCACCTGATCGGCATTCATTGGAATCAAAATCCGCTGGAGGTTTAGAGGAATCTTACTCTCTGTGTCTCCCTTAGCTGAGCCGGCGGCCAAATTTTAAAGAGTTGTCTCAGGATCACGCCCGCTGTCAGCGCTGGTTAAGTAAAAAGCGCATCAAGGCATTTTATACTAGTGTTATCGCTGACAACTTGAGGCACGGGACACAGTTTCTCCTGCAGGTAGGAACACCCACAAGCCCAAACCTCTACAATACATCGTTTTATCCGGTTGCTACATCATGCAAATATATCATTATATTCATTATTTAAAATACTGCCATTGGGAGAAGGAGATGACATTTTGTCTTAATTCTGTTCTCGGTCTTCAGGCTGTCGGTTTGGGTCGTCTTAAGCCCAACACTTTGGTAATGGGTTTCAAGAACAACTGGAGCGATGGAGACATAAGAGACGTGGACATTTACATCAACACTATACAGTAGGTCATGATGCATCTTTTTAAAGGGGACTACATATATATATATATATATATATACATACTAGTTATGAGTCTGCAGACGATACTGATCAACCTGCGAAACACAACTAAGGGAAAAAGAACCCCCATATGTACCAGGAAGCAGTAAATAAAACATCTGCCTAACTTCAGTTTATCTAGTCGTGTCTGTGTGTTCAGTCCTTAAAAAAGAAAAGAAAATGTCATGAAAAAAAAAAACATTCCTTGAGCTCATAGAAATTAAAATAGAAGATGCTTTTGGATCCAAAAATTCTTGACAAAGCCGTTTTCTTCAGCAGCGAGACAACACTATTTCTGCTGTGTTGCAGTGATGCCTTTGACCTTCAGTTTGGAGTTGTAATCCTTCGACTGCAGGATGGACTTGACATCTCTCACATTCCTGGACAAGGTACATCAATCTTTTTCTACGCATCCCCCCTCACATATACCGACTGCATAGACGGCAGCTGTCTCTGTCTGTGCTAATAGATGAGCTGCTGTCATCCCAAGAGAAGCCGCCAATTGGCCATACAGAGATGGTGGTTTCTGTCTGTCCCCCTAAAGACTCTGACTCTGACTCCTGTCCTTCAAAAGCCACCAGCAACCAGAGCAGCCCACTCATTTTGAAAGGTAAGCAAGGTCATCATGACGCAGACAAATGTGAACACTGCTCTGGAACAAAAGCAAGACCTGAGAGATAAGGGTGTTTTCAACATTTCAGCATTCTAGGCTTAAATTAGCTGATAGATTTAATTTACACTTCGTAAAATAGTTGAACTGGTGGCGAAGAATAGCCCTACACATACATACATACACACACACACCTACACACACAGTGCATATGTGCTCTCTGGTGTGGTCCTCATGTGAACTTTTGTATTCAAGGGAGATGTCGTGATTGCAGCTGGCGTTGTTTCTGTGCTCTGCACCTTGAGACCTTGAGAAGAAGCTGCCCGTTATCAGTTCACAGCAGTTTCACACACACACACACACACACACACACACCTACACGCCTAGGCTGACCCCTCTCTGGAGTGTATTCCGTCCATTCCAGTTACAGAGACACTATATATGTTTGTGTACTTTGTTATTTGTGTCTCTTTTCGATGAGTGTGGTGCACCCTTAGAATAAAATCTAGTAGTGAAGAGACTCAGATGTATTTCTGTGATTAAAGAATACCTGCAGTGCATATAATTATTTAAAAAAAATTTACCAAACAGATCTCCGAAACACAGAGCCTTCCTTTATTAGATTAGTGTCATCGTTATTTGGTTGGCGCGGCCCGCTTAATTTCATCAGAAGGGGTTGTTTGACCTCTGATCAGCTCCTTTTTTTATCTGACTTAGGGGAGAGAACAAGAGCATTTTTTAAATGTCTAAGTGTGTCTTTAACCTTTCATTTTTTTTGTATTGTGTCATGTAATGCTGTCAGCTGCTGAGACCAAGTCTCCTCTGAGCCTGGCCGACCAGCGTCTGTTGGAGACCAGCCTGCTGTTTAAGAAGAGGCAGGGCAAAGGAACCATAGATGTGTGGTGGTTGTTTGATGACGGAGGTCAGTGTCTACAAAGATGACTCCCACTTGCTCAACACGTTTCTTATTGCGTGAACATGCTGCAGGTTCAACAGTTAAGAGGAGACGCTTTCAGTTAAACGTGAACTAGAATCAATAAGGTGCTTGTTTGTGTTTGCAGGTCTCACTCTGTTGATTCCCTTCCTGCTGACCAACAGAAACAAGTGGGGTGGCTGCAGGATCCGCGTCTTCATTGGCGGGAAGATCAATCGAATCGACCACGACCGACGAGCGTGAGTCACGCAGCCTATGGCCGTCTTCGTTCGACAAATAAGGTGCATGGGAGAAAGCGCCCTGCAATGTTTTTACTCTGCCTGCTCACTGTGGCATGTGTGTGTGTGTGTGTGTGTGTGTGTGTGTGTGTGTATCCCATCAGGATGGCCACGCTGCTCAGCAGGTTCAGAATCGACTTCTCCGACATCAACGTCCTGGGAGACATCAACACCAAACCCAAGAAGCACAAGTACAACCTCTGATGGAATCTGCGGCTCCCGACGTTCATTCAAATGTGTTGCGATTTGATTTTTATTCAGGGAGCCGATGTGACACTCGCCGTGTCAAAACGCGGTGACAGATCTATTGAATCTACCAGAAAAAAGCTGCACTTCACTTTTAAAAATCAAAAGGGAATGATGGTTTCATGGGTTTTAAAACTATTTGGATAATATGATCTGTGAAAAGCATTAGTTGAATTGCAATCGGAGGATGAGAGGGGTTTCAGCTGAGTACTTGGTGATCGTGCTGTAAACACAGCGTTCTCCCTGTGTCGGTTTGCAGTAAGCTCTCCTTCAAGGAGCTGATCGAGCCCTACAGGCTGAAGGAAGACGACATGGAGCAGGAAGCTGCGGAGCGGCTGAAGGCCCAGGAGCCCTGGAGGATCACTGACAATGAGCTGGAACTCTACAAGGCCAAGGTCCGCCCTCGCACCGCAAGCACATCGGCTCGGACCGGTTGCACCGCTCTGTGAGGGAGGCATAATGAGAACTTACTGTGTGTGACTTTCAGAGCAACCGTCAGATCAGACTGAACGAACTGCTGAAGGAACACTCCAGCGCCGCTAAACTCATCGTCATGTAAGAAGTCGAGACCGTCCTTTCAGTTTGCCCTCTTCATCATAAATATCAGATCCTGCTGAATATAATACATATGTTGTCATTTGTTTTGTGTTGCTGCTCATTGATTATTTATCATGATCTTTATCATGACTTCTGGGCCAAACATTAATTTGTTAATAAGAGTATAATATTGAGCCTTTAAACAAAATCAGAATCAATCATGAAGAGCAAAAAACAAAGAATCAGCTGGACTTGCTTAGGTTTGGTGGAAGACGTTTCACCTCTCATGCAAGAGGCTTCTTCAATAGCCTGTACTTGAGTTAATGTACTTAGAGTAAATGTACTACTACTGTATACTGGTTTTAGGGGCACCTGGAATTATTCTGACATAAAAAACAAACAAACAGGAGAAATTATTATAAATTTATACAATATTTATAAATGGTGTATTTTCTGTCCTAATTCTCATTCCGTCTTCATTTCTCTTTGTGTGTCTGTAGGAGTCTGCCTTTGGCCAGGAAGGGTACGGTGTCCAGCGCCCTCTACATGTGCTGGCTGGAAACCCTGTCCAAAGACGTCCCACCTCTGCTGCTGGTCCGAGGAAACCACCAGAGCGTCCTCACTTTCTACTCCTAACCCGCACTCATACAAGTGTTTACTGACAACTCACACACAGAGTGACTTATTACCCATGTTAATGTATCACAGTATTGTACCTTCAGCTGAACAGTGAGACTCACTTTTAATACAATGGTAACCAATGAGTCAAAACCAATCATCATTTTAGACGTTTCTCTCACCTTCACTAACAACAGGATGGATTCTCTTTGGCTTTTATGTGATTGAATAACTGCAAGATGCTTTAACTTATTTTTTTTAATAGTTTTATTTATAAATAATGGCCAAATCATGATGAATCATTTGAAGATGTTCAGCAGACATGTGATTATGAAGAAGCATTTTTTTTCACTGTGTTTCATGCAGCAATGCTTTCTCTAGCGACATTATTTGATATATTATTTTATTAAAAAATAACTAAACCACATATTCATGTTAAGTCATTTTTGGATGTCTTTATATTTTTGACTATATGAATCCTTTTAGCTTCCCTGGACCTTAAGAGTTCTGCCTAGATAAACAACTCCAGTAGTTTTCCAATGCTTTTCACCAGAGGAGCGTTGTGATTTTGCATCATCAGTGAAAGAGTGGAGACAAGACCAAGCAGAAAAGGATTAAATGAAAATAAAATGAAGTGAAGAAGCCTCTTGGATGAGGCTTGAAACATCTATTTCCTTCTGTTTTTTTTCTGCTTTGCGGGACACGGTAGTTGCTGGAGCCTATCTCAGCTTGCTGTGGGCGAGAGACGGTGCACACCCCGAATGCGTCGCCAGCGCATCGCAAAGCCACACAGACAGACAACCATTCACAACTCATACACTACGGACAATTTGGAGTAATCAATTTACCTAAATTGCATGTTTTTGGGGGAAAACGGAGAAAAAAGCAGAAGGAGCACAAGTGGAAGGAGAAGGTGGAGGCCTCCAAATCTCAGCTGGAGGAACTTGAGGTCCAGATCCTAAAAAAGAAAAATCATTAGTGGTACAGGAGGCTGTTCAGCAAGTTCCATATCAAGGGTTAGAAACAGAGAACTGATCTCGATCTGAAGGACTGAATAGGCCTCCATCCACAAAGACTGAAGATTCAACTCTTACCCCCCTTAAATGTATTATTTCTCTGTATTTTTAATCATCGCTGCCAAGGAGGTTTTGTTTTCGGCTGCATTGGTTTGTTTCTCTGCTTATCAGTTAGCAAGATAACTCAATAAGTTACAGATGGATCATAATGAAATGTTGGGAATGTTACCAGGAACAGATGATTACATTTAGGTGATGATCCGCAAGAGATCCTGGATTCTGGATGACTGAAGAAAATAAAAACCTTTATTCCTCAGAAACTAAGAAAAAGAGCATTTTTGTAGTTGTATTATGCTTTGACAATTTATAATTACCCAACACACAAAGAAAATTTTAAATATATAAACCTAAATACTTTTTTTGGACTGGAAATGTAATGCACATGTTTAACATAGTTTGATCTTAAGAAATATTATGTATAATAACAATCACCGGACCAAAATTAGATTATTTAGTCAATTTTGGAAAAGCAGAAGATAAGGAGGAAGAATGGGTGGAATAAATAAAGGGGGAAATGAAGGTGGAGCCTGAATATCTTTGGGCAGAGAATGAAGAAGAGGATGACAAGCCTGCAAAGTAGGAATAGATGAGGGAGGGGGGAAAGTTGCATAGGAAAACCTGTGGAAGAGTAAGGAGCTGTGTGGCAACTGGCAAGGTGGACGAAAGGCTAAAGCAAGGCTGAGAGAAAGAGCCAGATCAAATGTCAGATCATTTATCATCATAGAAGAAAATTACATCGTTTTCCGACAGCATACTGCAAAGCTTTTACCGCTCAAACAAGGTACACGCTCTGCGGGGACAATCACTTTCACCATGTGCAGCTCAGGTATGGATCCTACTACGACAAAGGTATGCCCCCAACTTACCTTGCATGTGATTGGCTGTTATCGAATAGGTTGATTGGATTGGTTGGGTTAAGTAATTAAGCGTGACGATTGGTTCGGAAGGAAAATTCTGGATAAGCCAATCAAAGACAGCGTAGGGCGGGACAACGCAGACCGGAAGCTACGAGTAGCAGAGGGAAAGGTGAGTATTTTACAGTTATTCACCCGAAACTGTTCTGTGTTGTAATTTTACTAGTTAAGTTGTTAATTCCCATAACAACACGGGACGGTCAGACCGCGTTCCCATAACAACAACACGGGACGGTCAGGCCGCGTTCCCATAACAACAACACGGGACGGTCAGACCGCGGTCCCTGCTGTAACACGTGTGAATCCGTGCTGTAACATTGAAGCCATTGAACCTGAGGGGCCCTTTAGAGCCACAGGTGCGTTCACGGACCCCCCATTTTAATACATTTGTATTTCCTATACTTGATTGTGAATACGTTTAGATCGACAGTAATAGAAAAAGTCCTGCACTATTTGTGATAGTTTTATCTTCATAATATGAAAACATGTCTCTCGAATTCTCAATCGCATTGGTTTCAGTATTTCACACAGAGGTTGAGCCGTTCGGAAGAACTTCACTCATGGAGGTTGTCGTCAGGGAGAGCTACATGTTGCACCAACCTGAATCGGCACAGTTTTATTTATATTTAAAGTCTGTATTATTATTTTTTTTGTCTTACGGTCATGATTTCTTTCAGAATTTTATGATCTCTGGCTCACCAGATCCAGACCAGAATTCGATGAGTGGGTAGATGCTGGGTGATGAGTGGGTGGTGCTAATGCTAACGTTATGAAACCCTCCTCCCAAATCAGGCAGCCAGAATGACGAGCTTGCAGCTGAGCGTGAATGAGGAGATGGTGGAGAGGTTCCTGGACGCTGCAGCCACAGGAGATCTGACCAACGTTTCCACGCTGCTGTCCCGTGTCCCGTCGCTCATCAACCAGAAGGGATCCAGAAACTGGACCGCGCTGATGCTCGCCGCCCGGAATGGACACTTTCCAGTGGTGGAGATGCTGCTGGCACATGGGTACAGGGAACTCTGATAAAACTGTACAGCGCCAAGAATTCTAAGTGTGAAAGAGGATTTAAAAAATGACAGAAATCATTACATATTTCATGTAGTGTATGAATTTAAAGCAGCGTTGATGCATATTTCACAGCAGAAGGTGAGAAAACATTTATTAGCCTGTAGATAATAGCATTTATCCTGACAGAATAATGCAGTTTATATGGATTTATATTAATGAAACTGCCTTCTTGCACACTTGTAAGTATTTATTGACCATTTTACTAAAATGTTTTTAAACTAAACGGTAGCCTTTCATTCCCCCCATTTCTTCAACAGATATTTTACCCTCAGACAGACAAATCTGCTGCTTCGCTAATCCCTTCTCTTTTTACTTTCCGAGCTGTGACAAGTTCTCCGTGAACAGCTCGTCACAGACGGCCTACGATATCGCCAAGTTCTGGGGCCACAGACACGTCTCCAACCTCCTGGGCCGGACGGGCGCCGGCTGCCAACGCGTGCTGCCGGGCGCCGACCTCAGCCAGCAGGAGAACTACTTCAGCAGAGAGATGCTGCACCGTCGGAGCGAGAAGAGGACGGACAGCGAGTGGTTGGAGGTGCAGCGGCGTGACCCGGAGACGGTCTACATCTTGTTCTCCGACCTCGGCCCCATGGTCAGCACCATCCAGAAGGACGGCGGCGCGTCGGTATGTCGCTGAGTACAAATGCCATTCTGGATTTGAAGGTGCTGAACCGTCGCCACGGCGCCCAAACCCCCGCATGAAGCTTCCATTGCTTCTTATTCGAATAACTGAAGCATGGAGGCAGATGCACGTGTGATTATCGCCTGTTTTGACATTAAAATCTTTGTTTCATGAAGTATTTGAGTCAAACCTTTGGATTAAATAATAAAATGCCCGGTTATCTCCGTCCTGCAGTTGGTGATGGTTGTGATTCTATCTCCGACAGGCGGAGACAAAGCTGTGTCGGTTCAGATATGAGGCGGTTGAAGACCTTCTGCAGAAACCTGCGACTGCGCTCGTCTTCCTCGGAGTGAAAAAGAGGGAAAAGCCGAGCTCTTCCTCTTCCTCTCCCTCGCCCTCCTCTGCCTCCCGTCGGACGGAGGAGGGCGTCCGTGAGCCTCCTGCTTGGTTCGCCATCGGCGCGGATCACGACGCTGCCGAGCTTCTTAAACGCTGCAGAGAAAAGAACTGCTCCTTCCTGAAGTCGGCCAACAGAGACCTGCTGAACTTCAGCGAGGAAGAGGCTGGTGAGGAAGATACCGTAGCTGGTGCTTTTCCACCGGCGTCTTTCCTTGGACGTGATGAATCCGGTTGATATCATGCAACTCCTGCTGAGTTTTTATTAATGAACTGTTCTTCATCCTCCAGGAGTTGTGGCTCAGGCTCGCTCATTGTTGGCTTGGCACAGCCGCTACAGCTTCTGTCCAACATGTGGGGGCAGCACCGCGATCATGGAGGGAGGCTACAAGAGGAGCTGCATGAATGTGAACTGCCGGAGCCTGATGGGGGTCCACAACACCTGCTACCCACGAGTCGGTACGGCACCTCCAGTGGCTGCTCCGGAGAAGAAGCGTTTGTAGAATACGTGCAGATGGAGGTCTTCTGTCTCGTACCTGTTTTCAGACCCAGTGGTGATCATGCTGGTGATCCACCCCGATGGAAACCAGTGTTTACTGGGAAGGAAGAAGGTCTTTCCAGCTGGCATGTTCTCCTGTCTGGCTGGATTCATAGAGCCTGGTAATTCTAACGCATCGCATTTAGTTAAGCCTTAGCCCCTGTAATAGTTTGACTTTAGAGGGCTAGTTTTTCTCCTGTGATTGTGTGTACATGTTTATTTCCCTACAGTACAAATAACTTTATAAAAAATGAAATCATAAAACCCCCTCTCCTTGTCATATCCCTGCAGGGGAGTCGATCGAGGAGGCAGTGAGGAGGGAGGTGCAGGAGGAGAGCGGTGTTAAAGTCGGACCGGTTCAGTACATCTCCTCTCAGCCCTGGCCCATGCCCTCCAACCTCATGATTGGCTGCCTCACTGTTGCCATATCAACTGACATCAAAGTGGATGAGACCGAGATTGAGGAAGCTCGATGGTTCCCCCGGCAACAGGTACAAATATAAAACATCTCCTATTTCTGCTATTCTGTAACAGATATCACTAAATGATATAATGATGCAAATACTACTACTGCTAACGTGTGTGACAAATACTTTATGAAGGTATTATTCTTTGTTTTGCGTTACGCCTTGGAGTAAAACATTGATTGTTTGTCTGTTTAGGTGATTGAGTCCTTGCAGAAAGGCCCCCGTCCCGCCTTCACTGTCCCTCCCAGACAGACCATCGCCCACCAGCTGATCCGGCACTGGATTGGCATGAACTCTAACCTCTAACCTGAAGCACTTGACAGCCTTTGGGACTGACTTCAGATCAGCTTCATCATCTGCACAGATTTGTCTAGAATGCTGCAGCCTTAAAAACACTCAGTTAAAGGCAAATGAATATGCACCGTTTATGGCCTTTAAATCAGCTACATGTTCAGACAACACCGTTTTCCTTGTGATCCATTAAGTCTCAAACTTCAGTGGATGATAAATAAGGTAGTTCAATAGAGTTAAAAAAAATGTTAGTCATTGTTAATTTAATGGAACCAAAAATATTTCCTGATCAGCCTTTTGCGTAATGATCATAATTACCGGTAATACATAATACTTGAAACGAAGATATATTAGTACATTTCTTAATGCAATTCTCATTGTAGCATTCTTTTTGAAAGTGTACGTACATTATGTATAATATAACAGACGATGGAGCATCACCGGTACGGGTCACAGGCAGACGTCTTCATGCAGCTCCGCTGCCGAGTTCAACGTTGCACCCGCCACCAGCAGAGAATAATTCTATTTAATAAAAAATTGCTTGATAAAATAAAAGTGTTGGTTTTGTCAACACCAGCCTAAAGCTGGGCCGTTCTTATTGTCTTTTATTATCAAAGTATCATATAGGTATTTACTTTATTGCGGCTCAGATTCCAGATGTCAGTTCAGACCTGCAACTATTTTTTTTCTGGAATAAACATTTTGAAGAATTTAAAATTTCAACAGAACATCATGAAACTCCAGTGATGAGCCGGAAGAAAAGCATCATTCTTTGCCTGCATTTAATTAAAAGGGGGTCAAATGTCTAATTAAGAGATCCCCAAATCTGTCACCAACATTGCTGCTTAAATTAAAAAAAGTGACGTTAAAATGTTCAATTAAATCACGTTGACTCATGTAAGGAAAAAGTATTTGACTTGATAAGCTTCATGCTGCATAAACAGCATGTGTTGAATGGATCCCTTCACTTCAAGCCCGCCTTGATGTTCATTCGCGTCTCATTATCCCTGCGTGGAAAATAAATCATTCCGCACAAGGAAGCACAGAGAACCCATTTGTGTACCGTGTCTAACAGACGCTCGGTGAGCTCCGACTGTACAAGCCGAAATGACAATAACACCCACATTTTAAGAAAGAAATCAGACTCTCCTGTCAAAAGCACCCAAAACGTGAATCATCAGTGGTTCTCAACATGACCAGGAACAAAGCGTTGGTACATTTTCTTTTCTCTCGCAGAGTGAAAAC
Organism: Brachionichthys hirsutus; assembly: GCF_040956055.1. NCBI lineage: Eukaryota > Metazoa > Chordata > Actinopteri > Lophiiformes > Brachionichthyidae > Brachionichthys > Brachionichthys hirsutus. Next base: position 11,323,065 of record NC_090900.1, on the reverse strand, counting down.
AAGAAAGCAAGCTCTTTCTCTGTTTATTTTTCTCATTTCTTCAAAAAAAGCATAATTTCAACTCGTTTTTTTCCCTTCTTATAGAAAATGGAAACAAAAATTGCCATGTACAAACATTTAAAAATGCCTAACAGGAGAAAAAACAAAAAAAGGAAATAAACTGGCAATAAAGGAATCTTGAAACGCTGTACAGGTTAATGCGGAGATAATTCATTGTCTCTGCCTCGGTGCTGCTCATCCTCACTGATCACTCCCCGTTTATTTACACTCTAAACTGGCAGAAGTGTACGTTACTACCGCTGTAGACAAGAAGGCTGAACACCAGTACTTCATTCTGAAGTACGTTGAAGTATTTCTGGATTTCAGGACCTCTGGGCCTGCGCAACCTGTTTAAGGTGCAGCGTGTAGGATTCAGATGATCAGCATGTTAATGCTCAACATTTTCATTTCCTTGCATAGTGAGAATCCCGCTTCCTCCGACAAGAAAAGTAAAAGATGTCTTTGCAGTGGTTTTCGCCCGGCAACATGGGATAAGCAGGATGACAGCAAAGAGAATCTGCTTATTTGCAACAACAAAAAAGATGAGGAGAAACAGAACAAATAACATATATAGCATTATTATACTGGCGCTCTGTGACCACAGCCTGGACTGATGGAAGGTTCACGTGATTTTAAGAATCAGACAATCCTACAATCACACGTTTAGCTGTGAATTCCAAAAATGTTTATGTTGGATTTTAAAAATGGCATCAGATGCCGTGGATGAACCTTCACACGATGATCAGAAACCCCAAAAAAAGCCATTTTATCGTCAGGTTTGATATACATGTTGGTAATACACCTCATGTGAACTTATACTGGAGCCCAGAGGGGCTGACAGCAGAACGTTTCCCCTCCAGGAGCTGGTGACATTTACAATCAGTCTGTTAGGATGCGACTGTGGCTGGCACAAATGTACAAAGTCTCCAAAACACCTACAGAGCAAAGGATTAGTGGTAAATGTTTTTGCAATATTTCTAAGAAAAACATTTTTGCTGGCCTTTCTGCATATTTTCCTCACACCTGCAGACGTGCAGGACACAATCAAGTACAAAGCAAATCCTCTACCATCTGTTAACATCATGATTAAGGTCCAGACCTGCCTGAAACCTGAGTTTGGTACTAAATTCATTAGATATGTGACTTTTTAAGCACATACTATAAAGACATGACATGTTTTAAATATTCCATTATGCAAATTTAACAGACATGATAAAGTTCAGAAAAAAAACAAAAACAAAACCACCATACACTGAAGAACATCTGGCGACAGCTCAAAGAGCTGTCAGAATGGCTTCGAGGATGGACAGCTCGTATTTGTGCAGCAGCTCAAGCTGCGAGTGATCCAGGCTACCGCAGGTCTCGGACGAGCACCAGCTGATTTTCTGCCATTTTATTAAGTCCTAGTTTCATTTCAGTCCAAGTACAAACTTATCTTCTGTGCTTTCTGTTGAACGGCTGAACTTGAATTGCTTTAAGCGTTGCTGGATGCTTCTGAGAGTTAGAATCAGCTCAAGCTCAGCTTCATCGCTTAAATATCTCGGATCTCTTCGGATTCCGTTTCAAAGAGATCAATTCTGTATTTAGTGGGCAAGTTTTTAATGGTGAGGTGAGTTACTCTTTCTTTTAAATATCTTTAACGGTGATCAGATTTTGGTATTAGCATCGTCACTGAATAATGCAGATCAAGTTCTCGCCTAACCTCATCACTCTGGTACGAGGACACACCCCCCCCGTGCATCCACCGAGACTTGAATGTCTTGCGTGAGAGTCTCAGAGTTGCTCTTTCTCTCCTTACAGTAATTCAGAGGAACAAACGGATAATGATGCTGCAGGAGGCACAAATTAGCATCTTTTTTTTTTTTTGGACTGCAGAGGAGGTGCATAAGTCAGGGAGGCGAAAAAGAAAGTAAACAAAAAAAGAAAACTGGTCAAAATGAAATCTGGATTTATAAAACAAAAAACAAATATATATATATATATATATATATGCGCATTGGACACCCACGTCTTCCCAGTGAGTGATAGAAAGAGTCCCAGTGCTCTGGACCAGCTGTGAATGACGTTCTGACAAAACTACCAGGATGTGTTTTGCAGCCAGAACAGTCTTACAAGCTTCCCCAGTTCAGGAACCGCATGGAGCCAGGACAAACCAAACCGGTTTCATGAGGAGTCCCAGAGTGTTGGCTTGACGCTGGATCTGTGTGTGTGTGTGCAGCAGCAATGCGCCTATTTGATGCGCAGCAGCTCCAGCTGGTCCTGATACTCCGTGAACAGTCTCTGGAATCGCAGGTTCTCACCGATGACGGGCAAAACCTCGCGCAGCAGCTCCCGCTTAAGCAGACCCTGGACACAGAAAACATTAACACACACACACATCAGTACAGGGGCACAGCTAGCTGTCGCTAACTTGGTAGGCGTAGAAAGGATATCACATGGAGCAGAAAAGTAAAATCGAATAAAAAGAAGTAGTGAAGATGACGGCTAACACGAGCAAACAAACATTTGATATACTGATCAACAGCATATTAATAAAAATCAATCGTTTAATAGGAAAACATTTTTAAATAACTTCCAACTGCATTCTCTGACTGGCCTCTAAAAAATATTTGCCAATTATTTGTCTCAAATGTTTTGTAAATCCTTTGTCATAATCTCTGTTATTTGTCAAAATAAGAATTCATGGGTTCTATACTGACTTGTGTCGAGGCCAGCGTTTGCTGAATGTGTGATTGTATGATTACCACCTTCACGCCTGTCAGATGTTTAATAAGAGTTGGAATATGCCGCCAACATTTCCTGGCTGATTTCGGCGTTCTACAGTTTGAGTTGCTACATCCTCAGAATGTCACATCCCCGTCCGGCCTGTCCGCCGTGCTGTCACATGGATGCATTCCAGTTTTGTCACAGACCCTACTGCACCTTCGTTGCACGCAAACAGAAGGTTAAGCAGAATAAAGGCGCACCAGACCTGCGTCAAAAAACAATGTGAAGTAGAAACAGGGACATGCGGCTTTTGGCAGGACTGAGAGGACGGTGACTTTTCTGTGTAAAATGCAAACACTGTGAAAACATTTGAATATATAACAAATGCAACCAGCAGAGGGCGCCGCGTCGTACCAGAGTTGCGGGCTCCCAAGCTGTCGCCGCTGATTTGTGGACAGGACCCAGCAGCTCCTTACAGAGTTCTCTGAGACGATACTCTGAGCCTGGTAGGAACACACGATAACGCTTTAGCATTAAACTGCTTCCTGTCGGTAGAAACGTCACGCTAGACGGTGACGGCGCAGGCGCCGTACCTTCGTTGACGAGAAAACGGGTGTAGATGAGCAACCAGTAACGATACTCCTGCGCTGACTGCAGAGTCAGAGCTGATGCCAGCTGATTCTCCAGGAAGGCCATTGTCATGCTCTGCTGCAGGTGGTGAGGGGTGGAAGAGAGGCGGGACGCTAGACGACCGGCGCTGCAAGAACCACAGACAATTATTTTTTGTTTGTTCTTGTCGCATCTACTTTGGGGCAACAGAGAGATTTAAAACGACTCATACTTGAGGTTGCGTCCCTGCACAACAGCCAGTGGCCCCGAGGACACAGGTGCATCATGGACAGGCAGGCAGCTTCTGAAGTCGGCACACTGAACCAGAGAGTCCCCCGTATCGGCTATCAGGGTCCTGAGGGAGGATTAAAACAGGGCCTCATAGTTTAAGAGTCCTCTCACGCAAACTCGTCAGCAGCTTTATAAGTAGCAGCTCCTCCAGCGATGCGATTCTTGCTTATGTCTCACCACGTCTCCAATGCTGAGCTGAAGCAGTAAGACTTCCCATTGGACAGCCCGATGACCGGAACGCCCTGCTGAGTCAGCAGAGACTGAGACACTGTGATGTCAGCACCTAACAGCACAAACAACAACAGAACGACTGGATCATTCACTGATGTAAATGGGAACTTTAGTCTGTACTTTGTGGTTTAAGCCATTTAATCAAAATATCGGTTTTTGATTCAACTATTTAATGGATTACCAGAACTATTTACTTTTGTAAAAATGCAAATAAAACCGACACAAGTACAAATTGTTTCCTTGGTGTCTGTGATTAAAGTACTCTGCTGGTGTCAGGATGCGTTTAGCCGAAAAGAGCGAGCCTAGTCCTATCCCGTTTAAAAACAAAGCTTCTTACAGATCCAATAATTTTATTTAACTCAAAAGGAATACAAACTCAAAAATCCCTCATTTTAGAGGGCGTTATGCTGGAAAATGTTTCAACATCTCACCCGATAAAATGGTCAGCAGGGATTCGTTCTTCACCAGCGCCTTCTGCTTCCGAGCGTCCCTGCAGACAGACAGACAGACAGAAGGACAAGTCAAACCACGTCAGGCTAATCGTTGCTGCTTTTAAAAAGGTTTACAAGAAAACAAGCTTTTTATTAACCAGAATAATAGAAAACAAACTTGGAGCATGTAAACAATACGTAGGGTTGGGCATTAGGAACCGCTTCCATCGGAATCGTAAAGACACACACACACACACAATCACTATTACAAGTGTTATTCATAAATAAGACAAAATGTGAACAGAGACTTGTAAACGCTGTCAAATTATTAACTATTAATATTAATAGTTAATAATTATCATTTAATTTAATAGTCGTATAACATTCTTATCCAACAGAACACGCGAGCACCGACCAGACAGACAGCACCGCCCCTGCAGTCAGAACCATGACAAAGTAGGCGGAGCAGTGCAGCGCTGAAACGGGCGTGGCCAGCTGGATGGATGGGAGGAGCCGCCGCCCACATGACGAGAACACAGACAGCATCCTATCCTGACAGACAACGGCGAGGACATCGCTGTGGCAGAGAGAACACAGTAAAAAAAAAAAAAGATTTGCCGTTTATTTATTTAGAACTTTTAGAACAGAGAGAGCACTCGGCTCTATCTGCTTTCATCATGGAGCGTCCGACCTGCTGCCTGCAGCTGTGACCACGGAGCTGGGTAGCAGGGTGGTCCAGACTCGGCCATCTCTGGCGCATCGCACTTGACTGAGCTTCGAACCTGCAACCACCGACACCTCGTTCTCCACTTCCAAGAATATGGACGGCTCCATGCTTAACTAAACGACACCAAAGTTTATTGGTCAACAGGGAAGAAACTGAAGATGGGAACATCCATCATTACGAGTAGAGTAATGGATAAAGAATAAAAACTCCTGGACACATCGTTTCTATTGTTGCAGCTCATATTCGTCAACAATAGCTGCTCAAATTACATGAACCAAATGTTTTAGGAAGGTTTTTAGAGAGACACTGTGAAGTAGCATCCGTTTCAAGCTGAAACCTGTTAAATTATAAATCTAAAATTATATATACAGTAAATATAACATAACACATTATCACTTGAACTTGATTGTAATGGCACTAATCTTCCAAAGACAACCCCCACCCCCCCCCCACCCCCCACCAAACAAATCAAACTTTGTTCCACCTGCAGATTGAAAGCTTTCTTCATACTTGGAGTTGGAAGTTTGAGCGCCACTGCAGCAGCTGCAGCAGCTGCAGGCGCAGCCACTCTGCTGAGCTCCTGCTCTGCTGGAGGAGATATCTGAGAGGAAGAGGAGGGACAAAACACACTGAAATCTCAGTCGAACTATTTCAGCGCCATCTGCCCCAAAGGGCTTCAATGAGACCCTTTTAATATTACATACTACTTTACTTAAAGATATCTAATATACATACAATACAAGGCTCTATTGGTGTTAATGAGTGAATAAATGAATGAATATTAAATGTGTCGTCCTGTTTTTTTATGGATATCCCTTAATCATGGAGAGGAACACTGATTTAGGTCCATCCATCTGTACAATGGTCTTACCTGTGTGTATGTTTGGATGGTGAGAGCAGTCATCTTGTCTTTTCTGGGTCGTCCCTTCTTTCTCTTCTCCACCACCTCTCCGCCATCCATCAGCATGTCAGGTTTCCGTTTGCTGAATGACAAGTTTTTGTTGATGGCAGCCATCTTGTCCTCGCTGTCGCTGCTGGTGTCGTCTTTGGCTTTTAGGTCTTTCAGGGCAGAGGTGCCGTCTTTCGGCCTGCCAAGCCAACGGAGAAGTCAGAATTGATTTTACTCTTTCGTTTGTTTCACATTTCTTAACTTATACGAGGTCGGTCACCTGTCTAGAGACATGAGTCCAGCAGTGGAAGAGATGGCGGCTGTGACCCCGGGCGTGGCCTTCGACCTTTCTGTGAACCTCGAGTCCAAAGCTTTCATTGGCTCAATCTTGGAGGCGGAAGTGAGCAACAGGCACGGCTTCACACTAGAACACAGAGAAACCAGAAGTTCAGGAGAGAAAATCAAGTCAAAGCAAGTGGTGGATGATGAAGAGTCAGAGATATGTTCAGGAAGTAGACAGACACATAGAACAGCATCAAAAAGAGGAGCGAACACGGAAGTACCAATCCTTGTCCTCCAGGGCCTTTGTGGTGCTGGTGGGTGGAGGTGAGGTGAGCATGGGGTCATGGCTGGGCCTAAGCCCCAGAGAAGAGGCCGGTCCTGGGCTGGAGTCGGAGCTGAGCTGGGAGGTGAGCTGGTTGGACATGGACGAGCCGGAGGGCAGGATGGGAGTGCTGTTGAACAGAGCCGGCGAGAAATCCCTGCAGAGAAAGGGGGGGGGGGGGGGGGGCAATGATTTACTGCTTCTGAGACGATCACTGCTCGTGCTTCTCATCACATGCATCATCATCATCATCATCATCGTCATCGGGAGGAACACGTTGAAGGAGAGAGTCGGTACTGAAGTTCAGGAACAATGATACGTTTTGCTGCTGCTTCCTGTCTCTGTTGTTCTCTCTCTCTGACTGGGTCGGCAGACGTCTACCACATTAGGGCTCTGGATTCCAGAACAGAGAGCTGAGACCTGTTGCATCTCATTGTTTTGGAGGAGACTTGTGTTTCTATAAGTTTTTAGGAGTGCAGACAGGTCTGTCATCTCTTTCTTTTTAACAGGCAGACCGTTTTGTGTATTGCAGTGCAATAAAAGCATCTCGCTCTGTTAGTCGTTCTTATGCACCGCTCTCTGCAAAGTGAACCTCACTGAGGACGAAGCCAGGGTGTTGACTGTTAGAGGAACCGGAAGACATAGGAAACTGTGACAAGTAGCAGGTGATCGTCGGACGGGCCTTTTCTTGAATATTATTCAGTCAATTTGACCTTTGACGGCTCTATCTGAGACATAATAAAAAAAAAATTATATGTTGTTACAGATTAAGCCCCTTTTTGGCTTGTGTTAATTTCACAAAATCAAAGTAAATTTTTTTTTTGAAGCAATAAAGAAAATTCCAGCTGTTGCCTTTGGAATCTAAGCAGAACTTGAAAGATTCCTGTGCCCGTCAGTCACCACGTAAATTAATGTTTAGTCCGCCAGAGAAAATCAGAAGGTGTGTTTCGTGTTTACAAACCCTGTGTCCAGCTGAGCAATGCACAGTGGCGTGATTCGTCTTCTGCCGTCAGCCGTCCTCGTCTCCACTTGCTTCTTCAGAAGATTCTGCAAAGCGACCAAACAGAAGATATTGAAGCACCAAAAATATCTGTGTTTCCACAGCCTTTGAAGTAAAGATCTGGGAAAAGCAAGAAACAAAAACAAAAGCCTGATAAATATTTCAGTACAAACTTTATAAAGGATGCCTGAATGTGTTGTTTTCAAGTTGGCCTTCATAATTTATTTCGGCTTTATCTGACTTGGATTTCTTAAAGAACTTCATCTCCTTTATTTCCTGTAGCTTTGTCTAAATGTGTAAATATAATCAGTTAGCAACAGCGGCGACGTAAATGTTTCCTCGCAGACTGAATCTTCTACTGCAAACCATGCAGTCCGACATTAAACCAAATAAAATTTGTATACTACACAATAATTGGCCTCATCTGTTAAATGCCTGAAAAGAAGGCCATTTCGGAACAGATACCTTTATCTAAAAAAAAAAGAATAAGATCCACTAATGAACAAACTGCGATGATCATTTCTGTCAGAGCTCAGTGCTTCTACTGGCCCAAACCAACAGCATTTGACATTTATCTCAGCTCCCACCTTCCTGATGTCCTCCAGAGACTCTCCATTCATCACACTGTTGAGTTTGGGGGCCGAGGATTCAGGCCCAGCGGCGGCCTGTCCTGAATTAGCCTGTGCCGAGTTCTGTCGCTCCTGCTGGTATTTCAGCATCTCGGGGTTCTCGATGACGGTGGTGGAAAGCTGAGCCTCGGTGCTGGTTATAGCCAGACTCTTGCCGTAGATGTTTTGGTGGATGCTGTTCTGTATGTCAGAGGAAGAGATACGAGAAGTTTGGTTTTGGGTCTTATTGTGTTCTTTGTTTACCGACTGAAGACTGAATCCAAACGCGAACAAACCAAGAAGGAAGAAAAGGCGAGCAATAAGGTCGGGATGTTTTTGGTTTTAGGCAGATGGCATCTTTTCTCCTGGGGTGACACCAACTAACCAAAAGCTAACCACAACCACATAAATCACAAAGTTGAAGTATTCACAGAGAGAAAATAGAAGACAAAGACACTTGTATTATAGCAGTTTGTTTGCTTTTTTTGTCCAAAGTACAACATTTGTTAGCCTAATGAATTCATGTTAAGTCCCAATCCAGACTTCAACTGTATGTTGTGCAACTCCCGTGACCCACAACACGAAAAAGCAGAAAAGAATGAATGAATGAATGAATTGTTCCTGGTGTCTGGTTTAGAAGGTGAAGGACATTATCTTGGTAGAATCCAGAATCAGAAATATTCTGTGTTCTCTCAAAGGATGCCTGATATAAAGGTTGAAATGAAATAAAATAAAAGGCCAATGGATGCACATCCAAACAAGATCTGGTCTCAGTCTGAAATCCATCCATTGTTGTTGTTTACTGGGTTAAACAACAACAATTTGTGGTACTGCAAACATACATCCAGATCATCAGAATGTAATCAGATGCGTGTCGAACCTTCTCTTCCTCATTCAGCGGGTCTCCCAGTTCATCCAATGAGAAGTCCAGGTAGGCCACAGTGCCGTCCATCGAACACACCAGCATCCCCAGACCAGTCACAGTCCTGACATACAAACAGACACACAAACAAGCACACACACAAAGAAAGACAGAAAAAAGTTATTTACATTGCATTTACTTTTTAACTGGCGGGGGGAAAAAAAAGACATCTTGACTTTTGAACCAACAACAAAATGTGCCGAGCAGACAGATGGAACCCATTCTGTCCTTGCTGTGTCAAAAATGTGCGTAAAACAGGTCTGCTAAAACAGCGTGTCTGCACGAGGTACACTTCACAACAACTGTAAATCTCACCATGAAATGTCCATAATCGATTTGTCAAATAGATCATGAATGACCACCAGGGGGCGCTTCAGAGAGGTCAGCTGAGGACAAGAAATAAAACACACAGGCAATGTTGGTACGGTTGAGTATTTGTTTTATCAGGATCCTTATATATGTTGCTATGAGTGAGATTGGTGAGATTTATATTTCATGTTGAAACGCAAACATAATGCACAACCAACAAGAAGAATCAAGTTGCCCAAAGAACCCTACATCCCTGGTAGCGATTGTTCTACCTTTTCGAGTCACTCTTAAGCAAACTGTGAACTGACCCAGACAGAGAGCGATCGGTCTTTGCTGCCGACGGCGCAGCAGCAGTATGGACAGTTTGATTTGGAAGAGCTGCCGTTCTTCTGCTTCTTCTTGAATATCTTTGGGTTGAACTTCTGCAGAGGCCCAAACAGATCCATTGGTAAATAAAGAAATTCCTGGTCAGATACACTTTTAAAACGTGCTGTGAACATCCTTACCACGACAGTGACCGCTTTACGGTGGCCCACAAAGTCCATATTAGTCTTCCAGCCGTCTCGCTCTACAATCTGAGCGGTGGGACCAGAGTTGTTCATGGCGTGAGCCGAAACCAGGTACTGACCGTCTGGAGACCAGGACAGACGTAGGACGTGGGTCGTCCCACCGCACTGAGACACACAAGGAGATAGCAGAGAGAGAAAACGTTCAAAACCTTCATCGGTAAAACTTTCAATATGTTCTGAACGTCAGCATCCAAATCCCACAGCAGACAGCGTTTCTCTACCTCACTGAAGGGTTTGGTGACGTTGGCCTCCATCTGCCAGTCCACGGTTCTCCACACCTTGAGGCTGTGGTCATCAGCCTGGGAAGCAACGTACTTCCCAACCGGATCCCAGGTCAGTCCTTTAACCAGCCCAGTGTGTCCTCGTAAACACATCACCATCTCTGGGAGACACAAAGACGACAGGTGTCAAGCGAGAACTCTCCGCCTGCTCGAGAAGCAGGTTGAACTGGGTGGTGTTTAAAAAGGACCATGATTACTATAGAATAGAAAAAGTAAGGAATCAAACGATACAAGAGCCACAAAGTTTCATCAATAAATTAATAGGTCCAAGGCCCGGCTTCCTAAATAAGTGTCTGCTGCTTGTTATTGTATTATTTAGTAAGCTGGGGGTACATGTTTTACTATTTAAGTCAGGATAAATGGGTGACTTTTGACATCAAACTGGTCTTATAGAAACTTCAGTAATCAATATTTAATAGATCACATGAAAGTGATCACAGGATATTAGATCATGAGATGTGCAGAGTTTGTACATTCTCCCGTGTCCAAGTGGGTTTTCTCCAGTTCCCTTCAAAAACATGCAATTTAGGTGAATTGATTATTCCAAATCCTCTGTAGTGTGTGTGTGCGTGTGCGTGAACGGTTGTCTGTCTCTGTGTGGCCCCGCAGCAAATCCTGTTACCCGCAAAGCGGAAAAAGGGGATGAAACATTAATGACTGAAAGATTGCATTGAGTTGCAGTTACTAAATAAGCTGCAGTACAGTGTACAAAGGAGATCCATCATTTTAATTCTGATTTTCAAATATTTAGAATTTTAGATAAGATTTAAAAAATGCTAGCTGATGATACTGCAGACAGCGATGCTGAGAACAGCTAACCAGTTGACGGCTGTAGCTTCATATTTATCAAACATGTCTCACCTAACTCCTGAAAAGCAAATACAAAAAGGGTATGTCCCAAAATGTTGAAAATTATATATTTTAATGAATTTAAATTCAAGGCAAGTGTGATTGGACAGATTTCAATCTTGTTCAGAAAACAGAAAATCTCTGTTTTCGGTTTTCTTCACCTCCTACCTGGAAATTTGCGAGCGTTCCAGATGACAATGGTGTTGTCGACACTGCAGGAGGCCAACCACACATCATGCGGAGACCACGCCACGTCCATCACATCTACAAACACATAGTGTATTGACATTGGACTGGTGCACGGGTACCCACAGCATATGCAGCAATGAATGCAGGGGTGAAGACGACTGCAAGCTATCAAAACATAAAAGTAGGTAATACTGGATTTAAAACGGGACATGCAAATACACAACTTAAGGGTGATAACATTAAATCAAAACATTACTTGGCTAGATTTTCTTCCTTTTCTTGATTAATTATTTATTCCCAGTGTATAAACATGTTAGCGTGTGGGGGGCGTGTTTTACCTCCGGTGTGGTTCCTCAGGATGGTAACACACCTCCACTGCTCAACGTTGGCCAGCTTGCTGCTCGAGCCGAACACTGTGCTCGGGCCAATGAATCTACCGAAACCCCCCCACAACAAACAATCAAAATGAAAGAGCATCGAGCGACAGCAGGCTGTGCAATGGAGCAAGCTCAACTCATCCAGGGCATTTATTTCCTCTTTTCTTTGGCATCCAGACTTGTCCTTAGCGGCCGCACTAGAGTGGCTCGCGTCACGATAAGTCAACTCAGGACTTCTCAAGCTAACCAATATGTAAGAAATGCTGTCTGCAACTTAAGATTAATCATAAACATGGAACGGTTTACAGATAATCAGTGCGTGTCACCGAATAACTATAATATCAGACAAATATACGACAGCTAAACACATAATGCAGGAGGGACAGAAGAATCTGTGGACTGTGCCAATTTGTACATTAAAAAGTGCTGACAATGTCCGAGTTAAGAATCAGACAGATGATTCCAGAGGATTGATCAGTCAGAATGTGGAGCGCTTGATGAGCTGCTAAACATACTACGCTCTGCAGCTGGTTAAATGTGAAGTACCTAAATAAGTAAACCAATATAAAAATCCTGGAAAGCCCCAGGGCTCACTCTGAAGTTGCTTCAACAGATACAGATCCCCTTACCCCTCTTATTACAGATCTCAGCTACCATCAGTAGCAACACAAACAATACAAACAGCACAGACTGAAACATCTAAATTCAATTTAGGAAACTGTAATTTTTGTAGTTGACTTTGCACGAGTGTGTGTGTGTGTGTGTGTGTGTGTGTGTTTGTGTACATACGCGGCTCTCCTCCACACCATGACCAGTTTGTCGTCTCCGCCTGATGCCAGGTACAACCCGTTGTTGGACCAGCGCACACAGTTCACACATGCTATGGAGAAAAAAACACTCCTGATCACAGTTTTAAATAAAAACGATGAACGCGAATGGACAAGACTATCCACCAGGGTGGGCATCGAACGCACCAGCAGTACAAGGTGCTGACAAACCGACTGCCTATACATTGATTTGGTCCCTTCATACTGCAGCAGCTTGTGCTTTCCTTCCCCCAGAAGGACTGACGAGTTTATTTTGATTGTTTGTGTAGAGAACACCGTAACATTCAAGTGTGGAGAATAAAAATCTGGATAAAAAGGTTCACATTCCCGACACACGTCCGAATATGATTCTACAAAATTTAGGCTGCTGAGATAATTTTTCTGTCTCAGCAAGATAATCAAGTTCATTATTTTCTCGTAAAAATGATCAACATCATCATATTTAGTACCGTAAGTCACTTATCAGTCTTTAACAGAGTTTCAAATACTACATTTTGGAAATATAAAGAATTCAACAAAGGAAATTACTTAAATCCTTTAGTGTCTATTTTCTTCCTTTTTACCTGTTCATCCATAATAATGGATAATAGTGATTAAGATTCAAGGTGTCTTTAGAAGCACATAGAGCTACTGTGGGCAGCAAGAATTAAAGAACAACACTACAGTCACTAAAGAAAGACTATGCCATGACTGCTGTTTTAATGACCTGCTGCATGCGACCACGTTCTGTTCTACAGATGGAACTTTCAGATAAGCTGTGCTGACAGCTTCAGTCAGATAAACCGATCTGCATCGCCAAACTCGCCCACCCATGTGAATATTTTCCATGAGCAGTTTACTACAAGCCTCTGGTTTTCTTGTACTAGAGATTTCATCGCTCACACTAAGATGACTGTGAGTTAGGGTTAGCGTTCTTAAGTTCTACCACCAATCAAAATCGTGTTCTTAGTAATGTTCTACACCAAAACATTTGTGTCCATACTGTTGGTAAAACACAATTTCAAAGGGTAGGTGGACACACATTGCTCTTTTGAATTAACATGAAGAATAATCCAGACAAAGCTGGTTACCTAGGTGATTGTCCATTTGGCAAAGCATTTTGGGAACATTTTCGTTCTTCTCGTCCTCCTCTCTGAGGACTGGCGACATGTTCCAGATCATCACCTTGCCAGAATCCTCCCCTGAAAACAAATCACGCATTTTTAAGATGACAACTCATACAACTTTGTGTTTGATGAATACGAGGAGGATATCTTTAAGCCTGAATTTGAAAACCCCATCTGAGGGGGGCGAGGAAACTTCTATTTGGGCAGTAACATATATTTTGTGTAAATGGAAGCTGAAGAACATTTACTTTGACGCGATACGGATACAGCAGTGGGAGTTTCAAGACAGACGCAACCTCTAAGTTCCCCATCAACACACCATTACATGAAGCAGCCGCGTCCATGTCAGCACGACATCCCAACACTCAAGCAGCTCAGTGCCAGAGGATGCAAACTGCGGCATCAGTCTTACCTTGCCCACCCGTTGCAAATTTCGTTCCATCAGGGTGGATATCAACTGAGAATATGGGTTTGCCTGTAAAACACACATCAGCATTGAATGATAATTATTTTAACAAATCCATACACAGAGATCAACAGGTAACGTAGGCTATTGTTGAGAAGGTACGGAAAACCAATAGCGTGAAGAAAGAGAGCACTCAATGTGTCTTTATCTGGTTAAGTACGGTAAGGTTAGAGGAAAATTTATTATAATTTCTGTGATTTTCCACTGTGTAGTTAATCCAGAATCTGAAAGAGTTTCGTTTTTTTCTATTCCAAGGTTTATCAGTGACTGGATTAACTCAATATGAATCTTAAAAATATTTATTTCCCACAAACACACAGTAAAAATATTCAAAACCTCAACTCTGTGTTTATGTAGTGAAACTATTTCCACATTAACAAACTGCATCAGGACAAAACTATAAATTGTGTCGTACGGATTCAATTTAAGATACTGAACAATGCACGTGAAACAGTTTAGTCACATTCACATGTGTCAGCGTCAGACAGCACAGATAGAACACATATTATTCCAATCAGTGAAATACAGCATGAACAGAAAGCAAACCTAAGACCGAAGAATTGTGTATTCAAACTTATCAGCATGTTCATTTGTTGTACGGTTTGGGACCATTGTTCGCTTATGCCCGTCTCTAAATGTTACCGCTCCATACAATGACTAAGGTGATTGTCTACCGAGCAAAAACACTGGTTCCAGTTTATAAAATGTGACTGTGTGATGTTTTTCTCAGTTTTATGGCATAATAAAGTGAACAAAGTGTCTGTGAGGTAAAAAAGACACATTTCAAGACATCACCTTGTGTTCTGAGACAAAGTGAAAAACATTTCTCAACAATCTAATAGCATGTCATGTTACTATAAAGCAGTATTACTGAAAGATTCATTCCCAACAAAAAAACAAAAACAAAATGGTGGTTTTATTTTTTTAAGCTCTTGTTTCCGTCATCATCTCTGCACATCTTAGCCTGTGAACTGTTGAAACGACACATTATGGCTGGTGCCCACTGGAAGAAAGGTTAGGGCTAGCCTCCTCACAAGAACACACACAGCTGGATTTGCTTTCCATCTCCGTTTCAAACGACAGTACAGTTCATATGAAAACGTCTCTGAACATATCATTTGCCAATTTGCTCTGACATGCGGTGACACTGTATGCAAATGCAGGGGGGGGGCCGAAAGCTAACTCTGTTGACAATGGTTAGCTGCACCCAATATTGATGCTATTAGCAACACGGTTAACTTGGACACTCCAGCAGAAAACAGAACTTAAATCCCACGTCGAGCTTGCCCACTGTCCCTAAAATAGGATACCTGCTACCATTTCGTGTGGAATATCAAAAGCATAAAACATCTCAAGATCAAACAAGATCTCCAACGAGGGTAATCTGGCAGGTGAGTTAACTCACGGGTGGTTGTGTGGGCGAGCTGGGGGTGGGAGGGCTAACTCGCTAGCTAGCTAGCTAAGGTTAGCAATTATAAATAGATTTGCAAGAGTGGGCAGTAATGGTAATGACGCGAGCGCCGACTGTGGGCGTCCAGCTGTTGAATTGAGAGGGTACCTAACCGAGTAAGGGGTGCCCCCCCACCACCACCATGCCTCATCGGTTCACTTGGACAACAAAAGCCCAACTTGGTCCAACTGATTCCTGGGCGAGCTTACCGTTGTGGCTCACCCAGCTCGGCTTCAGCAGCTTCATCTTTGATAATTCCTCCTATCTAAATTTCAACAAGCAATCCATCCAGCGTTCAGTTCACTCCCAGAACTGACGCTAAACCCTCGCCTTTGTTTCAAACTCCAACCCACACTTCGCTGTCCTTGTGATTTAACTCCATCTCCGCAGCTGCATCCCGGCGCCGTGGAGCAGAGCAGCGGCAGACAGGCTGCCCCGGACGACAGGCGAGGTGACACCAGGCAGGTCAGGAAGTGTTTCCGTTCGATTTGACCGCGGACCGGAAATGCACGTCGGGATGCTGTCACCGGGCAGGAGAAGTGCCGGTGTTCTAAGCACATAATTGAGAAAGTATCGACAACAAACTTGAACTTGATTTATGTCCATGTTTACTGAAATTATTTAAAATTAAGAGCACGAAACATAAAATGAATCACGTCGATTTAAAATTTTATTATTAACGATTTTAATTTTGAAAAGTTCCAAATTCTGGTGCGCCGCCTCGGAATAAAAAACAAAACATAAAAACATAAAACATTAAGAGGTACTTAATCCCTTTTGTGGATTCTTTCAGAAAATATTTATTGTTATGTTGGACAGATGTTGAGATTATAGAACATACACGTACAGCATATATTATGCTGAGCGGTGTTAGTTTGTGTTACTGTCTATTTTGTTGTTTACATTTTGTATTCCTCAAAATATATAATTATACACATAAGAAATTATATCATGGATGTGTATCTGAACATTTCTCAAAATTAAATGCTATTAACACCTGAGAGTTTTTCAAGCAATTTGAAAATGTATTTTGTTTTAATAAATCTGTCAATTAGAATTCTGGTAATTCAAACAAATGAAATGGGTTTTTTTCTAATCTGAAAAGTCTGTAATTCTGGTTCCTTACATCTGTGACAGTGCCATATTGCTTGAGTTCTTTCCTATGACGCAGGCCGTAGAACCAGACCATCTGGATTGGTGGTTGTTGTATTTGCTGAAGGATAAACAGGAGCTGAATCACATCATTGAAATTACCATCCAACCCATGAACTGGAAAATAAATTCAAGAACATCTGAACAAATATCTGATCAAAAATTAGCAACTTTTATGATGTTTTGCATGTCTGAGTGTTCACAAAGAAAGCACACATTAGGAAAAGCCCACCTTGAACAGGATAAATAAAATACTAAAATAACCATTGTGTGAGACTTGATTCTATTGAAAGACTTTATTCTCAGTTCGACTTACAAAACAGCCTCAACACCTGAAATACAGCAGCTGTAGCAAGAAAATGGATGAATGCTTCACCAGTGTCAGGTTTAAGTTTTTCCAAAACTGATGGAGGACTATTGACTATTGGTTGGCCTTGAATAAATTCTTCTTCAAGGCCAACCAATAAGCTCCCGCGGAAAGTCTATTCCGCGTGTGGGAGGAGTGCTCGAGAGGAGGATGGTGGAAAAGTAGTAGTACCGGTAGTAGTAGTAGTGGTATATTTAAAAACTTTCAGGATAACAGTTTAAAATTCACAGATTTTTAAAAATAAAGAAACTTTTTAAACTTAAAGAACTGGGGTGGAAACAAAATTAAATTTTGAAAGTGTAAAGATCTTAGTGTTACATGTGACACCCATTACATGTTATTGACATTAAACTCCAAACCATGTGCTGATGTAAACGTATAGAATTAGAGGTAAGTGACAGGACTGAGACTTGTAAGGGGAGGTGCACAGTCATATCACTGTAATCACTTATTGGAGGTAGAGAGACAGAAGATTCCACTTCACCCATTTTCACAAAGGGAACCTGAATGTCCCAGAGGGCAGTTCCCAAAGGAAGCTGTGATTAAATGACTAATTTAGTCCATTTTCAAATAATTATGCGTTGAATTATTATTATTTTATTTTTTTTAGTTGTTACCTATATTTTTTTCCTCAAGACTTGACCTGTAGAGAACCATTTTTATTCATCTGATAAATATATTATTTAAGACTGAGATTCAAGTTGAGTCAGGCCTCATTAATATATACAGATGAATAAAATATCAGAAACACATCTCAGTTCCGTAGCATCATCAACTACACCTTACAAAAGTGTGTGCATTTAAATCACAAAATCAGTAAAATGCACATTGTAACCTTCCTGAAGACAGATTAGATGAGCTTCTAATGACGACACATGTACCAAGAGCCAGTCGGTACAGAAAAGAGAAGCGAGTGTAGCTTCAAGGACCTGATGTCCCTCTGAAAATAGCTTCAATCTGCTCCAATGTCTTGCCCTTTGTTTCTGGGATGAAGACAATGGTGAAGATGACGTTGACGATGCACATAGAGGCAAATAGCCAGAAGGTCCCAGCACTGGTTAGAAGAATCTGGAAAATAAATATATATATATATATAAATGAAAAATAAGTCAGTAAGTAAATCACACTTGGCCTAGAGCTGCAGAAATGCTTGCTCTCCTTAGACTAAGCCCTCTCTCCACCTCATCAAACCTGGTCTATCTTACTTACTTTGTTCATGAACTCCTCAGAGGACTCAAATGATCCTACCTCGTGTCTGACTTTATATGCGGCTCATTACAGGCTCTTTCTTCAGTCAGTCATTTGTTTACACCACTAAAGCTCTAGCGATGCAGTAGTTTAGTGCTGAGCACTCACCATCATGTCTTGGAATGTTTTGGTGACGACAAAGGCCAAGCCCCAGTTGGTGAGGACGCAGGCAGCACTGGCAAACCCCCTCACTTTGACAGGGAAAATCTCTGACATGAGCAACCACGGGATTGGACCCCACCCGAGAGCAAATCCTGAACACAGTGACAAATTAATGGACACGATTCATGTTCTTGGAAACAGCCAGTGTAGCTGCCCCAAATTTTAAAGTTCCTTAGATATTTTGTGCCTGACTCTACATTGACCTTTGTGATGCTACAGCTAACATTATCCAGATACACATTTGTTCAGTGGAGAAACAATCAGTCTAATAGTCTATAATGAAAACTCTGTTGCAAATGTCCCCACTTACTAGTCCTCCATTAGCTTTCTGTCCTCCTCTTTAGAGACCAACATGTAAAACCTTTTTAAAACGTACTGCTGATGAGCACATGTTACTAATTTTGACTGAATTTGAAGAGCTCACCTGTGATGAAGACAGCCATGCTGGCCAGGGCCAGCCAGGACAGATCAGGGTGAGGTCCTTCAGCAACAGCACTTTGGATGTCCAGCGCCACGGTGCTGTGGTGAGGTTTGGACAATAGGTGGAAGTAGACCCCAAATGCTGTTGTGCTCATCGCCATGGCAACACCTTTGTTATGAAAAAAATGTCATGACCTGACATGCTTGTCTGTTGCTAAAAAATTAGATGAACTGAATGAAATTATCAAATAAATAAAAATCTGAACTCTCTGTCTATAATTTTATACATCTATATTCAAATCACATGTCTTTATTAGAGTATTTATTTTTACTTGAGAAATTGTTACTTATTGTCAGTGCTTTAAAATCCGAGGCTGCCAAAGATCTCTTAAAACATTAAAGAAAAGTAGGCATAATTTATTAGTTTGAAAATACCTGAGATGACAAGAAGGATTTTCCTTCCAGCTTTGTCCATGATCAGAGCTGCCACTATTGTAAAGATGACCTGAATCAGACCCACGATCACTGAAGCCAGGTTACTCTCCTGCAAGACAACCACACAGTCACGACTATTCACTCACGATAACACAAATATATTTTCACATAAAATTTACAAAGACTGTTAAACCTTTGTAAATTGCTTGAAGTATAAAAGTGATTTTATTTTTAGATTCTGTGGAAGGCTTAAATCAGGAACGCAAAAGCACACCCATGGCTTTTCAGTTGATCAGAGCAGAAAATAATAAATGGAACTTCCTACACTGAACGGATCATATGTTCCTGTCTGTTTTATTGTCAAAAAGGACAATGACATGACATTATGACATGTCTTTTTTTTCTATTTATGTTTTACACAGCGCTGTTACTTGCCCTTAAATAGATAATCCTAATCCACTCACCTTAAAATGTGCTTGCTCAAATATGGATTCAGCATAGAACATGATATCATTGATTCCTGTCATCTGCTGGAAAAACATCAGCATGATGCCAATCACCAGAGGCTTGTAGACACCAGGATCCTTCAGGTCAGACATCTGGAAGCTAGAACCCTGAGAAAGACAATCCAATCAGTCAGACATTGAGACAGCAAGCAAGATCTGGGTATTTATTTTAGCATTTCCACCCGCGGTAGAGTTACCGTTGTCTTTTTTTTTTTTACGTTTTGTTCTCCTCAACTTGATTATAAGCTACATTCTCATTGGCTGACACTATCCACCACAGCCAAATGAACAACCACAGACTCACTAGCTCATCACCGGTTTCCTCAATGCGGCAACACTCCCATTCAACGGGGGCATCTGGTCCTCGCAGGAAGCGTAGAGCCTCCTCCGCCTCGCGCCTCTTGCCTTTTGACAGCAGGAACCGTGGCGTCTCAGGCACGAAGCACATGCAGACGATCAGCAGCGTAGGTGGGATGGAGCCGCAGATCGCCAGCCAGCGCCAGTCCAGGAAGATACCTGGAGGATGAGTTCACACTGGTGTGAATGAGAAGCTTGAAACGGGAAAACATTACGGTATTTTCTAAATGATATGAATACATTGATAATGGAGTGGATTTACTGGGTCAGCTCTATCCTGGTTGGAAAAAAAGTTGATCCTCAACTTTTCAATTGATTCGTCACCCCCAAAAAATTCAAGTCAAATTCAGATATTATTTCATTTAGATTTTATCTTGATATCATTTTAACAAGACCAACCAGTAGTCACCCCCGATTAAAATAACTGCTCCGTAAATTCCCACTCACTCTGCCACTTGAGGATATTCTGGTCTTTTAATTTCGACACACTGACATTATTTATTATTTATTTAAATGATAAAACTAATTTTTTTGCTTAATTTCAAATACCCATTTCCACACTTACAAATGCCAAAAAAAATGTTACTTACCTTTTGCAATACAACTTGGTTTCTATGTAATATCATTTTTAAGAGAAAGATCTGAGCCTCTTTTTTTTTATCGCAGTGCAGATCTAACAGTTTTATGACGAGACTGAAAAGCAACTGCACAACAATACCACAGTTGTTCAAGAAAATTGTATTCCTTTACTTTAATAGAATAAAACAATTATCTCCTATGTTGCATCCATTTTCTAGTTTTACGCATTCAAAAGATTGAGGGACTGATGGCCCACAAGGATGCTGAAAAAATGTACTTGTGATAATTTTGGTATAAGAGTCTGGTACTGACTGGAACGAGGAGATTTCGACCATTTTAAACACCTGGTAAGTGACCTTCTAATGGAACGATGAACGCTAAGGATGTTCTATCAAGTTTTATCAGATGCATTTGATCTTTTGTCTCAATTTTTTATTTTCATGGGAATGTTTGAGTATTAAGTTGTGTTCTCATTTTTTGCAGGGACTGAACTTCCCATGACAGACTGAATTTTGCAGGACAGAGGAGCTTTATCAGAACCACTTTTCCACTCCACCCACCGCATCTAAAAATATACTCATCTGCTAATCCGATTGTTCCACTGGATTTTTTACATCCATCACACTGTTCACTTTTTTGCTGAACATCAACTAGTTTTGTGGCAAATATGACTTCAGGGAAAACAGATCTTTAGATTGTGGAACATTTGAGATATGATCAAATATATGAGCATGCGTGTCAAATGTCACGGCAAACCTTCTTTCACCAACCTCTGATACAGACCTGCAGAAGTGACACAGCTGGTTCCATAAATATGAATGGCATTTACAGAACAAGATTAGCCAGAAGCAGCACTGTTCACACAGGGAAATCATTGAGGCCTCTGATCATCAGAGGATGAGCACATCCACTGATTTACCGGTAGTCATATCTTCATTGCAACCTTTGCTTAGCCTTAGCCCAATAAAGGTAATTCTAGCAGAATCTGTTGTTTAGGAATCTACAAAATTCAGAAGAGAGATGAGCAATGGCCAGTTGAATAATGTTCAGATAACGTGTTTTGCTTCAAGGTATACAAAACCTTGGAGCAACTTAGGATTCTGACATGCCATTATGGAGCTCAGCTCGTTGGCGCACAAATACGGCAATGTCTGAAAGTTATGTAACTTGGGACCAATTCAAATATTGTGGTGGCTCACAGACATCTTGTTTTGGTACCATTAGCCATGCAGCAAGCTATTTGTTCAATATTTGCATGAGAAGCTCTTCAAAAGAAATCAACAACACCACAAACATACCCCGGAGGTCAAAACACCTGGGTTCATTGAAAATCTACCCTATTCGACCGTTTTCATGTTAGTCTGTCAACATGGTGTTGTTTTTTTTCTTCTTCTGCAAAGTTGGTATTTTATGATGACACTTTAGGGAGTGACGGTTTTGGCAACAGACTGGGACAACAGGTTTCAGTTATTCAGTATCGGCTTCATTTATCAGATTCTGCTCCATAAATCTTTTCGTTTTTTCTGAATTTCAAAGCCAGAATGGAAATTCAATAGATTTCTTCCCCAACTAAAAAAGCACGCCGAGAGCGCACAACTCCGGCAAGCAGCTCATTCCCCTTGTAATTAGATTTAGATCATCCTCATGGTGATCTGGATCATCATCAAACACTTCTAAATTGTTCTTGGTATCTTTATGCACCAACCTTGAAAAGTAAAAGTGAATCAGAGTTGATGGGTATTTTTAACTGATTTTTGAATCTGTAAATTGGGTTTTCAATGTTATAATGTAATACTTTTTCCTGACCTCATTGAACTATTGTAGAATATTTGTAATCATAATTCCATGTTATTATAAATTTGAGTGAAATTAAATCACAATTATTAGAGGAAATGGTCCAAAATATTTTTGATGAATGGATGAAAATATTTTTGTGATGTCAGAGTGAGTCATTTGATGATTTTATTTCAGCCCTTCTCCAGGGGGACGTTTGTGCCAAATACAATAAAGTATTGAAGCATTGACAGGTACATGATGGAAGGACAAACAACCTGAATGATCCCTATGAGCACAACTGCTGGAGGCATGGAGGCCTTCGGTAAGCTCTTTATATAAAACCATGTTGTTTGACAGTAAAGAGAACTAATAAAGATGAATATAGATTTTAAAAAAATAGAAAGGGCAGACATCGAGCTCTGCATTATATAACTGGTGGATGTTGTAAAGTTGTAATGAATGATTGACAGCTTGTGAACCTCTGTGACCTGACCAAGTCACGTCGATGTTATTCTTCTCTTTGTTTAGTTCATCCAGCCAGTTTCAGAAAAAAGGAAGTCACACTTCAGACACCAGACGAGGTCCAGGCGAGCTCACGTACCTATAAGATATGCCATCATGATGCCGAACACTACCATTACTTGCACACAGCAGCCCAGCATCCCACGTACTCGCTCGTGTGCCGTCTCAGAGATATACAGCTGTATGCAAAAAGAAAAGAAGGAAAATGCACACAAGTATTTTAGTTTATCTCTAGAAATAACAATGAATGCGACTTGAAAACGAGTTCTACGATTAAACAATTATTCCTGTTAATAATCATTATTAATTACTTGTATTATGAGTCAATGAACAGTTAATGAACATTTGCTAGGAAATCTATTGCAATCCTAATAACACAGAAACAAACACAAACAGCAGAACCAATTTCTTGGTTGAGGTGAAAGTTCTATTTCATTGTGGTTGTTGTTGTTTTTAAAGCTGAAAAGGACAGACAAACACGTCTTACTGGGACAGTCAGAGATGTGACTCCACTAGCCAGGCCAGTGAGCGCTCTGCCGAGGTAAAGCATCCCCACGTTCTGAGCTGCAATGATGACAGTGAAACCAAGGACGAATGGCAGAGAGCAGAACATCAGGCTGAGCTTCCTGCCGACCTTCTCCACCATCCAACCGCCCAGCAGGCCGCCCAGCGCCGCGCCCAACGTCACTATGGACTGAAAAAAAAGAGATGCATTAAAAAAAAAATCTAAAAGTTAATATGCATTTTATCCCATGACTGACTGACACTCCAAAAAAATGTAGAATCTGCTAGCCAGTATTGTGACTTGGTCGTTAAGAGTTCGATGCTGATTCCATTCATTCTCTTCGCTGCTTTTTCTAAAGTCCGAATCGCGGGTGTTGCTGGAGCCAATCACAGCTGTCTAAGGGTGAGAGGCGGGGCACACCCCGGACAAGCCGCCAGCTCATCGCAGGGTCACACAGAGACCGTTCATGCCGTCAACAAAATGGAATTCCAACAGATTCTGAAAGCTACAGAGTACAACTTTACAATAAACTATAAAAGAACATAGACTTCAAGTAAGTCAGGCTGCGTCATCCCTGCTCACATGCAGTGCATTATAAAGTGGAGGCAGCCGTGTCAGTCTGTGTCGTGGTACCATCCGAGCGGGACAACACAAACAAATTACATGACAACAAATGTCTAAATGTAAGAAATCTAACAAACCTAATTATGGAAAACTTTGTATCACTGTCTTTTAATAGATGAGTTTATAATAATAATTTTATATTTATCACCTATTGAGGGTTTAAAAGCATATAAAGGGAGTAGTCTATGTTCAGCTCTATGAACACTTCATGTTTCACATAAGATATCAAAGTCAACCAAACTGACTTGTGCTACTACAAGGGATCTTTTATGCGTTTGTTTATTTGGGGATTACAGCAGGCTCGGAATTTAAGTAAATCTCATCGGGTGTGTTAGGAAACCATGAGATGACGAGCACGGCTGACAAGTTAAAACTACCAGTCAGTTCAGTCATGTGAGGTCAAATGATCATGACTGCCATAATACCCCAAACCAGGAGGCCTGGTCATCGTTCAGCTGCAGCCGAGGGTCCGAGATCCTTTTGAGTTCTGGGATGGCAGGAGAACTGTAGCCCAACACGAACCCGAAACTCATGGGACCCAGAACCGATGCAAATGTTGCCAGGTACAAATTTCTATTCCTCACTTTACTGTGGAAAGAGTAACAGAGATGGGTGTAAAGGTCAAAGGTCATTGGATAAAACATGAGCACAATCAGTAGCTTCCAAAATAGCACATCTATATGTTTAAAAGTTTCAGTTCAAGAGTTGAATTTTTGTATGTCACTCAGAATTCATTGCAATTATGTTCATGTTCTTTTGACATTGAATGTGATCAACAGAAGTTGAAAGTCCAATGTGACTTTAAGGGGTGGTGACAAACAATAAAGCATGTTTTTAATAGTAGTAGAGAGAAAAATGCATTTTAAAAATATAGCTTGTTTTCAGTAAACATATTGTAGACAGTAAGAATGATAAATCCAGATGTTATGGCTGATGGCTCTGTGATCATGTCTGAGCTTCTGAGGTTATCAGATGAGGCACTGAAGAAGCAGATCAACTTATTGATGTTGTGATAAAACAAATAGATGGGTAGATAACATTTCAAGGAGTTTACCAATGTCTTTGCAAGCTTCCGACTCCGTAACAACATTTTTGCGTGCATCTTTCTATCTTGGCAGAGCAAACCAACTGGATTGTGCGGAAGAGTAACATCAAAATGATGACGTCATATTTTTAAAAATGTAGCCCGACCTGATTGGATCCAACCACTATTTAGTGGGCAAAAATAAAACACACTGATCTTCAGAATAACAAATACATTTCTTTCAAATGCTATAAATACCATAGAATTATTTGCAAAGACATTCAAAAGCATTGGAACACTTCTTAAACAATTCCTCGTTGTATACTGGATCAGATCACTCATGTTTGAGCTGAATATCCAGGGTACCACGATCATTGTCCTGCTGTCTAACCTCAGATAGGCATCCTGCTCCGACATGAGCCCCGCCGGACTCTCATCTTCACCCTCCGAATCCAGCAGCCTTCTCCTCTCGCCCTGGATGGCCATGCCGACAGCAGATCGAGTTTTCTGGGGTACAGTCGTGATCGCTTTTCACATGGATCCCGGGTCAGGCTCGTCTAAATATCAGAATCAAAATGAATCCTGAAATAAACTCACTATTTGCTGTCAGGCGATTATGGAAACAAAAACAAACACGCAAAATCACACACGATCAAAGGCTGTCGCTAAAGAAACATCCTCATTCCTCTCGCTTCAAACACTCAAAAGTCAGAAACCATCTTTACCGTTTAAGTCACAGTCGAGCAGCCACTCATGGTCGAAGCTTTGCGCGGCGCGACTGCTCCTTCCCGCACCGGGCTCCGACTTGCATCGTCAACATGTCAGTCAGCTGATCCGCTGATCATGACCGGGGCGTGTCGTTTCCTGATTTCAAAATAAAAGTCTCCACGCAGGGACAGAAATCGAACGTCACTGTGTCCCGAGGGTCGCATTGTTCGAATCTCTTACAACGTATAGAACCTGCGAATCGATTTTTTAATCAATTTCAAGTCGAATTATTGACAAGCTAACGCTTGTCCCACGAGAGACGGTCATGATAACGAGTAATGTAGTCACTAGTAAAGCAGTGTAAACCAGTCAGCCATTATTAAAGACATTTGATAAGTGAGCAGACTCACAGCTGTCTTCTATGTGTTACATATATTCAAGGTTTGGGTCCGACACAAAACAATATTAGACCTTTGACCTTTGACCTCGAAGGATCTCAACAGTATAACTTGAATCCTGGGGTCACCAACTCTCTAGCGCCCCTGCGACAAATTTGCTTTCCCAGCCTCTCCTTCTCTTCTGGTGGACAGAGAGGCGCAGGAAACGATTCGGACAGAAGTGTCATCTGTTTCAGAGTTTATCCGTTGTAATGTAATATCAGTTCAATCCTGCTGAGCTTGCATTCATCATGTTATCTTTGTTTGTAATTACTCAGTCTCAGTTAAACCTAAGTCCATCAGAGGGATTCTGTATCGGCGCATGAAAGATTTAGATTTCACAGCAGCCATCGACGATCTCATCCAGGCTGCGGAGCTGAGTGAGGAGGAAGAGGAGGTCAGAGGTCAGTTAGAGGCCTCTGTGCAAGCGGAGGCCCATTTACAGCTGGTTCTCACCTACAATGTCTTTGCTGTTCAGTGCTTCAGCAGACTCCTTTTTGCTGTGGCGACTCTGCTTCTCAACAAAGCCATCGAGGAGGAAAAGGGACAGGCAGGGCTCTACTTAAACCGTAGGTGAGGTTAGGTCTGTGTGCGTGTGAGTGTGCATGTGCATGTGCATGTGCGTGTGCATGTGCGTGTGCGTGTGCATGTGCGTGTGCGTGTGTTCTACGGTTTGAAATAAACCGAATAAGTCATTGCAAAGTATCTCAACTCTGAATCAGTCTTCTGCTACTGCAGGCAGAAAATATGTATTTGCAGTAGTGTAGACTGTACTCATCAGCCACAAGAAAGGAACACTACATAACTCCAAGACTGCATTATCCCCTGAATGGATTTTGTATTTATACTTCTGTTTGCTTGATAAAGTTGTCCTCAGCACTGCTGAGTCAGCAGTGGTGATTTTGTTATTACCTATTTCACACTTATAAATCACAACTAGAATGGCACTCAGTAGAGCGCTGACCTCCATTTAGGCCTGACAGTCACCTTTAATTCAATCACGCCGTCCAAAGTCAAACTGCTTTACAGGGCAGATTTAGATAAGCACCAAATTGCAGATCCTGGATCTGGCCCTTCATCTACATCAAACTTTAAAGCGGTCCACTCTGGCCTGAAACCCGTCTCTCCACCAACTAATCCTGTTGACAAGCCAACCACCCAACATTTGCATTATGCATTTGAATGTAGGGCATGTTTCATTGTATTTTAAATTTACAAACTGTCATGCACTAACAAATGACTTATGTTGCCCGGATGTATTCAGTTGTGTGTGCATCCACATGTTTCAGACTGTTTCTTTCAGCAGGACAAGTGATGTTTTGCTCTGGCTGACTACCAGCAGGCTGAGGAGATGATCCAACCTGATGACCCCGACTCGCTGTCCTGCACAATACGCTGGTCTTCCAAACAAATGACACATTTGTGTGCAACTTTTTAAGAAATCATCTTCCCTTTCAGATCATATGTTATTTGTTGATCCTAAAATTCAATTGTTTAACATTTTAACACCCTTATTGTAACACACACGCTTTGATTTGCAACTTGAGAGGAAGACAATAGTCTCCTACTAATGTTGACACATTTCACCAAAAAAAAAATACCGAAACAGAATCACGTGTGTGCCCGGAAAACTCACAGTTATCAGCAACTTATGAGAAACAATCAGTCGCCTATTAAATGTGGGCATTACAACAGATGCAATTCACTGTTTGTGCTAATCCTTGCTGACATTTAAGACCACTTTGTCATGATGGTGGGCTAAAGCTGTTCTCCTGGCAGGTTAAGGAAAAGATTTCGATCATTTCTCCATGAACATCCAACCGTGCATCGCATTGGGCCTCCGGTCATCACACACTTCCAGCCGACACAAAGTGGCACGGGACCAGTTCATCGTGAGGCGTTACTGAAATACAAGGTCGGGGTGGTCCGAGAAGTTTATCTTATTGATGACGATGGAATTAATGTATAATGATTAAAAAAAGAATCAGTGATAAAAGCTTTATCTACATATCTGTTGTGTCTTTATAAACATGCATTTGAATTGTTACTCTACACACTGTTAATGACTTTTAACCGTATCCTTCATATTTAAAAAAGACCAAAACATCTTTAATTCAAACTACTTTGAGCCTAAACAAGAGAGAATATTCAGCTCAGACTCACAAAAACGACAGACTGCAGGGTGTAAATCAGCACTGGCAAAACTTCAATTATGACATTGCTATTTGCTATGCGATAGGTGGCAGCAGAGGCACAATCTTAGCTGAAGGCTGCTCCCAGGACAGTCCAGTGTTGTATCCCGCTGCCTTTAATCAGCCCTTTCTTGCTTTCCATGTCTAATGAGTTCCAAAAAAGCTTGAGGACTGACTAAAAAAACCGTATCTAGATTCTGCAACAATTCTGCTTGGCCTAATTTGATCAATTCAGTTTGATTTTTTTAAGAGCTAAATTAAACATATCCATATGAAGCTATGATCTCTGCTGGATTAAGCTTTAAAAATGTCCGGCATTTCAAACAATAGAGAGATGAGCATGTTAATAACCAGCAATCGTGCATAAATAACATGATGCAAAATGCACAACATAAGTTTAATTTGCATTTAAACAAATCTGGCAGCGTATTCATTAAAGGAAAACATGTTTCCTCAGCAAGCACATCACTACATCAGCAAATTGACGGTTCGGTGGGAGGATGGCGTTTCGCTGCTGGGGAGGTATGAAACTGAAATTTAGAAAGAAGTAAGAGAACATTAAAACCCGAGTATCTACAATTCAACTGAGAATAATATCCCAGACGCCTTGAATTGCAATGACCAGTTTGACAATCCATGTCAGATGAAACAAGACAGAAATAAAGCAGATGTGATTTCGTCCTCTTTTAACGCCAAAGACAAAACAAAAACGACATCATCGTTTCTTTACTCTGACTCTTCTGTTACTGGCTGATAACGGCCGAACCAGTGCATGTAACTGGTGCTTCGCTTGCATCACTGGTTAATCAGTATCAGGAGTGTTTGTGTTTGGGCTGTAGCATTTGTGGCGCTCTCTAAGAGACAGCTGATCTCACAACACGGCCAACAGCTGTGGCAACAGCTGACACAGATAGAGGGCTTGTGGCACAATGGCATAGGAAGAGAACTGCACGCATATACGGAACACACTGCAGTCTCTAATTCATGCTGCGCGCGATAGTGCTTGATTAACTAATGAAATGGAATACTGCATAGTTTCTCTGAATAGGTCATAGCGTGTGGAATACTGGAGAGCGCGTTCTTGTCTGGTATAGAAGCCATATTTTTTTGTATTTGTTCAGATGTATTTCTTCATTATATTTCAATACCCACTGAAATTCCACGCCAGCGTGGAATGTTGGTACAGACGACCACGGACGAGACGACCACGCTCACCTCCCGTGTCAATCAACCCTTATTGTGTTGACACTGTTAATGTCTGCTGAGCGGCGTGACCTGCAGCGGACAGGCCCGGGTTCAGACCCTCAGGTGTGCTTCTGTTCTTCTGAGGACATTATGTGTTAAAAGGTCGGGTAAATATGGAAAGACATTGTGATGCTCCCCACAACAAGCTTAAAGTTTACACTTTTCACTTGGTAGGAGGATCAATTGGTATAGGAATGTCAAATTGTTATGTTGAGTTAAGGACTTACAAATAGCAGAAAGTCTTCACAGGTATAGCAATACAGTCCTAAATGTGTGTGTGTGTGTGTGGGGGGGGGGGGGGGGGGGCTTCAGCACCTTCAACGGAGTGGTTCGGGACAGACAGTGGTCGTAAAGGAGCTGAAAAGTGTTTCACACTTTTGCAATAAAAGGCTCAAGTTACTGTCCTGTCAGGGCCGGGAGGAGCCGCCAGCTTGGGTGGTGCCAGTGCCTTCGTGAGCCAGGTTCCTGAGGCCAGACAAAAACACCTTCTTTTTTTTCTGGGCATGGGAGCTGTCGGGTTGGCCCCAGCTCAAAACGTTCCCTGTTGGAGGAGAGGTTCATTCACGTTTTGGCTGGAGACTGTTTTGTCTAAGACACACGCTTGTAGTTTTTGGGTAGTGATCGGGTCAGATGACATACATCAACGCACATCCCCATGTCGGCAAGTGAAAGTGTAAGGGGATATGCAGGTTGGAAATTGGATTAGTCTTGCTAGACAGCAGTGAACTTTGAGCAATGCTCCTGCCAAGTGTTTTCCTCCGGTTGGCTTCTGAGCTAAGTATTGATCACTGCGTCATAATGGCGGAGATGGTCAAGGCTGTTTAAGTAGCATCTGTTGTCAAAAGCAGGTTCACAACATTTGATTTTATTTCGTAAAAATGTATAAATGGATCAAAAACAAAACGCACACTGTACTGAATATACAGTCTGTACGGCAATAAATAACAAATACAAATGAGCAGATCAATGTTTTCACTGGAATCATCACACAGTCTGACGGAGGTTGTAGACAGAGCAGTTCTGTCAGTGAACCAGAGTTAACCAGAGGGGAGTCGGAGGAGTCCACCTGCTGCTCCACAAACACATTCAGATCCTTCTGAAGAGTCACAGGCTGATGTCTGGGCCTACCACCTCCTCTTACTCCAAAGTCTGAAGCTCCCCATGACACATTTGGGAACTCGTGTATCTATAAAAACAATAAAACTTTGCTTTACAGTCTCGTAAATGATTTCAGCCACGTGGTTTCCCTCACTGAGAGGGACGGAAAAGAGAAAGAGGAGGGTGCACAGACAGACAGAGGCGAGTAGACGAAAGGTCTCCCCTGGGGAACATTTCTAAAGACAATTTATATATTTTGGAGAGATAAAACATCTGCTTGTTTGTTCTGCTCATAAATCTTCCAGTCAGTTTTACTGTCTTGTCTCAGCCACTGTCTCCCTCTTCGTGCTGTGTGTATGTGTGTTCTTTTGTAGGATTCTGTCTGTCCTCAACTTTGGACAAGTGCTTCAGACAGCCTAGTTCCTATTGGGTCTTTGATGGCAACGCAGACCTGATTCCTCATTCGCTCTTGTCCCTTAAATTTTAGGAAAGCATCAGGGCGCTTTTGCTTCTTGACCTTCTGGCTACAGTAGCGTGAATAAACGTAAATATTCTACCAGCCAAAAAAACGTTTGTTTTGGCGTAGAAAGGAGCGTCGACGTGACGGTTGGTTTCCTGCTGAAATACCAGCCACGTGCAAGTTTATCAGCATTTGCATGACAGTTATTTGATGATTTTCCCATTTCCTGCTCTTAGCTGGCCACTATCTCTTCTTGATCTTCAGAATGAAGTCCTCCTACGTTAGGCCAGTTGTGTGTTAGTTCAGTCACTTCCAGCCATTCACCTCTTTAAGCTTGCTGACGCTGGTCCCCTTGGTAGGTGTGGGGGCCGGGGGATTGTAAAGAGGCAGAGTCGGGGTACTGCAGGCTTGTTTCCATAGCTTTTTAGTGGGGATTGTCCACACAGTCTGAGGTGACTTCTTCTTCTGCTTCTCCGTCTTGTCTTTAGACGAAGCAGGGGACATAGACTGGAGAGGGAACAATTAGGAAGCGGGATTAGAAGGATGCATTGATTTGAGCCCGACTGATAATAGTGGTTTATAATATAATAAATGCAACATACACAGCAGCAGAGCGTGAAGCAGCTCAGTTTAGCGGCGTTTTGTCCTGTCCCTGCGTAGCGGTTCTTCTTCGGCAGCAGCAGAATGAAAGACACAGCCAGAGACAGATGGTAGAAGCTGTGGACATAGGCGTAGTCCCATTCCTACAGTGAAGAGGACGCAGACATCCGATTCAAGGTGACTTGATTTATCATTAATTTAAATGTATATTAATGGGGAAAAAAAAGGCATTGAAGTAGGTATATTCTGCCTTTTTACTGTTTATTTTTGGATGTGACAATATAATAAACTTTGCAGAAATTGATCTCCCAGTGAAGTCAGTGAAAATGTAGCCTTGTGGCAAACGATCTTATGGCCTGTTATGGTGGCCTTTTTTTAAATATTTGCGTGTAAGGAATAGTTTAATTTTGATGATGTCACCTCAAAGTAGAAACGTAGCATCAGAGCCAGCGCTCCGAAGCAGCAGCCTGGACCGACCTGTTGCGTGTACACCGTCTTTTCTGGGTACACTGCCTTTAACTGCCTCATCTTCTGCAGCTAAAATTATAACGATATACACAGATTAGACACAGGCCAATTTGAAAAGACTGGTGAAGAGGATTAATGGGTTTAATGGTAAAAAAATAAAATGTGCAAGGGAAGAAGAACAAAAGATGAAGTGAAGGTGGATTAAAAAGGAGTGAATGGAAAGGAAGGCAGAGGAGATGAGAAAGACAAACAAAGGAATTGCTGATGAAGAATAAGACGATAAAACATGTCAGAAATGGAGAGGACATGCCAAAAAGATTGTTAAAAAAAGAAGATGGATATAAAGTAGATGCACAAGAATAAGTAGGAGATTTAAAAAAAAAGGAATGACTATCATGGGCAGGACAGATAAGCATTTGCTGACATGGCATAAAAATGTCCACATACAGTATTTAACACCAACTCAGACCTGCCTATGGACAGTAACTGACCCATTTGACAGTGATGAGGAAGACAGCTGATCCAATTGGTCCAGAGTAGATCCCATAGCCCCAGCGATCCTGGTAAATCCTCACAGCAGTCGTCAACACCCCAAACATGGTAATACTGGAGCGTTGAGGTTCATCAAAGTCTCCCAAAGCTGGAGCCATGGCACGCAACCACATGTTAATCAATCAACTTCAATTTGGTCATAGTGTGTGAATTAAAGCCCACATTATATAAAATGCCAAGGACAAGCATGTGACTTGAAGTCAAAGACAGCATATGCTATCAACAGCTGTTGCAGCCAGATCTGGTAGCTTAATACCCTTCTGCTTGAAAAGTGTCGGTGCTGATAATCAGAATTAATAATCACTATGAGTTTTTCAGAAAGATCAATAATGTAATCGTAATAACTTAGTTGCTTGGTGTTTTACGGGACCAAATTCAATGGTTATAAAAGTTGCAACGCCAACGTTAGAAAGAGTGCCGACCGTAAGAAGGAGTGAAATAAGTCAAACTGAGGAATGACAATGAGTAAAATGATCAAAGGATATAAGAGGTAAGAGGATGCCTTTGTGCAATGACAATAAAGATATATTCTATTCTATTCTACTCTAAAGTTGGGGCCCTAATGTAAAAGGTGCTATACACGAGGACTTACCAATGAGTGTGACCCACATGGAGAGAGCTGTGCCATAAACGCTGAAGTACTCTAGAACGTCGTACCTCATGAAACACAGGATGGAAAGTCCAGGTCCATCACATGCATGGTAGATCTACCGAAAGACATGTCAGACATGTTCAAGTCAGACAGACCAAAATCTAGGATGACATCCAGCTGAGCTCATTAAGTTATACTTGAACAAAGTGTGTGATCACTAGTAGCTATTTAAAAATAGGCAATCTGTGTAGCTAAAAGTAAGAGGTTTTGTTGCCGTGTGGCAATACTGACGTGCACATTATTCATAATATTCACTGCTTACAGTTACTGAAACTTCTACAATCTGCAAAACTACAATCTTTATCATATTAGATTCAGACATTAGTGTTTTCAGCCACCTTCACATTCAGTGACAAAGAATTCCCTCAAACACAAACGGAAATCCCATCAGAAAGAAAAAAACAAAAAAGCCTTCTCACTGCAGTGAAAAACATGGTGAAGAAGTAGACCATCGCCTCCATGTGGAAGCCTCTCTTGGCAGCCACGCTTGCTGTAGGCAGGAACACCAGGCTGCTCACTGTTGGAAGCAGCATCTTGGCGATAAATGCACCCATGGTGAAGAGACTGGAGACACAGCTCACAGAGAAACCATCAAGTGTAGACGAGGTGTGGATGAATTTCCGTCAGAGGAGCCTCAGTCTTAGATGTTAAGTTTAGCCTACTGTATTAAAAGTGATAGCTAGGAAAGTAGGTGTCCTCAAGTCCAGTGGTTCTTATTGTGTGTCCAGTGAGTCTGATAGTGAGTTACATGCACTCCCATGAAGCAGGAAACACACACACACACACACAGCTGTTCAGCTTGGCTCTTTAAAATTTAAATGTCCCCCTGGCTGGCCGGTCCACAGAGTCCTGTACGTGCAGCGTCATGGGATGGACAGCTGTTTGCATACCAGTGCCACATGGGAGGGGCCGCAAGCAGGGCGAGGGCTGACACGTCGTACTGTATGTCGGTTTCAATCCAGGGAGCAAAAAAGGGCTGCAAAATGATTCTCAGTGATTGTTTTCCCTTGTTTGTCAGAAGAGACAGAATAGACAGAAACAGCCGGTTTATCAATACACCCATAACCATAGAGTAAGTGCCATGCTTCAATGTAAGTCTATGGGGTTTAAAATCAATGATGGTAATAAGAGGTAAAGCGTGGATCTAAGTTAGGAAGCCTTTCAGGCCGGGTTCAGATATTTTATATCAACTGAAAGGAAACAAAAAAGTGCTTAAATTTAAAAAAGAGTCCAACTTTCTACAGACGGGTGTTTTTTCTCACTGCGGTTTGAGGACAGTTTGCTTTCATTTGTCATTTCCTTCTTGGGCTACATTTTTCTCTTGAAATTAAAAAACAAAATGGTAAATTTGATTTATATATATAAAAAAGTAAGTAAGTCTGACTTGAGTAGGGCATTAAACATCTGTCATCGTTGCCTGATGTGGCCATATGATGGGATGTTCCTTCAGAAGCTACACCCTTTCGAGACATTCACCCAGCCCTGGGTTGGGGGTTAATACTCACATTGTAAAGAACCCAATCTGCTTCTGAGAGGGTAGTAAAAATATAACAGCAGACATGAGTCAGGTGAAGCAGTCGACTGCTGCTGATGTCTTGCAATTTGGAAAACAGACCCCTGATCATATCAGTGCTGACCTATAAAGGGCATTTCCAGTCATTCATTATACTATAAATGTTATTCTAAATCAAACAATCACCATTGCTACATACAAGAGGATGAAGCCAGGCCAGCAGAACACGAATTCAAACCCAACATATCTAAATGAATAAGAATTGGAAAGTTACCAGTAGCCTGATTTCAAAGATACCCTAGGAGGCAACTAGACCAGAGTGCAGGTTCACAGTGATCCACCAATTACCAAGCAGCTGATCTTAAAAATAGCACAGCAGTACATTTCCCCTTTGTGGCCGTGACCTGATAAGATTCGAAACATGGTGCAGAAATATGCTTTTGATGTACATTGACAGTCCAGAGTGGAACGCATGAACAAATGCTTTGTCATGTACCATCTAAGGCTAATTTCTATTTGCCTCCGCTTATTGTAACCATATTTGACTCTGCACTCGGCTGTTGTCCAT
Source organism: Brachionichthys hirsutus (assembly GCF_040956055.1). Classification (NCBI taxonomy): domain Eukaryota; kingdom Metazoa; phylum Chordata; class Actinopteri; order Lophiiformes; family Brachionichthyidae; genus Brachionichthys; species Brachionichthys hirsutus. The sequence goes on along the minus strand of NC_090900.1, from coordinate 11,287,415 downwards.
CGAGAGGATTTCAGTGCGTCCTAAATGATCCCATGATGGGGGGGTGAGGTGGCAGTTGCCCTCCTCTGCTCTCTTCTCAGCTGCTACACCTGTTCAAAGGCTTGAGGCAGCCGCACAAAGGGTGCAGTATTTCTGAGGGGTTTCAGCCCACAGCTCAGATTCTCAGAGTGTTTCAGAAACCCGAGTGACGTGGCCATGTCTGGAAACAAAACTCCCAGCCGCGATGGTTTTGGAAACCATGCTGTGGCCTAGCCACGCCCTCTGCCGGGAACCTCTCTGCAGATTGAACCCTCCCGTTGGGTTAGAAATGGTTCTGGAACCTTTGCGTTAACCATCCAAAACTGGCAAGTCGCATGTGTTTATTTAACATTTAACAAAGACTTTGTTTATATGGTTGTTTGTATTTAGCAGGTGGATCGCTACTTTCTGTGAGAATAATAATACATCTATGATCCTTCACGAGGTGGATTGAATCTTCATTTGTACCACTGTTATTTGCTGGCTGAGTCAGACAACCTTAGCTGACCCATGGAGACCATTGTGGGGCCCCCTGAGACCTGGTTAAACAAAGTCAAGGTCTGTGTACATTTTGGATTATGAGTTGTGACAGCAGGATAAAGGCTATGGGTATCGGACCTAGCACACTCCAAACAGAGAGCATGGACTGTTGCCGCACACAGTTGTGTTTCTACTTTGTGTGCCCGGGGACATGTTCACACCTGCGTGTTCCTACTCCTTTAATTATTGGCTGTTCGGGATAGGTGATGACATTTGCATCGCCAAGATCCACTGTTACACTGACATGGATGGATGAACTCTATAAGGTCTTGTGTGCGTGGAGTTAAGTTGTGCTCCCTGAATCTGCTCTGCATGGGTTTCTTCCACGGTCAGCGCTCTCTGTTGGACAAAACATGTAATGGTGACTGAACGACTTCAAATCCAGTTAGACCAACCTTTTCGCCAATTTATTACTGCTTTGTTTCTTGCTGGACAACATGGTTGGCTAAATCATCTTTTTACAATACTGCCACCCAAGGGTGGAACTGTTTGACTCCTGCCCTCAAAACATGCACCTCTTTGGCCTCCTTCAAAAAGGCCCTAAATATTCACCTTTCAGGGGGGCAGAAACGGAGATAGTCATCACGACTCTCTCCGGATCAACCCCCCAACCCCTTTTTTGTCCACCTACGTTGTACATATTATGTGTCTTTTTAATTTATTGTTATTTTGCATCTGTGGAGTAATTTATTTTTATTTTATTTGTATTGTTAAATGTCGATGATTTATGTACTAAAGACTTTCAACGGAAACAAGACCGCAAGGGCTTTATTGAAATGCTCCTCTTAGACAGGATGTTTGACTTTACTTGTACTGTAATACATGCTACTGATTGACTGTACTTGTACTCCAACATTCTATATAATAAATATATTCATCATCATCATCACATGAACAATAACTTTTATAGAGAATTTACAGTATTAATGCAGCTTTTTTCTGATATATTACACAGTGATATTTCATGTATGCCTCACATTCTAGCTTTTCACAGGGGAATGTAGAAGAAGGAAATGCTTATGTGCGCATAAGTAATTCTAAGATTGGCTGGCTGTCATATTTAGAAGTTGTTTGTTAACCATCTAAGTCTATATAATATATTCCATTTATTGTTATCAGAATTATTCTTATAACTTTTCCTTAAAAAATAAATCCAAGTGATCTAAAATTCTAATAAATCCAACTAGCAATGCTGGTTGCGCTGAAGTCATCATGCTCTCAGTAAAAAGGTTTACGTGGGTTAAAAAAAGAAAAGGGCTCACTAAAAGAACATGGATATTTTTACTGCAAGAGCTCATCTCGTGCGCCTTTCAGACTCACTACAGAGAGGTTTGTGGCCTGTGGCGACTTTCTCTCTAGGAAGCCTCAGTCTAAACATGGTGGTTTAGTGTGGGAATGTAGAGCAGATTTCCTGCACACATCTGAAAAAACACAAGGGTTCCTTTTGATTCAGTAATAAGTAGCTGCGACCTCTAGCCTTCAGGTCTTCTTTCACAAATAATTGGAGGGCAGTGCTTATATTTCAGCTAGAAATCACACAGGATAAATGGGAACCAGTGGAGTCCTGCACCTTATGGTGTTCTTTTACTTTGCCAGCAAATTTGTCTGACAATTTCTTTTATTTTTTTAATTCACATATTATTTTTATTCTTTGTTTAGAATTCAATCCCCAACCCAGTTGCTCTTTTATTCATACAAAACAACTTAACAAGGAGGAAATCATATGTTTCCTTCACTTTCCCTTACAGGAACCTTTGCTGTGCTCCTCGTTCATCAAACTTTAACTAAGAACTAAGCCTCGCTTTTTTCTGGGTGCCATTGCTTCAAGGGTTGTTTAAAAATCTCTCAGACCATGAATGAGCTGTAGACCATTTAATCTTATGTAGACAAAGCAATGTGATATTACCTTTAATGAGATATTTGCTGTATTGTGCCGTAAAGTATGTCACCTTTAGAGTATAGTTGAGCATTATTTAATTTATAATTCCCCTTAAGTCAGATGACTGTAAATATAACATAATTAAACATTCAATTCAATTAGTTTCTTTGTTCCAAGTTATGATCACGTTTAATGGAGTTTCAATATTTTCAAGAGGGAAAATGTTGTTTTGACAGATTATCATACTCTCACAATCTGCAGTGATTCAGTCTGGCTCCAGTTCAATAATGTCTTCCACTGTCAATGCGCTGGAGATTCTTTCTGTTTTCCAGGAAGCAGAATACACCAAACTTGTCCTAAACAGGTTTAAGGTACCTGTGTGGGACAATACTATCATTGTATTTACAAATGTGAAAAGTAGACAGTTTATGAGGACATTTGTCAGGACACGCCAACTATGTCTGGTTTCCTGGTGTTGGTATTACATACTTACGTGATGCCTGCATTTGTCTGTCCGTCCATTACTAAGATAACTCAAAAAGGTCTGGACGGATCTTAATAAACATTTTAGGAAATATTGGGACTGATACCAGGAACAGATTATTACATTTTGGTGATGATCCAAAGAGATCTTTGATTATGGATCAGTTTGAAATCTTTGGTAACATTGCAGTCAATGGAGCTTCAAAATCTGTTCCTCAATATCTCAGTTGATTATTGACCAGTGTTTATGGAATTTGACACAATAATGTAGGGTGGGGATCTCAATTGTACCACCGAATTTCATCTGGATCGAATCCAGAATGAGTTCAGAAAAAAATGTAAAATTTTAATGTTGAAAACTCCATTTACAGATTCAAAAATCAGTTAAAAATACACACAAAATGTTACTTCTCATGGTTGGTGTGTAACGATACCAAGAACAAGTTACAATTGATGATGATCCAGATCACCATGTGGACGGTATAAATCCAACTACGAAGGGAATGAGCTGCATGGCAGAGGTCTGCGCTCTCTGAATGATTATCTGTCTGTGTGGCCCTTGGATGAACTGGCGGCTTGTCCTGGGTGTACCCCGCCCCTCGCCCGTTGACTGCTGGGATAGGCTCCAGCATGACCCTCGAACCGGTAACAGATAAAGTGGTTCGGAAAATGAATGAATAAAGGAAGGTTTGATGCCCATCTGAGAGAGACAGGGAAACTAATGTCACTGCTTCTATCGAACCTGTTGAGATCTTTACTTAACCTCTCGCCAGTTCTTTTATTGGTTCTTTTATCTCTTTGGAACGATGTGTATGATCAATAAAGAGAACATTGGAAAGATTTAAACCTTTAATAAAACAATTAAAATGCAAGTTGGCGAGGACATCAGCATTGGGTCTGGATGCTGCCTCTTGTGTTTTGATCCAACATCCAGACAAAGAAAATTCCTCAGGGGCTTATGTTTTGTACCCCTGTGGTGCATCCCTCCCTTGGGGGAGGGTGTAATGTGAAACCGACTCTGCCTGTGGATCAGTATCTATGTGTAGTGTGCTCTTATTGTGATTTAACATAATCAGTATAATCAATAAAGATACATGTCATACGATCCCTCTTGTTGTGTAAGCATGTAGCAAATGGAATTTCCATCTAATATGGGAATTCCATACAACTCTTTGGTTTGCTACTTTCTTGACATTGGTTTTCTTAATCCAAGTGCTTTTTGGAAGAAGCATGTTTTGCTTCACACATTTTACAATTGCATTTTTTTTTTCTTTCTGTGCTTCTGCCTTTAATTGCTCTTTTGTCTGCATTCACACACCCTAATGATTTTGCTTGCTGCAAATGGGCATGCACAGAAACAAACCCAAGGGAGTGTTGTAAACTGTTTGTGCTGGGGTTTTTTGTGTGTGTGCACTGTGCATAGCGTAGTGGGCTTTAATTGGTGGTGGGATTTAAGTCCTCTAGCAGCCTCCTTGAACTTTTTAGAAGCCTGGCGAGTAGAGCAGAGTATCGACTAATGCAGCCAGCAGACACACCGGCAGCAAACTTAGAAGAAGCAAAATGAATAGATGAGGATAAGAGGCAATGAAGGTCAGAATGAGAGTGTATAATAGTGTCTAATTTCTGACTGGAGCAGCTGTTCGCATGGTGTTTGCCAAGTACAACTGTCCATACTTACAATTTCCAAAGAAATCTTAGGGCCTGTATTAATAAAAGGGATGAGTAATCCAAGCTTTTCCAAATGATCAAGAGCAAAAATCTAAAGGATTATACACTAAGCAGTAAACTGTACATGCACATGATTCCATGAGCATTTAATTAATAGAAGATATTAATTGAGGGAACAAGTGTAATGCTGGAAAGAGACAGCTGTAGACACAGAAGTGAAGAAATGAGTGTGGCGGAAAGAGGAGAGAAACATACAGAAAGGAGGGGGGAAGAAAAAAAAAGAAGAAAATAGGAGAAAAGAGCAGAAATCTGAATAAAGCCAGAGGGAGACAGACAGACAGATGAAGAAATAAAGGAGAAGAAGACACGGTGGTCCTCAGACGTCTGCTCATCCTCCTCTCATCGTTCACTCTCCTCTCATTCCTCCGTCTAAATTGTTCTCCTCCCATCTGTTTTTTTGGCTCCCTCTGTCTTTCTCAGTGTGTTTCAGACAAAGATCAATCCCAGTTCATTGTCACTTGAAGGAGTATTTTACTTGAAAAGGAAGAACCTCATGATACAAAACATTACCATAACATTCAACAGATACATTTTGAGTATTTCCAAAGTAACCTTGACCTTTTGTAGTGCAGAAAGATCTGGTTCTTAACTCCAAATAAGTCTTCATCAAGAAGCAGGCTTTAAGACTCTACTTTACAAATCCATAAAATGACAAGGGGTATCATAGCGGATGCAGTTGGCTTTTAGGGGTTTTGAGACATCGACATCATTAGTGAGATTTCTTTTTTTTTATACTGAAAAAGCTAGTACATACTGTCAGCCTCATGCATTTGCATTTTGCAAAACTGCAATAACAAATGGCACAATGTGGCAAAAATTATACAGATGAATAAAACTGATATATGCCCAATTATTTAATATTTCTTTTTTGACACCTTTTTTTAGATGGTTCAGGAAACACTCTACGTAAAAAATGAAAATATTTTCAGGCAATCTTTTTTCATGGTTCAGCCTTTACAGGGTCAAATAGCCATTCAAATATAAAACGTTGTCGTTGCACACAACCTAACTTTTTAAGTCCACCTAACGGGTGCAGCATACAAAGCTGTGGCTTGAATAACATTCATTTATTAGGATCCTCATTAGCATTACCCTGAAGCAAAAGATAGTCTTCAGATTATTTCCCAGGCTAATTTCTATTTGGAAATTTGATAGGTGTTGAAACGATCACAATAAAAGGCCTCTCCAATATTTAGAGTTTAATTACATGACACAATGCCACAGATGTTGCATGTGTGGAGGGAGTGCTTTGCTGGCATGCTGAATGTAGGAATGTCCACCAGAGCTGTTTCCCGTTAACTGAATATTCTTTTCTCTAACATGAGCGGTTTCCAACACTGTTTCGAGTAACTTGGCCGTACATCCAACCGGCCCTACAACCACAGGTCACATCCATCCACGGCAGTCTGGAAACAGACACGCGACCTCTCGCCTGGCAAGATTGCCTGAGAGCGGGCCGCCCTGAGAGCTGGGACAACCCTTGATTCACCTAAACAGGGAACTGGAGATGGCTGTCATCGTCGCCAAGTCTTAGTCTGACTGCAGTTTGTGATCGACGCCAACTCTAATGGGCAAATACTTATCTTCCATGACATCACAGGTGAAGAAAAGTTGACACTGTACTGGGCTGATAGCCGCATGTATGGCTTAATGTTGACAAGAGATGCCACTGTTGTGAACAGATACTGAATGATGGTAAAAAAAACCCAACTGTATCAACCCATGTCATGTGAGACCAATACTGCAGTTCTAAATAAATGTCTCCTTTAGTGCACATTGTCTGCAAAGTCTTTTTCCTGACAAGCCATAACCAAACACTACTACTATGTATATATAAAAAGCAAGAACTTCTGCTTTCCTTGTGTGCAATTGGTTTATTCCTTCTCTCAGTGATGATGCATGTAGTGTTAATTCTTTATAACCAATCAGCAGTCAAAAACATCAATTTGAGAAAATGTCATCACAACAACGGATTCACTATAAAAGATGAGGTAGGCAGGAGGATGGTGTAAAATAGTTTCGGGTAATATTAACATGGAAATCAAAATATTTGAATACATTTGACTTTAGATGATGTCTTATTTAGAGAAAGAAATAGTCAGAGAAAATGAAAGCGGAGCAGCCTGCCAGCAGATTTTTTCTTTAACTCCTATGATCCTCCCACCTTCTCCTTCTCCTGCCACTTTGCTGCTCCTGCCGACTGGGGAGGAGGAGGAGGAGGAGGAAGAGGGATGCCGGGAGAGCACACCTTACCTCCCTCCCTTCCTCTCTTTCTTCCTCCCCTGTCTGTCTCTGTTCTTCACTCCACAGCGACAGCAGCACTCACCAAACACACCGCCACACACCACCGCTGTTGCTGGCACGCTAACTCACACACGCACACGCACACGCACACGCACACGCACACGCACGCTCACACACTCACAAACACTGAGCAGCATCCTCATAATAACTCGAGCCGCCCTTGGACTGCTGCAGGCGAGGTGAGTGGGTAAATATTTGAAACCACCTCTGGGTATGTGTGTTATGTGTGTGTATTGTATTTCCATCTGTGTGCATGGTCTTGTCCTTGTGTCTGTTGCTGTGCTGGCTATTTGCATGTGCAATTTTAGAATGCATCTACTCTCTCTCTCTCTCTCTCTCTCTCTGTGTGTGTGTGTGTGTGTGTGTGTGTGTGTGCATGTGAGCCAATGAGACAGACCAAAACAAATCCACAAAGTAATGTCTCTTTCAGGAGTCTTCATATTTTGTGTGTGTGTGTGTATGTGTGTATGTGTGTAGGTGTGTAGGTGTGTAGGTGTGTGTGTGTAGATGTGTGTAGGTGTGTGTGTGTGTGTGTGTATGGAAACCTGTCAGCTTTTGAGAGATCTCTGTATGTGTATTTGTTTGCTAACCAGTAACCGGTAGAAGTGAATATTTGTGCCAGTAGTACTTGTCAAAAAGTGAGTTGTGGTTGTTGTGGCTCTAAACAGTATATAAACTTTATGTATAGAACGCCCCATGACACTGCGCTGGCGACCCGTCCGGGGTGTATGATTGAGATGATTGAGGTCACCTTGTCTATAGGAGAATGGGTGAATATATTTACTGCTATCACTTTGCTCAATAATGTCCATCCACTGTCTGCAGCCATGAACAGACAGTTCATTCAATCGTTCATCTTCTTGTAGACGAGACAATTCGTAACTGTCTTGTCTTCGGACCCGAGGTTAGCTGGAGCCTCGCCCAGCTGACACCGGGTGAGAGGCAGGGTACACCCTGGACATGGAATTCACCACTTCATTGCAGAGCTACACATAGACAAAAACACACTTTCACACCTGTGGTAAATTTTGATTGGGAAATTCACCTAAATTGATTGTCGGAGGAAGCCTGTGAACCCGGCGGGAACCCACACAGACGCAGGGAGAACACACAAACTCCGAACGGAAAGGTCCCCAGGTAGAATTGAACCTGGGACCTCCTTGCTCTGAGGCATCAGCGCTGCGGCCCACTGTGCCACCGTCCTGCCCTGAATAGACATTTGACACACTGAGTTTTCTTGAAGGCAGCAGTTGTTGTGAAGTTTAAAAGCAGGTGCATTTTTTTATTTTATTTTTAAGGATTGGCAGCATTGTGTGATATCCAACACTAAAGACTTGTTCCCAGCAGTGCGGCGGTAAGACAAACCACTAATGGGCTCACTTGCCTTTGGGCTCACTAGTCATTTTGTTTCTGTGTCAATGTGAACGAACATGATATCTGTACTGAGTCTGCGTTTTTTTTCTTTTCTCTTTTGGCAAAGCCAACCCTGAGGATGAGTCAATAAATAGATCAGAGTTCAAGTGGGAGTTAGTTACCCTGGTTCCTGTTTGATCTGCCGACCTCTCAACTTCTCTGACAGCTCTGAGAAGCTGAAGTCTTTCCCTCTTTCTTTTCCCAGCTCTGCATTTATCTTTCCAGTTTCTTACTCTATCTGCTCATTCTCAACACTCCAAACTATATTATAAGGCAGCGAATAATATTATATCATCAAATGTCATTTCACTTTATCATGTCACAACTTCAATTTTTAATTTTTTCATTCTGTGTTTATCAAAACCATAAACGACTAGTTTGGCCACACATGCAATGCTAAATCTCTTATTCTGAAACTATTCCGTATTCAACCACTTGAAATTTGAGATGTTACCCCTGGCTCTGTTTACCTGTATCTCCCGTATGCTGATTATATTATTGTAACGCTATATCGTTGCTCCTTTTGTGGGAACACAATTCGGTTATGCAAAATTCCGAATTAGTTCGGGGCACCTGGGCAGATAAGATTTGCCTTGATTTGCCTTGATTTGCCTTGAGTACTTTAAAGATGGATGTTGGAGAACTGTCCTTTGTTGACATGCCTCAGCAACACTGCATATAAGTTGGGCACAGTGCATAGGTTCGCTTCTCTGGCTCCCTGGGAAGGTGCTGTATGCCAAGGTGCTGGAGAGGAGCGTCTATCCATTAGATTCAAGACGAACATTTTCATCACAGTTTTGCAGACAATGTAGAACTGTAATTATATAATGGAATTTCCCTCTGGGATTATTAAAGTATTTTAACTCTGATTCTAAAGCTACATTATGCTGTGACCTTCATCTGTCATTGGGATGGTTTGCAGCTGAATGGCTGAAATTAGAATCAGGACCTCCAAGTCTGAGGCCACTGTTGTCAGTTGGAAAGGGCTGGGTTGCTCCCTCCAAGTTAAGGGTGCGTTATCGCCCCACGAGAAGAATGGAGCGGGAGGCTGATAGATGGATTGGGTCATCTGTGGTGACGCGGGCCAGGTACCCATCTGTTGTGGTGAAAGAGAGTTTAGCCACAATGCATAGCTGTCAATTTACTGGCTAATCTCCATTCCTACCTTCACTCACTGTCATGACCAAAATAACCTAGGGGTAGACCAAGGACATGATGGGGGCATTATAAAATGAAATAAAATGGGTGAAAAGGAGGGATTAGGTGACTGCACGCACTGATATATATATAATTATTTCACACGTGCCCTGAAGATGTGTGTCTCACAAATGGTGAGACAAATGGCCTTTATTTTTATTTAGTTGTTATTTTCAATCTCTATTGAACTTGGAATCTTCATGTCAGTTCACTCACATTTACTGATTGCATGTAGTTGCAGAACCATCTGTGTCTTTGCCATCAAATTTTGTAGTCCTACATTTACAAAGCGTGAATAATAATTTTGCACATTTCCTGGATAAATGATTGCAACAATAATTCAATCATCAAAGTTGATCATGTGATATTGTGTCTGGCTGACATCCAGTCTTAGATAATAAAGCTCCAGTATTGGTCTGACTCCTCTACTCCAGCCTCCCAGGGGACAGACTACTGTTGTCTGTCTGTCTGTGGAGGCTGCCAGTGTTACAAAAACAAGACGGTGAGGCGAGGGGCCCCACGGGGCTGTCAGGGCGGGGATGGCACAAGGGTGAGGGCGAGGATGAGGGGACTGTGTTTACTTTTGTCCTATGTGCTTGCTTTGCCTGTCTGCCTGGGAAATGACAGCAAAGGGGAGGAGGAAGGAGGAAGACTCTGTCTGGACTAGCAATAAGCAACGGGCCGATTATTATTGTGTGTGTGTATGTGTGTGTGTGAGCGAGAGAGCCATACAGCATATGAGATGAATTTTATTTGTTTTTGGCTGTGGGTGAATGTGTGTGTGTGAGCTCTTCTATATCTTTCTCTCTGAGGACTGGTTTCTGTTGCACGAGATACTTAAGGCCAAGTCAGAATATTTCAGCCAATTGAAAGTCTTCTGGTATCGTAAATTGTTGCGCTATAAATTCAGGACAAAGTGAAGACATTCTGATAAACTCATGGCAAATTGACGATACTGGGACCAAATAAGAATGTCTGACCGAAGACTAATGTGACGACATTTAGTGAAGATGAAGAGTGTCTTCTTATTTATAAGAGTGTACTGCGGTGAATTTAGGAAGTTATTGTAAAGTTTCATAACATAATGTTTTGGAAAACTGAGAACATTGTGTCAAAGATGATTGTAATTATGTTTCAGGCTGGCAGGAAAATAAAATAGCTTGCTGGGTTACGGTTGTCAAAAATGTGAAAAAAATATTTCTATTCTTGTGAGCAGCAGACGCAGAGGCCTCTGCGTGAACGGCACTGAGAGTATGAGAAAGTCTGTGGCTGTGTGTGGTTTCCGTGTGAACAGCATTTGCATACCTGCATGTGCACATGGCTCAAGAGCAGGAACATGCTGTGTGTTTGTGTGGGTATTCAGTCACTACTGGCTGAGTGCATACACATGGGCGGTTGTGTCTGACTGAGTGTCCATCCACGCTCTCTCTCCCTGTGTGTGTGTGTGTTTGGCAGCTGGCTTTACTCCAGCTGTGTCTGGTTGGATAATGAAGTCCAGGTGCTGCTGCGCCTGCTTTAAGACACCTGTCACCAATATTTAGTGCCAGAAAAAGCCAGACTGCAAACAGGGCGAGACGTGCGGCTTGCTTATTTTAACAAGGCTGCCTAGCTGGACCTGTGTACACGAGCTGTACTATGAACTGTTTCCTTAAAGGTCTGTATATAAGATTATGTGAGGGGAGCCTCCAGAAATCATTCAGCTCCCCAAAAATCTTTACTGATGAAGACACTGAAATCAAGAGGTTTCAAAAGGTTTATTTTGTGTTTCCTCTTTTGAATAAACGTGTAACCCGCCTCGCTCCCTAAGCAAGCTGGGATTGGCTCCAGCAACTCCCGTGGAAATGGATGGAAATGGGAACGTCATATATTTGTTTTGCCTTTTGTGGAGGAATATACACAATATTCATTGTCACAACACCACCACATATGTTCAGTCAATGGCGATTGAGTACTTTCTGTAAATGCAGCGTGCATGTGTGCATTCAAATGCATTTATATTGTGTCCATGATAGTGTATTTATGTATGAATGATTGGATGTATTTGAATCCTTTCCACATGTAGTGTTGAAAGGTCCTTAAAAGTTCTTAGATGATCTCTGCAACCTAACTTCTCCAATAATGGTTTGTACACATATTAGTTTCAAAAAACCTTTTCTTTTTGACAAAATACAGAACATGTTGTTGTTTTAGGCTCTTTTCTATTGGAGAGTTTTCTTGTGACCAGTCCTGTTTACAGATGTTGGCCTAAATAAATATAATCAATCAAACATATCAAAGATTATTTTATATACCATATTTTAAAAGACTTTGCATTTCATATAGGTTATGCAATTTTGTACAGTAATCGATGTGAAAATAAAATGTCGACCAGTATGTAGCGGTATTTTAGCTTCCTTAACTAGTTTCAGGAACAAGAACTATGTCCGGTTTACATCCCATTTCTGCATAAATAGTATTTCATTCAAGAGAGACTAGAGGCTGAAGTAAATTACATTATGTATTACATCAAATGACATGTGATAAATAGTCTGGTGTCAGAGAGTCTTTGGAATTTAGACTAGCAGCAAGATAATGCCTGACAGTGCAGGTGTGTTGCGCTGCTTTTGCAGTGATGTGACCGGTTCAGGAGAACAGCTGGAATCACTATTGACACAGACAATGATAGCGTGAAAACAAGACTGACCATGCCAAAGATGTAGTCTTCCTGACTGAATGGCTTGACTGATTCATTTTCTTCCTCTCTCAGTTCTCTCAGACTCACTATCAGCCCTTCAGCTATATCATCCCTCCCTGCTTTCATCATCCAGCATTCATCCTTTCATTTCTCATCCCTTAATTGTCTCATCATGAAAAATCCACAAAGCTGTAAGACAGAAACTTGCATTCCTTTAAATCAAAAACTTCATTGAATCATTAAAGTCATATACGCAGCGCTGCAACAGGAAAAGGAGGGTACTTGGAGTTCCCTATTTTTCCTGTGCCTGTTCATGTAAGCCTTTACATACACACATCTACATTTCCTTGTAGTCTGAAGAGCCAAACAAAGGCCTACCTGTGCAAACCTCTGGAAAACTTAGCATCGTTATTCCAGCACATTTAGGGCTGTTTAGCTTTTGCATGGGCCCCTCCGCTGTCCAACTTCTGTCTCCAACACTTGTGCCTCTCAACAGCCTCTCTGTGTCGCTCTCCACATGCCAGCGCCAGCCTGCCACAGACTGCCAACAAATTCAAATACTCGCAGCTGGCACCGTGATTTAAGCATTAGCATGCATTGTCTCAGAATATTCCTTTCACTTGAAGGTGACGTTGTTAGTTGGAAATCTGACATTGCAAACCGGGTTGCATTCAAAGCAGGGTTCAGATGATGCTTTCATCCAGGACATAGTGTATTTCAGCTAGCAGTTTTAAATGCACTCACAAAAAAACCACTTTAATTCAATTAAGGCAATACGTTGAGTCAGACAGGAGGTTTATAAACACAGTTTATGTAAGTGTATTTGGGAAACTGCTAGACAGCTCAAGAATGTCTTCATTGAGGCTTAGAATAAACAGCTTGAGACATCAGTAGCAATAAAAAGTTTTTCATTTAATTTTGAATTGTAATGGGAATTTTTATTCATATCAATTGCCATTTCTCAAATTATGCACAAGTTATACCTTCTCCAGCAAATTGTACATTTGTATTTCAAAAGGGGTGCAAAAGTAAAACATACAGTGGCATACAGAGTTCAGGTACCCCCCTGTGAAACACCACAGATGCCTCCAGAGGCCAGAAAGTTCGCTGGAGAATCAGAGGAAATGTGCATGGCCAAAATGCTCTCGTGGTGTGAAAAAACATCCAACTTCAGAACCTCCTGTGGGTTTGGAAGCTGAGAAGCTTCAATTTCGAGAGGGAAAATACATGAACGAACACCCACATGTCTCAGCAACATACCGGTACTTCAAACCACAATCATGTAAGTGTGTGGATGCGTGTTCTCTTTTTCAGACTTCGAGAACTCATTAGTGGTCCTGAATTTCCTCTTCATATACTTCAGCCCTTTTTAAAGACTCATCATGGCGTACTTCCATCCAAAAACACAGACAGATTCTTGGCAAAAATTTCCTCCATTAATCATAACCTCGACTTGTGCAGTGTTTGGCAAAAACTATCATGTGTAATATTAGTTGAGCATTTCAGTACTTCCTGGCAGGTGATGCTCTTTTATTATGAAGAGGACATAAGGCAGATGTAGGATGGAACATTAAAACTGTATATATATAACCTAACATTATCCTACTACTTATTCCACTGTCAATAATTTAGGGTGGCATTAGATTATATATTTTTTTGCTTTCCAAAGCTTAGTCACAAAACAATGCCTGATGGAGCTGATCAGGGTTCCATTTTTTTTGGCCACCGGGTATTTGTGTGTGTACGTGTGTGTGTGTGTGTGTGCACATTTTAAGCATCTCTGTCTTTATTTGTAACTTTTCTCTTTCTCCAGAATGAGGTTGTGGTCATGGGAACAATGCAGGGAGATGGGTGTGGTGCTGCTCTATTTCCTGTCTCTGGCAGTGTCCATGGGAAACCTGTCCACCAGGGGGTTGCAGGTAAGCACAGAGAGCGAAGTTACAGAAATCACATTTAATCTAGCATACACATCCTCACACCCAAATCATCAAATAATGCATTTCTGTTTGTCACTGGCCAAAACGATTCTCACCATTAGATTATTATTATTCACTCGAGCTGAAGTTTTGAATGAGCAGCTGTCATCCATCAATTTTGCAAGATCACTCAAAACGTTATGGACGGATCTTGATGAAATGTTCAGGACATTTTGGGAATCTTTCCGGGAACAGTTGATTAAATTCTGGTGATGATCCTGAAGAGATCCTGGATTACGGATCACTTTGAAATCTTCGTTAACGTTGCAGTCAATGGAGCCTCAAAATGTGTCCCATCAACTCAGATTCACTTTTACTTTTTATGGTTGGTGTATAAAGATACCAAGAACAATCTAGAACCTGTTGGTGATGATCCAGATCACTAAGTGGATGGTGTAACTCCAACTACGAGGGGAATGAGCTGCTTGGCGAAGGTCTGCGCTCTATGAATGCTTTTCCTTTCTTGCCATTGAAAATGAAACAGAGTCTACCATAACACGTCTGTTAATGCATTGTTTCATTGCTTTTGTACAATGATGTCAGTAGGAGCTTTAATTTGACTTTTCTTCACTTAATCAGATCAGTATGAGATCAGTGAAATGAAATAACATGCAGCTAGCCTGAGAACACAACAGCAGAGTCGGTCCATCTACTTGTAAACTGAACCACACATTCATGTGGCCTTAGGCAAGACACTTAGGCAAGACGTTTCACCCTTCGCGGCGACCAGCAGCAGACTACAGTTAGACTGTAACTGCTGTAAACCAAATTGCCCTCCGAGGGACAAAATCAATAAAAAAGTATTTAACAGATATATTCATTTTGAAATTATTTTATTTTACCAACAGTTTCATGACTAAAGATGTGCGAGTGCCACATTTTTTTATAAGATGGTCTTTGTGTGGAAAACCACTGAAGAAAAAACATTTAATTAAAAGTCTAACTGATTGAAAAAAATGTAAAGCAACTTGCACTATGTAAATACGGATTTTAAGAAATCAGTAGTTGCTGACAACCTGTTCTGTCTGTCTTTTATCCTTCACTCTCTCTTGGTACCCATCCATCTTTCCCTGTCTCTCCCTCTCTCACTTACGCTCTCTGTCTGGTATTTCCAGTGTCTCTCACCCTCCCTTACAGCTGCTTTATCTCACACCTTTACAAGGAGCTCAGTGCACATTCCAGCGGTCACACAGATAAATCTGTCTGAATGAAGGGACGCAGCCATCGGCCTGAATTAATGCTGCGCCTGCACAGCAGGAATGTGTGAAATGCTGATGCTCTTCACATGTTGGAGCGCAAAACACCCTGACCCTTATTGCCATTGTTTTTATGCCCCTGCTCAAGGGGGCATTTGACTTGATCATCTGTACACAAAGCAGAATAGTTTATCACCCCAAAATAGATGGTTAAATTACATTTTCCATATGATTTAAATATTACTTAAAAAAATTGAATTTATTAAAAACAAACAAAATACATTTTCCCTTTTCTTTTTTCTTTTATTTGGTACAATTGAATTTGAGGGATATTAATGTTACCTCACCTAAATTCAGGGATTTTAATCAGCGGTGCATTCACATCTGTGTGCTTGGGCACAATTTGTATATTTAGTTCTGAAAAACTCTCTCCTGATGAATCAATCAGCAATTGTACTGAGTGGAATCAATGTACCGGTACTAAATATCTTATAAATACTGCATTACTTTGCTGTTATTAATTTTATTAAAAGTACACTTCAACCAATTTTGGACTGCTTTTATTCCCATGATGATTAGCTTTTGATAATTGCACTGCTGTCCTACTCCTATTATTGCTATTATATCAATTAAATACCGCTATATCCCCTGAAACGCCTTTCGCTTTTGATATAATTGTAATCACCTAATGTCTAAAAATGTGGTAAAATTGACCTGACACTAAGTGGTTCATTTGTTACAAACAAGATTTCAGATAAATACCACATTTGCCACACGCCAAAGGAACCACAACGGAATGTTTGCCTCTATGTGTTTGTTTATTTGTGTGTAAGGAGGAAAGTGTGGCATCCAACAGTCTGGAGGAGGAGCTGGAGGTGATTACACACTGGTGGGGGGAGTGGGCCAAATGGACAGCCTGCACTCGCACCTGTGGAGGGGGGGTGATGTCACAGGAGAGACACTGCCTCAAACAGAGGTATGCTACTACTGTATGGCACTTCCATGGTATCTGCATCAGGCCTGCTCCTCTCAGGTTCTAATATAAGTTTAACATTTAGCAATAGAATAAAAATCACTAATTTGAACTCACGATTCCTTTTCATTACAAACTTTAGAACATCTTGGTTTTGACGTTAACGATGAGATTTGCACATCACGAGATGGGATTCATCATTCATCTGTTTGCATGCACGTTTTCTTCTAACATGCGCAAAGCTGGATGGAAATGATTTAAATTAGAAAAGGTAATAATAGTAGTAATAACACTAATAATAATACTAATAAATTATATTTATTGGTATGTTTACAGTTAAATGAAATGTGATTATAAATATCCATATACCAACTATATTATTATAGCATTATTATATTATTATTATTATGATTATTATATTGTTATTTCTCCATTTTATTTAACTTTTTTCAAAGAAAAAAGGTTGCTGCTGGGAAGGACAACATGACATGTACAGGAACTGCTAAGAAATATCACCTCTGCAATGCTAAAGTGAGTCACTGTTTATTTAACATCACTTTCTCAGTAGAGCACTGGTGCATACACAAGTATCTCTTAATAAAGTGTTGAACAGGCCTCCTCTAATGCTGTCTTGCTGAAGGAATGTCCTGCTGCTGGGAGGAGCTTCAGAGAGGAGCAGTGTTGGTCCTTCAACTCTCAGCTTTACAATGGGAGGAACTATCAGTGGAAACCTCTGTATCCTGGTAATAACTTCCAAAAGATGCAATGCATGGACAAAGCGGTCAGCAAGATGAATGAATGAACATGCAATGCCAGCCACTCATTGCTCCATGAAATGGGTCACAGGTGACTTGAGGTCATTGTTGTCTGTGCTGCTGAGCTGCGACATGACCTGCCTGCATCCAAACCAGTAGCATCCCATGTATGTACGTCTCATGACTAATACTGTCCACTGATATATAGATGTACTACTACTACTACTACTACTACTACTATACTCTTGTTTTTTGTTCCGTGTAGGGTTGCCACAACAAATCAACCTTCTCCACTTAACCCTGTCCTTTGTATCTTCATCCTCAACACCAGCCACTTTCATGTCCTCCCTCACTACGTCCATGTATCTTCTCCTAGGCCGACCTCAACATCCTTCTACCGATATAGAGTACATAATCAATATCTCGCCAAAGTCTCTGACCACATCTCATTCACTGTCCCTCTTATTGTCTCATTTCTAATCCTGTCCAACCTGGTCACTTCCAAGGAGAACCTCAGCATCTCTATCTCCTCCACTTCTAGCTCCGCCTCCTGTCTTTTACTCAGAGCCACTGTCTCTAAGCCGTCCATCATGTCTGTCCTCACCACTGTCTCTAAGCCGTCCATCATGGCTGTCCTCACCACTGTCTTGTAGACCTTTCCCTTCATCCTCGCTGATACTCTCATATCACAGATCACACCTGATACCTTCCTCCACCCGTTCCGGATTCTTCACTTCCTTTCCACATGCTCAATCCCTCTGCACTGTTGACTGTTGACCTTCAGGTACCTGAAGTCCTCTACCTTCTTTACGTATATCCCTTGTAACTCCACTGTTCCTCCTGGGACCTTCTCATTTACCCACATATACTCTAGTCTCTTTTGAAAATAACTATTAACTACTGCCATTTCCATCCTTTTGGCAAAGTCCACCACCACCTGTCCTTCTCGGACAGGTTCTGGAAGTTGTTGATTACAATACTCATCCCGCAGACATTTTTCCCATGCTTTGCATCCCAATGTTTTTCAGCTCATAGTTTTGGTGTGACAGCAGACGCACTGCTTCAATCAACAGCAAGCAGCTGTTTTCATCACACAAGCTCTGATAAACCCCCTATACACTTTCTGTTCAAAAGCAGTTTAAAATCCAGATGTATTCCCTTTGAGTTGGACACCAAAGCCAACACTAAAGGCAATATGAGCATCTGCATTTGATATTCAATTTGCAGCAAAAATAGAACGAATAAGAAGTGGTAGCAATAATTCCAGTTGTCCTGGAACATCTGGATAAAGGTAGGAAAGCGCTTGTTTTGCAGTGACAATGATTACCACACAGTGACCTGAGTTCCTTCTCTACAGACGACTATGTTCACATCTCCAGTAACCCCTGTGACCTCCACTGCACTACCACCGATGGCCAGAGGCAGCTGATGGTGACGGCGCGAGACGGCACTTCCTGCAAGTACAGCAGTTACCGTGGCGTCTGCGTGGATGGTAAGTGTGAGGTGAGTCCGCATCTTCTTTACTTTGTCCTTGATTTACAGCCCCTCAAAAGTTCTCACTGAACTTTTACTATGATTGGCGTCAGAGAAGCTGTCATGCCTAGCCGACACTAGCAGCACCACTGGGAGGATGCTGCGGCTGTATTATCTTAACTTTCTAACAAACGATGAGTGTCTGAGGTACAAATCCTTGAAAGCAACTCTTTATCATTGAAGTTACAGATGGTGCACCCGGTGTACCGAGACTTCAGTCCTTCGGCAGTAGCTGAGGGTTCAATTCTGGCTTGCGGCCTTTTGCTGCATGTCTACCCCCCACCACCACCACCACCCACCACCCACTCTTACACCCCATTAATTGTCACGTTGATCTGTTCTCCAGATCAAACTGTAGCCACCAGAACAGAGACTTCTAATAATAACAAGGAAAAGCAATTTTAATTTTACATTTTTACAAAACGTGATTGGTTTTCTTTTCTTCCACTTCCTGTTCTGCCTCCAAGCCCATCGGATGTGACGGCATATTGTTTTCCTCCAACACCTTAGATAAGTGTGGGATTTGTCAGGGGGATGGCAGCAGCTGCAGCAAAGTTAATGGAAACTTCCGCAGAGGGGCCGCGACTCTGGGTGAGCCTCTGGATTCATTTATTATGTGCTGTCGGTAAAAAAAGCAGATAACATGTTTCTGCTGTACACCCAAAGATTTAATGAGGAATTGAGATGATTAAAATCTCAACCAGTTTTTAGTCAAATAAACTGCAAAATGAAATCTTAAAATATTCATGCACGCATTGACTCTTGTGACTTCATGTTCTCTGTCTTCAAGGTTACTCGCTTATCACTCAAATCCCTGAAGGGGCATGGGACATCCAAATCATTGAGAGGAAGAAGTCGGCTGATGTTTTAGGTGACGCGTCCTAAAGACAACCATGCAATGCTGAACTTGATGGGGAAAATGTAGGATGTCTTTTCTGATTCAAAGTTTTTCTTTGATCTTGTTCTTCAGCTGTGACTGACCAGGCGGGCAACTTCTTTTTTAATGGGGCATATAAGGTGGATAGTCCCCAAAACTTCCATGTAGCAGGAACTATTTTCAAATACCGCCGGCCCATGGATGTGTACGAGACCGGAATCGAATATATTGTCGCCAAAGGCCCCATCGACCAGGCCATCAATATTTTGGTACAAATAGTCTTCCTCAGTCCACTTCTCAGCTGTACTATTTGCTCACCTGTAACTATTTAATAATGTGCTTTTATTTTTGACAAGTAAGAAGAAACAGAAATGTCTGTCTACAGTTCTATGTGATCATTAATTCAAACGCTGTTTTAAGGTTACGTGATGATGAAGAGTCTTTTTTTTTCTGAGTGTTAAATATCTGTAATTACAATTTGTAATGTATAATAAGATGTCTTATTGGTGTCCGTGTGGATTCTAGCCCCTCAACTCCATCTGTTTTCCTTGTGAACTCTAACCCCAAACGGAAACTTGTAAAACTTAATTGCACAAGCTAACTAACATTACAGTAAAATGCACGGCCCTCCACTGTTACTCTGTAATATTTAATAAAGTTTCTTTAAAAATCTTTAAGGGATATAAACAAAGGAACCTAATTTAACTTCAGCCCTGCAATGAACTGGCGGCTTGTCCAGGGTGTACCCCGCCTCTCACCTGTAGACTGCTGGGATAGGCTCCAGCACTACCTGCGACCCGGCTACACATAAAGCGGTTAAAGGAAATGAATTGATGGATGGAATGTAATTTTTGGCTACTGTTCTTAACTTTTGAACTCAATTATGGTCTGATTTTTATTTTATTTTTTTCACTGGATCATCAAGGAAGACCTGGCACCAAAATGCTCTTTATGCACTCAGATCTAAGTAACTCAGCCCCTGTTGAGCATCCGGCGTATTTAAGACATGTCGGTCGGCGTTTTAAAAGTGTCATCCAGACGTCTTGGATGTGAATGTAGTGCAGGCATAATATTAATCTGTCTTGAGTTGATTGAGTACTGGCCTTGTGTTCCAAGTGTGTCCATAAATCCCAAACAGTGTCAATGTTACAGTCCAGGTTTGACAGATCTCCTTGAGGATGCTGGAACACAGTTCCTCCTCTGCTGGTTCTTCTCGTCTAACAATGAGTTTCCCTGCTCACTCCGCGTAAAACGTCATTCCTGTTTTTGCTTTGATTTGCTTTATTGTACCTCCAGTTATCTGTAGTTATGTAATAAGTGTGAGTCTTCTTTGGCCGAAAAATAACAGAACCGTTTCGTTAATGGGACTTTTGATGACTGGGCAGAGACTTGTTTAAACTAACTTGACCTTGAATGCCTCTCCCCTCATCTCTCAGGTGTGGAACCAGAATGGACGTGTCCCATACATCACTTACGATTATACTGTTCTTCGAGAATCCCTGCCACCTGTCCCACCTCCTCCTGTCTACACCGGATCGGAAACCTCAGCGGGAGAGGTTTCCTTGGAGGTGGGAGATCGCCTGGCAACTAACAGCAGTGTTTTTGGTCCGGCTGCCCCTGAGGATCAGTTGGAGACAGGAGATGCAGAAGTGCAGAAGGAACAAGAGACCAATGAGGTGTATGAGGAGACAGCGACCATAGATTGTGACCAGGATGACGCAGTTGTCCAAAAACATTCAAGTAAGGACTGTTTGTAACAACTTGTTTGTGATCTGGGAGTATAAACGGTTTTTAATGCAAAAGCAAATTACCCGTTCACAAGACTTGATTTACAAAAGGATCAGAGCAATTATTTCCTTTATCTCCTGAATGCATTTTCCCCATTGTCTAGTAAAATATTTAAAAAATATATTTATTCAAACAGAAAATAAGTAAATTATCCACTTCAAAAGGCTGGAATGCAGAAACTACCGTTTGAAAACCGGCATATTGAATTTATTCTGACAGATACATGTGGCCACTGCCCTGTTGAAACTGATTTTCCTCTGTCCTTGTTAGTAAATAGTTTAATTTCTTTCATTTATCTAATATCAGTCATGTTTTGTAGATTTCTGATAGAGTTGTGATTGGTTGACGGTCTATCCAGTTCTGCAAAATGCTTTCTGGGCATGAACTTCAGCCTGTCAGTTTAGTTGTACCTCGTGAGCAGGCTACCAGATCTTTCCTGCTTGCTGCTGTTAAATGACACGCAGGCGTCAGCGCTCTGATTGGTTGTAAATCTGTCCAGTTTGATCTTTCACTGTTGATATGGCCTCTATAAAAATGAGATATAAAGAGCTAAATTAAGCCTAAAATACACAAAATAGTATTAAACTGAAATTGTACAGGCTGAAGTGATCATCTGATATATTTGTGTTGTCATTGTTAACTAAAATGGCACTCAGTAGTTTTACTTTTACTACATATACTGTATTGTATACACAAATATCAGCTTTATTATTCAATAACAGATTATATCCATTCTATTAAACTGGCTGGGCTTTGATAAAAAAAAGAAACAAAAAGAAAAAGTGAGATCAGAAGGAAAGATGTGAGGATGGGGAAGAGAGCTGAAAGTAAAATAAAGTAAGATGGAAAATAAATCAGACGTTCAGTGGTCCATTGGCAGAGGAGACAAAATAGGTCAAATCTTACAGCTGATCCTCCATCAGTCTCTTTTGCTGTGTGTCTGTGAGATGGCCCTTTGGAGCTTTGCATTATTTATTGTACCGACACATAAAGGAGATCAGTAGTAGATGAAAAATTCAGAGGCCTTTTCTACTTTTAAAAATGACTGCAGCGGTAATGGTCTTCCTTTTGGGCTCTCAGCTTGCTCGTCTAACTGATGATTCCATTTCACTGTGAGCACCACACTGGGCGGAGAGACGCGATAGGAAGGTGGTTGAAAGGCTCGCCACACACTTTCTATCCAGGCTGATAGTACAGACCAGCTGCCGAGCTCTGCTGAATCAGCTTGAACTGAGTTTGTCAGTTTTATAGCTGCTCTAATTATAACAGATACATTTAATAAAGTGGTAGGCAGTGTGTGTGTGTGTCTGTGCTTGGGGGGGGGGGTTATGGAATATTAATATTAATGTCGGGGCTTTGATTTTGACTTCAGCTACAAAGAAAGTTTGGATAATAAGGATTTTTATCTACTTTTGTCCATCACAAGGAAACGGCAGCCATGCAGGCAGCACTGCCAGACCTGCCCCTGCAAGTAGGACCCTGGATACGGCGGCAGACTCACAAAACCTCATCTGGAGAGTCCTGTTGGATGGCAGAATTAGCTCCGATGAGCTGCTTGTCAACATCTCCACCAATCAGCTGCGAACGGATGGAGATGGAGATGGGTTGTCCTCTTCAGAGGTGGCACCACATGAAGTTGGAAGCCTCGAGCAAGATGCGTCCTTTGGTGACAACGAGACGCTGGAGTTTAGCCTGGGTCGCAAAAATAACGACAGCGGAGATGGTTCTTACCCGAACAAAACACTGCAGAGTGCTGGAAGGACATCCAGCCGCTCCAACAGAACCAGGTAATTAGATAGAGGGTGATCAACAGAGTACATGTAAAATAAATAAAAACAATTAAATGAGGTTAAAGAGGATATACAGCTGAGGTTCACTTTTCACCACTTCGGTCAGCTTTGAGATCATGGAAAGCTGTTTCCCCTCAGGATGGATTATGTCTGGATTAAGTGTTTTCAGGTTAGGGTCACACTGAGCCTGAATGTTCAGACATGCTGCATGCCCATGGGTCTGCTGCTGGCTGTGGGAAATATGCTGCAGGTTGAATGAGAAGCAGGCTGGACGCAGGCGGGAACGCTCAGGTCGGAGTATGTGGCAGGTAAAAAGGTGATAACAGGTGATAAGGAATGTCATTTTCTAGGCGTACAGGCAACTAAACAGCACTGACAGGTTGGCAGGTGGACAGACAGGTGGCAGGTTGACAGGGCTGCAGAAAGCTAACAAAAGAGTGACACAGGTAGGATAAAAGGAAGACTGTAGACAGACAGTTAAGGTGGTAAAAATATATATATACAAAAAAATAACAAATCTATATCTGAAATGTACAGAAATATCCTGACGATACACATGCAGGTAGATGTGTAGACAGATTGTCAGGAAAACACATGGGGCAGTACTGAAGTACCTGTACAGGCCGTAATACATAATGAAATGAGGCAGTGAGTGAGACAGGTGGATATACATGCTGAGGGCAGGCAGACATAGCACATTTATTGATATTGGCTTCCAAGCTCTATGTCCAAACATGGCTTACCATTTCTGCAGCCAGCGGCTATAAAACACACAGCGACACGCCCTCCCCTCTGAGAGACAGGGAGAGGAGAGGAAACGAGCAGAGCAGAGGACAGCAGGGTGGGGGGATTGCAAGGAAAATGAAAACTATGATCTAAAGCGGGAAACCTGTGCTGTCAGACTGCAGTCAACTCTGGGGAGACAATAATGTGCAGGAATCAGTCTGGCTTACAAGCCTGAGATTTTCAGATGCATGTCTGGGTGAAAGTGGAGAGAACGACTGGTGTTATGACAAAAAAATATGCACGACTTAAATGTGATATGTGGAAATAACAGAGTGCGTCTGTCGCATTATGATCTGTCTTGGAGTGAGTCTGTGTTTTTACAGGATCACGGCGATCTGGGACAACTCCTTAAATGTCATTAACAGAGTAATTAAGCCACTGAAAATGTGTGGATGCTAAACTTCTCCTGCAGTGTAGTCTACTTCGCCACTGACGACTGACAAGAATGTGACTCGTTGTTTTCATGACACATGGATAAACTGTGATCAGCTTGGAGATACTTTCACGCCACTACCACGCGCAGAACATTAAAGATCATTCGCGATAACCTGTCTAAGTATACCTGCAGCAGACAAGGATTTAAGCTGCCGCAGCTCTTGCTTGAGTTGTACTTTCTTTATACACGTGTGTATGCACTGTACTGTGTGTTTACACGTGTGTGTGTGTGTGTGTGTGTGTGTTGGGAATCAGGGCGAATCAAAGGATCTACCAGAAGAATCTGAAGTTAAGTGCAGCTGACATGTACCGCTGGAAACTTTCCTCTCAGGAGCCCTGCAGCATGACCTGCTCTATAGGTTTGTGAATGTTGCTAATAATAAGAAAAATAAATACTAATGGCGCAAATATTGACTTGAGTAAATATATATATTTGTGTTAAAATGTGTCGAATAAATGATTTTGCCCTGCTTGTTGCTCATTATCCAGGAGTGTCAAAGTCGTTTGTCACATGTATTCGTTATGATGGCATCGAGGTGCATGACATGTACTGTGATGCACTGACCCGACCAGAGCCGGTCCATCATTTCTGTATTGGGAGAGAATGTCAGCCCAGGTAGAGTCCACTGGGAGAAAAAAAAACATTTCTAGGAAAAATAAATATTCCAACTGCTTAACAAGGCAGTGTGTAACTTTTCTCAGATGGGAGGCGAGCAGCTGGAGCGAGTGTTCCAGGACCTGCGGGGAAGGTTTCCAGTTTCGACAAGTTCGCTGTTGGAAGATGCTCTCGCCGGGTCTGGACAGCTCTGTGTACAGCGACATTTGCACCATGGCTGACCTGGAGAGACCTGTGGAGAGGCGGGCCTGCAAGAGCCCTGCCTGCGGCCCACAGTGGGAAGTAGCTGAGTGGAGTGAGGTATTTATGCATTGATTTACCCCTCTGGGAATAAAGTGCATATCTAAAATAAAAGTAAAGGAAAAGAGATGGGTGTGTCACATCTTTACAGGACATATAGCTTTGTCTACTTCCAGATAATCTTTGGTGATCATTTTAGCTGCTCACATTTCTTTGTTTTTCTACCTTGCATATGTAATTTTATCTTTTTGGCAGCAGTTGCAAACTTTACTTTGGCTGTCACTCAGAGGAAAGCTTTTGTTGCAGCACAGACATATCTCTCTCTCTCTCTCTCTCTCTCTCTCGCTCAAGCCTGTGGTTTGATGATAGTCACTGATGGATTCTCCAGAGACACTTGAACATGTTGATGAGATTTTGACGCTGAATGGTGAAGATGAAGGTTCACCTTCAGACATTTAACACTTTGTTCCGTCGGTGACAGTAAATTTGATGCCTCTCTGAATGCTTCTTCATCCAGTGTCCTGCCACATGTGGCCGCAAAGCTCAGGTGACCCGTGACGTCCGTTGCTCTGATGAGACCAGACCATGTGACCCGATGAGCAAACCACCAGACACCAAAAACTGCACCGGCCCGTCCTGTGAACGCCACTGGACAGCGTCTGAGTGGGGGCCTGTGAGTGTCTTTACTCCCCGTACATGATGCATGTCAGCATGCATGAGCTGCTGCTGCTTTCAAAATATTCTTATTTTTGAGCTGTTTATTATTACTATCTGTCCCAGGTGTTTTGGCCACTGTGGAAAAACCTGTTTCAAAGTGGAAATGTAGGATGTGTATTGTGAAAAACATCGTAATATACCCTTGACGTGATTTCATGTGATGCCCTTTTTCAGTAAAGGCAAAAGGAGATGCTTATGAAAATGGTATTGCGTCCTCTTGATCAATCATCCCGCAAACATTAACCCTCCTTGTTGCAGTGCTCTGGGGCTTGCGGGCAGGGCCAGACGGTGCGTCATGTCTACTGTAAAGCTACGGAGGGCCGCGTGGCCCCTGAGAGCCAGTGCCCTGCGGAGAACAAGCCGCTGGCCATCCACCCATGCGGCGAGAAGGACTGTGCGCCGCATTGGCTCAGCCAAGACTGGGAGAGGGTGAGGCCTCAGTACTGTGTTGAGGCTCAACTTGTTTTTTAGGAAACAATTATAGATCATCTTTGATTATTATTTGCAATTTCTTTAAACTCCACTTCATCCAGTCCGATGTGAATTGTAATATTTGCATTGCTCAATGGGGTTACAGTACGGATTGACTTTTCTGCACCAGCAAGAAATCGGTTTGTTGCCCGCTGCTTTGAAAGATTCAAACAGTTTTTGTCTGTAGTGCAACACAACCTGTGGCCGCGGGGTGAAGCGAAGGACCGTCCTGTGTGTTGGTATCAGCGGAGGAAAGTTCCAGATGTTTGACGATGAGTCATGTGGAGGTGACGAGAAGCCCGAAGAGGAAAGTACTTGCTTCGAGAGGCCGTGCTTCAAATGGTACACGACCCCTTGGTCTGAGGTGAGGTCAACACATCTGGACCAGGACACGCAGTTGTAAAGGGTTGTCTTCCTGTTCACCACTGACGTGTTTCTGCTCTTGTGTGCACTTCCTCAGTGCACTAAGACGTGTGGAGTGGGTGTGAGGATGAGGGACGTGAAGTGTTACCAGGGCAGGGAGCTGGTTCGAGGTTGCGACCCCCTCACCAAGCCGGTGGCGAAACAGACCTGCACCCTGCAGCCCTGCCCCACTGAGCCACCAGGTAAGACAAGACCTCCAGCAGAGACTTCCTTTCTTTCTTTCGCCAAGGAGATGAGAATTTCACCTGCAACTGGCACGATTGCTCAAACACCTGCTGGACGGAGTTACGTCAAACGTGGTGTGAAGGTTGAGCGTAAGTCAGGGAACCAAAGATTCAAATCTCGAGGCGATCTGGGTGAACGGAAATTTTCAGGAAATGTTGGGAATCTTACCAGGAACAGATGATGAAATTTATCTGATGATCCAGAAGAGATCCTGGATTCTGGATCATTTCATTAACATTGTAGTCACATTTTTTTCCAAGAGAGTGGCGCTCTCTGAGTGCTTTTCTAGTTCCCTATGAACTTGAGAAATTTGAACTGTTCAGATACGTGACAAGAGTTAATAAAAAAAAACAAGTATTAGTCTTTTCTCCACTCGGCCTTTAGATTGTTTTGCTAACATGAAGTCCACCTTGTGTGAACTGTGTCCCAGATGCGAGCTGCCAGGATCGTCCCTCTACCAACTGTCTGCTGGCGTTGAAGGTCAACCTGTGCAGCCACTGGTACTACAGCAAGGCCTGCTGCCACTCCTGCCGCGCTGTCAGACCTCCAGTCTCCTAGTGCAGGCGAGCACAGCCTCTCTCTACCTGACTTCATTTGGGTACTTTTGTGCACATATGGTGCGAGCAGTAAGAGGAAGCTGAAAAACAAAGATGAAGTCTCTAATCTGTTTTTAAAAAGCAATACTTCCTTCAAACATTGGCTAATTTTGTAAATTGTAAGTTTTGATCCATTAGTCGCTCATATTTCACCGGGTAATTTCCCCCTTTTTTAATAATTTCTTTCCAAGCACAAGATATAATGTGCAACTGTTTATCTGAAATAAATATGGATTAAAAATGTAAATGCAACATTTTAATTAGTTACTTATTGAGTAGAAATGAGAAGCGAGCTTGTGCCTTTAGTAGAGCACCAGCCTTTTGGTTTGTGATTCAGGAAAAATAAAGCACATTTACTTTTTTCCTTAACTGTTTGACAAATCTTTGAAACTGCCTCTCAACCAATAAGACCCTTATTGATCATCCTCCTCTTAAATAACATTTGGAGTTTGAACAAAGTGAAGTCATCGCTCACAAGTTCTTACAAACCTCCATCGTCGTCGTATTCATCCCTGCAATTAAAGGATGGATTAAATTATTTCTGCATATACTGCATGACTAGAATATTTAATACAGACACTGTTCATGAAATATTATTGCATTGTATTTCAGTTTTGTGTCTGGCACGTAAAAAGGTTTCTATTTACCTTTCATCATTTGCAGCTTGGTATTATGTGTGCCAGTACGCCTGCAGAATGAAGCAGCATATTTATTAGTCGTAGCACATTTTCATTTATTGTGACGCGCCTGATGTCAGCTGATGGCTGTTCATCAGGTCAACCGATGCCAGTTCTGGTCTGTGTGTGACGGAGCGGGGGAGCTGAGTACAGAACACGAAAGGAATCATTCCTGACACTTGAAGTATGCTTGAAATGTATTCTGATGTATGTCTCAATTTTGACTATTGTGTACTTTTTATATAACTGACAAGACCATCGGCCAGATTAGAATGTTGGCATTGTATGTTTGTACAATCACAGACATGTCAGATGTGTGTGTTTCACATTATGAAGCACTCGTCTCGTGTATGTGAGCTAAATGTCTTATTGGGAGGAGGACAAGAAGGTGGTCACATGAAACCTGGACCTAAATAAAAGGTTTTTAGGGCAACAAGTGACGTTTTTTTTTTTATCAAGATGTCAGAACACTTTCAACAATGTCTATGATGACAACAAAGTATTTTAAAGAGAAAACAAGACATTCTCCTTACCTTAACCACGGACCGTTGTGCCTTAACTTAATAATGTTAACATTATTATTGACCATTGAATACTGGGACATAAAACGTTTTAACATGTGTTTGGTTTGGAAAGCCGCAAGGTACCAATGTTTGTTCTGGCTGTTGGGTTGAACTGATACCTCTTTGTACAATGCTAAACTTGGGAAGTGTGTACTGTCGATAATAAACTGAAACCCTGGTACTGACTTGCACTTCCATTAAATAACAGTCCAAATAAACACCTGTGCCTTTGTCGTTTTTTATGTGAATTGATATATATTTGTTCAGGCAACGCTGACCTAACATCCATCACAGCTGAAATCTCTTTCACGAAGCTCTTTGTGTCATTTCAGCACTCATTCATGATGAGTGCCCATCCTGGGCACCTCACTGAGATTCCTTAAAGGCAGGACAGCTTTCCAAGAACTGCAGTGGAGGATTACATTTATGACTGGAGAAAAAAATATATATTACTGTGATTATTATAGACTGCTGTCCACGATAAAAATAAGGTCCACTCAGAATTGTGTATATGCTGCTCTGTTACGCTAGAGGCAGAACACAGATGCCAAACAGTTTTACATTTTATTGACACCGTAAAGGAAGTCACATTCACACACAGAGCAGAGTAGATGATGCAAGTTTGCTCTGGACAGCCCCCCAGCTGGTCGATGAACTACTAAGCTGCAGGTTAAGCGAACCAGATCAACGACTTAACTGACAAATGCAACAATTCAGGCTTCTACCCATAAAATTGCCATTGCAATCTTTCTTTGACGCAAACTTTAAAAGGAAGTTTGGGGCCCACAATTTCATCCTGCAAATCCACCAGGAATAGATTTGTCTCTATAATCTTTATTTATCAATGTGATGGATGATTATTTTGCAGTGACTTATTTGCCCACACTTGAGACTCCCAGTATGTCGTACTGTTGACCCCGGTACATCTGTGAAACAACTTAGCCTGAGTGGAATCACAGCCTAGCAAGCTGAGTGCATGGCAATCTCCACCTGTACAGGCGGTCGGATGCTAGAAATGACAAGTTACTATGCTCAGACTTCTGTTTTTATAGAAGCAGGCAAGTGGAGAATAAAGTAAAATGTAAACTCCCACCACAGGTGTGGCAGAAACAGGTTTATATATTTGCGAGTAAAACACATAAAATGTCCCAAAATATTATTTGCAAATAAATTCTACTTTTACTATTTCACTTTAGGTGTGTACTTGTACGTGTAGCCTTTGTTCTTTTACTCTGCATGTAATTTTTCTGTTGTTGCCTGCAGTCTAACGTCTAACTACAGTATGGGGTGAAATAATGATGTTATATAAAGCAGTCACCAAATAGCGAAGAATAGTCCTTTACAATCCACTTTGTTTTTGAGCATGAATTCCTGAAGTAAAACTTTCAGCTATTCCGTCTGACCTTTTTCCCTCTCGTTGTCACACCTGCTCTGATTGTCACACCTGATCCTCATGCCCCTCGTCACCCCGCCTTCTTAGCCCTCCCTCTGTGCCCAGTCCTCTGCCAGTTCGTTGAACCTCACAGTCATGTTCCAGCTTCCCCCCCCCACGTCACAGCTGTAATCTCGTTTCTGAACCTTTGCCTGTCTTTTTAGTTTTCAAAATAAAATTCAAGCAAAGAATTCAACTGTGACTGCTTAAAATTCCAGAATTAAATTTAATTTATCTTGATGATGATATGTTTGTGTTTAATCTACTTTATGAACATGTAAAATGTGCATTTCCTCCATTAATGAAAGGCATTTGATCAAAAAACACATGATCTTAGCAAATAATTTATTTGATCAAAAACAAACTTTGAATGTAAATTTATGAAATGGTATGATCCGCAGTGAGATTTTTGATGGGAACAATGGGAAAAAAACATTTTTAACAGCTTATACAAGTTCAGGATACGCCTAAAATCAGTTGTGCACCTGCATTTTTAATTTGGTGTGAAACTCTGTAATTTGTGCTCTTATATTATCATTTTCATAGCTGTATGTGCTGAACCACAACCTTGTGTGTTTTTCTGTCAGACTTCAAGACAAAATTATTTCAGTGATTAAACGGCTCCTTATTTGACTGACAGTGGTTTCCTTCCTTAAAAGACACTCCGACAGTCCTACACAGTTACATAAAGTGAAATAGAAATTCCATAGTTAAAAAAATAATAAAGGTGTAAGTCATGGGACACTCAGCTTTTGCTACTGGAACAAACACAACACACGCACACGCACACAAAAAACTATTCTATGTGAATCAACTTTTTTACTGTATGAATTTCACACAGCTCAAAAAAATAAAGGGAACGCTTAAATCACACATTCCAGAGCTCAATGGATGAAATATTTCAGTCAAAAATCTTTATATTTTCCAGAGTGTAATTCATTGAAAACAAAATGATGTGAAAACAATTAAAGGAACACAAAATCATTAACTCATTGAGGGCTGGACTCAGGACCACACCCAAAATCAAAGTGGAAAACTCAGATCACAGGCTGATTCAACTTGTGTGAATTTCCTCTAGACCACTCTTAATGTGTCTCGGCAGTGTAGCAGTGTGTGTGTGTGCCTGTATGCATTCTCTAAAACATCTGGACATGCTCCTCATGAAGTGATGGATGGTCTCCTTGGGGGGATATCCTCCCAGACCTGTATCAGGGCATCAGTCAGCTCCTGGACAGTCTGTGGTGTGTGTGTGTGTGTGTGTGTGTGTGTGTTGGGGGGGGGGGGGGGGGGATGCTACGATATATGATGTCTGAGGGGTGCTTGATTGGATTCAGGTCTGGGAAATGGGCCAGTCAGTCAATAGCATCAATGCCTTCATCATTCAGGAACTGCTGACACACCCCAGCAACACGGGGCCGGGCATTGTCCTGAACCAGCTCTGGAGGGAACAGGTAGTGTTCTATAGCAAAGGCCAATCGGGGTGTGAGCACAGGCTCCACTGGATGATGTCGGGACCTCATCCTACCCCCACAGAGTCTGTTTCTGACCGTTTGGGCTTAGAGATGCACACTAGTGGCCTGCTGGAGGTCGTTTTGGAGGCCTCATCTGCCAGTGCTCCTCCTGTTCCTCCTTGCACAAAGACAAAGATAAGCGGTCGTACTGCTAGAAAAAAATAGAAAACTAGTTTTGACTCGGGGGCGAAGCATGCCTAAAGAAATTTGTTATCTAGCTGTCTAACTAGGCACTGGCCTTTTTATAGGAACCTTACTACTAGCACTTGACTTTCATTTGAAACAAATCTCTCTGTCTCTGTTTTAATGTGGTTCGTCATATTTAACCTACTGACAAACTCACAACTGCTTAGTTTCTACTTTGATCAGTCAGTCAAAGCGTCCCAAAGTCATTTCAAGTGTGTCGGAAACAAATGTTTATGGTTTGGAAAATGCTTTGAGCAGACGGTCTGGAGTATCGGGAGATATATCACATCACCGAAAAGTGACTGGTGTATATAAGAAGAGTCATAACGACAAAATCCCACCACAGACTATTAACATGTATATTTAGCATATTTGCAGGAAATACTGTCAGTGCAGCTTGTATAATGCAAACATTCCCCCAGGTCAGCGGGGTGGCGCTGCCTCCCCTCCTTTGCCTACTCTTAAACATCGGTGCTGACACTGTGAGAGACCACCTCCCTCATGGTGACCGATCGAATCAGGTTCAGCTTCTGGTAGAAGCTGGCCAGGTCCATGGGCAGCTCCAGGTCCTCCTGCTGCACAGTCCTGTAGCTGATCCTGCGGCCGCCGTTGCACAGCCTCTCCGGATGCTGCAGGTAGAATGGCAGCGAGCAGCGGGCGCAGGAAGGGCAGAAGCCGTGTGAACGGTGGCATCTACGTGGTGGCGGTGGTGGTGCTGGTGGTGGCGTGGGGGAGTAGTTGGCAGGCCCGTTGGCCTCTGTGAGGAAAGTGGGGGGGTAGGTCTCTGTTTCGTCGCCATAGTGCTCCAGCATTGGCGGTGTAGGAGGAGCGGACAGAGCAAGGGGGTGGATTGGTGACATGCTGGCAAGCTCTGGTTCTTCCTCTTCCCCCTTCTCAGACTCCTCCCTCTTACAGCAGTAATACTTTAGTAGTCAATAAGAGCAAAAGAGACAGAGTCAGTGTCAAATGTTAGGATGCCAACACCGCCATTCACTGTTAACATATTAGCATTTAGCTCAGAGCAGCACTCTGCGTAGCTACAGTGCCTCAGTCCCTCGACTCTGTTTAACTGGAAGATGTTAATAAAAAACTGTTTTTGACCATGATGACCAAAAATATGACATTTTCTTTATGCCATTCTATCAGCATGTAGAAGTCTTTTTGGAAGAGAATAATTTAAACTTGGAGTTTGGAACATTTTGCACATAGATAGTAATCTTAATTTAAAATGCTCTCCAGATACATGCTCTTTATATTCTACATTTGCCATCCTTTTGGTGGCCCTCCCATTATGACACAGATGGAGCGACCTCAAGCATCCTTAAAACAAGCCTAAGTCACCAGAAAGAGTGTTTGTAATTACTATTACTGCCAGAAGGGGGAGCTAGAAATCACACTCTCCTGCTTAGAATAATCAGTATTAAAATAGCCATACCTGTAACCTACATAAACACAGTACAGCAACGATGGTCAGTAAGATGACTGCAGCCAGAATTCCTCCTGCGATGACCACTGTACCGGCTGACATTCGAAATCCTCTCCATCAACAACCTGCAAGGAGAAAGAGAAGGAGGACGGACACAAAAGCGAGGGGGGGGGGGGGGGGTCGAAAATGGAGAGGAATGATCGGAAAGCGGGAGTCAAAAGTAGATGAGAGGAAAATAAGGAGGAAAAGACTTAAGAGTCGAACACAAAGGACAATGAAGGACGGGAAAAAGGGGGCAAGAGGAAAAGGCAAGTAAGAAGAGAAACTGAGGTACAGAATGACACATAATAATGAAAGGGGGAGAGGGAGATGACTAAGATCACAGAGAAATGAAGAAAAGGGTGACGAGGATAATTGCTGTGGAAAGAATGGTACTGTGGCACACTATGGAGAGGAGAAGGGAGGAAAATAAATGAAAGAGAAGGATATGAGAAATATTAAGAAAGTAGCAAACACGGATGAGAAGGTGTTGACGGGGTTAAAATGCCACTGGAGAAAGAGAGGAAAACAGAAAAAAAGATGTGAAGAAGAAGGAAACGTTATTGTCACAACACAAATATACATTTCATCCAACGACAGTTGCCATTATTTGTCTTGTGAGGACAGTTTCTAAAATGTTCTGATGAGGACGACCCGGTGCAGTTTACAGTTTATGAATCACTCCAAAAGAAGATTTCATATGTAGCTTGTAAAAAAGATGCCTCTTGGACACAACCGGCCTCCCTGCATGACCAAAGCTATAGACAACATTACTTTGTGTTTTTTTTTTGTCTTTTAACTCTTACTTTTCAGGCGCCCCTGCATGCGTCTTGGTAAAGCATCGCATTGCATTATCCATAGAGCCGTTTCTGTAATGACTTGAAGATGTTGATATCCCTGGAAAGTGTAATCTGCCCCTATCCTTAGTCGAATCCAGCCGTGCATGCGTGTGCAGATTTGGATCAGTTATGACACTAAGAAGCAGAAGTAAGTTATTAATGAAGATGAGGAAAAGCTCCAGGTGGACCTCGAGGTTTACAGACGCATTTGCAAGAGATGAGAATATAAATTAGCATCGACTTCATGGTTAGCATTTCAAGGGCTAACTGTACTCCATTAAACATTTTGCATTTTTTAGTTGAAGGCTGAGTGCTCCCAAAGCAACCTTACAATTAGACGATGAGGCGTTCATCAGAGCGCAAACCGCTGCTAACGTCAAACCGCTCACCAACCAACCGGCCTCCAGGACGGATGATGCTGTTCTCTCTTTTCTCTGCCTCCACATTATGGATAAAACACTAACAAATCATCTAGTCATCTTGTTTGTTTTGTTTGTTACCAAAGTAAGAATAATTTAAGGAATTAAGGAAATATGGCATGCAGTCCATTACGTCTCCCTGAAGTGAGAGCAATACTCTACATTTCATTATTCTTTGTGCAGCATGTTTTATGCATTGAGTCTGGTCCCAGACAAAATGAAATGTGCATGAGCAAATGGAAAGAAAAATCAAAATGCCGAGGGAACAACCGCAAAAGGGCAAAAGGCTCCTCAACCCGTAACGTGAAGACAGATGCAAATTTAAGCAGTTCTCCCCGTCGGCTTCTCCACACACTGAGCAATGAAATCTATATATCCCTGATGTTGGACATTTTGAGTTTAAACTGTTACTATTCCTTCCCTTATGTTTAAACATTAAACAAGAGCATCATTCAGAAATGTGCGCTGATGGATGGGAGTACAGGCAAATGCAAAGAGTCACATGACAAGAGATGCGACTGAAGCAAAGCCTTCATCATCGTGTGCCGATTGCTTCCTGAACAGGTGACAGGTGAGAGTGTCATGCTGTGCTGGCATTGATCTAGGCCTTGCACCTTGTATAGTAGAATCTTGCATTTGTAGACCTAGAGATTAATTGTCTTTATCAATAATCAATTGTCCAAATGTCTAATAATGTGCTTCATAGAATCATGCCAGATTTCAATGCAGAGTCAGGGATTAAAGGTCAAGGTCATATATTGTTGCCTTTTTTTCCTCATCGTCGGTGGATGATAATACGGTATGAAGATGGGGAAATCATCACATTCTTTGGAATTGAGTGTTGATAAAGTTTCTTAAACTCTTGTGCAAACATGTTTTAACAAAGTGGTGACCCTCTCCCCTCTTTGCTAGGAGGACACCACTTTTATAATCGATCGTGATCGGCTTTTTACCCGTGGAATGATCTGTCAGATGATTTTGAGCTTTACGCGACGCACTCTGTCTTTTGTTGCCTCTGTCCCAACGTTTTCAAGATGTGTTCTGCTATAAAATTCTGAATAAACTAAATTTACAAACATCAATAGGAATTTTGAAATCAATGTAATAACATTAATCATGAGCATCTCAGAAATGCTTCTCTGTTTTCATTGATAAAATGGATTGTTACAAATTTCAGCTAGGAAAAGCAAGAGAACAGAGGAGATCCTGGAGCCCCATTAGAAAACAATACCGTCACCTATCTTCGGACGTGTTGCCACCCAGAGAGTCCAGATACGCCATCAAAGAACAATTGACTGCCTCTCTTATTGACACCATAAGGATCAACCCATCACTCGCCGTTGCATTGTTTCCATAGCGACGGAGCCCTGTCCTGAACATCAGTAGCACCAAAGACCGGAGTTATTTCCACCCCCCAACCCTTCAAGAATGTGTCACAGACTCTTCGCAGGAGCATCACGGGACGACTGGGTCGTCGTTACATTGGATTACGAAAATGTACATGTAATCAACTTGCCTGCTTTTATGACAGTAAATAGCAGCCCTAATTCTTTTGTATTAATGTTGACAGTGTGGAGAACACTTTAAAATTGTATATTTGGGGATAATGTCTAACAACAATCTAAATCAACAGCTCAATAAATGTATTTGAGATGAAAATTAATGATTTTATTTATGTGCCCAGTCAAAATTTAGGCGGTGAGAAGGACTCAGTAGATTCATAAATAGTCTCCACAAATTCCTGAAGGGAAATTATATCTTCAAAATCGACATTTCCATATGAGGCCAGTCACGTGACACTGGAACCGGGGACTCTCTTTAACGCGTCTAAAAATATGTTTTCAGTAATAATTTTGTTTTATTAATTATTAAGTTGTTATACCAAATGAGCTCATGGCTTAGAAATCAGAACGCTCTTATGACGACTTGGTGACGTTTTAGCGCCTATTACGCGTTCACTGCTTTCTTCCATGGAACAGTTGTGGCATTGATTGCACACAGTTTACCTTTCATTGCGCCCCAGGAACCACAGACGCTTCATAAAAAGATCTGATCATCTTACCATTCATATTAGGGATTGGATCGACCCATCGCGGCACCTCCAGTTTGCTGCGCCACGGTTTGCGCGTCGAGAGTCGCGTTACAGTTGAGAGACGGATAACCAAACCTTCATCCGTCAGCCAACCCCAGCGTTTTACATCCACACACACACATCTGTACGGCCGAAGCACAGAAGTCTGTGTCGGTGCTTCGATGGTGGTAAATAAAGCAGATTCCTCTTTACATTCCCTCTGATTCCACAGGCGGTGCTCCGTTCCACAGCTGCGCTTTTAAAATGCGCAAACTTCTACTTTGTCCTTTGTTGTTCTTTTGATTAATTTCCCCAATAGGTATAAGTTTATTGCTTCGAAATAGGCTGGAATTTTAAAGAAGTTGTCCAGATCGATAAAATCCCAAATGTTGTATTTCCTCTCCCGACCCTGAAACAATCGCTTTAAAAGGTGAAGGTGAGTGAGAGCAGCTGGTCTCAGGTGAGCGCAGCAGGGTGAGCGTTTAGGAAGAAAGCTCGGGTCCGGTTGTATTTAGGTGGGGGGTGTTTGTTGTGCAGGCATCCGGTCTCATCCTGTCTGCGTCGCATCATAATAGTGACCTGTGTGGATGTGACCGTGCGTCACAGCAGTGCGCACAAAGAGAAAAGCGTGGCTGAAACCAGGACGCTTCTATTCGTTGTAGAAGTCTTACGTTTGGACTTTGCAAAAAAAAAAAAAAAGAGTGGACATTATGTGTTTTAGATTAAAACAAACAAACAAAGAAACCAACATTTAAACCCCACACTTTCAAACTGTTTATTAAATTTGATATTTTATACAGATTTGATGAACTTTATTAATTGTTCAAAAGATCAAGTCCACTTTCTAGAAAATGAAATTACTAGTAAACTATTCACTGATTAATTGGATGTCTGCAGGTCGATCACCAGTTCTTTCTTGGCCTTTGGGCTTGTGGCCAGTTCACTCTGCCCCCTTTCGTGAGACCAGTTTACTCCAGGAAACTCTACCAACGGTTTTTGCCCCATGCAGCTTCCAGCACCAGAGGGATTCATAAATCTCCAACGTGTGAAGGTTATGATTCCCTGGCAGATGCTTTACATAAGGAGAATGAGATTGTTTTTGTTTGTTAGGGATTTGTATTATTTAAAAATAATACATTTGTGATGTTGTTTTGATTTGTTCCTATTATCGTGATGAACATGTCATTAATGTTAGAATAGTGCAGTATTATTTATATTTTTCAATTACTATGCACTGACGACACATCCGAGGTGTACACCACCTCTTGCTCATCGCAAGCTGGGATAGGCTCCAGCAACTCCCGTGACCAGCAAAGCGGAAATAAATGGATGGATGGATGGTGTTTGAGTTTGAAACGAAGTGAAACCAAATGGAACTTCTCCAAATAAGTTGGAAACTAAATTTTAAAGCCAGAAAATGAATTGTTTACAAAAACATTGAGTCAGTGGAGTGTTTATCTCCACTAGGGCCAAAACAAAAACCCTACAAGCCTTGTCAAGAATAAAATATCACGGTTTATTACTGACCCATTCTTCACAAATAATTTATTGAAAATTGATTTTTAGTTTTGTGTGTAATTAGACAAGTTGGCAAATTAAGGACTTTAAAGGTACATTAAAGGAGGTTTTAAAAAGCCTGCATCCACCCCTCTATAGAAATGCATTGGGTTCTTATTTAACGTATTCCTCATCTTTCTACCAAGTTTGGTGGAAAATATCAAATATACTTTGTTTGGTTCGTTTGCAATATTATTCAATCTACCAACCAAATGGCCAGACAACCATTCAACAAGCAAATAAACAAATAGCAAACAAGGACTCAGTATTGTCATTTTTAGAGGTACATTTTTTTAAAGTACAACATGTGGAATTTTGTTTTACATCGGGGATTCTAGACTGTTCAAACCTCTGATTATATAAAATCTAAATCAATGAAGAAAGAGTTAATCCTGTGTTGATCCTCTCTTCACCGTCTACCCCTTCTCTCTCTCTCTCTTCCATAGCTCCACTTTGAGTGTAGCTCCAAGAAAAGACAAGAGGCAGAAAAAGAAAATATTTTAGTGTATGAATTATTTAAAAGTTAAAGCAGGCTGAGATTCCACTGTACTGTACAGACACGCGTGTGTAATATTAATGAGTGGAGATGTTCGAGGTTATTTCTTTTCTTATCTGCTACTCCTGTGCGTCAACACTTGAGCATCCGACCATTCCCACAAGGAAGCTGCAGCACGGAGTATCAAATACAGATTTGGGTTCATGCTGCAGAATCTTGTTAATTAAACTGGACCCTGAGACTGACATTGTTGAGATGCATCCAAACTAACATCTCTTGTTATTTTTTTGCCCAAAAAATGGTGGTCATACAACTTAAGAGCACGAGGCTGCTGTTTGTCTTCCGGTTTATTTCAGGATATTTTTTTGAAACATCATCTTTCTCTAAACATACTCAGGTGAGCTCAGCCCACCCAAATATGCGGCTTCCCCACCCAATCCAAAGTAAATAAAGCAAATAAATTAACTGGCAACATTCCTGGCTTCTGTTTAGGTGGGCAGGCGACATCCTGCCTCCAGTCAGGCTTGTACTCTTCTCAATGGTGTCGGATGCAAAGAGCTCAATCTGAGGCAGACCTGCGATCTGCTGCATCGACAGCCTGTTGGTAACTTCTCTGCAGATTGGAGACGTTGTGCTGCTAACAAAAACCAATAGCTTGACATACACTATTTTAGTTGGTTCAAAGTGAATTACAACACTTTTTGTCTTGTATATCAATTATTTAAACAAGCCTAGCACTGCATCGACTGACGCTTAGTAATGGAACCTCCTACAAATGCAGTCCCAAAACTGTCTCCTCCATCGGTTGCCTCAATCCCACACTCTGATGTGGTCAGTAATTTGGATGGGATAAAACTAACTGGCTGTTCATAGCATACATTTGACACATAAATTAAAATCATTCCATTCCAGTGCTGGTGATATAAAAGAAATTACAATTTTGTTTTTTGTTTTGAGATGTGGTGTAAATGACAAAAGGACAAACTCCACCTGGGCTACTTTGTCCCGTGGGTCCATCCTTGCTTCTCTAGACATGGTCTCAGACGTGGACGTGACGACACGATGAAATTAATGGGAGAGCCAACTTCAACAGCATCGTATGTTCTTTTCTTCTTTACATTGTGTGTGAAGGAAGTTTTTTCTCCTCTGTGTTCTTTTGAAAGCCTTTTTCTTACTACCGCTATTGTCAAGCAGAGCAGGATTCGTGTCCTTGTGTCTTTGTTCCGCTCCGGTTCATGAGCCTGACAGGCACGGAGGAGCTGCAGAATCTTTAATGAGATGCACCATGATAGCCAACCAGACGCCACCGTCCTCCTTTCTCTCACATCCTGACAAGCCCGTGTTCAACAAACTCTGACTGATCTGAGCTCGTGTTCTCTCATTCACAACATCATCTGGAACATGGCTGAAACGGAGCGAGCCAGCAGGCTGACAGGATGTTTCCAGCTCTCTGGAGCTTTCCACACACACTCTGTTTACAAGCAGATACATGATCACAACAAGCCGCAGGAATGGACACCAGATGAATCATATATCTGAACTTTAAGTCTTGTCATCAAAAAACACTTACAGTTGTGATCATTGGGACTTTAAATATATTAAACATTACTTCAAAAAAGGTTTTACAGCACATGAGATTTTTGACCTTCTCCTGCAACAGTCGTTCATCTGTGTCCTAAAATAGTAACTATACCTTACTTAACAAACGAGAATTATTTTATTAACAAATAATAGCAATTGTCATTTTAATTAAAATAATTTTGTTTATGAAGGAGAATTAAGAATAAAGAAAAAATAGTCAGATGTGAACGAGGGTGAGGGTACTTTGGATGTAGGCATACAGTATATGTTTGGGTAGAAGCCTTTAGATGGTGTGATATTTTTATTGTGAATAAACTAAATAAAAAAATTGAGGATTAGAGCTGAATCAAATTGATCAACAAGTACATTAAATACAGACAATTTTCTCAATTTCCTGCAGGTACAACAACATGCAGTAACACACTGCCAGGAAAATAAAGCAAATGATCATGTTTCACATGCAGTTCATTCATCTAGATAGTAAATAACAGAATAAACATATCAGATATACAGTGCAGTGCAGTGAAGTAGAGCGGCGCAAAGCACGAGACTAGTGTTTGTGGCAGTCGACCCTTCCCCGACAGATCTCTGATCAGCTCTTATTAAAGCTGTCTGTTTTTAGCACGGATGACTCCTTCAGCTTCTGGCTTTAAAGTCACTGTTAAGTCTGTCCGAAAAGCTGTCCCAAACCACAGGGACCGGAAAGTCAGTTTGGGATTCAAATGGAAAAAGTTACACAAATCATGAATTCTGTCATCTTTGTGAATGCAGAGGGGACTTCCTGGAGCGTGAATATTTTTTTGTCAGTTCTTATGGAAGGACATTTTTCATTAAAGTTCACAAACATGCAAAGCATGTTTTATAAATGCAAATACAAAACATGAATAACAAACCAATGCGTCCTGATTTGTGTGAATTTAAACAACAAAACAGCGTCAGGCTCCAGGGAGACCCTTAACCCGAACCCCTAATATGTTTGAAACAGCTTGAGTTGACATCAGGATGATGAGTCCGGTTTGACAAATTGATGCAGGCGCTGCCTCTAACCCAAACCCCAACTCCAGATGTCTTCTGACGTTCTGCTGTGCGTCTCCCCCAGCCATGTGAACATCAGGCCGGAGCCTTCCTCCTCTGAGCCGGCCTGTCAGCATACAGGTGTCTACTGTTTCGTCTATTGTTTAGTCTAGGAATTACTCTGTGCGAGGCGCCTCCGAGGACGCTTTATTATCATTTCATCAACCTGCAGGTTGTCTGTAAAAGGTCAGACTCCCACAACACTACCGGCTGTGGTGTGAACGCCCTCAATGTTGTGGTGAGCTGGATCCCCTTAAACTGCCACAGATAAGGGAATGTGACGTAAGTACGATTGAGCTTCCCGACTTTCCCACCAAACCCCAATGTTTAAAAACGTATAGAGTTATCCTCACAGTACAGTCCGTGATGTCAGGCCGGCACTCCGCGCCCTCTCCCTGCGTCATTGGGCAGCAGAGGCTGCAGTCTGGATCCATGCAATCCCATCTGATCCTGATCCCTGCAGAAAGCGGCCCTCACCTTCAGACAAAACAAAGGAAAGAGACTGTTTCCCTCGAGACTTCTGTATAAGCTTTGAATGAAATTGTATCATGTCATTTTCTAGGGATGTATAAATGCATATCCAGTTTTTAGACCCAGTTTAGGTTTAAGGGCAATATTAGAATAATATTT
Source organism: Brachionichthys hirsutus (assembly GCF_040956055.1). Taxonomy (NCBI): domain Eukaryota; kingdom Metazoa; phylum Chordata; class Actinopteri; order Lophiiformes; family Brachionichthyidae; genus Brachionichthys; species Brachionichthys hirsutus. Next base: position 11,245,281 of record NC_090900.1, on the reverse strand, counting down.
TGATTGTTCATTTCCTAATGCTTTTTTCTGCTTTGCAGGTCACAGGAGTTGCTGGAGCCTATCCGAGCTCGCTGTGGGTGGGGCACACCCCGGATGCAACATGCAAAATCCACACAGATAGGATTTGAACCCAATACCTTCTTGCTGTGAGCCGACAGCGCTAACCACTCCACCACCATGCCTCCCTAAGAATTTAATCGATTGTATAATTTTCATTCAATTAAAATGTAATATAAATGTGAATACCTCAATATGGTACCACATACTTAACGTGCAATACTATGATACATATTTTACTCTTGCTGTATTTTGTCTTCGTAAAGCTCAACCGTCTATCGGGTTAGCAAAACCATTTTCTATTTTTGGCTTAATTAAATTATGCATATCTTTATAAATGAATAACAAGCAAGTGGCTCTATGTAGATCTGCCTTTGACCATTTATGAACTCAGATGTACGGCATAGTTCCTGAGCGATGTCAGAACAAAGACAATTCCAATGCGGCACAGCAGTGAGAGCTCCTGTGTGTATTTTTGCCATTAAATTACCGTTAAATTACAAAGTAGAAATAGAAACCTATAACAAAGAGACAGCTCCTCCAAAAACAAGGTTTCTGCATATGTTTTCTTGCACAGTTTAATTTTTAAAGTCACAAACACACCATTAGTTACAGGCATATATGATAGTGTTTCTTTATAACGTTGAGTTGTCGTGCTTGAAATGCTGAATTGAATTACTGACACTGACAAAAAAGATAAAGATCTGAAAGAAGTTTTCTGAATACCGGTATTTAATTTAGTTGTCACAAACAATTCATTAATAGCATCTGAAGTATGACATTTCTCAGCGTTCTGTACTTTGACTATTGATTATTGTAGTTATAGGTTCATTTAGAAGCTGAAAAATAATCAAATAATCCTAATAATTCAAACAGATTCAGCTGTAGTTTGTCATTTAAGTCAGTACAAAATATAACTGCTAAGTGAGACCTCCTCCTCCTCATGCAGGTCCAACAGCATTATTAATAATGAAACAAAATGATTTCTATTTGATGGTTAGGTCCTCTTCCTCATTCTTTGACCCCACTTAAAGAAAAAGAAAGAAGCTTTTCTTTAAAAAAAAGCATAAAAAATAAAAAATAAAAATACAAATCTCCACTGGAGCGCATGAAGAGCATCTCGGAGGCTTTTATTGGATAAGAGCATGAGTGACCTGACTTGACCCTGCTCCATATCAGCCTCCTTGCGCTGACACTAACACTGCTGGAAAAGATTCAGGCTGGGCAAAGTCTCCTCAGATGCAATGAAGTCATTTGTTTTAGTGAAAAGGTGAGGTAAGAACATTGTTGATGAGGTTCCATGATGCCATGTTGTGTACACACCTTTTCTCGAATGCATTTTTATAGCTGTAGAAGAAAAACAACACGTCAAATCCATGCAAGTCCTTCAAGCCGATATAGAAATTCTGCATCCAGAACCAAGACAAGCATTCAGACAAAGAAAAACATTTATCCTCCTTCTTAGAGCTATAACTCCAGATCATCATCCTTGTTGAGGACTTGGTAGGATGTCTAGTTTTTAGAATGAGCAGCTAATTTAACGCCACTGTGCAGCTTATGATCACAACAATAACCAAAGAGATTTCATTTCCAACAACCCGACCCCAGAGAACTGATGGATGGATGGATGGATGGATAAAAGCATTTTGTTTCTTTGTTATTAACTTTTCTAATCTTATTGATTCATTAGGATTTTTTTATGGTGGCTCTGAAATAAAGTGGCGACTTATCCAGGGTGCGCCCTGCTTCCCGCCCAATGTCAGCTGGGACAGGCTCCAGCATGAACCTGTGAACAACATTAAGATAAGCGACAGAAACAATTACTGATTGTCCACCTTTGTTTTGTCTAAGACAACATCTGCATTTTAAACATACTGACTGCCAACCATGTTTAAAGTCTTTTAGTTACCCCTCTTCTCACGAGCAGAAAAAACATTCCACACTTCCACCCCTACATTCCTTATTCCTAATCTTCAAAGAGAGAGGAACCAACAAATAAAAAAAAGATTGAGGATTATTTTTAATGAATTAACAACAGGATCAAGAATAGCTGAGTCATCCACGTTCCTAATGTGAGTCCCTGACCTCCTAAAACAATGGCCTGTTCCCCCGTTTGATAAACTCTGGATCCGCCTATGAGCATGCTAACACACGATAATTAGCACAAAAAAACAAAATCTATCATGGCTGAATGGGAATGACACCTGAGGGAGATTCAGGTCACCTGGTGAGAAGAAGTTTGGACAGACAGAGCACTCTTTAAGTTTAAACGTACCTCTACTCCAATGACATCAAGTCTCGGCTCCCAAATGTCACCTTGAATGTAGTCCAATACGGTGATGCATATTCATGGAGTTTTATTAACATATTGTTCTGATATTAGCATACGCAGTGACTTCAACATCGGGGAGGGCAGCAGATGAATCAGAGGACGTGCAGAGAAAGAGTGGGCAGACTGTCGACCGGAGGGGACAGCAGGCATGCATTCATTACTATCAGGCACTGAATGGGTCGCAGGAGACGCGCTAAGGCCTGACAGAGAGTCGCAGCATCAGAGGAGACGACTCACAATGCTGAGATTAGAATAAAATCCAGGCCAAGCAGTTTTAGAGTTATTGTACGGAGCCAACATGTAGCTTCTTTGTGGGGTTGGTGATATATTTGTGACTTCAGACATTTACCCAGTGAAACCTTCTATTGTTAGACGAATAGCAGCCTTCTTAAGAGTATGATGCATTCAAGTGGTGTCAGAATAATCAGTGAAAATAATCAGAAACTTAAAGAAGTTGCATTAAAATTACATACACAATGGAAGGGAATCAAATTGGGTACTTCTGTGCAAGAGCTGATTATTTATAATTCCTAACATCTCATCACTGCTAATACATCAATCGCAGTGAACAGTGAATACAGTATTAGATAATACTATTGATTATATTGTGCATGGTGGATTGAATCGGTTTTCTTTCTTTTTTTCTGTTTGCAGTGGGATGAAATATTTGGTACTTTAATAGTGTAAAGGGAGTTCAGGATGAGCTCTTCCCATCACCTCTACAAGATTGATGTCATTCAATGAACTGCAATGTAAATGCCATTTTAAAAAGCCCCTGTGACCCTCCAGTCAGAGTTATCCACACATACATAGCAACAGAAAGAGGCCAGTGCTGTCACGGTGTACTACGATGCCACATAAGATGAGTCTGTAATGCAAATGTGCACAATGATAAAACCAAAGTATTTTTCATGGTGCACACAGCTGGTTCACTTCTATGAAATGACAATGAGCACTGACTGTTCCGTGGGCCCAGATAAGCATGCATGCATCCTCAGACGCAATGACAATCTGCAACTTGTAAACTGGAATAAATTCAGTTCTGCACAAAAAAGATGTCATAAAGAAGAAGAGTTATTGTATCATTTAAAATAGAGATAAACATGAGTATTCCTGCATGGTCAAAAGGCAAAATACCTGAACTTTACCCACACAAGTTGACGCAAACTCAAGCAAGTTCACATTTTTTGGTGGGGGGGACAAGGCTCAGTGCAACCTCAGCAGACTGGCTCCTCCACAGTCACCAGTCCACACTTTGTATTTTTGTCCAGGGCTTGAACCAGTGACCCGCTGGTTCCCAACCAAACATAATTAGGACTTGTGGATGGTGGTGCAGCAATAAACTCTGTTTCCTCACAGCACGAAAGTCACAGATTATATTTTGTGATGTCATTCTGGATCCAATCCGGATACAATTCAGTGGTAAGATAGAAGTCACCACCCTACATGACTGTCAAATTCAATAAACATTGGTCAATAATCAACCAAGATATTGAAGAACACATTTTGATGCTCCTTTGGCTGCAATGTTCATGAAAATGTCTAATTGATCCAGAATTCAGGATCTCTTGGACAGACAAACAAGCCAAAGCAGGCAAAAACATAACCTCCTCCACGGAGGTAACTAAAATTTCATTGTGATCCAGAATCCAGGATCACCAACATTTCCAAACATTCTCTGAAAATGTAATCAAGATCCATCCAGAACTTTCTGAGTTATCTTGCTTAAGGTCAAATAGACAAACAACACAAACAAACAAGCCTACGCCGGTGATTACATAACCTCCGCGTTGGCGGAAATAAAATTAGCAACTAAACTTAATTTATTTCCTCATTTTTCTTTTCATAATTCATCTAAAAAATAATAATAATAATTCAAACAAGAAAGAGTTTAAGAGAATAAAATGACAACATGGTTTGGAAACTGTTAATAGAACATAAAGGTAATTTAAAATTGCATCCCTAACATTGATACAAGAAGGAAAACATGATAGATATTCTGTAAATTACATAGGACATTACTTTTATTGGAAATTTCTCAATTTTATTGGGAATATTTTTTTATTTATTACCAGGATTTATTGTATTTGGGATAGCTTCTGAATGTATTCAGCACATTAGACTGTGTTTTCTATATGGTTTTTGTCTTTGTGTGTGTGTCAAAAAATTACTTAGAGAACAGTTGCTTCAGGCACAAAACTACTTCTTTCTGTTTGTATCTCATTAAAATAGTCACGGCCTGGTAATTCAGCTTCCTATAATGAGACGTTTCCCTGATCACTGTCACCCTCAGTGCAGGCAGCCATCTATCCAACCAGCCCAACAGAACCGCTCACTCAGCTGAAATGAAGCCTGACAGGACCTTCAAGGGCAACGCAAAGTGCAGGCTTGCTTAAAATACTCACCCGTTGCTCTCGCTGTTCTGGTGTTGAAGAAGTCTGCAAAAACTGCTGCTATGATGTCATCGGTGGGGGGAAATACAAACTAAGACTATCCATATAAAGTTCAGTATATTTTCCCCTGAATTGTACACATCAAGGGTAAATATACATGGATATATCCCTGGAACAATAACTTTGTTCAGATCACAAATGAAAATTGCTGCAGTGACAGGAGAACAGGTCTGGCTGAAAGCGGCATGTCTCACCGAGAAACAATGGTCGCCTGTACCTTATTAGCATTAGCATCATTAAATAAAATTGTTATGCTTCTTTATGCACTGGCAATATAAATTCCTATCTAAGCACATGGATATATAAACACATGCAAACATATGCATACTGCACATCTAGGTAATAATATCATGCTAACCATGGATGTATTTTAGGAACTGAACACAATACCCATACCTGGGTGCAAAGGATAAAAAAAACTCTGATTGCTCTGATCTTTTGATAGATGTGTACGCAATAGAGATTAGTTAAAGCATACTTCCTGCATCTCAGACTCAGTGACTTGACCATCTCGCATGGAGATTCAGCCTTTGTGAATTGATTAGTTAAGCTGCACAAAGACTGATAGGCCCATGGTGGATGAATGGATGTCACAATTGAATTATGCAGAGAGAGAGAGGGGCCACACAATATCACCTTCTTTTTCTTGCTAATAAATAAACTGTGGGTCATGCAAATTACACAATCGTATTTAGTTTGCTGTTACTATATTACATCTGAAAGCAGCAGGATATAGGGCAGCAATGTTTTATAGTGGCATCAGAGAGTTGTGAGTGTTTGCATGTTTTACAAAGATATAGCTATAGATAGATGGATAGAGAGAATGTTTTATTTATTTCTAGTTACGTGCCCGTGAGAGCTGCAGAGAAGCGGCTAGATGAGACCATCAGTCTGTTAACGACTCAATGGATGGACTCCTTAGGTTTTTTGTTACATAAAAAAAAGGCTAACATTTTAGCATTTTGCAATTTAGTGCTGTGGCGTAGTATAAATAAACACAAGAAATGCCTCCTAAAATGTTTCTAACATGAAGCACTAATTGGATTATTATTCATGGTTTTTTTTAGGCTAAAAGTTTTTATTTATTTATTAATTCAAGTATAAAGACTGTCTAATGAACCATATAACCATTATTTTATATAGAAATGCTAAACTATTTCATTCTTTTTTTAAATTGAAATGAGTAAACAGCTTCTTGTTTCTTTTCTTTGCCAATATGTTGCTGCCCCCTGCTGTACGTACATGCATCTAGCAACATAACACTCCAGCGAGGTCACATTAAAGTGCACAGATGTTGAAGAACGAGCTGCCCTTTGATGACCTGCTTTCAAACAGACGAGGATGTTTTTATCCTCTATACCCGTCTCCCCGGTTTCAAACCAGTTCCTCTGGTCACCCATTAAACAACTTTGTGACTTTTGTGTAATCTTGGTCGCTTTCAGGTCACGAATATTAACCGTTCCTTGATTCAGAGCTGCTGAATTAGGGACTCACAGACCAACGATCAACTCTTGCTCTCTCAGAAGAGAACCAGAGGAACTGGTTTGAACCCGGGGAGATGGCCCTTAACATCTCGTAAACTTTTAAAGAGTGCCGTCTGGAAAATACAGATCCAACTTAAACATTAACACATACAAAGCTCATCGTATTGATTTGTTTCCTTTAACCCCAGTGTCATTTGGTCAAAGTCAGATTAGTAAATATGCTCTTTGTGCTATTCAGCAGCTTCACAATGGATCAGATTCACAGCAAACACACTGAATCCATTAGCTCAGCCAGGTCAAATGCTAAATAACCCATCACACTATTTTTCAAATTAACCTTTCCCGCTGGTCCTGCTTGAAGCTAATCACACAGTGCAAGATGACTGATCCTGCCTTCATTAGTCTCCTAACAATTCAATTATTTATTTTTTTCTTTAGCGCCAGATCATAACAGAAAGTTATCTCAAGGAACTTTACAGGTGTAGCAGGCAAAGACCGGACTCTACTCGTCCCACAAGAGCAAGCACTTTGGCGACTGAGGCAAGGAAAAACAGGCAGAAACCTTGAGCAGAACCCAAGACTAATCGTAGACGGCCATCTGTCTGGATCTGTTGGGTTGAGGAAGAGAGAGACAGAAGTAGAAAGTAGTCAAAAGAGAGGAATCCTCCCACAGAGGTCATTCTACTTTTCAAACGACAATCTTCATCTGAAATATCTAATTCATCCAAGAGGTGGCGCTAAACAATTACACAATTGATCGATATTGAGGATGGCATGACCGACTCTCCCGAACACGCAGTCTCATTGTCACAACACAAAATACAAAAGCTATAATGTATCTCCCTTTAGTCAATAATTACATATTATGTATGCTACACATTTAATTAACTTTATTATTATACCCCTATTTGGTCCATTCTGTCTGTTAGTACTTAGTAGTGTTTTAGGGGTTTTGTGATCAGCCATGTTTATTTGTTTGTTTGTTTGTTTGCAAGGCATCTAATAATATTGTCAAGTGGATTACATTCTGATCAGGGTACGGGCATGCTTTTTTTTTTTTTTTTTTTGGACATTTCAGCGGTTTAAATGATGATTTTCCCTGAGTCTTCCTTTCAGATTTGGGACAATGTCTAAATTTTTACTATTAAAGGTTTAATCAATGTAAAGCATGCTGGTGGAAAGCACTCTCAACTTGATGTGATTATAATTTCTATGTTTATTGGATGTTGGTTAAAGAGTTCAGATGAGACTTGACAAGCCCTGTAATGATGTGATATACCGAAGGTCACTGATATAGAGCAGATAGGCAAAGTAAACAGATAAGATACTCTCTTATCAGACTGTTTTTTTACTTGTAAATTAAATTATCTTGGATTCCACTGCAGTCATTTCATGAAGGGTCAGACGAGCAGCACAAAAACAACAGTGAAGCTGTTGTAAATACAGTAACATGTAAAAATATGTATTAAAATCTCATCCTTGTTTTCTTTTAAATTACCGGTACTCATAATCTTTCAGCATAAAAGGTCAAATTAATTTAGTTTCTATTGCATCAAAGTAAATCAATTGCATGCAATTTTCATTTCATTTGGGATCTTTAATTTGCTTAAAAAGCAAATTAAATATATTGTTATACTTTTGAGGATACGGCAACATAATATTTAACACTGCTCTAAATTACTGTAAGACTTAAGATACATCATCTTTTATTTAAAATTTTAATTTAAAACTAAATCTTAGCCGATGAAACATACTAATGTCTGGAGTCTCTGGAGCACTTATACTGACAATATGTAACAATATGGAATAATACTGATCAGGTCCTGTCATTGCCCAATCTAGAGGATGCTAGATGAGACCTGTCTGTCACCATGCTGTGTTTCATTTTAATTTAACTCTCGCTTTTTCCTTCTTTTCCTGTGACAACCCATCATGACTGCCCACTCAAAGCTTTTCCCGGCCACTGGGGTCTTGTTCATGGTAGGGGGATCTTAAAGAACAGTCTGGACTGCCTCTTTAGCTTTAACCATCAGTTCAGATCTGTCTCATGTGCAACTATTGGCTGATGTTCCTTACTTGCACCAAACTTCAATGGAATACTGTAAGAAGAGCATGAAACAGGTGCAACACTTCTTAAAGAAAATGAACCCCTGCATCACTTTTTGTTTTCTGATTCGTGTCCGAGTGAAAGCACACAGTCTGATTTATGGCCCAGTCGTAAACCGCCACATATAATCCTCGAGGCCTCTGGCTGCAGACTCAGTGGGGAGCGACTGCAAGGGTGAGTGCTGCTTAGTCTCCTTTCACTGTCAGTCAGGCTCCTGTGAAAATCACTGGTGATCACGATCAGGCTGGAGCGTTAATCTCATATCATTTTAATATTTGTAATTTGTTTTGTGATTTTATCTAAGTAAGATTGGTAAGACTGCATTTAATGAGTAAAAAAATCTGAGGTGAAAAAATAATGGAATAAAATAAATAATATACTGTACACATTATTACTACGGTACTGTTGAATCTACAAATATATATGTTACAAAGTAAGGTAGAGCTATTCAGAAGCAAAGTTTTAAATACACAATAGCTCCTTTAAACTGTGTAAACAAAATGATCATTACGTAGTGACGTCTGAAATAAATGCCTTTTACATGTTGGGTTTAATGGTCTGAAGCGTTTTGTTTCATTTCCAGATGAAGCTGTCGGCGTTGCTGCTGCTGGCCCTGCTGGCTCTGTCCTCAGCCAGTCTGCAGGACACGTTGAAGAGGAGCGCTCAGCTCAGAAAGGGTAAACACAAAAAACAAAATGCATAACCTGTAACTTTGCCTTGCGCTTACAGTAGGAGTGGACGATGTTAAATCAACGCTACAATGATTTCGATCGTGTCTGGTCTTTCTGCTTGTGTCGTCTATAGTGAAGGACAGTTCGTGAGTGAAAAGTATTAATAAAATGAAATCGTATTAACAACATTAATTTGGTGATAATTTCTAAATGGTTTTCATTTAATTGCCCTAACCTGTTGACATCTTTGTTAAAAGTCTCGTAACTGGTGTCAGCTGAGCCTCACAATTCAGTTTGTTTTCTTGTTCCATCTAGAATATTGAAAACTGGTGGTGCTATTTATGAAGTAATTGTTCTAACCATTACTTTTATATAGTTTCCACACTGAATCCAGCGCTAGAAGACACGGTGCCTGAACCGACCGGTAACAACGTGGTGTCGGCCCCTCTGACCCCGCCTGACTTGGAACAGCTGGAGGAGCTACCAGCAAATATTTTCGGCGATAACGTTAACCTGGAGTGGTTGACCTGGAATGGCTCTCTGCCCAATGGCGCCACCGCAATCTACAATGGTTACACTGAGCGCACTGATTATGTGTGCAAGTTCAAGTGTGAGTCCGGCTTCTTCAACCCCAGTTTGGGCCCATACTGCCGCTACCCCTATGGAGACCGTGAGTACTACGCTCCTGAGTTTGAGATCCTGGCTAACAAAGACAACTTTGAGTTCCTGGAGTGGAAGGAGGGTTCTTATGGTTCTGTGCCCCAGTATTCAGTCAGGACCTGTCTGGGTGTCGGCATCTATGTTGGGAAGAATAAGTACGGTCTTGGAAAAGTTGTTCCTCAGTTTGAAGCTTTCTTCCTGCCTTGGGAAGGCGATGAGTATTGGTACAAAAAGTACCAAGTCCTGACCATCAACAGGGACGCCTACACCCAGCACATCAGTGATGTCAAGTATGCAATCGATGATGTCGCCATCTTCCAGTATCCGCCTGAGACCATGCAAATCTCTGGGCTCACCAACAACGAGTGTCAGACAGTGGTGAAGACCGTCACCATCTCAAAGTCCACAGAGGTGGAGACCACCTGGAACATTGGCCGAGCCACCATGTTGGGCATCACAGGCAGCATTACGGCTAAGATCCCTTTTATCGGCTCGGGGGGCATTGAGATGAGCGGCGAGAAAACGCTGCAGTTCTCCAGAGGAACCACGCTGGTGGAGGAACTCAGTCACAGCGTGTCCGTTGAGCTCACCGTTGCACCAAACTACTCCTGTAGAGTTCGTATGGAGGGACGCAAGATAAAAGCTGACATCCCCTACACAGCTCGCCTCAGCCGCACCTACCGCAACGGGGAGACCCAGTGGACATCCATCTCTGGGACGTACGACGGAGTCCAGATCGGAGAAGTGCGGGCTGTGGTGGACCGCTGCGAACCCGTAGCCGAAGCCAAGCCTTGCCCCTGAAAGACTGATGGAGGGCACGCCAAAATAAGTTTATGAACATCTGAGGCTTGTCAAAAGTAAATTGTTGCACAATAAAAATAAATAAAAATCATACCGTGAACATTTTTTGTGTGACAAAGAAAATATATTAAATAATATAATAAACTTTTAAACACTAACCAGTATGTGAAGCTCAGTGATGAGTGCACAGATGATTTTACATTTTCAACAAGGCACAATTCAGAGTAATTCAGTACATTTCATCTGGGCTGTTTCTGCTCATTAATTTTACATTTATTTTTTGTGGATAAAATTGAACTCCAAAAAATAATCCATGCTTCAGTTTAATAGTAACCTTGACCTCTTGAATGAGCTTAGTTTGACCTTGTCTTGACCTGCTTTCATAAATAGAGCTTTTAATGCAGGACTTTTACTTTTATTTAAATCCTTTTAGTTTAGTGCTTATTGATAACAAAATAAAAGTAAAAGTAAAATCATGTGCGCTCAGACCCTTATGCAAGAAAGTGAATTTTTTGCTGGTTTTCATCAAAAAGTAGGAGAGAAGAGTAAATATGAAATTCATAATGAAGACAAAGGTAACAAACCTCCAGTAGAAGGTAAAAATATTGACTAATTTGAAGCCTTTTTTAATTGCATATTTGAGATAATATTATTAAACATACCATAGTATCCACAAACTTTAACATCTCAGTCTGTATAGTGCTCAGTGTGAACAGTACAACCTCAAGAACCAATCAGATTTCATCTGGGTCATACATCCCCCTCATCCCACCTTTGGATCCAGCCACACAAAACCTGAAAACTAAATTTGGACAAGACATTGAAAAGTTCTCTTCAGGATAAAGTAGGATTTCTTCTCACATCAAATATTAGTTAGACCACTATGTATTACAAATACTTTAAAATCGCATTGAATTCCCATCAGCCATAGGCATAGCTGACAACATTCTGTGAGGCTTTACTTCATGCTTTTAGCTTTATCCTTACACCAAAATGCGAATTTGATCGCACTATAAATGCCACCAGACATTTATGCATTTAAAGATCTGCTTTGACATTGAATACTGATATTATAATTATTATTATTTTTTTGTTTAAGGAAAATCATACAGTAGACTTTATAATTTGGAACCCTGTCAAAAAAGACATCAACTGTGAATCTGACTGAATCACTTCTTGTTGCAGTCTACGCATCTAAATGATGCACTCAAGCAGAATGACAATACTGCATAAAGTTCATGAACTGTATGAATGAGAAGTATTCATGCTGAGTACTGAAGTGGATGGAGACACAGAGCAGTCCAGTAAATTGACCTTAGCAAAGATTTGCACAGAGTCCTGATTCAGACTGAAGTAACTTAATAATACCTTCCTGTCTCAAGGACGCACAGGGATGACCAAGACATCAATGATTAGCCATGATACGGCTTTGCGTGCAGAGCAATGTCCGGCTTCAGTTTTATCTTGGCAGCCAGTGACATTATGCAACAAGGACCTTCTTGATCAATGAGCCAGTATTGCATTTGGATCTAATCATTGTGTGGCACCCTGACCTTATCTGAACATACAGTATCTTAGCATCTATGAGGAAAGAGCACCACAGCCCTTTGGACATCTATCACTCGTTAAATATGGGACAAATTTATTTATGAAGCCCCATCAACGTGTAAATTTACAGAAAGTGGGGTAAAGGTTTGGAGGCAACGATCAATAAGAATCTTGTTATCACATTAGAAGCATGGATTGTCCATCTTTATACTCCTGCAGAGCTGTAGGAAGATCTTTTTATCACATGGAAAAAAGTGGGTCAAACCCTAACCCAGCCGTCAGTCGGGTCTGATTTAACAAGAAGACAAATACAAACACAATCATTCATTCATTTAAACACTTCTTTATTTTGAAAGGTTGCAAGAGGGTTGGAGCCTGTCCCAGCCGAATTTGGGAAGGAGACGGGGTTCACCCTAAAAAGCTCCTCGGTTCACCACAGGGGCGTGCATGGAAATACAAATACCCAATCACATTCACAACCGTGGCTATTGACAATTCAGAGTCATTAATTTACATTAATTGAACATTTTTGGTTGAGTGCTATTTGGTTTTTGATATGGAACTTTGATTGGAAAAGTTTGAAGAAGATTGGCACGTTTGTTAACTTACAAAGGCACAAATAATGCAAGGGGGGGGGGGGGGGGGGTATGCAAGTCATCTTGCATATCGGACCACTCACTTAATCCGAAGCATTTTAGAGGACTTCTTCAAATAAATCTTTGAGTCAATCTGCTGGCCCAACTCAAGGCGTTAACATGCAAAAATCAATGATGGAAAATACTGCAAAGTTCAGGCATTCAGGTGTCTAATGAAAATAAACACTTACAGAAAATAGGTGCAATTTCAATCCAGTTTTTTTAAGTGTTAATCATGAAGGCCGTGCTCAGTCGCCACCCTACGTCTCCTGTAGTTGTTATTTCATGTGTCATATTTTCTGCATTGAGTCTTTCCATTATCAGGAACACGTTGGATTCAAGCTAAAGAGAAGACGACCGTAAACACTGGGCCAATAGGCGGGAAGCTGCTGTTTATTGCCGTCATAATGTGCTGCGAGCTTTTAAAGATCAGCACATTGTGCAGGCGGTGTCACTGCAGGAGGAACCCGTCGAGGTAAAAACTGCTTCTCTATATATAAATGAGGTGTGAGTTCGTATTCCTCAATACCAACAATCAACACCATTAAACTGTTTGACTTGTTTCCTACAGTGTAAGAAAATTATTGCATGGACATTTTAGAATAGAAGTACAGCAGCTTCAAAATTATGATAAAATGTTTTTCTTCTCATGTGAGTATGTGAAACATGTATAGACAATCGTATGATGTTAATGATCACTTGCAGATATTTGGCGTGCATGTGTGTGTGTGTGTGTGTGTGCAAACATCATCTTCCTTCTTTAAAGTTTGAGTTTACACCCTTCGTCCAGATGAGGTGGAGTGTTGCCGTTGTCTTTGTGACGCTGCAGCTCTGCAGCCCAGCGCTGCAGGCTGACCAGCTGCTCGACATCCCACAGCTGCAGTACGGACAAGAAAAGCCCAGTGAGTTCCATCATGTTGCAACAGACTTCCTCAGGCAGGCCCTCTAAAAAGTAGTATCAGTAAAGGTATCAGTATTTAATACTAAAAGTTCCATTCCTGCCTGTTTCCTTTCTGACTTCTATTGTAGTGCCATGGCTTAACCCCTCAATGGAGAATGTCGTCCCTTCCCGGGAAGTCAAAAAACATCCCCAAATTAGAGAGCTCCCAGAAACTGAGACGACCTTCCACTCCTTCCCCATGTTTAGCGAGCATGTCAACCTCAAGTGGATCACGTGGAACGGTTCCCTCCCCAATGGTTCTGTCGCCATCTTCAATGGCTACACCGAACGCACCGACTACGTATGCAAGGTCAACTGCGAGGCAGGCTTCTACACTCCCAGCAAAGGGAACTTCTGCCAGTATCCATACGCCGACAAAGAGTATGCATCGTCCAAGTTTGAAGTGCTGGTCAACGTGGACCACTTTGAGTTCCTGGAGTGGGTTGAAGACTCGTATGGGTCAGTCCCTCCTTATGCTGTCAGAACTTGCCCCAACACAGACATCTACGTGGGCAAAAACAAGTACGGCCTTGGCAAAGTAGTGACCCAACACGAGGCCTTCTTCCTTCCATGGGAGGGTGATGAGTACTGGTACAAGAGCTACCAGGTTCTCTCTATAAACAGAGACACCTACAGCCAGCACATCTCCCACGTGGAATATAATGTCGACCAGATGGAGCTGTTCCACCATCCTCCAGAGGCTCTGAAGCTCGCCAAAGTCACCAATCTGGAGTGCAAAAATGTAGAGAAGACGGTTAATCTAGAGAAGATCAGCACGGTGGAGAAAACTTGGGACATTGGTAGAGACACCCGGAACGGCTCCGTCTCCACCGTGACGGCCAAAGTGCCCATCCTCGGGCCAGGGACTGTGGACTTCACCAAAGAACAGAAGATGAGTTTGTCTGAGGGAACTAAGCTGGTGGAATCTGTCAGTCACTCTGTCTCTGTGGAACTGGTGGTGCCACCCAACCACTCCTGTGCTGTGAGGATGGAAGGGAGGAAGATGTCCGCCGACATTCCTTTCACCGGGAGGCTGAGCAGGACCAATCACAGAGGAGACACCCACTGGACGTTCATCACTGGCACCTACGACGGTGTGAGTGTTGGAGAGATCAATGCTGTGGTGGAGCGATGTCAACCGGTGGCTGACGCTGTTCCCTGCTCCCAAGCTGAGAACTGATCATAGGTCTATCGATCTTACTGCTGAAGAGACAAACAATAATTACAATTAAACCTTTACAAATAAACTACAAGCACATTTCCAGTGAGTTTATTTGTTGTCTTCTTCTGACTGAAATACTCTATTGCTGTCACTGACTCAACACTTGAAAGTTAGTTTCAGATTAGATACTCAGTTAGTTCACTTAGTTCATCAGATTTATAGCATGCTGTTTGTTAAGTCTACATATAAAATGCATTAAATGCATTAGCTTTAAATAAGCAGCATCAGTATTTGATAAATACATTAAATGTAGCATTAACTTTGCTGCATGTCATCCCCTGTCCCTCCCCACTTCCTTTTAATAATAGCAATTAAGTAATAATTGATGAATCACTCTGCATGATGCATCACTTTACTTGAAAGGACACACAAATGTGAATTTGTTTTGATTAGTTGTGTTGTGGAATTGTCCACCATTCCATCATTTGAATTAAATTGATCCATATTTGATGATGTTCTGAGTCAAAACATGTGGTTGAGAACAACAGGGATCAATAAACGGTGTAGTGTGTGATCTGGAGCCTCCATGTGGTTTAATCCAGCACATGACCACATCATTAAAGTCTATCTTCTTATTTCGCTGACTGTACTTGTACTCTAACATTCTATCTAATAAATATATTCATCATCATCATTTTAAGTTTTATTGTTCCTAAAAATGTAACAACACCAATGTAGAGGTTGGTGAGATCCATCATCATGACCAGCTAAGGATATGTAAAGCATATAAAAATACTTATGAAAACTTCGACATGCAAAGCGCTTTTTAAACAAATTGATAATACAGTGAAATTAATTGAAATCATTCAATTGAATATTTCTAAAAAGAATCTTCAAATCTAAAGTACAAAAATCTGTTTCTCTGTCCTGACGCTAGATGGCGATATTTTCCAAGCGAGTCGGACAATACCAGTCTTGCAGATTGTCTTCTCTGCACTCGTTGACCAGTGCTAGCTTCTGTAACCCTGACGTAACCTCTGACGTCACGTCAGCCTCAGTTAGCCACATTAGCGTCTGGACCCTTTACTCGGGTGGCTCTGAGAGCGCCTCCACTGGCCTTGCGGGGTCCAGTAAGCTAAAGTTGTAGTTTTAATGAAACCGTATCGTTATTTTTCACTGTTTCTTAAGCAGCTGTTTAACTTGGTCACGATGCGACGCTTTTTAGCCAGAGCTGTGAACCGAGTTCTGCTGGGCGAGTTGTTGTTTACAACACGGATGGGAGCAGAAATAAACACACAAGCCTCCCGAAGGCTGGTGAGTGCCTAACACACCAAACATGTGTTTACTGCGCCTCACCAATCACTAGTCAAACTCCATTAAGAAAAAATCTGGCAACGTGATCAGAATACTAAATAATCCGCTCCATGATTTAAGTCTGTGCGCATTCCGGATCAGCCGAAGCCTCTCATCAGTCCATTCCACTTTGTGCTAAATTCCCAGAAGTTTGTAATTCCTTTCCCGTTATAGTCAGAGCTGAGCTCCACTTGTCTGTGGTCGATCATTCGGTCATAATCAGGAAGATAAAGCCTCTTTGTGGAGTAGAGTACAATGCGTTCCACATCGTTTCTATCAGAGCTGCTGCTGCTGCTTTGGATCGGTACCATCAGTACAAGGCACTGGTTCTGTCTGCGTTCTCTGAGCCGATGTGCTCTTTAAGATGAAGACAGCGTTGTATGAATAATGACGCATTTGTTATTCTCCTTTAGCGGTTTGCAACATGCATTCCATAGAACTGTATAGTACAGATAAAACCAGAATAAAACACAGACCAGGATATTCATGGGGACTAAAAAAATAAAGAAACTGATAATAAATGCAACAACCGGAGGACAGAGAAACTATCTTGATTTCACGCTGAAGAGTTTTTCCCTTCTTGCATCTTATTTTGTGTGTTTGTGTTTTCAGGTTGTTGGGCTGGGAAACCCGGGCATGGAGAATAGCAGGCACAGCGTCGGCATGGCGGTGCTTGGCGCGCTCGCCACCCGGCTCGGCGTGGCCGAGCGTTGGCGCGGGGACAAGTATGTGTCTGGTGAGGTCATAGTGTCGGCGGTGCAGGACACACAAGTGGTGCTGCTCCGTCCCAGGCTGCTGATGAACATCAATGGAGTGTCGGTGGCCAAGGCAGGCGAGTTCTCACCGTCGGTGTCAACTCACTGGTTTCTTTACTTTGTCTATTTTATACATTATATTTGTGGGACAGAAAAACAGCAACAGGGTTCCTCTGACATCATACGGCATCAGAGTGTATATATGAATATGTGTTTATGTTTACACCCAAACAATGAACTACAAATTAAATGTGTTCAAAATCACGCACTTTTATGTTCAGCTAAAGAAAGTATTTAGTTCTGGTCCAAGTTCTTGAACATGTGGTTTAGACCATTTTTGAAACCTGGTGATTCCACGTCTGATTTCACGTTGAACGTTTGGTCTAAAGTTCCCGCTTGTCCTCTTCTAGCTGGTAAATACGGCATCGAGCCTGAAGACATCCTGCTGGTGCACGATGAACTGGACAAACCTCTGGGGAAAATCGCCATCAAACATGGAGGAAGTGCCAGGTTGGTTCGGTCAACCCCTGTCAATGCTGTCTGGTGTATGGACAGGTGTCGTCTTACATCAGACAGAGAATGTTTTATACCGTCGTCATGTTGGAAGAAAGGATAACACTCCATTTTAGGTGACCATAAATTATTTGGTGACGTAATTCAAATGTTGGATTACAGATATCAGAACGACTGCGGAATGATTCACGTCATACTTTGTAGAAAGGAGTTTGATGCTTTCACCTCCCAAAGAACTCAGAATCGCTTCTTCTTCTTCTCCTCCTTCTTCTTCGCAGAGGTCATAATGGAGTCCGTTCTTGTGTCGACTGTCTTCAGACTGATGTGAGTTAACGGTGACATAGCACTTGTCAAGTTTTTGTCTCTTGGATGTGTTTTATAAGAATTATTTAATTTAAGAAACTACCCTGGACGAATAAGAAGCTAGGCAAAATGAAACAGCATGCATGCATGAAGCAAAAAAGGCATTGCAGAATAGCTATTAGCAAATGTTTTCTGAAGAAATTTTTTGTCGCTGCTCCAAACTCCAAATTCCAACACCAAAAATAAAAATCCTAGTTTCATAATTCAAGCACAAAACAACGCGACAGAACGTAAATCAGCAGAGTTGTCTCGTGTTTGTCCCGCAGGTGATGAAGAGACTTCGGGTTGGAATCGGTCGTCCGTCTGGTAAAGCGTCAGTGGAGCGTCACGTCTTGCAGCGGTTCTCCGCGGAGGAGCAGAAGGTTTTGGATGCTGTTCTGGTCCACAGTGTCGACCTCCTCCTTTCCCAGCTGTCCCGGCGAGAGTCCAGTCCAGTCTGCCAATCCCCCTCCTCTCCAGCAGGGGGCAGACACAAATCACAGAATATGAAGGCGACCTCTGACTCCCCTGCTGTCAGAGCCGAGGCTTCTGAACTCAAACAGAAAGAGAAATCCTGACCCGTACGGGAGCGCTGGTCCTTAGTGAGTTTATTTATCAAAGGCGATGCACAATCATGAAACACAATATATAACCACCAAAATAAGACGTGCATTCGTAACAAATGGATTCCAAATGTCTCTGAGAATGTATTAAAGAATTGTAAAAGATGCTTGTTGAAAGAGATTTAATTTGAAAGATGCATCAGTGTGAAGTTCTAGTAATACAGATTTAAAGTCATTCAAATGGATTTGTGTATCTGCAAGGGTAGGTGTTGCATCGAGATGAAAGATGTGGAAAGGAAGTGAAGAATCATGTGAGCGGGCGGGATGGAAAGGGTGGAGGAAAGTATCAGGTGTGCTCTGTGACAGGAGAGTGTCGGCGAGGATGAAGGGAAGGGAGGTCTAGAAGACAGTGGTGAGGACAGCCATGATGGACGGCTTAGAGACAGTGGCTCTGAGTAAAAGACAGGAGGCGGAGCTAGAAGTGGAGGAGATGAAGATGCTGAGGTTCTCCTTGGGAGTGACCAGGTTGGATAGGATTAGAAATGAGGCAATAAGAGGGACAGTGAAGGTTAGACGTTTAGGAGACAAGGTCAGAGAGACCAGACTCTGGTGGTGTGGACATGTCCAGAGGAGAGACGGGGACTATATCAGTAGAAGGATGCTGTGGATGGAACTGCCAGGGAACAGGACTAGAGGACGACCCAGGAGAAGATACAAACACCCATAATGCTAGTAACGCTGACTGCTAGGATGTGCTTGTGTTGAGCTGCTGCAGGAAACTACAGCCACAACATTGGACTGTAGAACAGCTGGTGATGAGTAGCCATGTCACAGGGAGCATCTGAACACCATATTTAATAGGTTTTTATTTAAAACAACCAATCCACATCGAGAGGAGTCAGCTGAGGCGTCCAGGGGGCATCTATTTCAGATGCCCCCTGGACGCCAAACATCTGAAGTTAAATGTTCTAATCAGCCTGGAGTCCAGAAGCGAGCGAGAACCTCTTTTGCTGAAGCTCGCTTTCTCTTTTTTTATCTGACAGTAAAGCAAACCTCCCGCTTTCGTCCTCCAAACATACGGTTCTCCTCACACGCTGCCCTCTTTCATCTTGGCCTTCCTGATGTGGCTCTTTTCTGCTAAAACATATTGATTTCCCCTTCCGATTGTCACCCTAATTACACTCTTCATCAATTAGGTGTCTTCAATGAGTTGCATCCAGTCTAAGAGGCGTACTGCATTCTCACACTATATAGAGAATGCCACACGAGGGAGGGGTTGTGTGGGTGATGGGGGGGGGGGGTGGACAAAAAAGCCAAAAAGAGCACATAAAACAGCGGAAAGAGGCTGACTAGTCGCTGAATGAGGGAAATCATTACAAAGGGGGCCAGTAGATTGCGATGGAGGGCTGAAGAAGAAAGGCAGGGGAGAAACAAAAGGGGCCGAACATTGTTTAGACCCGGCGTGTTTGAGGCCTTCTGTCCTGCTGTAGCTCAGTGTCACAATAGCTGCAGGGACACACTTGTGGACATGGGATGGGGGGGCGGGGGGGGACACCACACACACACACACACACACCCTCTTAAATCCCCCCCGTATTTCTTAGCTCTGACCCCATTGAGCCACCTTTTGCCCCCATCAGGCCACTTTCCCAGCCCCTCCTCACTGGTCAGCTTTAGGAGGCTTCACCACCGGCCTCTATAACGTCTCCTACAGGGGTCAGAGGGCAGCGGTGGGTCCGGACACCTGGGTCTTTAGAGGACAGTCTTAATATATTCAGGAATGGATATACCACCCCCCCCCCCCCCCCCCCCCATCCCATGCGCTACGGCCAGGGTAGCCAGGCTAACAGGGTCCTGGTGGGGGGTCTTCCCACAGAGGTGCTAACTTTGCAGAGACCCAGAACAAGCTCGAGTTGTAGCCGTGGTGCTAATGTCCACCTCTTCTTACTGCGTATCGACTGGGCGCTCGTGGACACTCCTCTCCTAAACTTCGTCAAGCGCCTTCATCCGGTCAAAATTATTATTATATTGTCTTATTAAATAGGATTCCCATCATCTCTGTGCTTCTTCATGGATGTTACAGCCTCCCAAAAGCTGAATCGAGCCAGCCAGGAGTCGAACCTAGAATCTTCTGATCCGTAGTCAGACACGTTATCCATTGCTCCACCGGCCCCTCGATGTTCTGCAGCTTTAAGAACAATATTACTGCATCAAAATATAAGCTACTGCTACTACTTTTGAGTGGCTGTTTGAATATTCCTTTTTATTTGTTAATTTTTTTAATAGATATATTTTATTCACCCTGTACTGAATAAAACAGTTCCACTGTCCCTTGAGTTTGTTTTTTTTAATTCATACAGTGAGATTATATTTTAAACTTCCTACAGTATAACTATAGGATTGGATCATAGTGTCCCAGAATTTGTCATTATTATTTCAGTCACATAGGTCTTAAGGTGAGCCTCACAATGTGCCTTTGATATTTCTGTCGGGACCGAACAGTAATTTATAGTGACCTTAACACATTTTACCTCTTATTATGCTCCAGTAATGTTCCAGCAGAGACCTGTAGAGCATGTTTCATTATCATTACTGTCTCCTTTTTTATGAGGCTTTTATTTCCTCCACCGTCACAGAATAAGCCGAAGCCATCCTAGTTTCCCATGGCAGAGCTGTGTGTTCCAGGGAATCCTTTTCCTATTCATCTCTTTCCGATGAGCGAGCATTAATAACGCGTCCTTTTCCCTTTTCATAGCCATAATCTCCAGTGATCCCGGGCCTCCTGCACTAAATTATTCTAACAGGGCCATGAAAAGGTAGTAGTGGGGCCCTTTAAGAGGCAAATAAGCATCCAGCATGCAAAGATGTTCCCAGTAACGGAAGTGTTAACTCATAGTACTGAACAGAGCTGAAGAGAAGGGAAGGATGGGTCGGCTGTAGCCCTGCATGGAGGCAAAGGCTGCTGGGTAATTTACCAGGCCGTCCACAGTACAGGAAATAGGTGTCCCTTCAGAAAGAAAGTAAAACCTGTGATCACATATACGTCTTTCCAAACCATAAACATTCTGCAGTGACCATCTTAATTTGTGTGTAAAAAAAAAAAGAAATTTGGCTTGGAATGAAAAATAATTCATTCAGGCTGTGCGGGATTTAGCTTAGCACAAACAATGGAAACAGGTGGAAGCTACTAGCCTAACAAAAAGCGCATTATGACTGATGAAGCATATATTTGGAATTTTTCACTGCTGTAATTTTTGAATTTGCACATTGGTGTGAGGCTTTAAACAGAGGAATCATTATTTAACATCAGTTTATACTTTCTGTCATTTTAATAAAAAGTGTAATGCAATGTAATTAATTTATTTATAAGAGATGCATTGAACAAAGTGAGGCAGGGGATAGAGGAACAGATTCATTCAGCCAATTCCTCATGTTTCATTTCCAGAGCAGAGCAAAAACTGTTTAGAGAATTTTTCTGAGTAAATGTGTACAAATATCAGTCAACTGGCTTTATTTGTGTATTTAGTGGGATTAGTCTCAGATAATAACAACATTTACAGGTGCTTTCTGAGGTTTGTGGGAATTAAATAGTCTATCTTTTTTTCTTGCAAATTTTAGCAGTTCTCAGAGTAGCAATTGAATTGGAATAATAAACATTTTATTTGAAACCACTTATTTTAAATATTGTACTTATTTAAAAAGTTAAATAACTTAATTTACACGTTGTTTTTATTTGTTTGTTTTGTTTTTTAGATTGCACAAATTAGATAAGCGTGGCTAAATAGGCTGTAACAATGTGTTAGCTTTTCACAAATGAAATAATTGCAATCAGTCTTCTTTTTTTATTTTTTGGTCGGCTGAACTGTGCATATATTATTATTATTATTTTGTTATTGTCATTATTGTTTTCCTACCTTCACATTATCACCCTCTGTGATCTCTGCCTGTTGCCCGAGGCAGTCAAAAGTGAAACGTCATAGTGCGTGTGTGCGGTGTGTGTGCGTGTGTGTGCGTGTGTGGTGTTTATATATTGTAGAACTAGAACAAATTAAAAAACGAGAGAGGGGGGAAAATCAGACCTTTGTATCTTTAAGAGGTTTGATGGTGGTTCATTTGCAGTTGCTCTCTCTCTCTCTCGCTCTCTCTCTCTCTCTCTCTCGCTCAGTGCAGATCCACTACTTCTTATTTTTTTTCCTTCTTCTTCTTCTCCACCTCCTCCTCGGGGTACAATGGGTATTTATCATCACCCCCGCGGTGTGTGTGAATGTGTGTGTGTGTTTTTTTTTTTTTTTTTCAAATCTCAGTACCAAGCGCGAACCGGCCCCACTCCCGAGCGCTCTCCCAGTGACACGGACGCACCGGGGCTTATTGTCGTAGGAGCACCAGAAAAAAAAACCTCCAATCGCCCAGTGGATGAGGAAGAGGAGGAGGAGGAGGAGGAGGAGGAGGAGGAGGAGGAGGAGAAGGAGGAGAGATCAGGAGCGACAGAATAAACCAGAGCCGGCGGCTGTGTCTGTGGATGTGGCGTCCTCCCTCTGTCCATCCTTGGGGAGCATCCAGCCTCCCTGTCCGCCTCCCTCCTTCCACCATCAGCCTCCTTCTGCCGCCTGCACAGCCTCCACTTCCTCCGTTGGAGCAATACGCGCGGAGGAGCAGGTGCGTCGTGCAAGCGGCATCACGCATCCCGACTTCTCCATGTTTCGTTGCAGGTTTTTGCGAGGAAAGGTGAAATGGTCTGTAAATGGAAAACAGCCGGCAGTTGTGTGTGCGTGTGTGCGTGTGCGTGTTTTTTTTTTTTTTTTTTTTTTTCATTTATGGAGATTTTGATGAAGGAATGAGGGATGAAGAGGAGAGATGCGTCTTAACAGGTGCAGATATGGCGGAGAGGAGTTTTGGGGGGAAACGTGACGCGGGATTCCCGCTCTTCTTCTTCTTCTTCCTCTTCTGCGGATGAAGTCCAATTTATCCTCTGCTTAATTAGAGAAGGGGAGTTGACGCGGTCTTTGCTGCTGGAGGTAAAGCGGGCCTCTAATTGGTGCCTGTAATGCGGCTGATGGGGCCTCTGGCGTGGAGTCAGCGTTTCCGATGCTCAGCCTAAACGCGGATCGTGATGAAGGAGATTCTCTAATTGTGGCCTTTCGGAATCCTTAATCCGACTACCGGTACTGTCAAATCGGATTCATTGAGCTCCAGCTGCTGATTGTCCAAACGCAATTCTTGTCAAAATTCAAATCCTACCCGAGAATTGTGCCTGGACATCTGTTGCTCGACGCTCGTGCACTTCTTCCGGAAAATAAATGTTATTGTTGTTTTTTGGTTGGTTTGTTTGTTTTTCTTGATATGTTGCCCATCTGATCCATTATTTTTAACACGTGATCATGTTTTCCATGTTTATTTTGGATTTGAGCGTTTTCTTTTTCTGATGACGCGGTTTGACTCCAATTTCCTTTAAAATGAACATCGACTCTTCTAAAACTGTTTTAACCGATTAACTCGAGTCCAAATACTCACTTTACACATTTTGGATTTAATTGCTATAATTATATATATTTTTTATGCTGGGATAATTTATTTTTAGGTTGCTGGATTGAAACTTTTATGCACAGGCCCAGATCCACAGCTTCCTTTTTTCATTTTTTGTTATTCCCATTTCCCACTTTTCCTGTTGAAACGCTCGCAGGGAAGGTTTATTGTCGCTCCACCAGTGAGCTTTTGTTGCCGCCTTTTGTTGGCGTTTTGGGGATTATAATTTGCATAATTCTTCAGGAATGTATCATTTTAATTTTGTTTAACAATCCGTGACCTTTTCCAAGCCCTTTATCCTTTTGATAAAGGATGCCATTACAAGCCAATAAAGACGGAATTCGTTTGTACTGATTCTATTGTTTATGAATAATAAAGAATTCATGATCTTTGGAAGCAGCGGATTTGATTTACAATGTCTTTATTTGTTTCCTTATTTATTTCATTCCATTTGCATCCATATGAATTCGACGATGGTTTATCCCTTTTCATTATAGTTTATTAATTAGTGCAAAAGTCGAGGATAAGTAGTTTCAAAGTGTGAAGAATAGTCTAATGCATTTTGTGTTATATAGAGCAGATCGGATATGTAAATTGGAAATGTTTTTTTTGTGTGATTTAACAGGCCTCATTTTTAGTTCCTTGGACGAAATGTCAGACCTGTGAGCCCTATCATCCTGACATTATTCATCAAAAATGAACACAAGATTAAACATGATATTTATGTTTTATTTTTTATTAATCGGGAGAATTTGGTTGGATAATAAAAATACAGAATTTCACTCAAAAATCTGCTTAGATACAATATATATATAGAGATATAAAAAATATCTTAGCAACTGTTCACCTTGTGAAAAACAAAAATCTTTTCCCTGAATGAGATTCAGATTTTTATAAGATTTTTTTACGTGAAACTTCCTGCTGAAAATATTTCTTTCTTTCCTTTTACTTATATTTTTGTTTCTTGCAGAAGTCTCACTGTACGTTACAGAAATCAGAGAAGCTGTCAGCATCAGAGTAAACCAACCATCAGTTTGACTTTGGCCTCCTCAGGGTTTTGTGACAGGGGTCTGTTTGATTTTCACACCATGGCATCACCTTGGCTAAAATGATCCGGCTCTCCCCAGACTAATTTGCGACTGTAATCCGCTCTCAGCATGTTGCCTGGGGAGCAGAGTGGTTCTGGCAAGAATCTCAGCCTCTGAACAGCGGATTAAAAGTTAGGGAGGTGTGTGTGCCGAGTCCAAACACCACCCAAGTTGGGGAGGAAAGCACACAGGTCGTCACAAATTGTCAATACTGACGGATCAGAGGGTTCAATTTGAGAGGAGATCAAAAAGTTTGCTTTGAGATGTATGATTTTCAATACCAAATTTTTGATACCTCACTTTGACATATTGGAACTTCAAAATCAAAGATGCTCACATTTTCTACAAAAACACAAATATAAACTTATCTTTGTTTCTGAATTTAGTATCAGCTCATCAAAAATGAGCCTCCTCGGCTCTGGTATGAAACTCCAATGACACGAATTGCCTGAAAGTAAAATGAATATTTAAACAAAATATTAATAGAAAGTCTTTGTTTTAGGATACTGACTATTTCAATATTGCATATAATATTACAACAGAGTTCTTGAAGTTTTTGTGCTATACTTGCCATTCCTCATCACATTTGCAACCAATTTGAAAAAGAAAAAAGTGGTTTCTAATGTAATCTGTGATTCCAAAATGGACGTGTGGAGGAAATCTGTGGTAGCCTCTCGGCCAACACTTTATTTCATGTTGAAAAGCAAGAGAGAGAAAACGAAATCTTCCAGTAGCTTGCTGCACAGGGATTCAAACATCATAATGATGTTTATTTCCCAATGGTTTGTAAAATAAATTAATAAACAAAACGTAAAAATTACACAACCTCCATAGCAGTAAAATACGTGAATATACTCAGGCGAAGAGGTTTACTTTCGACACCTCGATGAGCAACTGATCAGTATTGATGGTGATATTGATGTCCTGAGGAAACAATTAGCAGAGCAGGGTAATGATCAGCAGAATCATTACAGCCAATTAGCCTCTCTGACATCTGCTCATGAGGTCTGGACTGATCACCGGGACGTTTCACTCACTTTAGAGACTTACAAATCGAGAATATGCAACTTCTTGCTTTTGTGTTCAATTTAATTCAACTGACATTGTCTTTCACTTTGCCTTGTTCCATAATGTCGGCATTTTCTTTGAAATTCTTTATTCTCATGACATCACCTCCTGTCTGGGTCGGTCATTTCCTTCTTCGTTTCCCCTTCCTCCTTCTCACACTGGCAACTCCACGGTCATATGACCTGGGCTATGTCATCACCGTGACACACACCTACACCGCCACCAAGTAAAAGGCAGGGAGGAGGAAGAAGAAGGAGATGAAGGAAGGGGACCGGATGTGGGCGGAGGAGGAGGTGTGGGAGCATCGCAGGGGTGACGTCACATCACGTCCTCCTTCCCGGCATCCATCCCTCCCTCCTTCCCATCACACACACACACACACTGTTCTGCAGCACCGTCTCATAGACGTCTGACTCTGAGGAACACACGAGAATGTTGAAAGACCTGGAAATGACCTCCTGGGATGCCGGAAAGACTGAAAGACGCAAAGAGGTCTCCATGTTTGCGTACATCCCTCACCTGCAGTGCTGCCAAGGCTGCAATGAGTTCATTTTTAAGAGGCGGGGGTGTAAGAGGGAGTGTAAATGTCCATGTGATGTAGCACGCCCCCCATTCTACTGCCCATCCCCTCTCTCACCTATCCCGACACAACGTCGCCACCACTAGGGCGGCTCTCTCTGGGATTGGACAGGCAGCCATGTTTGATGCTCAGAACCCCAAGAACCGCTCCTTCATGATTTTCATTTTTTATAGATGACACGTGAGTTAGTCGGGGTCTGCTATTGCTCTACCCTTTTGACACCGTCTTGAGACGCCTCTGCTCAAGTCACCATCACCACCCCATCAAGTTCTTCAATTCCTGAAAGGTTGTTGTTGAGCAGCATAAATGCATCATTTGTGTGCGAGTTATTGGTTTTGATATACGACGAGAAGACATGAACAACGAGTGAAATCAACTACTGTGTATTCAGTGCTGCTGTAGCTGATTCTTATCCTTGTATTTTGTGAGTCCGTTTTTGTCCCCAGTAGTCGCTACTCGAGAATATGCAACTTCTGGAAACTGATTTTATTTTTTGTTTTTTTACGAGAGCTACAATCCCAATTGGAAGCGTTAGTGTGGAAGGAACAGTCTTTTTTTTCCTCCTTTTTACATTCAACTAAATCTAACGCTCCACTTGTTCTGTGAAATCACAGAGTTGTGCAGAGCAGCTGCAGAGTCGTGCTCCGCAGCTCTTTCAGCATTACCATAATTTGCGGTGGGAAAAGAATCGCTCATCAATCAGAGGCGTTGGGAAAGTGACCAAGCAGAAGACCCAGAGGGCCGCTGTTTTAGCAGCCGGCTCACAGGGGTCAGCCGGCGTGCTCTCTCTGTGTGTGTGATTGTGTGTGTGTCTTTTCATCAATCACTCCAGGTTTGAAGAGAGCGAGAGGCGTCAGAGCCTTTATCCTTCCCTACTCTTCATCTTCTTCCTTCAAGACCGGTGGCCCACGCACCCCATCTGACCACTGCACAGAGGCCAAGGTCAACCTGACCCCCCCCCCCCCCACCCCCTCATGTCCCATCAGCCCTCTCCAGGAGTCACCCTTCACTCCCACCTCCCCGCAGCCTCGCCTCACATTCCCCCCACCGTGTTCCCTTTATTCAACTGTTGTCCTGGAAACTCGATTGCCGCTGAGACCACCCTTCCACTGTGTGCTGTGGGCTGTGTGTGGGTATGTTGGGTGACTGGATGGCAGAGGTCACAGCAGGAGCTAAAATAATAGCTAATCCTGCAGAACACTGGTCAGGACAGTCACAATATCATTTTCTATACAAATCTACAAGTGCCTTTTAAAGTTAAAGTTAAAGTTTAAATAGTCAGTTTCAGCATCTTGATACCAAGATGCATGCACAGATGCTGAGAGGACAGGTTGGACAACCCTGCATTAACCTAAATGCTTGTTTCAGCTCACTAGTAACCATGGTGACTTGATGACGATATCAGAACTGCTTCTTCCAAACAGAAAATACTTAGATGTATGCAAATTATGTTTGGCGATCAAGTGGCATAAGAAATGCTATTAATTCAGGAAGTTAGCAAGCAAGATATGTGGTACCAAAAATAAAAAAATAAGGATGTTGGGTATATTAAATTAATGCTTCGCACGTTATGCAAGGGCGGCTCGGTGGCGCAGTGGTAAGCACTGTTGCCTCGCAGCGAGATGGTCGCAGGTTCGTCTCCGATTGCGTGTGTGTGTGAATGATTGTCTGTCTGTGTGTGGCCTTGTGATGAACTGGCAGCTTGTCCGGGGTGTACCTCGCCTCTCACCCGTGGACTGCTGGGATAGGCTCCAGCACGGCCCTTGACCCGGTAAAGGATAAAGTGGTTAAGAAGATGAGATTCAGGGATCGTACTGAAAGAAAACGTCCTTGTCCTGCCTTAGTTACTAGTTACTTTTCAAATTGCAGTTTTCCACACCTATACTCTTTCAATCCGAAAATGGGTTTTCAGTGGTGATGCTACAGCTGGATGTCTGAAGAGAGCAGTCTGCTCACATGTGTCATTTATATGACATCACACATTCAGCGTACATAAAGTACGACGGAGAATAAGTACCCATTCAGATGCGGGGAGAGCGTAGGGTGAGGGCGCCGCCATGATCGTCTGGTCTGTTGGTTCACTCTGTTGGTTCACTCCTTGTTAGTTAGTCAACTATGGGATGGATTGCCATCATTTATTCTTCGGTTCTTCCGGTACTCATTCGTACTGACTTTAATGGCTGTTCATTTAGGAGGAGGAGCAGCGGGAACCTTAACTGGATGCCCACTGCGCCTCCCGAGCTACAGTCGCCCTGCAGATTCATTCTGCTGAGGCGTAGTACAGAAGAAGCAGGAGGCCGCATTTCATATGAAACTCGAACACGTTGGTAGCACCTGCCATGCTGGGGCCTCGCTGGCGCCTGCTATGGATTACCATGTGCTTGGTCATGCTAAGCTCAGGGCCTCGGCACACACTGATTTGTTTAGAATATGACTCATCCTCATCCTGGGGTGTGTTCGTTACTCCTGACTGCTGAGCTCTGTCTCCGGCCGTCCCTCCATCTCAGTCCCGGGCTGTTCCCTCTATCCTGCTGGGGGACCGGGGGGCTGCAGGAATGCGAGGTGGGAGCTGGGCCCGTTCCAACCGTCCCGAGTGACTGCACCCACAAGAAAGGATTTCACTCATTGTCTCCTCACACTCTGGCCTGCAAGAAGAAGAAGAAGAAAAAAAAAACAGCACAAGAGTCCCTAAACCAACTGCACCCCTCCCCGTGCTACCCTCTGCCCCAACCCACCCTCCCCTCCTGCCCCTACCTTTCTCCTGACCCGGGCCGCGTGCATAAAAGACCCATCAGAAGTATCGCTGGCCACATTTACAAGTGAAAGAGGCCAAATAATGGAGCGGTTAGGGAGAAGAATGAAGAGACAGAGGGGCACTCACAGATGTGGCGGTGGGTGGGGAGGGAGGGGGAGAAGGAGCAGCGTCCCATTGTTGCCCTCCACCCCCCCACCTGCTCCCGATGGAGGGGAGGGAAGGGGTGAGGAGGTAAAGTAGGAGCTGAAAGTGCGATTTGTGATGGGGGAGGCGAGTAAGAAAGAGAGATGAGAGGGGGAGCAGTGAAAGTAAAGGTGTAGTGGATGAAAACAAATAAATTTAATAAAGCCGTTATGGTAGGCAGATGGACCTCCTTCTCTCTCCGCTGGCTTCGCTAAACTTTCCCCCTACTTTGAGATGTGCTCGCTCCGGCACTGCCCAGGAAGGGCGACTGGTCCAGCTGTTCCACCAGGGGGGGCCGTGTGAAAACCGGCTCAGAGGTCACCGGAGGTGTGTGTTGGTCAACATGCCATTGAATATGCATGCACGTCTCATTGTCCAGAAGCACGGAGATGTTGATGCAGCAGCTGGGCCGATGAAGCCGCTAAAATGACCTTCAAACTCTCCTCTTCCTCATCACCACCGCATGTGTGATGGTGGGTGGGTTGGTGTGTGTGTGTGTGTGTGTGTGTGTGTGTGGTGTTAATGGAGTCATCACGGCAGGATCACGGAGAGATGTGGCATAAATAGGAGGCGACCGGGTGCCTTCGGAGGATAAGGGGATGTTTTCCAAAATGTTGGTGGGTTGGCCGCATCCAGCAAGCGTGTTGGCGGAGAAGAAGACGTTGCCTACGTTGGAGACGGCTGTTTGCATGGCGACACCAGCGTGCCACTAGCACAGCGCTAGGCATTAACATATTGGCTCTGGAACACGTCATGTGACTGTGGCTGTTGAAGTCAAGTTCAGTTGTATATCTAGAAACCTTTGGAACTCTGTCACCAGATCAGACACTTCCTGCTCAGAGTCGAAACTCAAGGTCTGTCAGCAACAGGTGGAGAAAAGAAATCCTGCTACTGCACAAGTATCCACGTATAAAATATACAATTTGAGAACTGTTAAAGTACGAAGAAGCATTTTCTTAGTTGTACTGTAGACAGGAGTTTCCCAAACCCGGGTGCATGGACAAGTAAGGGGCCTCAGAACATTTTCTCTTTGGGGTATAAAGACTATACAAGCATGCAGAAATTAAACACTACCATTTCATCATTATTATTTAAATATTGTTTTGCTTCAGCACCTAAATTAACTTGAAATCAAACACCAGGTTTCTGAGTCTGGGCGCATTTGTATTTAATTTATTGCCATGAGTAATCACAATACAACTCTAATGCTGCATTGAGCCTCTAACTGGGGCTGAATCACCAAAGACGGCTTCCTGGGCTGCTGCAACAAATACTCCAACTAGTACCGGTACTTCTATGAGTTTGAGGGGATATGGCTCGTGATTAATTTTTATTACAGTCACCATTAACTGATGGATCATTGAATTTAAACTGAATTCCATGAGGAGTAATCACATCATTTAAGTGAGAGACAAGACAACCAATGTATGTAACCAATGACATTCTGGTTGAATTCGTTAAAAAATGACAACTTTAGTTGCTTAAAAAAAAAAAAGAAAAAAAAGAAACATTTACAAATAAATACACATGTGATTATATATAACTTGCTTAGCACATTATAGAAGTTGAATCTGGTTGCATAATTACTTTTAATCATCCCGCTACGAGTTCAGTATAGTATAGATGCCTAAAATTATAACATCCAGGCATTTCACAGGCCTAACCTGGAAGTTTTGGTTTTCTATGTCATTGTAATAATTATAATTACAACAGATAATAAAGTCAAAGCCTCTGAATACGGGAATGTTGTGGACAAAAGAAAAGACAGGAGGTATCAGGTGTAAACATTAAGTCTTTTATCATGTCACTCAGTCTGTGTTCCAGTGGGAAACAGCACCTCAATGTACTGAACAAGTGATGTCATCAAGCGTGATTTTTATGACATTTTAATTGTCTCAATGTCCTTGTTCTTTGAACATCCATCATTCAATACAACAAACAATTAACAGTTTAGAAATCATTGATTTAGTTGTAAACAATTCAAACTTGTGCCACGTAATTCATTTTGGCACATTCATAATAACTTCTCATCAAACTTTGCCTTCACAAAGAATAAGATGAACTTCTCTTCCCTCGTAAATACATTGTGTCCGTTTATTAGTCGTAAGAGTAAAGTGCACTTAAGAGTGTGTAAAAAGACACACAAGCAAACCAATTCATAGAAATGAACTAAAATAGCCTTTTTTTTTTTTTTTTTTTAACAAACCCAGTAAAGCTGCACCAAACTGGTGATAATTTGGCTTTGAGTGGAAGACGCGAAGCAGAGTTAAGTCTTTACTGCCCCCTGATGGCCGAACTGATAAAGCGCTCCGAAAAGCACATCAGCTCCGCTGAACAGTAAAGTGATTTTGTTCAGCTACACCCAACTTCTTCACAATTCTCGCACCAATTGTCCAAAGATTGTATTCAAGAAGAAAATGCTGAAAGGCATTCTGAATATTCAACAAATACTATTAGGAGTACTACAAGCAGTTTACTGGCAGATATAATTAAAAGAGGTCCGATGGGGTGAAGGCAATGAGGAGACAGAGCTTGATCATAATGTTTGTATTGAATATTTGGAGAGCCACAGGGTGAACAGATTAAGATGAGTTGAATTTGGGTGCAGAAGGGGTGTATGTGTCGATGTCTGATTGTGTGTGTCTGCGGTTTCTGAAATAAACATAAATAAATAACAATGACTACAATGTCCTATTTTACCACTAACAACTGAATAACATGAAATGTACAGACACTCGGATGTACTTATATACACTCATCACAATACTCAGTCATAATCAGGATTTGACATCAAGGCACATACACAATAACTACCAACTGCAAAGAAAGGAAAGTTAGCTTAGTGCTAAATAGACAGATAGAAGGCTAATAATATGAACATGTTATTAAACCACTAGAAACATATCTCCACACAGATGATATAGTTTCACATATAATAAGTGATAACACATAACACATAATAACTGAGAACACAACCCTGGGGCAGGTTCTGGACCTGATGCTGTGGTGCTCGAGGAACAGCCTTGTTCTGAACACCAGCAAGACCAAGGAGGTCATAGTGGACTACAGGAGGTCCAGGAAGACTGAACACGCCCCCCTGTGCATACGAGGGGAAGCAGTGGAACGTGTGGAGAACATTAAATTCCTGGGCATCCACATCTACTCTGACCTCTCCTGGACACTCAACTCCAGACACCTGGTGAAGAAGGCCCAGCAACGGCTCTTCTTCCTTAGGAAGCTGAAGCGGGCTGGACTCTCCTCTGTGCTGCTTGCTAACTTTTACCGGGCCACGATAGAGAGCATCCTGTGTCTCAGTGCGACCGTGTGGTACGGCAGCTGCACGGCGCAGGACAGGAAGGACCTATCCCGGGTGGTGAGGACAGCTCAGGGGATTGTGGGTCACGGTCTGCCTGATTTGGACTCTGCTTACAACTCCAGAGTCCAGAGGAGGGCCAGACGCGTCGGCACAGACCCCACCCACCCGGGGCCACAAACTGTTTGTACCGCTTCCATCAGGGAGGCGGTTCAGGATACTAAGAAGCAGCACTGCGAGGCTCAGGAACAGCTTTTTCCCCCGAGCTGTGAAAGCAGTCGTTCCCTCGTAGTGAGCTGGGACTCGGAATGGACGCTCTGTGCCTGTCTCACTGTGCTGCTGTTGCTGATTGGCACTATTGCTTGCTGATTCTCATTCTCTGTGTGTGTATATATCATTGCTTTAAAATAGATTTTGGTTTTTGTTAATGTTCCGATGAGTGCCTTAAGCCGTGGGCCTTCACACGATTTTATTATGTTCGCATCATGACAAATAAAGTATCTTGAATCTTGAATAATAAGATACACACACTTACTTTGTCATAAACGCACACGTCTTGGCAACAACACACAATCAGCCGGTAGCGTTAACTGGACACTAATGCTGCTTGTTTGTCCCTCATCGCTTGCCTAGCAACGGCAGCGCCCTCAAGTGGCAGGGAATTATAACAAACGGCCGGAGTCAACATCAACTGAACACAGGAACTGAGGGCGTTTTGTACAGATAGTTCTGCATGATTGCACTGACCAAAGATTTATTAACACAAAAAAATTCAGATAATATAAAATAAATTATAAATAAAACAATAAAAATGTAAACCAGACTTTAAATCCCTTTTAAGAAAAACTCCCAAATCTCAGGAAGTCACACTAAAAATGCGCACAAGTAAGAAAAGAGGCTGAACTCCATCCTTTTCCGGCCTAACTGTGAAGCATTCGGCAATCAACAGTATGATATGAATGACAGCCATGATGGTAAATAAATACTGGATAAATAGACTAAAATAAACAGAGACGATTTCAACAACCGTAACTGAAATCTAAAACCGCATTGCATCCTTTAAATTCATAAATTAAAGTCAGATTTGAGCTACAGGTAGGGGAGTGGCTCGACTCCTGGATTTTCATCGACCGCTCCAACAGCAATGATCTCTGAGGAACGCAAACACTGACAGCACAGAACTGCTTTGAATTTGGAGAGCTGCGAGTTCAGTTCCCCTTTGATTTGAGCAGGATGTGTCCTCACCTCCGAAACGCTGCTTTCTCCCGTGATGCTGTTCTGAATTCCGACGATGGAGATGAGTCTTTTCATCGACTCATCTCAGAGTCAAAAAGATTCCCTCCTGTTCTTTAATAGCAACAAACGGCTGCCCTCACCTCACAGGAAGAGGTTGATTTTAGCAGGGACGGCCTTACAGCCAGTCGACGAAAAGTACTGTCCCGGCTCCGGATTGTAGATCATATCGTCCACTACCGCCTCCACCACGTCGCTACGGTTGCAGCTGCCTCGCAGGCAGAGCTGTGATTGGACACAGCGTTCCACGTGGCGACGGCTCAGCGGCAGGAAAGGAACGTACCGAGTGATGAGCTCCTGTTGGATGATTCTGGAGTGGAAGAAGCCACCTGGAGACAGAAAGACCCTTCAGCCTCCTTCAAATGAGGGGAAAAGTAACAGCGGCTGTGCCCGCACAGAAATATCCTGAGAACTAAACCTGTTGAACTATTAAAACAAGCAGCTGCTTCTTACAGATGTTTGATTTGGTAATTTTTACGCCGGATGCCATTCCTGACGCAACTCTCTGCATTTGTGGCACAAGGGAGAAAATGGCAATGCTACATTAGCTCCAGCTAACCGGACTACCGGCACGACCATGACGCTTTATTAGGAGGAGGTGGTGGAGGCGGAGCTAGAAGTGGTTCTAGAAGATGCTGAGGTTCCTGCCAGAGAACGGGGCTAGAGGTCGACCCAGGAGAAGATACATGGACGTAGCGAGAGAGGACATGAGAGTGGCTGGTGTTGGGGAGGACGATGCAAAGGACAGGGTGAAGTGGAGAACATTGATTTGCTGTGAACACAGAGCAGCTCTTATCCTCACAGGGAGTCCTGAACTCCTTTGAAACTCATGAACATTTGAAAAAGGGCTTTGTTTGGTTTGAGATTCATTGCTACATTCTCAGTGTAACTGCATTGTTGTGCCTACGCTCTCCTTTTCGATTCTTCACGCAGCGGCTGAGTCCTACATGAAATAGACCTTTCATGGTTCCTGCAACAAGCGGAATAGAAAGCCTGTTGTCCTTTCACAACTCTTACTTGTGTTGCTGTTGTACGTGGTTTGAGCGATCGCTTCCTGTAAGTCAACCATCTTGATCTCCTCTCTGTCCCGTCCCGCCCGCCGGTTGTCCAGTGCTAGTTTGTTAATCACCTCCTCTCCTGTGGTGCTGCAGGAAAAGGACAAACACAAACATACAGTAATAACACCAATAAAAACATGGACTCGAACATCAAATCTATGTAGTAGTATCAGTAATTCCTTAAAAACACTGATACCATACGGCATGATGGCGGTAAGGCACATTGTGTGCTTGGCGTAGGGCATCCCGACGCTCACTGAACACTCACTGGACTCCCATTCTGAGGTCAAAGAGACACCTTGAAAGGGACTTAACTGAAAAAAGTGACTTAAAAGTATGTAGATAAAAAGATTTCCTTTCAGATCAACGCATTTCGCATGTAGCCGAGATGACTCGTAAAGTCTGGCTTCTGCAGACCAACATGTTATTAGATCAGCTGATTCACATATATTCTGTCTGACAGAAAATAAAATTACTGGCCTTTATAACATCTAGTGAGAGTTGGTGCTGCAGCACCTTTAAAACACTGCAAGGAAATGACTTAATTTTGTAATGTTGTATCACACATTTAATTCCATGAATATTTGTTACCAAAACATTTATTAGACTCCAAATTGAGTTTAGAATCATTTTGTATAATATAGTTAGTCTAGCACTGAATGCATCTGTTTTGTGCATGTGTGTGTTTATGTACCTAATAAAAATGTAGATGGCCTTCCGATAGTTGGTACGAAACACCACATGGGAGGAACCCAGGAAGGGCTCCAAAATATCCACGAGCCCCGGAGCCATCTTCTCCATCTCGTCAAACAAGAAAACAGAGCGAGCACATTGGGTCAGGTTACTCTGGATCCAGTTCTTCAGCTCTTCCTGTGAACCACCAAGGGAAATGAGTCCTGATAGCAGTGCCGGGGAGTAAACTGAATAAATAACACACTATTATTCTGTTAGCTTTTAGTGACAGCGAAATAACAATCTAGCATCGCATTTTAATCTCCAGATTTCTTTTTTTTTTTTAAACAAAGAAAGAAACAATTCAGTGTATAAAACATACACAAATGAGTGTTTATTATAAAATAAATAAAAACCTGGGACCTGCGACTTGATCCCTAACCAAACGCAGAATGTTTTTTCATTGAAATGATTGTGAATTTTTGATTTGACAACTGAAAATGCTGACAGTTTTATACCCTGTACTCCTCTACCCGGTCTGGCGAGGGGAAGTGCAACGTAGGAACAAACTGGTGGATGTATGGGCTGCTCATCCCGGAGCCGTACAGATGACTTCCCAGCATGGAGCTGACCAGCGTCTTTCCTGTTCCAGAGGAGCCGTGGAAGGACAGGACAAGGGGTCGCTCAGGACTTTTATTCTGAAGGAACTTTGCCACTTCCTCTGAAATGATGTCCTGGGCCAGATGCTGTCCATAAAGATTTTTATAGAGGTCCCACTCCAGGTCTTGTCAGGAAGATAAAGATAACTGATATTAATTTTTGATCAAACATCATTAACCCTACTTGGAAAATACGTCTTTAATCAATTGATTTCAGGAGCTATAAATATTGACTAATTGCCCCATTTCCTTTAACATCAAATGTATTTTCTCAAATATCAACACAACCCTCAAGAGCCTTAGTTTAGAGGATATAATTCGCAAACAATTACTTTTTCCAACCGCTTAAATACTTCCTCCCGTTTCCATCAGCAGGGAGGACTTCCTGTTTTGCTAGCTAGCATAACAGACACCCAATAATGCAGTCATTAATAGTAACATTAACTAGTCTTCACGTTAACCAGCTAAAACACTAACAAACGTATGTTAAAATGAACCTACTTTATGGTCTTGATAGCTTGTCGAGAAGCCAGTAAATGTCAGCTCGCTACATCATCATCTTACCTCGGAGATCCGGCTCAAAATCGCAGTCACAGCTATCAGAAATCGTGCAGTAAAGTTTCTGAAAAACGCCATAAACCGGGTTATAACAGTGTAGAAGCAGCACAAACAGCACTGCCAACATTTTGGACAGATACTTCTAACCCGAACAGTTTCTAGTTTCTCTAAATCAAGGAAGGGACAACATTTCCCAGAAAATAAGTCTTCTGTGGAGCATCTTTGTCAGAGACACGCTGCAGGATCACAGTCCACACAACGCCATACATCTGCTTCCTCTTCTTCTGTGCAGTAACAACAGCTCCTACGTGTCCATAGCGCCATCTGCCGTATGTGTGTACGTGGTACAACAAGATTACATTTTCTTATTGTACCACAAGAGTTCACTTTTAGCGACTGTGTTCAAATTGATGCAATTTATTGAATAAATGAAGGGCAAAATAATAATTTTCCTCCAAGAGTTGCACCTTGATTAAAAAAAAATGTATGTACTGTATTTACAAACTGCAGATTGATTTAAGAGTATAGGCAGCAGGCTCATTGAAAAGTATTTATAATGTGTTATATTAAACAACTATATACGAACTTAATCCAGTTTCAAAATTGTTATCAAAAAGATGATTGTAGAAGAGGTTGCTACCAGGTGGGAAGCTGTAACATGCTACCAAAATCTGAAATCGGTCTATACCCGCAACACTTACACTTAGATGTTGTGGTTCCGAGCATCCAGAGCAGTGAGAGAGCCGTGATTGGAGCAGACCTCAATGGGCATGTTGGTGAAGGAAATAGAGGAGATGAAGAACTGATGGGCAAGTTTGGTATTCAGGACAGGAACCTAGAAGGACAGATGGTGGTGGACTTTACCAAAAGGATGGAAATGGCAGTAGTTAACACTTATTTTCAGAAGAGACTAGATTAGAACATAGGGTGACTTAAAAGAGTGGAGGGAGGAGCTCACAGGTGGGCTACATCTAGTGTAGCCAAGTGCATCTAGCCAAGTGCTTGCTTGGAAAAGAGGTTAGCTAAGAAGAAGTAGTACATTGAGAGGACAGAAGAGAGTAAACAGTATACACGGAGATGAGACTCAAGGCAAAGGTTGAGGTGGCAAAGGCCAAACAGCGGGCATATGATGACCTGTATGTCAGGTCAGATCAGGCATGGGCAAACTACAGCCCAGGGGCCATATACGGCCGGAAGTACAGGAGTAGTAGTAGGAAATAGAAAATCAGGAACCGTTAACCTAGAGTTATAAAGATAAGGTCCCGTCATGACCCAGGGACATGGAGCTCTTTGCAGTTTCATACCACCCAATAAAGATGGGCCATGCTGAATGTTTATTAAATTATAACAGAACAAATTGTTTTATGTTCAGAGAGACAGGGGTTAGCGTGTTGGTTTTACTGCAGATTCATTCTGACTAATAATAATTAGCTCGATATCGCCCTCTGCTCTGTGATAGGAGAGTGTCAGTGAGGATGAAGGGAAAGATCTACAAGACAGTGGTGAGGCCAGCTATGATGTAGGGCTTAGAGACAGTGGCTCTGAGTAAAAGACAGGAGGCGGAGCTTGACGTGGAGGAGATGATTCTTAGGTTCTACTTGGGAGTGAACAGGTTGGACAGGATTAGAAACGAGGCAATAAGTCGAGGCCCGGGCCACGGGACGGTGCTGGAAATTTAATTACTGTGGGTCGAAGACAGAGACAAAGAGGAGGAAGATGGGTGTATCAGCAGCGAGAGAAGAGGGAATGGAAGAGGGACTTTGACTGTTGGGACAATGATGGCAAAAGTTAGAGAGCTGGTGGACATGATGATGAGGAGAAAGGTTGATGTGTTGTGTGTAGGAGAGAGTGTAGCCAGCCAGCATAGGCTGGTGGTGTGTAAGATGTCTCTAGTGGTGAAGATGAAGAGAGGACTAAGACAGATTAGATGACAAAGTGGTGGAGGCTAAAGAATGAAGAGTGTTTTGTGCCTTTCATGGAAGAAGTGAGACAGGCTCTGGGTGGTCTTCCTGAAGACTGGAATACAACAGCTAGGGCGATCAGGGAGACAGGTAGGAGAGTACTTGGTGTGTCTTCTGGAGGGAAAAGAGATAAGGAGACCTGGTGGTGGAACCAGGAAGTTAAGCTAAGAAGAAGTGGGACATTGAGAGGACAGAAGAGAGGAAACAGGAGTACAGGGAGATGAGACTCAAGGCAAAGGTTGAGGCGGTAAAGGCCAAACAGAGGTCAAATGATGACCTGTATGCAGGTTAGATAGTAAAGAGGGAGATAAGGATCTGTACAGGCTGGCCAGACAGAGAGACAGATGGGAAGGATGTTCAGTATCTTAGAGTGATTAAGGATAGAGATGGCAATGTGTTAACAGAGGCAAGTAGTGTGCTAGGAAGATGGAAGACGTTTTTAAGGAATTAATGAATGAGGAAAATGAGAGAGAACAAAGGGTAGGAGAGGCACTTGTTGGTAAGGTCAAAAAATCTATGAATGCTTTGAATACTTGCTCGGTTTGAAGCAAGAGACCGTTTCCAACACCGGTTTGTTTTAATAAGTAATGAATTTATCTCTTGAGGGGCATATTGATTGTATGAAAGTCTGTGGACCAGGTCATGTGGTCCATACACAGCTGGTATGAGCACTTTGCATGGATTTGCATTGTGATAACTTTCAAATAACACCCCACTTTGTGCAATTCCATTTTTGCATTAGTGTTATAGTGCTCTAGTATTCTCTTCTATTTAAAACAAATCATAATCAGGACATACTTACATACACATGAATAAACACCTGCTGATAAGCTTTATCTTATACTATAGTATACTTATACTTCTACTTGCAAATTCAAAGGTTCTACAGAGAGACTCTACGTTACATAAACAAACTGTTGCATGCAACGCCCACTCTGAACTTTCCTCCTGTTACTTCATTGCCAGTGTCCGCCCAGTGGCTTTGACCACTAGAACTGGATGAAGCTCAGTCACTCTGCTGTGAGGAAGGCTTGACGTACAAAACAACAACCTCGAGTTGACACGTGAAATCAGCTCACCAGAACGCTACCTGTGAGTATTTGGATGGCAGCTCATACTGGTGAAGAAGATTTAGACACTTAAGTTGAGTTAAGGTTCAAAGCTAAAAATCTTATTGCTGATGTTTTAGTGCTGTGATGCTGTGTTAATTGACCCTGCAGCATTTGCTTTCACAAAGTTCTCAATCTCTAACGGGACCAGATAGTGACTTCCAGATGTTTCCTGCTGACAGGCTCAACAGCAGGATTATGTGACTGAACTGAGCAAGGCAAATTCAAACCTATGCACATTCAAAGCCATGGTTTTCCTTAAGTTACTGTCACAATCGGTCAGAGTTTATAAATGTAAATATAAGATCGCAGCATCAGTAAACACAATGATGCACAGACCAAAAAAAAAAACCTAATCAGTGTAATTTAAGTAAGAATTGTATTAATTATCTTGGAAACATTTGCTTAAAAGCAACATATTAGCCTCATTCCTGAAATGTTAGAACTCTTTTATTCCACAGAGAAAGAATATGCACTTGCATTTATGACAGTTTGTCTCTTATATTGCCTTCAGTTCTCTGTTATAGAGTTATGTAAGACTCTGACGAAAGAAGCAGCAGCTGTAACGGTTTTTATAAATCTTATAGTTTTACTAACAGTTTTATTTTTTATCATAGCTGCTATAAAGTGCCATAAATGTAATGTATTGTAACTGGGATGCTCTTGAAGTGAAAAGCTGTAAACTTTTCCTTGAGAGATCTAAAACCATCTTGTCTCCCGTCAGAATCTCTTTCAGAGATGTACTGGCCAGCTTTGGTGGCGCTTGCATTGCTGCTCCTTCATTCATCCTTGGTAAATGGAGGGAACGTCTTGGTGTATCCTTTGGATGGAAGCCACTGGATCAACATGAAAGTCATCATCGAGGAGCTTTACTCCAGGGGCCATGAAATCACAGTTTTGCGACCAGCAGACAGCTGGTACATCAAGCCAGAGTCACCACACTACAAGTCCATTGCTCTCAATTCCTCTGCTGGTTTTGATGAGGAAAACTTTGAATTATTTGCAACTACAATGATAGAAATGCGGCGAAGCGATGCTTCAATTTGGTCCAAAATTGCTCTGGAGTATGAGATTGTTAAAACATTCTATGAGATGAATAAGCAAATTGTTAAATTGTTGGAAGAGATATTTGAGGATGCCAAATTTATGCAGGGCCTCCGTGACGCCAAATATGATTTGTTTCTGACGGACCCTGGGTTTGGGGCAGGAGTACTTCTGGCTCACCGTCTGGGTCTTCCACTTGTCCTAAATGTGAGATGGACTATTCAGGGGGAGGGCCATTATGCAATTGCGCCATCACCTTTCTCCTATGTCCCATTACCAGGGGCAGAAATGACTGATAAAATGACATTTTTGCAAAGGGTGAAGAATATTTTATGGTATTTCTTCACTCGTTTGCAAATTTGGTATGTAACAGATCCAGTCTACATACCTTTTGTCCATCGTTATTTTGGAAATGACGTACATTATATGGAGCTGTTTCAGGCGGCGGACATCTGGCTGATGAGGAATGATTTTATTTTTGAATTCCCACGACCCACAATGCCAAATATTGTCTACATGTCAGGATTTCAGTGCAAACCCTCCAAGCCCCTGTCTAAAGAACTAGAATATTTTGTCCAGAGCTCTGGTGAACATGGCGTCATTGTTATGACATTGGGAACCCTAGTGTCAAAACTCCCAGAGGAACTGACTGAGGACATTGCTGCCGCTTTTGCCGAACTTCCTCAGAAGGTGATCTGGAGGTACAAAGGCAAAAAACCATCCACCCTTGGCAACAACACACTACTCTTGGACTGGTTGCCTCAAAACGACCTTTTGGGTCACCCTAAGACCAAACTGTTTGTGGCCCATGGAGGCACCAATGGACTCCAGGAGGCTATTTACCATGGTGTCCCTCTTGTTGGCCTGCCTCTCATGTTTGACCAGGAGGACAACTTCTTTAGAATGAGCGTAAAAGGTGTGGCCAAAGTCCTGAACATTGCAACTGTGAACAAGGATAACTTCCTGAAGGCTGTGAAGGAGGTCCTCCATGAACCGACCTACAGGGAGAAGATGACTACACTTTCCAACCTGCACAGAGATCAGCCCATGAAACCACTGGACCGCGCCATGTTCTGGATTGAGTTTGTCATGAGGCACAAAGGAGCGAAGCATCTGAGGACGGAGTCTTACAAAATGTCAAGGATACAGTACCACTCGATCGATGTAGTTGCTTTTCTGATGGCAGTTATTTTGCTAGCCTTCATCATTTTTATTTGTACTGTAAGGTTTTTGTGGTGTAGAGTGTTTTCTCAAAACAAACACAAAAAGGAATCATAAAAGTGCTGCAAGAAATTCAAGTTCTGCATCTGGATTTTATGTAATGAACATTTGTATATAGCGTATAATATAGTGTCATAGTTGAGCTTCACAGCCATCGACAATCTACACATCATCCCATTGAATACGTTAGATTGTAGGGTGGATTTAAATTTAGGATCAGGTTTTCATGTTAAAATTCAAACAAAATATTATGCCAAGATAAACTTAGAAAGCACATACAATATTTTTTAGTCATCTATGTACATATT
Organism: Brachionichthys hirsutus; assembly: GCF_040956055.1. Classification (NCBI taxonomy): domain Eukaryota; kingdom Metazoa; phylum Chordata; class Actinopteri; order Lophiiformes; family Brachionichthyidae; genus Brachionichthys; species Brachionichthys hirsutus. Next base: position 11,202,512 of record NC_090900.1, on the reverse strand, counting down.
TTCTACTTACAACTTCAATCAGGCCCATTACTAGATTACTTGTCCCACTGCATTTTGTTAATTTTTCCGCAGGTCCGCTGGGCTGATATGTACATGTAGATACTGCTAGTAGTTGTGTATAAATGGGTGTGTACTGTGTTCCTGCTTAGGGTTTGTTCAAGCTGTAATATGTAATATTGTGCAAATCCTTATTGAAGAAAGGCTTATTGTTAAGTATGAGCGCTCCATCACCTGACTGCACACCAGGTAATTAAGGCTTGTGTGGATGTGTAGGTCAGGTTTTGGTAAAGGGTGGCTTGAATCCAACGCTGGAGTTTGTATTGTGACTGCCAGAGCCGAATATTGTGTAATTAATGCTTTCAGTTCAATTATTTCAATTCAAGTCACTGGAACACCCACAAGATGTCACCAAAATCACTTTGTCCCTTTAAAATCTTTCAGAAAATGATATAAGTGTATCGAATCGTATCACAAGATTATTGGATCGCTACAGCCCTACTCTTTACTTAACAGGTTGAAATATGACACCGACACTAAAACTGATTACATCACCTGTAATCTCATTAAATGCTGACTTTTAATGAGAAAAGTTCTAATAACGCATGAACAAGACAAAAAAAATAGGCATTTGGATAGACAGAGTTATTCTGTTATTGAGTTGTACAATATGACATACAGTTCATTGGGCTGCAGATTCATGGAAGGTCCAGCCTTTGCACAGACAAATATATTTCTGTTCATGAACAGATTTGACTGAAGCACCGCCTCATCTCAGGAACATAAACTGGCACAGTACTACATATTTACACTGACATATTCTCATTCTAGCAAATTAAAGGACTGATGAATTCATCTGATAAGATAATTCAACATGTTGCAGGAACTTTTCAGGCTAAATATTGTTTATTTGGACTGGCGTTGACACATTACAGTGGAGAAGTCCTCCGATAGAAATATATAAATGAGGCAGTGTTGGGGGAGGTAAACAAGAACACAGAAATGCAACTCCATTGGATGGTAAATTCTGCAGTTTCATGATCTATTACTTTCACCGTGTTTCTGCTTTAGCACCTCCAGAGCCTCTGCTATCCACCAGCCTTGAGTTCAATCAGTATTAGCATTAAAGGTAACCAACATTTTGGTGTGAGCAATAAACAACTTCACATGAGAACATACCCCAAGGTAACATCTAATTCATCTAACATCTCTTCAAAAAGAATTTGAATTCCCGAGACCACTTGAGAACCATGTGAGGAGTTCTTTATCTTTCCTGTCTCTTAGATATGGGCGGGTTTACATGTCTGAGTCTGGAATGCTCAGGACCTGCTTGGAGCTGCGGCATTCCTGCTTCAACATTGTGGTTTTCCTTTTGCTTATGGAACCCAATGCCTGGGGAACTTGCTCACCATCCGGCAGGCTGTGTTTCAGGTTTGAGAACATAAAAGCGAACTGTCAAATACAGGTCCTTGGGTCAGCGAAGTCTGACAGGCAACTCTAGCTTATTGGACAAGGCGGTCAGCACTTGGTCAAACTTGGCGTATCGCAGAGCCTGGCTTTCCTCGGCTCCCCTGCTCCCCCACAGCAGCCGCATTTGGAAGTCAGTCAGGAAAATCTCCAGGACCGCCGGCTGCTCCTGGAAACCTGCAGGATCAACATTACAACACCTTATCACAGAATTCACAGCGGCAATTTGGATTTGATTTCAACATGTCAGCCTCCACTGATTTATTTTCAGAGCTTTTCTTTCCTTACAATATTGCGCATTGCTTTAGACCACTTAACAACTTCCATCGCCTCATCTATCCATGATAAGTTGGGTACTACTTGAAGTTGTTATTAACTTCTTGCAAGCATTTTTAAAAGATATGAAACGACAGTTTTCTATCCACTGTCTTACTTTGGAGTTTGCTCTCAGTGTTGGAGCGGTAGATGCCCCCCAGCTGGGCAATGGTCCTTGCCGCCCCCAGGTGGAACATGACCATGTCTACCCCTGCTTCCACTGTCTCCCATGGTTCTGTCCCCTCACCCACTGCCACACTCTTCTCCAGCAGAGACAGGAGGGGTAGAACATGGGGGAATGTGGTGTTGGACAATGGGCAGCTTTCTGTAGGACAAGCCAGTGGTTTTATTGGACAATCAGGAATCTATGTTTTAACTTTAAAACATGTGCTGTACAGTGTGGCAGGATCTCTACCTCTACCGCCATTCAGAGCCTTCAGAAATGGCCTCAGAGTTTTCTCATAGAGAATGGCACCCTCAGTGTGTCGCTGCCGTAAAGCCGTCCAGGTCTGTTCTAGACGGGATACCTGAAAGGCGGAAAAAGCTTCCCGATTAAAACACATCTATAATGGTTTCCAGATGTAGGGTTGTTCTCTCAAAAACACATGTGTCTTTTAGTCTAGACAAATAGCATCTATGTGTAAATATTCTCTCACATTAGAATATTTCAACTAAAAATAAATGCAAGTAATAAACATGTACATTTATTTCTGCCAGGAAAGAAGAAGATATCGGTCTGTTACCTGTCCTTTCCCACTCGCTCTCATTATTTCGTGTCTGTCTGCAGTTTCAATAAAGCAAAGAATTACTGGAAAATCTTTAAAAGTATTTATCCAGTCAGATATCCAGTCTGTGATGCATGCTCCCCCTTGAACTGTCACCTTATATGGTGGGGGAGTTCTAGTACCCGGATGATCCTAGGCCTACACCCTGGCGTACTCCTACTGTGGAGCTGTCCGTGGTGCTGAAACGTGCCGCTTTTGTTTTGTTGTGTGGGGGGAAGCGTTGTTTCAGGCGGCCCTCCAAAACAAAGCGGCGCGTTTCAGCACCACGGACAGCTCCACAGTAGTAGTACGCCAGGGTACCTATGGGCTATGTTGTCGGAACCTTTAGGCTTCTAGTAGGATCTACCATGGCAAACAAGTCCTGGGTGACAGGTCAAAAGCCCCTATGAGGAAAAAAATAAATCAAGGACCGTGACGTCACCCAATATGGCACAACCAGGGACCCCACCCGTGAAGCCAGCCCTGGTGTCTGTGCTCGTATGCAAGCGCCTGGTGGCCGGGCCTCTCCCCACAGGGCTCAGCCAGGCTCAGCCGCCTACGGGCCGAACAGCAGTTCAGAGTACCAGACCTTCTTGGAGTCCCTGGGAGAGGTAATGGATAGTGTTCCGACTGGAGACTCCATTGCTCTTCTGGGGGGATTCCAACGTTCATGTGGGTAATGACAGCGAGACTTGGAGGGGGGGTGATCGGGATGAACGGCTTCGCCGATCTTACCTGAGGGAGCTCCAAGGCTCTCATGACAGCAGCAAAGCCAAACATGTTGCCCATTGTGCTCTTGAGCTCGGCAGCAATTTGAATGATTTTATGTAGCAATCCAGCCCTCTCTTCGGTTGTCCCCGTGCAGCCCAGAATGTCCAGAGCCAGCATGGTCGCCATAGTATGGAGCCTGTAGGAACGGTTACCTCTTAGCACAATCACATCACATCACCACTAATTCATATACTGTTTAGGTGGAAAGCTCATCCTACTCAGTTTTCAGTTTAACATCCTTAAGTGACTGTTAATATCTACGCATTAAAGATCATTAAAAGACCAGAATAGAGTCTTTCCAAACCATTAATAAGATCTCTCTTAAATTGTGATTCTGGTTGAACCAGTAAATTCAGCCTTTGAGATTGCAGCTACACCACCAATAAAATACCAGAGGACCAAACTGTTGAATGGATAAATATTGCTAATATGTCACCTAAACCAAAGGGTCTATTTTCTGTGCTTAGAAGCTAAACAGTTCATCTCTTATACGCGACACGAGTCGATCCTTCTGCACCAGCCCAAAGATAGTTTGTGACAAGAGGCATCACTCTTCAGGCTACTGAATCATCAGGTGGGAACTCCTGGTTGGGCATGTTTATCTTCATATTTACAGGATGGTAAGGTAAAAAAAAAAATGAATCCCTCCTCACCTCTCCAGCAGGTCCAGTCTGAACTGTTGGCCATGGGGCAACGTGAGCAACTCCATACCAGAACTTACTCCCATCATCCTTTGCATCTCTGGAGTCACCTCCAGAATTCTGGCCACCTAGGAAAAATGGATGTTAAAGATGATTACTGGGCTGCTGCCACTTGTTTTGTTATTTGGATGGTGATTTCATGTCTGTCTGGTGACAGCATGTGTAGATTTCAAAATAGACTGTACTTAAATGACTGTATCAGTCTAGTCTGAATGATCAAAGTGGTTATCATCATTTTGAAGATAATTTTTCCTTCAATATTTTGCTCAGACACTTTGTCCTGGTTCACATTTTGTTTTATTTATTTGTAAATTGCATTTTTATCCTTGATGTGGCACAAACGTGAAAACACAGAATTCAGATCTTATCAAGTCTGTTTTGATTTACTTATATATGCAGTCCTAGATCAGAAACACATTCGATCCATAACAAAGTGACGGATATAGTCAGATTGGAATTGGTATGCTTTTTTTATTTACACATGCATTGAGCACAGTCGTCAAAATATTATCCGAAATATCAGTTTTAGCATCTTACTATTCCACTTTATGCACCAGATATCTTTAACATTGTTTATCTGTCTTTTGGTGCGGATAAGGTTGTGTACAGAGGGTTTATCAGCAAGTGTGCCCAATCAAAACATCCATGTGGAAGTTGGGTAAAAGAAGAATCAACTGGACGTTTCACCTCTCACCGAAGAGGCTTCTTCAGTTCAAGTCAAGTTGATTCTTTTTTTTGCTATTCCTGGATGACTGAGAACCAACACAGACATGCGGAAGTCACAAACGCAGTGAAACAGAATGAAAGTGCAGGCCATTGGGTAGAGAACGTTGCCTTGGAAATACATCGATAACCCCGGCTTTAAACAGCATCCTACCATGCAGTCAGCCTTGGTGATATGTGTCGCTGCTGTTCTGGGGTCAACCTCAGCCAGCAGCTCCTTCACCCTCCGCAGGATGCCCACCTCTAAAGGCTTATTCTCCTGGGCCATCAGTGGTGATTGGTACTTGCTCGGTTTGAAGCAAGAGACCGTTTCCAACACCGGGGAGAAGTACACGTTGCTGTCCTCCATCTTCAGTGGATCTGTACCCACTGAATCCTCCTCTGCCTGCAGCCTCTCCACGTAGCTCTGAGGACAGGGGTACAGCTCCGTGTAGAAGCTTCCACCTGCATCAGATGATGGGCACTCCTTGTTCACATGAGTTTGGGGTCTGTCATTACACTGTCGGTGGAGGGTGCTGCTTGGGGAGGGCAGTGTTTGAGAGGTATCTGTGCAGATGGCAAGGGATGGGGATGGTGGATCGTTGGGTGCTCGGCTCATGCTCGGGCTTCTGGCCTGTGGAGCTGAAGAAAGGTAGAGTGTTACTTCTTCAAAACTAAAATAGAAAATGCCGGTACTCTTTTGCCTTAGTGTTTGCTCAAACTATTTGTTTTAATAAGTAATTAATTAATGTATCTCTTGACGGGCATATTGATTGTATGAAAGTCTGTGGCCAGGTCATGTGGTCCTTATACAGCTGGTATGAGCACTTTGCATGGATTTGCATTGTGATAACTTTCAAATAACACCCCACTTTGTGCAATTCCATTTTTGCATTAGTGTTCCAGTGTTCTAGTATTCTCTTCTTTTTAAAACAAATCATAATCAGGACATACTTACATACACAGGAATAAAAAAAAATCTTGATTAATGCCATGTGCTTGAGCCATCCAGGGTCAGAGAGAGGGAGGCACGGGGACCCAAGGACCCTCAATAACAACCCCACTAATCGGTCCAGAAGAAGAATGAATGAAATTACAAAATAAGTATCTTTCAATATATCTCTGCTCTGTATAACGCGACACCTGCTGATAAGCTTTATCTTATACTACTTGTAAATTCAAAGGTTCTCTAGAGAGACTCTACGTTACATAACCAAACTGTTGCATGCCACTCCCACTCTGAACTTTCCTCCTGTTACTTCATTGCCAGTGTCCGCCCAGTGGCTTTGACCACTAGAACTGGATGAAGCTCAGTCACTCTGCTGTGAGGAAGGCTTGACGTACAAAACAACGACCTCGAGTTGACACGTGAAATCAGCTCACCAGAACGCTACCTGTGAGTATTTGGATGGCAGCTCATACTGGTGAAGGAGATTTAGACACTTAAGTTGAGTTAAGGTTGAAAGCTAAAAATCTTATTGCTGATGTTATAGTGCTGTGATGCTGTGTAAACTGACCAGGCAGTATTTGCTTTCACAAAGTTCTCAATCTCTAACAGGACGAGATAGTGACTTCCAGATGTTTCCTGCTGACAGGCTCAACAGCAGGATTATGTGACTGAACTGAGCAAGGCAAATTCAAACCTATGCATGTTCAAAGCCATGGTTTTCCTTAAGTTACTGTCACAATCGAACAGAGTTTAAAGATGTAAATAAGATTGTGGCATCAGAAAACATAATGATGCACAGATGAATAAAATGAAAACAATCAGTGTAATTAAAGCATGTTGTAATTATCTTGGAAACATTTGCTTAAAAGCAACATATTAGCCTCATTCCTGAAATGTTAGAACTCTTTCATTCCACAGAGAAAGAATATGCACTTGCATTCATGACAGGTTGTCATAAATCACAGCTGCTACAAAATGCCATAAATGTATTGTTATAATACTTGATCGTAGTAGCAGCCAAATTAGATGTGGTCAATTATTAGCTTCTTCAAGCTGAAGTTTAACTTTCTTTATAATAATTATGGTCAATTATGTGAAGGTGCTGTGTTGCTTTTAAATCCCTTCAAAGTTCAACCCCTGCTTGTCATTTTGGAAGAGCACATTGGTGTCATATTTAGTAGCTGAAAACTGCCAGGCTGTGAGGTTGTGCAATCAGGAAACTGTTACTGAGATGTATTATGCAACTGTGTGGGAGAGAAGCCTCAGTTTCCATGAAGCAAAATCACAACACTGTGAAAAATCAGCATTAGATTTGTTTTGACAACTGAAACTTTAAATTTTCTTTTTGCTTAACTGGGATGCTCTTGAAGTGAAAAGCTGTAAACTTTTCCTTGAGAGATCTAAATCCATCTTGTCTTCCGTCAGAATCTCTTTCAGAGATGTACTGTCCAGCTTTGGTGGCGCTTGCAGTGCTGCTCCTTCATTCATCCTTGGTAAATGGAGGGAAAGTCTTGGTGTATCCTTTGGATGGAAGCCACTGGATCAACATGAAAGTCATTATCGAGGAGCTTTACTCCAGGGGCCATGACATCACAGTTTTGCGACCAGCAGACAGCTGGTACATCAAGCCAGAGTCACCACACTACAAGTCCATTGCTCTCAATTCCTCTGTTGGTCTTGATGAGGAAAACTTTGAATTATTTGCAACTACGATGATAGAAATGCGGCGAAGCGATGCTTCAATTTGGTCCAAAATTACTCTGGAGTATGAGATTGTTAAAACATTCTATGAGATGAATAAGCAAATTATTAAATTGTTGGAAGAGATATTTGAGGATGCCAAATTAATGCAGGGCCTCCGTGACGCCAAATATGATTTGGTTCTGACGGACCCTGCGGTTGGGGCAGGAGTAGTTCTGGCTCACCGTCTGGGTCTTCCACTTGTCCTAAATGTGAGATGGACTATTCAGGGGGAGGGCCATTATGCAATTGCGCCATCACCTTTCTCCTATGTCCCATTACCAGGGGCAGAAATGACTGATAAAATGACATTTTTGCAAAGGGTGAAGAATATTCTATGGTATTTCTTCACTCGTTTGCAAATTTGGTATGTAACCGATCCAGTCTACATACCTTTTGTCCATCGTTATTTTGGAAATGACGTACATTATATGGAGCTGTTTCAGGCAGCGGACATCTGGCTGATGAGGAATGATTTTATTTTTGAGTTCCCACGACCCACAATGCCAAATATTGTCTACATGTCAGGATTTCAGTGCAAACCCTCCAAGCCCCTGTCTAAAGAACTAGAAGATTTTGTCCAGAGCTCTGGTGAACATGGCATCATTGTTATGACATTGGGAACCCTAGTGTCAAAACTCCCAGAGGAATTGGCTGAGGACATTGCTGCCGCTTTTGCCGAACTTCCTCAGAAGGTGATCTGGAGGTACAAAGGCAAAAAACCATCCACCCTTGGCAACAACACACTACTCTTGGACTGGTTGCCTCAAAACGACCTTTTGGGTCACCCTAAGGTCAAACTGTTTGTGGCCCATGGAGGCGCCAATGGACTCCAGGAGGCTATTTACCATGGTGTCCCTCTTGTTGGCCTGCCTCTCATGTTTGACCAGGAGGACAACTTCTTTAGAATGAGCGTAAAAGGTGTGGCCAAAGTCCTGAACATTGCGACTGTGAACAAGGATAACTTCCTGAAGGCTGTGAAGGAGGTCCTCCATGAACCGACCTACAGGGAGAAGATGACTACACTTTCCAACCTGCACAGAGATCAGCCCATGAAACCACTGGACCGCGCCATGTTCTGGATTGAGTTTGTCATGAGGCACAAAGGAGCGAAGCATCTGAGGACGGAGTCTTACAAAATGTCAAGGATACAGTACCACTCGATCGATGTAGTGGCATTTCTGCTGGCAGTTATTTTGCTAGCCTTCATCATTTTTATTTGTACTGTAAGGTTTTTGTGGCATAGAGTGTTTTCTCAAAACAAACACAAAAAGGAATAATAAAAGTGCTGAAAGAAATTCAAGGTCTAAATCTGGATTTTATGTAATGAACATTTATAAATTGCTATCCTGAGCAGCATGCCAACAGTCTTAAACTCATCATTCTAACAGTGTTGAATTAATTTACAACTTGTTGACAAGTTAGACCGAGAGCCAAAGCATGGTTTGTTTTAACCCATATCTAGAAATATTATAAAGGATTCCTGCATTGCATGTGATACCAGTCTAAAATTGTCTGGATCCCAACAGTGTCAACACAAAAAGGAGAAAGAGTTCGGTGTTAAACTTACTGTGACTGTGAGGAGTAGAAAGGGAAGTTTCCTCTGCATTCAGCAGAAGCTGCTGCTCCTGCTCCTCCTGAGCACCTGCCTCCTCGTGGTGGAGCAAGGAAGGACTACATGAGACAAAGGCAGAGAGATCACACCAGGGGTTCTCAACTTCAGAGGCCAAGAGGGCCACATTTTAACCACAACATGTGCAAAGGGCCACAAATTATTAACATATTTATACTATTACGTTCGCTGTATTTACTACTGCTGTTTAATATGCTGTCTTGCTAGTCATTTTTTCATGCATTTCAAAACATCATGGAATATTTAACAAATATTCTCAATTTGAGTAACAAATATAGTGTAACTACTGCGTTTCCAAGGATGTGTTGGTCAAGCTCACATTTTATTAACACTGGAGTAAATAGCTATGCATTGATGACATTCATAACGTTTGCAATTGCTACTTCTTGCAAGTGAGAGCTCTGAATCTGCATTTCACAAATATTAAGGGCGAGAGAGCACAGTTTGAATGGGAAACGAAACTTTACACAAACTGAGTTTTCACATGATTTTGAAGAAAATGTGAAGGGAGAAATGAATACAATATGATAAGTATGCATTTATTGGATATATATTTATTTACTGCATTCATAACCAGGCATGTCGGGGGCCTCAAAATAAGCGTCCGGGGGCCGGATGTGGCCCGTGGGCCGCCTGAAGAGTAAGTAGGGATTACACATTATTTCTGTGTGTGTATCTGTAGCTTAAGGTCGTGTTTACCCTCTCAGACTAATAAACAATATAAACAGCAGTTTGTGTCTTTCTATAATGGTGCTATCAAAGGAAATTTAACCACCAAAGAACTTCAGTCTTGCAATGCAAATTGCAGGTTATTATTTGATTGTCTTTTTGTTTTCAGATGAAAGTGATTGAATGTGAATCATTATCCCATTCACAGGGTATTTTTCACTTTCATATCCTGATAAATGTTACTGTAATAATGTGAAATATTGTTGTCATATTTACATATATTTGACCCCTTAACAGGGAAATTCATAAGATTAACAAATGTAAAGATTAATAGAATATTTTCTTATGAAAAAGAGTTATGATGAAATAGTTTGTTTTCCTTAATATGAAAGTATCTTGTTATAACATGAAAAAACTAGAAAAGCACTCAGAGAGCACAGACCTCCACCGAGCAGCTCATTCCCCTCTTAATTAGATTTACACCATCCACGTGGTGATCTGGATCATCACCTAAAAGTTCTAAATTGTTCTTGGTATCTTTATACACCAACCATGAAAAGAAAAAGTGAATCAGAGTTGGTGTGTATTTTTAACAGAATTTTGAATCCGTAAATGGGGTTTTCAATGTTAAAATTTAATATTTTTTTCCTAACGTCAATCTGAATGTGATCCGGCTGAAATTGGGCGATGAGATAGACAGACAGAGACGGCAATTACATAACCTCCGCCTCGCCTCAGCGGAGGTAATCATGCTATAATAAACCTTTCACTTAATGGCATGATCTTGGTCCACATTTCTCGAACTGGTGTGCCAGCAATAAAAAGAATGAAATGTGTCCTCTGTGTTCGAGTATATTCTCAGTGAAACCTCACCTTATAGGACAGACCCTCTCCTCTCTGCTCATACTTCCATTCCTCAGCTCTCTGTGGACGGACGGCGGGCTGACCGCGGTACCGAAGGCCGTCTCCAGGTAGCTGAGGGGCAGCGTCCTGTTCACTGGCCGATGGATCTGAGCCCTGCTCCATAGGGTTAGAGCCGCCCTGCTTCCCACATAGAAGTGAACAAGAGCTGGTATAGAGCTGAAGAGCTCACCCTCCAGGCTATAGTGGACCCGAGTGTACGTTTCATTGGCCTGAACTGCCGTCTTCCTGATGAGGAAGTGAAGAGTTTTCTTCTCCCAGTGGCTTGTGAGGACAAAGTTGCCTTGACTGGACAGAGAGTCTCTGATGAGGAAGTCGCCATGTTTCACCACCAGGCTCTCAGACAGCTGAGGAGACATGTTTGGGTGATGAATTTGATATTTGACATTTTCTTTATCTTCATAAATTTGACATCACAAAACGACCAAGTAAAAGACAGATGCCTTTATTTATCCAGGAACCCTGAGCTTGTAAAGCTGGTATTAAAATGCTGAAAAAAAGTAGATTTCTTGTTGGTTTTGATACCTGAGACTTTCAGACAGAGACATTATTTTATAGGATGACTGAAGCCTTATTAAATTCTCCCTGCCGCATCTGTCTTCAACAGGCGCTGTGGTGTGTTAATATCTATGCATTAAAGGTCTTGATGGCTCTGTCCATGCCTGTTATACTGACTCTCTTCCATTATTCAGCAATTTATAGAACTCCTGACTGATTACGACATTAGTATTGTCATTTGGGCAACGCCTCTATTTGCACAGAGTTTGTGATCTAGATTTCCATTTTAAAATATGACTCATCTCAGATGTGTTTGAACTGAGCTCATTTGATTCAGATTCCTCAGATGGTTCAAATGACTATACATATATATATATATATATATATGAATATAGTCCAGGTATTGACAGTAAGAGACAAGCAAATGTTGTGCATGTGAATGATCGTGTTGGGGGCTGACCTCCCAAGGTATGAGCCCATGGTACCAGGCGTGGCTCTTCAGATTGGTGCCGCTCAACTTCAGCTCCTCCTCCAGCTCCTTCCTCATTTTCTCCGAAGGTGGCTCCAACCAGAACTTATCTTTGGAGAACTTAAAAGGCATCACAGACATACAAAATGAACAAACTGTTACAACATGATTATAGAAAATCCTGGAACAGCATCTGGGTTTAGGTTCAAATCCCAACAGAGGGGTTCAAAACAGAGGGGTTCACTGCCTGCTGCAGTTCTATTGCTGCCATCTGATTACTCTCTTAAAAAAAAAAAAAAAAAAAGCTGCTAACAGTATCTGTCCTCTGAGAGAAAAAGCATTGTGGGTAAATTGGGTCAAGCTGCAGCCTGCAGTTCTGTGTGTGTGTGTGTGTGTGTTAAGCACAGAGGAGGGTGAGAAAGGAGGACAACAGCTCTGGCATTCCCACACCGACAGCACCAGAGACACAGACCCACGCTGGAGTCTTGGCCTTGTTGTCTTGACAACGTTATTGTGTGTCAGGGGTCATCACTCAATGGTGTTGTGATGTCTTTGTATAAATACACACACACACCACAAAATGAAGATACTGTATATCAAGAGTTTGGGGAATGGGCTGGAATTCACACTCTCTCGCACACACACACACACACACACACACACACGCACACATGCACACACACACTCTACTGTTCTATTGGCGACATGTTGTTTTCCTCCCACCCCTCACTTTAACACAGAATTAAACCCTAACCCTAAGGCTTAGGCACAAGGCCAAGATCACGTCAAAGCAAAATACAAGAATGTGTGTGTGTGTGTGTGCGTGCACACATGCATGTGTGATCAGGGACTTTGAAAACCCTGATGAGTAGTTTTAATTTCATCACCATTTATCCCCTTCAGACTAGTGTGTTTGTCAAGTATCCTATTTAAATAAATGAAGTGAAAATCTTCTCCCTCTTTGTTTCATACAACTTTTATAAGCAGCGCCGCCGGCCCTGAGGAAGCTGCCGTGGTTACCAGTAGCAACCTTCAAAGGCTTTCCATGCAGAGGTTAACGTCCACCCGCACCCCCCCCCCCCCCCCCCCCAAGCCCTTTCTGCTACCCATCCTGAGTGAATTAGAGTGTGTTCCACACAGAGAATGAGCACAGCGGCCGCTCAGCTTCACGTTCGATAATGAAGAGAAAGCGTTTTGTCCAACAAAAGGAAGCGAGACAGTCACAAAAGCACGAGTTACACCGTTAAAGAAAAAGAGTCACGTAAAGAGTTTACCTTCACATATTCTCCGCCGCTGTCTGCAAAGTCCGGCAGACTAAAAAACAAACAAAAAAAACACTTTCAACTCAAATATATTCACACACTTTCATATGCAACTTTCTATTCTTGATCCAAATGCTTTTTTGTTATTGCATTACTATGAGTATTTACTGTACAGGTGTACATCATCTCAGTTCTTAAATACCTGGTACTTAGACACTGAATAATCACAGAGCACTGAGACGGGTTCAAATACTACTCTTCATTAATTTGTTATTCCTAACAAATTATATCACATCAAGCATCAAATAATTTCAAGTTATTTTGAACCACCAGTGTAACAATTGTGGAAGGAAGCTGCAGCCCCCAGAGGGAACCCGCACATGGAGAAGAACATCTAAACTCCACAAAGAAATTCTCCAAGGTCAGGATTTGAACCCAGAACCTTTTTGAACCTTTATCCTCACATCCTGATAATGTTAGTCTGATGAAATTGCATATAATTATTTTGTAATATAATGGCAGTACCTTATTAAACATACTTGGTGAGTAGAATTAAATAGCACATTAAAATATATTAAAATCAATGAGATTAAAATGTGAAATGTTTACAAATCAGTTTCTTTAGTGCAGGAACGTATATGATGTTATACTGAGGTACAGGAAGATCAAGTTAGAGACAGTAACATATCTGACCTGCAGGTGGTGCTAGAGGGTCAGAAGTCACAGGATTCATCCCACAGATTTTGAGCTATTTCAGTTTTAAACCCACAGATTTATGCTCATATTTCTATTAATCACTCCTAAATCCAGAACTAAAACCAGAATTAGTTTGTGAATTTAATAAAGGAGCTGTGATACTCATTGTGCTATTTCTGATTCTTAAAATTGCTTGCCTTATGAAGCTACGACTTATTACTTTTTCTTTTAATTTTGTTTTAGTCAGCTTTTGATGTTTAAACATGATATTTGGGTCATTGAAGAGCCAATGAGAAACATTGCATTGATGAGTTCTGTTTATGTTGTGGCCTGAATTTGAAGGAATTGATCACTGTCAGCGAATCAGGTCCAAGGAACTTAGACTTGTAAGTTTCATTCACAGAACTATTAAGTAAGTTTAATTCAGTTTGAGAAGCAGTCATGATTACACAAACTTCCTGTCTGTTGCACAACTCTTTTGGAGTAGAAAGGTGTTTCTCCACCAGCTCCCAACAGCTCTTTGGGGAGGATGATGGATATTATATAATACAGAGGAATAAACTGTAAAAAAAAAAAAAAAAGCTAACTAACATCTGCCATATAAAAAAAAAGTTGTTGTTTTGTTTAAGAATGAAGGAAAATAAGCTTGTTTTCTTCCTGATGTCCATCCATTGCTTGCACCAGCTGCCTGTATTCTGTTCACAGGTTATTACAGACAGCTGCACTGATGCTAGAAAACTGGAGCAACGCTCAGAAAGCTGCAGTCGGGTGGCGTCTCTCCGACAGCAGTGATGCGTCAGTAAAACGGCATGTTGGCAGGCAGCAGATTCTTTCTGCGCTTCCTCAGCATGCTGCATATTTCCATGAGAAATGACAAGGGAGGCGACCTTTTGTTCCCAAACACAAAGTGAACACACAGGCATGCATGAGAAACTGGCTCTGATCCGGCTGATTGGCTCAGGAAAAAAAATATTACTTTTTAACATTGAAAACTCCTTTTACGGATTCAAAAACCTTTTAGAAATACACATCGACTCAGATTCACTTTTACTTTTCATGGTTGGTGTATAAAGATACCAAGAACAATCTAAAACCTTTTGGCGGTGATCCAGATCACCATGTGGACGGTGTAAACACAATTACGAGGGGAATGAGCTGCTTGGTGGAGGTCTGTGCTCTCTGAGTGCTTTTCTAGTTAAATAATTGGTTCAACAACAACAACAACAGCCAAAAGGTGAACCGTTGTTGCCTTACATGAGGTAAGATTATTCCTGCAGCACATGCATGCGCACATTATGCACAAAACAAAGCCAAAACTATTAACGGGTGGATGCCTGCTGTTTGTAACAGCTGATGACATCATCTGGAGTTGCTGCAGGATTGAGTTCCCTTCACACGCCCGTTTTATAGCATCACATAATCAAAACCAGACTCATGAGAAGAACAAACACTTTAAATACATCAGCATAGTGAAAACGGACTCGAGCGACAGAAGGCAGCATTTGAAAGTGCTTTTTGGATTGTGTCTCATTTCATAACATGGGGGGGGGCACAGGGGTGTTCGAGATGTCTTTGCTTAATTTTTATGGAAGCTGCCATGTTGTGCAGCAACTGTTCTGTGTGTGTGTGTGTGTGTGTTCATGACAGATGGGGGAGAACAGAGAACACAGGCGGGAGCTTGGACACAGAAGTATTTCCTTGTCATCCCTGCACAATTTCTGTCACACGCACCAATGATGATCAAAGGCGTCAACTTTGGGTCCCGATTTGTCTTAAACACAATGAAATGAAAAGGAAATAATAAAACACAGCCAGATGTGCACGTTTGGTGATAGTTGCATCACAGCGACGGCGGATGTCTCTCCCCTCTGAGCGGAATCCAGAGGAACACGTGTGAGTGTGTCCATTATGTACGCATCCCACGGGGTCCCCCTCCGTATTCTGTAGGATGAGTATGTAGACTCATCCAACTTATATTTCTGTTATTTTTGAATGTATTTTTATTGAGGGGAAGGACGCCGGCACTAATCCCAACCCCAGAGAGCATGATGGGATCTACGCTGACCACCAGATCAGCAAAATGTTAAATACAAATGTTAAAGACAGAGAAGCTGATCTGGAATCTGCAGCTTCTCAACAACGTGTGTAATACTCTCCTGCTTGAGGGTAATTACTACTGTCCTCTAGTCAGGTGTGAGTCGGCTCAGAGTCAGACCGAGGCAGACAGAAAGTAAAAACAGGCTGACGGAGCTCTGACAAAAAAAAAAAAAAAAAGTCTTATCTCTATTCTGACTGAGACCAGAGCAGATCAAACAGCTCCTCTCACATTCAGCCCACGCAGACGGTTGGACGTGAGACCCAGAGAGGACCAGCCTGGTCTATAGCTGACTATAGTTGTTGTAAATATTCTACAGCTCAGGAACTTATTAAGGTTTCACGGAACCTCACTGGCTGAATCCATGTGTCCGTGTTCCTCTCTAAATCCACAGACGCCACGCAGGAAAACTCCTTCCCTGTTCGCTGAAGCGCGTGGAGCGGATGACAGATGGACATACCGCACATTCCTGCGTGACAGCGACGGGACCCACGCACGAACACGCTCCGGTCTTTGGATGGACAACTTCTGGGGCATTAATGGTGGGGCTTCCTCACCTCCTGTCTCCCTCCGTGGAACGGACTGGCCGGCAGTTTGCGTCCCCAACTTCACACATCTTGTCCCCGCACGGTCCGACACGCACGCACCGCCTGCCTGTCTGACCAGCTGAGTCCACTTCAGACAGGCGGGGAGCTACTGCGCATGTGCGGCTTCTCATCACCGAGACATTGTTATTCTTTTTTTTTTTCTTTTTTGTTTTAATTTGAATAGGCTGCTTGTATTAACGGCCGGCCGGACGGGGGGGGGGGCACAAAACTGAATGTAACTGCAAAAGTCTGCGTGGAAACGAAGCAGTAATTGTGTAAATGTGTTTCCCCTTGGAGTCAAACTGGATTTTAGAGAATATGTAAAATATAAATAAAATGATAGTAATATTTTCACTGGTGGATTTTTGCACCGTGAAAAGAAAAGGTTGAAACAAGATGGCCGTCCCTAAAAGCATCCTCTTTTCGGCCCAACTAGTTGAATATTATATTGAAAAAGCTGATGAAATATGATTGAAATAAGCAAAATTATAATAAAATTAGACAACTAGTGACAACATTACATCATTATAGCAGGTAAAGGTGGGGCTGATTTGACTGACTTAATGTAGCATGTGAAGTTGTACCCTTTGTCATCTTACTTTAAGATGCAACAATAGTCCGTAACATATTATATTCAAATATGTTTATCATATAATATTCTTCTTCTAGATCATCTGTCTCACCTGGTGGGGCTTTCCGCTTTCTGCCAGCTGTTCACCGTCTTTGTGTTTGTCCACTTTGTTTGGTCGTCCACGTTGTTGTGCGCTATAGGGTCCATTGGAACGTACACATCCTGCAACGGAGCCACTTTGGAGTCCCGAGTTGCCATGTTTGAACTCTTTCTTACAGGTACGGCCGTTTCTACAGCTTTCTTTCTCCATGATGGCGGTTCTTGGCTCATGATGAGGTCGGCTGAAGGATCATGGAAGCAGCTTTCAGGTGCTGAGGTCAAAGGTGAAGCCCAGCTGGGCACTGGGGTGGCAGGCAGCGGCCGGGATTGGGATGAACTCGGCAGAGGCTGGTTCAGACTTGTCAAACTGTGGCTTGAGAGGGCACCGAGCAAAGGGGAGGGCCGGACTTGTTCCCCCGCCTTCTGATTCTTGCCATTTACCACGTCCTCCTCCTCCCTGTGCATCTTCTTCTCGTTCAGCCCCTTGCAGCTCTTCTTCTGCCTCAGACTTCGGGGCACAGTGCCAACGTGTGTGTACATTTCTTTGGAGCTGGCATAGCCCGGGCTGTAGAGGCAGGGCTCCATGTCATCCACTGAACGCCCCGCCGTTTCTGACTTGGCTCTACCAAGGACCCTATTGTGGTCTGGGGCCACCCGGGTCTCCTCTGAGGGGCGGCGGTTGGAGAGGTTGGTGAGGCTCCCAAGCCATTTCAAACCTGGAGAACAAGAGTCAGTTTAATCAGCGTGGCTGGAAACATCTATTCACAAAACGTCATTAGACAAAGAAATTTGAGTTTCAGTATGCAAGAAAAGACGGGAGGACTTTAGGATTTAAAATCTGCTTCTGCTTCCACAGAAAAGGCAACTTTAAATCAAACAATCAAAGCAATGTATTTGACTATATTTAAACACAAGGCCTAATGTTGGATAAGTGGTAACTGAGTGGATTGTGGAGCTTGTAGATGCCAGATGATTCCAGATGATGCCCATGCAAAGATGTTGGAGGATGTTGTGTCTGTTAATCAATAGTTGTGACAGTTGTGTCTGTCACAACTATTGATTAATGCTCATTCATTTCTGCTTCTAGTCCAAACTAAAGAGCCTGAAGTTCTCAGCAATGACGATGAACGCCACTTCAGGGACCTATTTACAGACTGAAAATAATGATGGATACTTTCCTCGAATAAAGATAGATTAGACATTTTTAGAATGAGGAAGTGGGAGATTGTGGATGTACAGATTCCAAGAAGAAACATTGTCATTTCTTGTTGATGTTACTTCCATGTCCCAAGGAAAGTTCTGGGATAGAGGTTTCTAATAAATGAGACTGAAAACATGGCACAGAGGAAAGCCATGAGTGAAATTGAGTTGTAAATAGTGAAGTGCCGTCAAACCGCAGCCGCAGCAGCAGAAGAAGAGGAGCACAGTGAGCAGTTGTCCCTTCAGACTGTCACTAGTTACTCTTACTCAACGCTACGCATAAATCTTTATCCAGCCAGGCTGCCGTCCATTCATTGTGAACAAAGACGCGTCTATGCTTCAGTGACAATGGAGCAAAAACTGTTTGCAAGTGGAACAGTGAACAAAGAGCCCACACACACATGCACGCACACACTCACACACGGTGAGACAACGGTCAGTAGATGGCATCCTTTGATTAGATCACACAAACAAACCTCTTTTCCCTGACTCATCATGTTCTACTCCATTACCCATCAGAGGGAAATATCCTTCTTACTATTACATTTTATCTGACAGCTAAATGTAAAATGCCAATGGCTGCAAATTATTCTAACTCACGTGCACGTTTATCTCGCTTAAAGGTAAAGCGCTTCATCATCAGACTGATGAGCTTCATTCATTTTTGTTGTCACGTTTGGTGCTTCAAAGAGAGATGCGTGTTTTCAATGGGGTGGGGGGTGCAGGCCTGGATTATTAACATTGCTGTGGGATTGTTGGCTTAGCCTTTCCAGCACCCCCCCCCCCCCCCCCCCTTCGTACATGATCACGACACTGGTAACCAGTGAGCAGCGTTTCCTGTGGAATGATCCAAGTATGTGTGTTTAAGCGTTCGAGACATGATGCCATCATTGAATTCAGATTAAATTTACAAATGTCTATGAAGCTGTTGAAGTACCGTCTTTATACTGTTAGCATATGAACCGATTGTCAGTAAGGATTAGGGCATTGGGCCATTTATTAGTGTTTTACAGTGTCACAACTTGTTTGGAAGGAGAAAGTTAAAATGTTATAACAGTAAAAAAAAACACTTAAAAATACTCTGTTACATGTGAAACCATTAAAATGGTGATCTAATGAAAGGTATAGAAGTACTGATGGGTAAATGTACTAAAGATGTAAAAACATTTTTTTTTTAATTTCACACATAAACTGACCAGAAGTCATGGGGCTCACGAGGCTGATTGATGTTAGATGAAACATGAAATTAGGAAGACTTTGTGATTATTCTGTCCAAATGTTTCTTCTATTTGTGAAATATTGTAATAGTATTTTCTATGAAAGCCCATTCTGTGATGAATAAAAGGTAGCTTACTCAGTTTTCGTCTGTTCATGTCTTCCCCTGGTTGCAGCAACGCACCAATGAGCTGTGTCCTCTTTTACCCAACAGGGTGACTCTTCTTCCTGTCTTCTGAAAGCAGCAGAAGTGTTGAGGATTTTCAAAGCAATTTCACGTGAGGTTGATGCTCAGGTCAGGCGACATTTTTTCTGACTTCCGCCTGGAACACTTCAGTTTCACCAAGGATCTTCATTAGAATAGCTTGGTGCTGGATTTATTTTAAAGATTTCTACTTGAAATCTGCCATTCTAATTTTGTTTACTAATAATAATAGTACTAACAACAACAATAATAATACAACTTTTGAATACCAGACTGAGTAGTTTTTATTTATTCTTTTACACAGATGGAAGGTTTAGGGGATGAACAACTTAATCTCATCTGAAAACAAAAGAATCCCCCCAGGAAACTGAAGGTTTTGTTCTGACAGCAAAATGACGCACTGATATAACTGATAGTTAGGTGGTCAAACATCAAAACACTGATTAAAGCTATGCAATTTAGAAACTGGGATGAAAAACCACATTACTATAAAATAGTTAATAATTGCTATTTGAACATCATTTTATTTTAACACTTCAATAATTCATAATTGCCAACCCTTGCTAGTTTCTATAAGTACGCTCTGTTTGTAACAGTTGACCTAATAGCAAAAGCACCTATTTCTGTAATCATATTAGCTAATAAATCATTATTTTTCATTCACTGTTTTTTTTTCTTTACCATAATGAAAATTTGAGTGATTTATTTGCACAACAAATTAATTCTGTCTTGAGAGCCCAACCGAAAATGTGAAGAAGAAAAAAATAATTCTGAAACCGAGAAAGAACAAAATGTTTGAGCAACGTCCACTTCTCCTTTCAGTTCTTAAAATTGTTGGGTGGGGCTCAACGGCTGTGGCAATGCTGCGTTCAAACAAACAAAGCACAGGAGAAACATCTCTGAAGAAATAGTTTTGACTTTTTATTAGAGCTTCAATCAGACATTTTGAAGAGTGGACAATATTTCAGGTTTATATTTAAGTCATTTTCTGCTTAAACATATTTATTTGTCTTTGAGGAAATCATATGTTTTCTCTGACATCATAGAATGTGTCAAACTCACTGTTGGATAGTGATCAAGATTCAAATAAAAAAAAGATATATATTCTGAAATATATAAAATTGAAAAAAAGTCATTGCATTAGGTCAGTGTTGGATAACTTATGTAATGAAAATTGCTCACCACACACTGAAAGAATAGAAAATGGAACTGTAATTAATTGACATTTTGTCTCTGGTGAACAACTCTACATTTCTGCTGTCAGCATCCTCTCTGATAGCGCTCAGATTAGAGGATAAACCACGGCGGAGTGAAAACTGTGACCACAGCAGGAGGCCAAATGTCATCATGTGGGTGGAGGAACACAGCTGACAACATGTTACACTTCCTGCCAACGTTTCCTGAACAACCAGAATTCTTCACTTAAAACTCTATTTAGATTATTTTCTCTGAAAAGCTGTAGACAAACTGAATAATGAAGAAAGAAAAACACATTTAAAGAGCATTTCAGTCAGTTTTCATTAAAAAAAAAAACATTTGTTCATTTAATTTTTTATAAAGTCAAATACTTTCCACTCTGCAACCGTGAACTACTGTGAGATTCAGCTTTTATATTAATGTGTGTGTCAAATTAAATTCATTAGAAGTGTGTGACTTTTTTTTTTTTTTAAACATTCGGGGCACTTTTTCCTCATAATATTTATAAACTATTTAGACATTTCCCTGGGTAGTTGAGTGGCCTCTGTCATTGTATTGCTGATGTATCATAGCTAATTATTTATTACTACTATAAAGTAATAAAGCAGCAGCTTGTCGACACGGTTTCAGCTTCAGAAAAGTCCTTTGGCAGTAATGAAGTAGATGTACTTAGTTACCCTTCCCTAGCACCTGTTGCTGCTGTTGCACTGGGTTTCAGCTCAGCTGGCAGTGAAGACTGACTTTCTGTCAGCGACATATAAGAGTTGTTATGTCGTCGAAACAAGGACGGCTTAGAGTCCCGTCTGATGAATGACGACAGTAAGTACCAAGCAAGTCATGTTACTGTGTTCAAACTCAGTATTCACCCAAATCATAAAGCCACTGCTGTTCAATAATAATAATAATGCCTTTGGATATTAAGCAGCTGGGAGTTATCAGTAGAGAAAAGCAAAAAAAATTAAACATTCTCTCTTTTTTTTATTTATCTTCTTTTTTACGGTAAACACAACTTTTCTTTGGGCAATGATTACTTCCTGTCACTTTGATAATGAGTATTTCTGTTGCTCATTAAGTGTTAAAGGAACACTATTGCTAACCATTGTGTATTGTTATTGTAGGGCAAGTGCATCCATCAGTCTGAAAGTACAGTGCCTATAGTAAGTGGTTTTAAAGCTTGTTGGATGTTTTGCTTTGCTTTTGTTTGTGTTGAAATCTGCAGTAATGAAGGAAGTACTCAAATATTTCAAATGTGAAGTTACTAATTACAGAAATACTCAGTCAGGTAAATGTCAAGTTTGAATAAGTATCGGTGTCAAAATAGACTTAAAATATGCAAGTGATATGTTGATTTATGCACATGTAAATTCTATCTGTATATGCAATATATAAGCCACGCAGAATCACGTTGATGATCATTATTGGTGTCTTTATTTTCATTGACTTAATGTTGCAGCTAAAATGAAGGAGTGATTCAAATATTTCCTTTTAAATCTAACATAAGAAACAAAAACATTAATGCACATCTGTATTAAATACCTTTGATCAATTACTGATTTATTGTGTATTCTCTGTTGCAACTGCGTATCATTAGTGCAGTATTCGCTCTGACCAGTAGATGGCAGCAGAGGTCGGAACGGCAGAGTGAGTTGAGCGCTGGATTTTTAGATAGAGTGCACAAAGATGACATTTGACCCGAGTAGTCCCTTTTCATAAGCTGAGAAAAACGTTTAACTCCTAAAATGAAATAAAAATTGTTCATTTAATGTTTTATCAAAGTGCTTAATTTTGTTGTAAATCATGCACAGAGGATCTTATTGTAAAATGCAAATACCATTCAAAATCTCACTTTTAGTGTACTTAAAATATCAACAGTAAAACTACTCATTTTGGTGTATATTGTACATTTTTGCTAATGTTACTGATGCATTATTGGGGATCTTCTTGTGACCAATGAACAATTTCCACACAGGCTTCCTCTGCTTCAGCGCAGATATACCACAAAGAGAAGCACAGGACTCACAACAAATGTCTTCCAGTGTGGATGCTGATAGATTTTTCTTCACAGATTTCACATTTTGTCTCAATAAATCAGTATTTTAAAAACACAACTACCTAAAATAACAAAGTCCTGACTGGTTATTTTCTGAGCAGTTTTCATTTAAGACGATAAACATGTTGTATCTGTTCCAAAAATACACCTCTAGAGATTCTATTCCTAACGATAGTGAAACTGTGTCACCAGACATAACAGCCTGGGACCAGCTGAAGCTACAAATTTCAGCTCAGAGTAGCATCAAAAATCCAGCATTTACATGAACACATGGAATATTTACATTTAAATGTTAATAATAAGCGGTTTCTATTTCTTAGGTTTCAGTTCATGATGCAGGAGCAGCATTTAAAAAGAGCTGCAATTTAGAATCATAATCTCAAAAAAAAAAAAAAAAGAATTCCCCAAACTCAGATGTGGTATTAGTCTGTCCTACTTTCAGCGGCTGTGGCAGTGAATATAAACAGCAGCATTAATGTCTAAAATCCACTCTGAAAGGAAATCACCAGAGGGGCTCCTGAAAACTTGCAGGGGCTTTCATGACATCTGACACGAGGCTGTCAAGGTGTCTTTCACCACAAATAAACATGAAGAATACGAGGACATCTGGTTGATCAAATGAAAATGTGTCCCTCATCCATTGGCACCATCTGGCCTGCTGAGCTGTAAGCTTGTTAATTTATGATGTCTTTTTTTTTCTTCTTCTGCACCCTCAAGTGAATAAATGCTTCATCACTGCACATGAATTAGATACACATTGTAGCTTTCCTGTGACATTCGGCCGGAGCGATGCTGAATGACGTCTCGGATCTGATCCCGATCCAACACAGAGGATTATGAAGTCAAAAGAGCATCCGTGGCCGGATTGAGTCCTGATCTGTTTGCTCTACCAGGGAACACGGTTTCAGATCGATGCTGCTGAATATCAACTCGCTCGCCATCCACCTGTTTATACACAGAGCATTCAAAGTGCTTGGCTAAAGTGGAAAAGGTGCATAAAACAAATGAGAGGAGGAGCGACGGAAACAGAGCTGGCGAAGAAATGATGATGTTCATGAGGCTCATAAATCCAGACTGAAGAGACGACAACATCCAATCTGTGTAGGGAGACAGGAATGTTCTATTACCTGATACTTGAGACAAAAAGATCTGTCATTTCCATCAGGGTTCCTGCATGTTTTTATCCCGTTTGACTAGAACAGTTTCAGCTCCATCATCTTGCTTCTTCTTCAGTGGTGCAATGACAGCTAATGTGAGAAACAGCTCTGCTCATGTCGATCCACTAACTCCAGATGGCACATATAGTTGTTAGAAACAAAGAAAGTTATTTTGCAGATTAATGTGAAAATTCTTTTAATTTTTTTTGCACTTTGTTGTAATGACAGTAAAGACCGGTTCTATTTGGATGGAGATGACACAATAACTTTGCATGTCAAATGTTGAGTAGTCATGTTGGCCTATGAACCAGAGGTGTGTGTTCCAAAGAGAAAATAAAATAATTAGATGAGCACCAGGAAAGCTCAAACCTGCATAAAAATACCCTGTAGCCCCAACTTGATCCAGATCCGCCCTCAGAATCTCACCGTCCTCTTACGCTATTGGTCACCTCTGGACAGAATTCCATTAAAACCCCAACAGGAACTTTTTAAGATATTTTGAAAACTAACAAACAAACAAGAGTCGGAAAAACAGTGATGATTAACCTGCAGTTATGTCACTTTGTATGTTTCATGTAATTTAGACTGAAGCATAAGAGTCAGAGGAGAAAAAGGATTTTAGAGAATGTTAATGTTATCTTTCTCCAAATTGTAGGGCCCAGTGTTTTCTGAGCTGTTATAAAATGTCATGGCTTCACCACACTTGCAGGTTTAAGAGGTGCATTATCTGTCCAAATTCACCCAGTAAACAATGTGCCCAGTTCATTATTATTATTATTATTTATGTCAACTCCTGGACAGATTTCCACAAAACCTGGTGGAAGGATGGTGCAGGAAAAACCAGGATACAGACGTGGATCCAGGAATCCTTTGGTCTCAACACCCCAAAACGTTTCCTAAATACATGCAAACCACTAATCCCATCTCGCCACAGGATTGTGTACCAGAACCTACAGTGTGGTAACACGACGCTGAACTTCCCTTTCGCTTCCTGTCCAGTTTCACGTCAGCAAGTACACGTGGCTGCTGCCTTTCTTAACCGCCGTTACTCAAGCAGCTGCAGTCTCACACTTTCTGTGAATTATTTGTATTTCCTTTGTTCCGTTGTTTGAATCCAGTTGTACTTTTTATGTTTGTGATTTTTATTATTATTTTACCATCACGTGAACCTCAACCTGCCAGTCAAAACTCAGCCGGGTGCCTGTCAGCGTTATACGACACACACCTGAGGCGTTTAAATGAACAGCAGTGTGTCTTAACATGAGTAGTGGCACATGTAAGCCGCTCGCCTCCTTTTTATCTATCCCAATCAGTGAACTATAGATGACCCCTCTCTGTCCGCTGCCTCTGTCTCAGATGGACGCTGGTGACTTTTCCTGCCAAACCACCAGAGCTGTTTACATAGCAAAAGGCACGATGCAGCACTTATTGTTCAAATCCCCATGGAAGAGGACGGGCAGCCGTCCTGTGCTGCAAACGGTTTGTCACTACTTTCATCTCGCTGTGCGCCGTGCCCAGTTTGCTGCTTTTCTCCAGAGCTGTTTTCCATGCGGTCTTTGTTGTTACCTTCTGGAGCCCAGCAGAGACACATTCTGCTGCTAATTCCATCCCGTCTCCCTCTGTGCTTCGTTTTGCCGAGCACATCTCTGCGGCCGTGATTTGTCACATCTCTGCGGCTTCCAGGTAATTCCCCCGGTGAGGCTACCTGTCTTAGCGCCCGCCCAAAATAGAAGACTTATCACCCAGAAGTATGGCTATAGAGGGGATGTGTGAGTCTTCCCTTCAATCCTCCCCGAGTCAATATGTATGTCTGCTCTTAATTCCGCTGCCGGGCTGATTCACACCTCGGCAGAAGGTCTCAATGCTTGTGGAAAGAGAAATGAGGGTCCACGAGTCTGTGCTAGATTACAATTTCCTTCAGTGTGTAATCTCATTCGGTGTGATAAGAAGGAGCAAATACTGGCAATCACTCTATGAGGTGTGCATATACCATCCTAGAGACTCTGAAATAAGCATATTATTGTATTATATATTTTTGATTTTTAGGAAGACTGTCGGGGTTTGGTTTTTTGATTATTGTCTCACCACAAAGTGTGTAGATGTTATATCTTAATATTGAATCTCGGAGCAACAATTTTCAGTCCTTGAATTCCAACTTGTGCTGAATGTAAAGAGGACGAAGGACATGGATTCACATGAACACATCGTACGCTTCAACAGAAAGATTCAACTTGATCTCTTGTGCATTTAACTGGCTGCTACTGTCCAGAGACAGGCTCAGACACTTCTGTACTGAATTCAATCTAATAATATAACACAATACAATACAATGTGTTTTCACATTTATATCATATTACATTATTATACTGTATTATCACCAGTGGACTGGTGCAGATCTCGCGTGCATAAAGTGTCTTTTTCACTGTTTTCTGGTGCGATGCATCTTGTAAAGGTTGTGCTCTGACACGTTGAATAGCTGCATTCTGTCTTTGATGCCTCAGCCGTCTCACGCCTCAGAGGACGTGCAGCGGATGGATGGACGGATGGAGGACGTGTATCAATCAGCACAGATGGGTTGATGCCAGCAGCGAGACAGAGGTGTTTAGTGTGCTGCTCGTTCCTCTGTATTGAGTACGGCATTTACTCAGCTTTAAGGATGCATGAGAGCAGAATATGTATTGATTCATTGATCACTTATTTTTAAACTGATAAACTAAAAAGATGTAGTGTGTGTGTGTGTCATATGCTTGTGCTTATATCTTTGTGAGGACCAGCGTAATCTTAAGATTTTATTTTTAAGTATTGACATATTTAGAAAGTCAGGAGATGTATAGCTGGAGGGGCAAAAATATATTTTATATAAGTGACATAAAAGTTAAGTGGAGATTTTGGAAATAGGAAAAAGAGATCATATTTCAACATTTTTAAATCGTCAATATGATTGGAAAATGAGGCCAGTTTAGAGTAAGGACAGATTTTAATCAGAGGGAATTGAACCAAAAACCATCTTTCCCTGGAAAATAAAAAACAACTACAGCCTCATATTTTGGTGAATATTGAGGGAGGATTTTGAATCCCGGTATGTTTGTTTGTTTATTCTACTTTAGTGTGTGGTGTGTATGTTGATCTGCAGCTTCTTTTGACCTTGGATACCGTTAAGCTGCTAGAAATACACAGCAGCTCATCAAATATTTACAGCTCTATCTAATTCAGGACTTCATGCGGTCTTTCTTCCTCTGGCCTGGGGCTGTTGGCCGCAGGCTGCCAGAGAAGTCACGAAAACACATCAGCGCCCAGATCCAGCCTCACTACGCACACATATCAAGCATGAAATGCCCAGGCTGCACAGCCATGGGCACAGTTCACTGAGGAAACACAGCAAGTGTTAATTGAGTTGTTAACTTCTGCTAACTGAAAATGAGGGAAAGGTCCCATTTTCCCATACTGTCTAAAGACACCACTGCCTTTCACGTATGCATAAAAATGTAAGAAACAGACAGATAGCACCCACTGCTATATCCCCATTCTCAAATCAAAGCAATGGTCACACCTAATCCCATAATAATCAGGGTTAGCCCTTTGAACCCAAGACCAGTCTGTAATAGTTGATTAAGATCTGAAAATCGAATTGATTATTTTTTTCCTGAAAAATGACGTGTCTGTCTGAGGCAAGAAAATAATTATCAAATTTTTTATACTCAACATTTTTTTTTTCTTTAATCCATTAAATTCCCCTAAAAATAATGAAAAACTAAATCATTTTGTTCATCTTGGTCACAACAGTTTTGGAAGAATGAAGCAGAGAAATTAAGTATACTTAGTAATATAGTTTTTAACCTTTGAATGTGTCTGTGACATCAGACATGAACCATCCCTTGCAACATTTCCAAACATAAAGTGAGTGAAAGGTCTTCCTGTGCAGGATTAATGTTCAATTAAACCTCTTGCAGGTATTGAATCAATCCCTGCAGTTTGTTTTTCATCAAAGACTGTGTTCGTGGCACAATTTATTAATCAAGGATAATTATCACCTGCTATTTGAACAAGAATAAAATCCTAGTTCACATTAAAAATTGTGTGTCAGAATGTTTCCATGCACAATAGATTAAATACTCCGTATCCCAAATAAGCAAATTGTAGTAAATGATGTCTGATGCATGAGCAACTCTTAATTTACACATTACACTATATATTCATGTCAAATATAAACCCATTCAGCAACTTCTTTCAGAGACTGATGGCAGGAGTTTTCCTCAAAAAACCAAAGAGAAAATGTTAACTAGTTAAGATAAAACGTTCCACCGGCTGCATATGCTCCAGTGCAGCGGCATCGCTTTGTTCGTGCTCCACTTTCCTAATTAAAGTGTGAATAGAAGAAATGGGTCCACAAACTTTGTTGTTCTTTAACTCCCACACATCCCGTCTACTTCAAGAGTGTAATGTGTTCTGTCACCGTTTCCATCAAGGTGCTGTCACCCGCCTCAGTTTTAGAGTCATTCTGAGCTGGAGCTGGAGATAAAAGCTGCTTCACATGTTCCAAATTTGCAGCAGACAAAAAAAAAAGGTGAGGTGCTGTCTGTGTGTGGTGTTTCATAGCCAAAATAACTGAGGGGATGACAAAAGATCTAACACTGATGAGTTTCTGTCTCACTCACGGATACGAAAGAGACCGTTTGTACTTCAGTTAAAGTTGAAGAGTTTTAGCTACATGGCTCTTCATTTTCTCTTCGCCCAGAGTTGAACTAATACTATTAATAATGTCTGCCTCAGCTATAGTTTGAGATTCATACAAAGCAGCATGTCAGCCATTGCTATGCTATACAATACTAACATTTTCTAAAGATGCATCTGATGCAACAGGCATTGTTGCCGTGCCATTGTTATTACCCCAACAAATGTTGTTATTACAGAGGAGATAGACCAAATAATGACAAATCAGATGGTAAATCTTTCCAGATTTTTTTAAGCAGTGCAGAAATGAAAACAGCAAACAGCACCAAAGCAAAAACAGCATGAACAGGACAAAATAAAGAAAGAATTAATTAATAGCCATCCGTGAACAGACAGACAGACAGACAGGACTATCACTACATTTACATTTATGGGCCGCATCCTATAATGGAGTCAGTCTAAGGCGAGCTGTTTGCAACGAGTGTATTTTCATGTCTGAATTTAAAGCAGCCCTTCCTTTCTTCACACAGTAGAGGTTGTATTTGAGGTCAGAATGAGGCATGACATGACCGTTTTGAAGGCTCCTTCATTCCTGCCGCCTTCCTTAGAATATGTGGAACCTTAGCAGCCTGTCCAACACTGTGCCCAGTGCCACATAATGGACCGCACTCAACAGCTGAGACATGAAGAAAAGGCCATTACTCTAAGAATAGCTACACGCAAGATTAAAATGTAAATAAAGTGTCTGCTTGTTTATTTCTGTCCCTGTTTCTACTGCTTCCATCACAACACACTTTACTACACCGATGCAGCAGCTTTTACTGTGATCATATGCAGATTTTACTACATCCACTAATGTGAACTAAATAGAATCAGCAACTTATAAACCTTGTCAATGTTGCTCGGTGATAGATACAGCAATTTGTGACGCTAGAGTCAAAGATGATAAATAATAATGAACAAGCAATACAAATGAGGAGACAATGAGTTTTCAGGAAACGGAAAAAACAGAACAAAAAAAACCCCAAATGATTACTCTTGTGGGATTTAATATGTAGAGCAGTAGGAGAGCATAACAATGGGGAAATAACATTTGGGCACTTTGCAAATTAAAGTATGTTGAGATTCTTCATGCTTCATATCTAATGCTACATGTGTTAATTGCTAATTTGCATTCAAAATTCATTAGCTAGGTCTCTCTCTCTCTGTCCGTGTGTGTGTGTGTGTGTGTGCGTGTGTGTGTGCATGTGTGGCTTGTGGGTGAATTAGATTCTGACCATTTAATCTCTTCAATAAAGTCCTTCAGTATAAAGCTGGCTTCACTTGATGAGTCACAATTTTCTATGAAAGCTATTCTTTTGTTCTTGCGGCTCGTTTAGGGGCTGATGCAGAATGTCTGTATGGAGGGTTAAGGGGGGGGGGGCTTGTACAACTATTGAAGAGGTCCAAAAATATAAGCACCTTTATATTTCTTATGTACAAATGTGTCTCATCACGGAAGAGATTTTGTTGTTGAAAACGCGACAAATTCCATAGACACATATTATACTGCAGGAGTATAAATATCAATAATACATAATGTAATAAATCCCAGGGCTATACCTTATGTGCTGGTATCAGATGGCCTTTTTGCCAATTTTTCAATGTCAATTTCCAGTAGAACTCAAACATTGCACAAATAATCAGAGTGCATGGCTCTATGTGATTTCTTCTCCAAACATCCTCAGGGTGACTGAACTGACATCGAAGAAATGAGTGGCCAAAAGTAAGCATGAAGTGGCAACAGTCTGATGAGAGAGGAAGCAGCAGTGAGAACTGTGAACACATCAGTCTAACAGTTAACTGGATTAAAATAGGACAGCTTTCTACTAATTTATGATTAAATTAAAGTGAACAAGCGTTATTTGTTCAACGTGCACTATGCTGTACGTGAATGGAGGAGGAACAAATAGGCCGTTTGAGGAACATTACGAGGGCCAGGTTTATGTAATTGGGCCAAATGAACACCTGATTCACTCCCTGGGGAATCAACAACACAGTAGGCTTTGCAGTTCCTCCAGGAAGTGCTCAGAGTTCACTTACACGCAAGCACGTTTGCATGCATGCACACACACACATACAACGGCAAGAACAAGATGCACCGACTTATGCAAAGGGACGTGTTTAGCCACAGACGCACACAGACAGCTATAACCAGAGACCTGAAACAGACCGGAACACAGGTATCCCATAATGCATGATGCTATTGGTGATTTAGGCAAGAAGCATGATTTAGATGGAATTTGGAAACTTTGGGGCAGAGATACAATTGTTGATTAGAGTGTGTTATCGGGGCTTTAATTCCTTTGGAACCAGGACAATCGGTGATGGAGAAGTTGAACTGGCCAAATCAATTGTGTCCAGCAGGGTGGACGTGTCCCTCATCACGCTTTACAGTCTGCTACTATTTTTATATTTTCTGCACAACACTGGCGTCAGCCTTGTGCAGTATTGAACAGAAAAGGCAATCACCCTCATCATGATAAATACAATGCATCTCATATTTGCAAATAGTAATGTCTGTTTGACTTTATTTATCCAGCAGAAAAGCACACTATAAATCAAACTGTGTTCAGAGAGCGTGTGACATTTAGATAAATACTGTGTAATTCCATTATGCACTGACATGTAGTTATAAAATGTCTTCACTTTTGCAGCGTGAACCCCCTGTTTGGTGAAAGGCACTGATGCTGACAGGCATGATGTGTTTGATGAGGTGTGTATGACAGTACAGGCCTACACACTCTCAGCCGTAGGTCAGAGTCCCCTGTGATCTTTTTTGTTACTATATAATGTATATAACTCATCACAGATCTAGCATAATCTAGATACTATAGGAAATAAACACAGTGTATGGTATTAGCAGACAATTAGCTTACCTCTGCTACAGATGACTATTAAGTGCCGATGCCTAATGGCGATGTGCAGCATTATAACATCAATACATCGTGCCTGAATTAATTTGCTGTCAACAAATGAGACCCCGACTGACAACTCTGGGAGCCTGCCAGCACTAATCTGGTTTACAGCAAGAAATCACAAACAAGAATCAACATAAACCCATTTTATTTTTTAATATATTGCAGAAGTATCCCATAGGCAGGCTTCACATGGATTTGCGGAAGGCAGAGAGAGCAATAAACGGCAAGACTGACTTTAAGTGCATACATATGATTAAAAAACAACAACAACACAAGACCGCCTCTGAAAATCAGATTGAAGGCACAAAATGATTTAATTTGATAGTGGAACTTTGGCTCAGAATGGATTAATGGCTGTGATTGGGCCTGAAGATGGGAGCACCCGGGAGACATGTCTCTTCACTCCAGAGACACCTTTTGGATCGCAATGTTTTTCTGATCATCTCACATTTCAGACAAGGGATATGCTCAGTTGTTCTGCAGGCATCAACACTGTATGTGACTGCGGCTGCCCATTAACACTCGTACACGTGTGTGTGTGTGTGTGTGTGTGTGTGTGTGTGTGTGTGTGTGAGTGCATGGGTCCAGAAACATTGCATTTTTTTGTGTGTCACAAATATATATACATTTGCTAAAGTAAGTATGGTACTTCCTATCATATTAAGATATAGTGATGAATAATTCATCTCTCTGGGTAGTCAGAGTTGGAGAGTTAAGAGTTAAATGCTGTACATCTTGATAGTTAATCGCAGGTCCTATATATTGTCCCTGTGCTAACCGTGTGAGTCCGAGCGGTGGTAATGTTCATGTCCCAGTGGTGCAGTCTTACCGAACACAAAGCACGTTTTCAAGAGCCTTGCTTGTGTTAATGTCACTGTGGCATCATTGGAACGGCATCACTCACTGCTAGTGCAAATAAAGAATGACATTTACAGCTGGAATCAAGTCAAATATACATTTTCCAAACGTCAGACAGTCCGCCCCCCCTACTGACTTTTATCCAAGCATCTGTGAATCTCAACACGAACAGGCTTTCTAGACACAGTGTCATGCCCAGTTAAAAAAAAAAAAATCTATCTCAGGGTCTTTCTCACGAGTGAAGGGCGATGGGTGGTAAGATGGTTAACCCTCGCCTGATCATGAATTACAGGTAGTGAATGCGTGAAGGATAAAGGTGGATACAACAAGTGCTCATAATGCATTTGCTTCACGGAATGGCTGGGAGAGTTTGGACAGTTCGGAGAAGACGGTCCTGTCCCTTTGCTTTGAAAGGAGCCAGTTGTGGTGGTTGAAGATTTGGTTAAGATGCCAGCGTTTGGAGGTTTTTAACGCATCCTGGAGAAGATCCCAGAGTAGATCCAGAAGGTGCTGGAGCAAGCACAGATTACAACTGGCCTGGAAATTCCTTAGGAGGCTCCAGGAGTAGCTGGAAAGGGTTGCTGGTGAGTCTAACATTTGGAACAACCAACTTGGACTGCTGGTACTGCAACCCGATGCCGCATAAGCAGAAAACGAAGCATGCATTTTATTTTTTACTCCACCTGAGAATACAGGTAAACACTACTATTTTAAAATGTAGCCAGTCATCATTATTCTTTCATAGTATAAATTAATATAGCAAAATGAAATATATTTTATGTTAATTATGCAATACTGTCAAGGAGTTTAAACAACTGCTCAACAGCTTTGTCATGTCATAACCTTTTATAACCACAGGATTTGGAGTTAAGAAATGAGAAAAACACTGAAACGTGTTTGTAGGGAAATAGACTGGAGGGCTGCTGCAGAGGGGGGGGAGGGTCCCTCACCCTCCATTCCACCTGCTGCTCAGTGACGTAGATAAATCTGTCACACACACACACACACACACACACACACACACACACACACATACGGTCACCCCTGTAACCCAGCACTTTGCTGATGCAGCAGAACAACAGCCAGTACGTCTCTCCATCTGAACAGGGTTACTTGAGCATGCAGAGCTACAGAGTGCTGCAACATGACAAATAAGATGAGAGCTGCACTCCTTGCTGCCGGTGGGCCAAAGATGGCTCGTGATGCACGCCGTTATAGATAGATGAGAGGGAACTGACGTCTGTGGCGTCAAACATATACCAGATGGAGAGTGTCACTGGTATGGAAGCGTGTGTGAGTGTGTGAGATTGTGTGTGTGTGTGAAAGAAGAAACCGGTGTTCAGTTTTAATGTGAGAAAAAAAAGGGAGAGCAGACAGAGTGAGAGTGTATGGGTGTTTGCCCCCGTGTTCTAAAATAAACTACAAGGCAGATAAACCTTGATAGAGATCTTTCATGGTGTCCAACTGTGCACAGTGATGTCACAAAGCACCCTCGCCATCAGTAGAACGCCTGATGCAGTGCCATATAAGCCGGTGAGCTTTTTTTTAAAATTATTTCTGCCCTTGCCCCACTGAGTCCACCATGGAGAGTGAAGATGATAAGGATGCACAGACATAAACTCAAAACCACAGGAGTCTTAATGATCAGCTGTCCTCTTCTTCTCAGCGACTCTAGTCCAGCTAGAACTCTGTGTGAGATTATTCATCAGGGTGTTTAATTAACAAGAAGAGCCATGATGTAGAATATGATGTACTTCTTAATGCATGAATTGAGGAATGGGGTGACTCAGCGGCAGGCTCGGTGTTACCTGAGATGCCTCTCTGTCTGATGGAGGACAGCGTTAGTTTTTACACCTGAGAGGACCAAGGAAAAAACTAATAGGTTTCACTCTGCTGTTAATCCTTAGAACCATCCATCCATTCTCTGCAATGGCATAGGCTCGCAGGGTCATTGGGGTGGGGCCTATCCTAGTTAATACTGGGTGAGAGGACGCATGCACCTCGAGCAGTTCCTGCAACATATGGAAAAGGCTATTTAGAGCCTTATAGGTTCTTGGTGATGGGAGGAATGTGAAGGAAACCCATGTAGATGCAGGGAACAATGCAAATGATACACAAGTGGATTTGAACCAAGGACCTGCTTGCTAATGGGCAACTGCACTATACAGCACAGCACAACACAAATTTTGAAGCAGAAACTAACCCTAAGCCTAATTATATATTCAAGTATATTTTGACATTCATATATTTGTACTTTTTCAGGTTTATTTAAGCCAAGTGTATCATATTCGATATACTTGGCTTTTCAGAGTTTTGAAACTTCTACATCTTAAGTTTGATTAAAAAAAAAAATTATTGCAAAGCCTGACGTATACAATCAGACGCATGCATTTGCATTTTTGCACGCACAAAAATGTCAAATGTAGAAAATGATTCAAATTAAAACTGATATATGCAAATGTAATTGCATGCTTAATTCTGGCAAAGTTTTACATCGGATGCCATTCCTGCTGCCATCCTCTGCATTTATCCGGGCTTGGGCCCGGCTCAAGGGAGAAACTGGCTGTGCCACACTAGCTCCTGCTACCCGTGCTACCCGTGCTACCTATAGAGGCTTCATTTTCTATGTATGCATTGACCCAATTTGTTGTGACTCTTTTATGTAGTAACTTCATATCTTCTGTTAAAAGTTTAATTATTGTTTCCAAAAGTTACATTTAGCACCAGTTATGGAGCTTCCAAATGTGGATTTTTGATTTTCTGTTCCCTTGAAAGATTTATTGGGACTGATCACTTCATAATGTCATATTTTCCTTCTTTCAGAATTTGTTTTCTTGTCCACAAGATGCACATTTTTTATTCAGCAGCATCAAACCAACAATTGAGGCATGAAAAAGTTACATTAGTGTGAAAATGAAACTTTAACAATCTCAACACCTTGGCTGTGAATGTTCACACATATCCTGCTGTTCTTTTCTCCATTTTAAATAGGCCTCAGTTTACAGAACAACAGAGTACCACACAGAATGGAACTATAGGGTGACGTAAAAAGATATTGCTGAAGTAAATCAAATTCATTTCATTACTGTCTACCTTTGGGTTTTTGCATGTTTGTACAAAAAAAATATGTTTAATATATTTAACTTTGGACACAGACTAGCACATGCTAACCATATCTCCACACAGCTTACTGCATGAGTGTCAATTTATGCTACACGGTTTACGAGGTCAATGACATCCTATTTATGCACACATCTGACTTGTGTAAAATAAAATGTGTGTACGCACAAAATGAGACTGCTGGAAAAATAAAATACACAATACTAAAGTTTGTGGAGATGCACTCGCTGAACGTATTCTCTTTTTGGTGAAAATTGTTGCCAATTCTATTTTTGTATCACACACATTAGTTACTCTGAAGTTAATATTTTTTGTTTTATGCCTCAGTGAAATTTGTGATATATGTGTAACCAGAGAGGCGCTGCAGCGGTCTGATTGGTTGTTTCCCAGCGGTCTGGTTTTGGCAGCACATAATTTAAAAGTAATCAGAGTGGAAACACACACTGTAATGACACAGTCTGTGTTCAAATTACAAGCTGCAATGGAATAGACATGTATGGCATGCTGCATTTAGAAGCATTTAATCATCTGGAGAAGGATTGCATTCAGAATATAGCATGAAGTAAACAACCATGACTCTTGAAGACAGAAGAGAGGCTTTACTGGCATTCTTAATGTAATTTAGTTGCATTAAAGCTGTAATTCCAGTGTTTATCAGAAACTTTCTTTTAGTTAAATGTCAAAACGCTCATCAAAATAACTTCAATCCACTTTCATGAGAAAGTAAGTACGCCTTGTGTTTCGGGAACTTTATCCAGATTAGAATTTTATTTTGATTTTAGAGGATAGAGTTTAACAAGTTGTTTGAATGGATTGGTCTGCTGTGATATTTGTTTTCTAATATTTTATTTAATGAAAAATTTATTGACAATCAATGCTAATCACTTATGCTGGAATGTTTAGACATGTGCATTTGCAATGTTTTGTTCCATCAGATCAGAAACTTGCTTATTTATCCTCTTAGTGATATTTTTCGATGATGTTTTGCACTTTTATATATTCAACAAATTCTAAAAAAATTCTTCTTTTTCTGAGCTTTAGTTCTTTTCTTTGTCAAAGAAAACTTACTAAATTTTAACTACAATACCCACAAAAGCTCATTTTCTTCAACGATGTAACATCTTTTATGGAGAGACCACAACATAATTTTTGTTTCAGGATGTCATTGCGTGGCCCATCTGTTGTCAGACGATCTTTGTTTCAGCTGTTGTGCGCATGCGCGGCCCGATCCTCCGGCTGCCCTTGCGCTCAGCGGCGCGCTGACAGCAGGCTGGCCCGGAGAGCTGCTGCCGCCGCCGGCTTCCACTCCACGTTGTGAGCTGCTGTCCGGTTGCGAGCTGGCACCGAATCTGGACCTAATTTCTGTCGCAGAAAACAAGAAATAGCCAAAGCAAAGAGTTTGGCGGCTTCGGGCAGAAGCTTTCTCCCCCCCCCCGCCGTGTTTGACGGGCTGATTCTGGAGGTAAGTGGCCGCTTTCTGTGACAGTTTACGGCGAGAGCGATGAGCGGTCGGCTGCCGGCGTGTGGCTGTCTCGCATCGTTCGACTCGGCTTCAGCACCGACTCTGTGTTAAATGTCGGGTTGCTTTGCTTGTTAACCAGATAAAAGAATAAAGACAAGTTTTGTTTCTCCCCGGCCGCTCGGCGTCCGCACGCCGCCGCTCGGACCGTCCTGGACGGGGAATATTAACGCCGTTTGTTCCACCGTAAATGCAACGTTCTGCTTTCCTTGATGCAATGAGTGGCCTGATAGTAAATCGACTTGAATGTATAAACTCCTTAATGGAAGAGCAGCAGCTGGAGCTGCACACTGAAGGTGGAAATAACAGTTTCATCCAAACCTATTATTATTAGTTTTATTGTCTAAATTAACTATTTGCTCGCTAATTGCAGGAACAGAATCATTCAGTCTGTAAGTAGAACAAATAAGAGCTCCGTGAGAGGACTGGTCTAGACACCGAGTGCTGGTTATGCCAGGTGGGATTATCATAACCAGCCCAAACTTTGTGAAGAAACGGATTTCATGAGACCTTCCTCACTTTGGAGATCAATTATTTCATTGTCTGGACATTTTCCTGTTTTCAAGATTTTTTTTATTTTGAAAATTCTTCCATTCAAGATGGATTTATGTTACTAAACCCAGTCCAATATTACATCACACTGCAGCCTTCATTCAAATAGTCCTAGCCGGAACTATAGCCGGTACGGTTCTCTCGTTCTCGCATTTTACATCTTGATGGGCATTGTTGGTTTGCAAGGCAGACTGTCAAATAACAGTGCTGTGCACCCTGCAGAAGAGTTCCTTCCGTGCCCCCCCCCCCACCAGCTCTTGTATTTCCAAGAGTTCTCTGTAGAAGTGATAATTTGGGAACAAATAGCTAATAAAGCTGCTCTGTGTTTACGTTTCCCACGTTTTACGCCGTCCTTTCTAAACACACTTCTGTTCTGTACGTATCCGGTTCACGTTTCGGACCCAGAATACTCTGCAAGAGGAGCAAGCGGCGGCTGAAGCACGCGGAATGTAAATGGAGCAGGTAACTCGGCCCGAGTGTTCATCCGCCAACAGAAGTGTTGATGAAGACGCAGGCCGACCTTTGTATGTGATAATCCGATGCCATTCAAGGTGCCCTGTGCCGTATGAAAGGAATACACAAATGTTATTCTAAACACTCCGTGTCGGTCGGAAAGCCTTTCGGCAGGGAACGTGTCAACCTTTGATTCTCTGATGGTCAGAATCCAAGGCCGTGTGGAGCATTCGTTGTTTTCTTACGCACAATATGACAGTCGTGCACATTAATTGTCGCCACAGTCATCAGCATGACTAATGACTCCGGTCGTGGCTCATCCAGACGCATTCCAAAGATTGACCAATAACAATATCGAGCAGCTTTCTTCCCCCGCACTCCCTGCGAATATACTAAAATGAAACTTTAATGCCTGGTTCAAAGAATCCTCACTCCCCTCCGCTGTGGTTCGGCTGCGTTTGGAGATGCACTTCACGCTGTCTGGTCCCCCCATACAGTACGTCTGTACTCCTGGAATTGTTGTGCCGTGCGAGGTGGGAGGGGCGGTGGGCGTGAATAGGACAGGCGTCCCGTGACCAGATTATCATATAGATGCATCTTAGTAAGATGCTAACCTATAATGCAGGCCAGCCCATGCATCATCTAAATGAATTTATAAAGTTGTTTTTGGATTCATGATGTCGGTGTGTGGCGCATGCGGACGCACAGTGGAAGACCAGAGACAACACAGTTGGAATTTCTAATGCAGAGAGGAGGGAAATCTTCAACGCAACAGAACTCGTTAGATGTGGATTATTGGAGTCCCTCTTTGATCAGTAGCCTCGGCCGTCCGACCTTGGTGTTGGAGCAGCAATCTGAAGGACACTGTTTGTCAATATGGGCTGCTTGACTTGCAACGATGAAGTGGATTTTCCAGGATTCCATGCTGGGCTGATTCTCCTGTTCTTCATGTTGATGCTGTGTGTGTGTGTTTTTTTTTTAACATGGTACTTATGCTACTAACTGTCATATTTTTGCAGTGGAGTCTGTCAGATTATGATTTGAATTAGAATTGTATTTAATTTCATGTCCTATAGGAGAGCAGAAGTTCTCCAACACAGAGGCGTCAACAAAGGACAATAAAAACGTACTTTCATCATGATATGTTTTATATCTGGTGTTCACTGCCGTATAAAGTTTGCCTATTAATGGATTGGGGGAGGGATTGTGCGAACATTGCGCTGTCCAGAGGGTGAAACATACTTATTTTGCAATGACGTGACTTTTCCACTGATACAATGAGGTTTTGAAATTTTGTTTTACAATTGAACATATTCCGAAAAAAGATCAACAAATGACTAGCGCTGTGAAGAGTGAAAAATGATAAATAAGAATAAAAACTGAGATGCCACCAGGCTTGACATTGATGTGTTTTTGCTGAGTTGTAAAATAGAGATTAACAATGTTTGCATGACTCCATCTCTGAACAACTCAGAGGAAGAGGAATATGAAAAGCTTCTGGAGTACCGGTATTCCGTCTCCAGTAGTCCAAACAGCCCAGGTACGAGCACCAAAACGCACTCTGCAAACAGTGGCTTATAATAAACAAGCAACAGCTGGGAAACCACAAGAGACCTGATTCTTACTTGAAGAATCAAGTAAGAATCAGGTCTATCAGCCGGATAAATAATAATCATTTTCATGCAATGTGTCTATTTATCATTAGTAACACAAGTGAGATCCTACAACGTATTTTGAAGGACTTAAATTTTAAATCAAACCTTTTGACAAAATCCCAGAAAATATTGAGGCAAAAAGTTTTGGTCAATATAGAGCACCCTTTACGAGATTGCTTCGGCTCGATTGTGGAGTTGTTGCCCAAGGTTATCCCTGCAGCTGGAAGCTGTGTGGCCTTTGTGCTCTTGATCTTCTGTCTCCTTCCTTAGCTTCTGAGGACAGAGGCGTTGGCGTTCATGCTCATGTACAAACACTGCGCTCAGAGTGAGTGTGTGTGACCAAGGCCCCTGTCTGCAAAGGGGCATTATCGGTGGATAGTGGAGGCTGTCTGCGTGGGTTACAGCACGAGTGTTGATTCGTTGAAGAGCAGCCGTCACACCGAGGTACGACGGTCTCTGCTGGTCCTCTGAAGTCGTCTGTCTTCAAGGAGTGAATAGAGGTCTGTTGTACCTCGTCCGGTGTCCTTCAGGGAACAGAATTTATAGTCCTAACAGCGGAGGAGTGTTAAAGTGGAGATTACAGGATCTATCTCCTCCCCTCACTACATTGCTGCTGAAACACTGAGACTCACACAGCACCAAAAGCTGCAATAACAAAGGCCGCATTTATGAACCATGGACAAAAGTAAACTTCTTCTAGCGGTATAGTCTAGATTATTTAGCATTAATGTTACACACAATATGGGAAAATGACTATATACGCTCCTTGAGCGACAGCAAGCTGTATACAGCATGAACACCGAACTGTTGATTTGGTCGCAGAGCTTTGGTCGCGTCCCGTGCTCAGAGTAGATGGGACTAACACAACTACATAGTTTCAGCGCCATGTAACGTTGTTCCTACATTAATAATTAATTGATTGTAATATTTAGTGATACATACTTCAGCATGGGGATGCACTAATCCTGCTGCCATGCAGGTCGGAGCATGGGACTCTCCTTCCTTACATGTGTTGGCTCGGCTGCAGGCGCTGCGTCTCCTGAGTGTAACTGAAGGGGTCTGTTGAGGTAAGCAGTGAAACCTGAGCGGCGTTTCCTGCTGCCATCAGCTCTATCTTCTCTTATTTCAGCTAATCATTCACCCTTATTTCACAGACACTGTAACACTCAGAGATAAGTCTAATTTTACGACCCTGATGTTCGCAGAAGAGCAGGAATCCAATCTGGAACAGCGATCTCTGTGACTTTGCCTCGCTGAAATAAATGCCTCGCCATCCAGGGTGCTGTCTTTTTTATGCGGGTCTCTAAGGAGGCCTCTTCTCTTGAGCTGTATGATGTACTCTGAAAACAGAAACCCTGCAGTACTCTGGATGTTTGCATAGCAGTCGTTGTCAGTTGCCTGCCTGTGCCAGAGCTGGGACTCGTATACCAAACCGCTGAAAGGCTTCTATTACAGGCCATCAGCTCAGTGGTTCATTTACCCTTTTTGGGCAGGGTGAGGGATCCTCGGTGTCCAGACTGTTACTAAAAAGACACACCGCTAAATCCCATCAAGTGTTCTCAACTGTATACATTATGTTTTGTTAGTTGCACTACACAAATATTGATGTTACATTTTGCATATCAGTAAATTTGGATAAAGCTTTTTCTTAAGTATTAAGACATAACACCTTTTTTTTTGTCTTTTGTACTACAACTTATTTTTGTTATTGAGTGCGCCGTGTGTGTGTGTGTGTGTGTGTGTGTGTGTGTGGGGAGACACTCTCCCCCGATTGTGCGCCGCACCTTTTGTAGTAATTTTCCGGTGAAAATTGGCAAAAATGTTTTCGTGTGTGCTAAAAACGTCCCTCACGGTTTACCATGGTAACGTGCATGCGCGTGTGCTTGCTATGAACGTACTTTCGCTTCCAGGTTTAGAGCGGCTTGAGACAGAAATGACGGACGCTGTCCTGCAGCATCTGTTTGCTATTTTGACCAAAGACTGGCACAGATATTTCATATAAGTGTCTGAGAACTGCATTAACTTGTGGAGAAATGGTAGAATATGGGACCTTTAGCATCTGCTGAGTATATGCATAGGAAAAGAGGTGGCAATTTCAAATACCTGGATTGTGATATGTAAATAGTAATAATTTAATTTCTTGTGTTTTCATGTGGTGCCTCTGAGCTCCATTGAGTCGCGCCAGATTGCTGCTGAGGACAGACGGTCCTACCTGTTTGTTTCCTGCCTAGGAATGAATCTCTGCAGCACCTTAATATCTCCCTGGCATATATTTAAGTGCCGTTTGGCTCGTGGGGGACGAGGGACGCTTGTTTTGAGGCTAGCTAAAAGGGACTCGCAGAGCAGCAGCGTGCTTTGCCAGCATTTTCTCAGAATTCACACGCCACTTCTGCTCTGACAGCATGAAAAGATGGTCTTCACATCCTTTTTGTGCTGGAACATTCACCAACTCCCCCAGGTGAAGGACAGATCTCCTACACAAGTCTAGATAATAATATACAAGTTTGCCAGTGAAACTCAGACTGTTTATATCCCCTAAAACTGACTTTTATATTGCATCATGTCTTCTAATGACAAAACTCCATGGATATAACCAATTCAAATCAGAAAATGTCCATTTTATTTTATTCCAGACACATTTGTTTTTTTACGTGGTCTTTTTTATTTATTTTCAATAAGCCTAAAGGGTCACATCCTGTCGAAATGAGCTTTTGGTTATGTAACCCTCCCCATCAGTGAATTAACTTCTTGCTGAACACAGCACTCGGATTAATGGTGGCGACCGGAAGTGTTAAAAAGAAGATTATTAGTGAGTCGGTTGGGCAGGCTAGCGTTCTGTGAGCCAGGTGGAGAGGATGAGCGTTGATGCGGTGTGTTAAAGGAGCTCTCGCGTTTTACTGCCGGTAGCGGCGATGTTGTGGAGTGCTACGTGAGCTGTGAGAGCGATGAGGTGGAATCCAGGAAGAATACTGTTCATCCAGACCTGCACTCATGAAAGCCATTAGCAGTCTCTGCTGCTTCAGATGAGATGCTCTTGCATCTTCACCTGAGCTCACTGGAGTCACGGAATTACATCATGACGAAGGTTCCCAGGGCTCGGCGGAGATGAAAGCCGTTCTGGTGCTGCATTGAGACTCTGATGGGCATCTGACTGCATCCACACAAAACTAAATCTGAACACACTTGCATGAGATAAAATAGTTTTTAGATCACATGTGTAAAGCTCTATAATCACACTGAACACCTAAACAAAAGGAACAACAAATTATCTCTTATTCTTCTCCTTCTGAGTTAATATTCTGAAACTAAATACATTTTTATTTTTAGTAGGTCTACCACAGAATTTGTGTTTATCTTTAAGGTGTAATAATTGTTATATAGTGGGAAATATTCTCAAGCCGAAAATGATTTTATTAAAGCGTTCCTATTATACCTATTTCAAACCAAAACAATGAGTTCAAGGATTTTTGTACACCGCTTGTTACACGCAAAGGCCAGGGAAGCTGCTTGTCCATATAAATGTCAATATGCTTCATAAAATTAACATGTTGGCATGTAGTGACGGGATACTTAAAGTACTGTACTCGCTCTCATTTTAGAAAGTAAAGATCGCAGCAGCTCGTGAAACTGCTGTGTCTTCGGGGGTGGCTTTCAGAGTTCAGTACTCAGCTTTATTTTCTGCCTCAGGTCTGCTGGCCTCCTACAAGGTGAAAAGTCTCTCTGCTGTGATTACTCTCTCTTTTTGAGGTGAATGGATTTACTGAATTGCCCTCAGCCAATGAAATGTCCCCTGTCCACATGCCCAGTGCAACTCTGTTGGATATTATAATTGGCTCATGATGGGACTTCATTAACACAGAACTGCTGGACAAGTCTAGTCAAGAAACTTTATTCTGTCAAATATGTGAAAACGAAAAAAACGAATTGATGCTGTGCAGCATAAATTTGATGAGTTTACAGTTAATCGCTGCATTTATTTGTTAGGATTTGATTTCTATGTTTAATTGTAGTGGTCTTCCTTGTGGCTGATGATGCAAACGTATCTCATCCACCTCACACTAAATATCTTCAATGGCTTGTCAAATCTGTCTTCTTCTAAAACCGTCTGTTCGAGCGTTGGCAATTGTCTTTGCTAATAACGTGTGTCGTCTTTTCCGTTGAGATTGCACGGTTTTGTTTGCCACGTAGTAAAACACAAGTCACAATATATCTTTCTCTTCAGCCTGATCTGAA
This sequence comes from Brachionichthys hirsutus, assembly GCF_040956055.1. Lineage (NCBI taxonomy): Eukaryota > Metazoa > Chordata > Actinopteri > Lophiiformes > Brachionichthyidae > Brachionichthys > Brachionichthys hirsutus. Next base: position 11,158,561 of record NC_090900.1, on the reverse strand, counting down.
TACATTTTCCATTCCAGAAGATCACAGTATGCATGTGTACAGTAATCCCGTTGCAGGACGTGCAATGTCAAGTAAGTCAAATTCACTGACTTTTGAAAACATAACGGGCTGTTTCGTGATTGGGGTGAACTCTGGGATCGTGGGGGGTGTATTTTACACATCAATAGTACTATTGTATGTACCCTTATGATTAAAAAGTACATTAAATGCACACATGTAAAACTTTACAGGGCTGATTTGCAGAAAATAACAAACTTTCTAGGAAAAAGCCGAAGCCATTTTATTATCATCAAGAGGATAATAAAGGAGATGGTACAGCAAGCAATAAAATGCAAGGCAAGCATCTTTTTCTGCACTGGAATAATGAAGCAGGTCTGAAGGAGGCAGCAGCACTTCTCCCAGCTCTCTGTTCTATCTTATAATTTCCTGCCCGACTTCTTCCTTTGATTCTTTGTCGAGACAAAGATGGTTTTGTGGGAAAAAGGCAGTGACTGACGGTTACATTTCAACTTCCTTATACTTCTGCCATCCTGACATTCACACTTTTACTCAGTCATCTTATGTTTCCTTATAAGGAACTTTTTGAATTGTTGGAGAAAGTTTTTGCGTTGTCCTTTATTCTCTGGCTGATTCACTATTAATTTGTAGACAGAACTATTATGTGTAGTTTATGTAAGTGTACGTGTAAGGTGTGTCTACGTACCTCTGAATTGTATAGATACATTTGTAGTGCTTATTCACTACTTGAATCTACACAGCTTATTTTTCCCTTGAGCTGTCTTTTACATAAACACACCAGCTCACCCTGTCTCTTTCTGTTTCTCCATCACTTTTCCTCAACTCCTCCCCCAAAATAATCCTACAACACTTGTTTGAAATGTTTTCCACCTATCATTCTGTTTTCACAATGGCAGAAATCCCCACTAGTATGTGGCGGGAATTCTGTCTCAATTCCACACATGCCAAAACAGCAAAATGATGATGCTCAACGTGAAACACACACACACACACACTCTCGCTACTGCTCTTAGTAGCAGACAGGGATGAGAGCATTGTGCTTGCTTGGATGCTTTCGGGTCCACAGTGCTGCACTGATTCATTAATGCATTAATGAAGACCTAATCCTCCGCTGAAAAAACAACTCTGAAGCTGCTGTTTCATAACAAAGCAGATGTGTTTCCCGATCCGACCGTGTGGACGTCGCCCAGCTGGGCTTTGTCAACCCGCTTTAGGGCCTGCCCAGCCTTTTCCTCTGCTGTAGATAGAGGACAGCTGCTGTCGTGATCAGACGCCAGCCATTCTGTAGAACTGTCTGACATGACCCGCTCACCAGGCTGAGTAACCAGCCACAAGAGTTTTGTTTGGATTTGTCTTCCTCTTGTCGGAAAAAAAGAGGATGAAATCAGTTCATTTGCCTGTTTTAAAACCTCTCTGCGTGATTGAAAGATTACACTGTGGAGTTCGATGCACTATAGACAGCGTCAGATTGAATACAACTCGTTCTACTCAGGGATAGCCGTATCTTCATCGAAGAATGATCATGTCAAAATGATCCCGTCTCTATAATCATCTTATTTGACTCCAGGATGGATGGATTTTCTAACGCTACCACTTTTCAACACATGGAAAATATCTAATGATGCGTAATTCTTCTTCATAACCTTCTCATTAAAACTTGTGTATCACATAAGTGATATTACATGCAGTTTCAGAGTGAAGCCATGAAATGCTGGAGGGCTTCTTTCCCAGACTTTCTTTCCTATCTGTGAAGCCGGATAGGCCCCAATCAGCTTGGTTCTTTTCGTTTGCACGACTGCTGGCGGGATTGTTGTCATCACGATGTCACCTTTACTACTTTATTTTCCCTCTACTGCAGCAGATTTTTTTTGAGCTGTCACTCTAATGATCACCTTAGCAGGAACCCCGAACCGAGCTCATCTCGTCTGAAAACAAATGTGCAGAAAATCAGCAGATCCGGGTCTGACATTCCGCCTCGTTCAAATCAGCTCCGTCTAAGAAACTTCGGACTAATGAATGCTAATTAACACATTCATTTTTTTTGATAAATTTCCACACATCAATTTTTCTCAACCGTCTTTAACAATTTTTACGGTTTCCTTTTTTCAGCTGTTACATCAACACTTATTTTTCTCGGCTCTGTCTCTTAATCCTCCTTTTGGATGCTGCATTGCATGCTAGTCATTGATAAAATGTAACCTCTTGCACTCATTTGGGTTCCTTGTATAAAATCCCTATGAAAGATTACATTTCCATAATTACATTTTCAGAAAGGTGAATTTTATTCTGCCTCAGATTTGAACCCCATTTCATCTGAGCTGCTTCTCGGATCAGGCTGTAAATCCAGCTCAAGGTGGCAGATTCAAAGGTAAACATAGCCTTGTCCCCATAGGTACCAGCCTTCCTTGTCTCTGTGTGTGTGTGTGTGTGTGTGTCATTTCTTCTGCAGCAGCCGACCCCCTGCCAGCTGTGTCTCACTTGTGTAGTCAGTTTTATTGGCTCTGCAGCAGAGTCAGACATCCCTGTCTCAGTGAGGAGATCACCGAAAATTTGTGCTGCCGTAAAAAAAAAAAGTGAGGAGTCATAATGTTCAGGGTGAGAGTACTTGTACTGAAATACATTATGTTCTACTCAGTGGTCTGCAGTGATGGCGTGAGCTTACATATATTAGGAGAAGGCAGGGGGGCGGGTGTGCCAGGTTTAGCAGGTCAGGGCTCGCATTGCGCTAGAAATTTAGCTGTTTTTCCTTCCCTATAATGTTGGTTCTTTAAACTCAACAATATAAGGGAGCGCTTTGAAGACAATATTCTGGCCTCATGGAATTGTGATAGTATTTTTTCATTGAAAGACATTTAGCAATTATCTGCATTACAACTGAATGTTTAAACAACCTAAGAATATAAATTATGTTTAATAATGTTAACAGTCAAAAGGTCTACAATGATGATTGATGAACGGTTTAGGTCAGCACCTCTCCACTTTGGCTTTCTTGTTTTTCTGGAGCAGTTCTAGGTCAGGCGGTAGAAAAGCTTGATCACTTAAATGAAGGGTCAATTCTTCTTTCCTCACCTCCTGAAAATCTCAGGTTGATCACTTACTGTAATGGAAGTTGCTCTGAACATTCTCTGCAGCAATGTGACAAACATCCAGAATGTAATTTGCTGTAATCTGCACACACAAATTAATTCTCTATTGGTAACATCCTCATGCATTGCCTTAATTTAATGAGGCAAAATCATGCTGCAAATAATTGAGATAATTTACAACTCACTTGGTAGAAAATACAATCTCATTATTAGAAGGTTATTTTGTGTTGTCTGCTATAGAGGTGATGAATTTAAAGGTTTTCAGTTTATGTCGCCAAAATATTCTGCCCGTGTTTTTCGGTAGTTAGTGGTCTTCAGCACAAAAATGTGTTATAATCAACACATTATTATGAAGGAGTCTGCATCCTCTTTTGCTGTCAGATCAAATGTGAGTCACAAATTCTTTGAATGGAGAACGAGGCTTTTTTAAATGTACTTTTTTATTAGTTGATTTTTTATTTAAATTGTTTTGCTTCCCAACCTGCCTGGCGCAAGCTCCCAGGACTTCACAGGGTATTATTTGAAGTCTTGTTTGAACATAAAAGCCAGCTCATAAAAGATCCCTGCAGTGAAAATGATCTAAATAAACACAGCCCTGGAATGCCCTCCACGTGTTCATCAGAAAAATGCTGGGGGCAAGAGAGGTTAGAGGAGGCATTAGGGAGAGAATACCCAAGCATCCCGATGGGTTGGAGTGGAAGAGCAAAGCCATTTAGTTGATATTCCTGTCCGCAATGCCGCATGAGCGGTTGCCTTAACCACGAAGTGCACGACACGTATAAAATCAGGTGCTTAACGTTGATCTTAAACTTTATCTATATCTTCCTGGAGGTTTTGTTGCTCAGCATTTGCATTTGCCAGCTGCCTTCTGTCTTCTGTCTGACGGCAGGATTTATTCTCCTCTCCACAGCTCCAGTAAGTATTTCTTTCAAGTCACTGTGTAGCCAAATTCAGCAGAATGCAAATATCTCAAGATGTCAAATATCTCAGAAAGCTGAACGTGAATATTGGAAAAAAAACTGAATCTCCTTCGTCATTGAATCTTAGTTTCCTGAGTCAACCATACCCAAATTGAATATATTCAAATCCTGCTTTAGCTTAATTTACTGAATACACCTGATGATGTTTTCTGCAAAACACAGTTCGTTCTTAATTTATAAATAACCTATCTTCATAGACAAGTCAGCTCATTCGTGCTCTATGCACTACAAAGCTCCACATTTACGACACATCACTGAGCTGCTGTGAGGTTAAATTGGTCCTCATCTCTTAATTGTTGCAAACGTTTTTCTTTGACTAGATTTTAGAGTTTTTAATTGCAGCTTGGAGAAATAAAAAGTTTAATAGCGCTCATTAGGTTTCTGTTCCCAATGAAGATCTGCGGTTGTGCCTTTACTGTATCACTGATAAAGGACTATGCAAATGAACGGGACTTAAATGGAAAAGTCTTCCATGTCTTTAAAGTCTATATTTCATTCACTCGATTGAGTTTTATTAATTTAAAGCTTGTGAGGATGACTCCCGAGAGCTGCAGGAGGGCTATTTTTATTGAAATGAAAAAAAATATTCTGCTTGCCTGTTCCCAGTCCAGCCTGTTTTTTCTTTCTTGTCGGCATTGTCTTTTTGTCACATGCTGAGCTCACCATCTGGTGTTCCTGCAGCCCCATCAACGTCCTTAAAGCGTCATTGCTGTATTCGTAATCATAATTTAATCACCTTTTATTTGCAAGAATTCTGTGACTCCATCCACAATGTGTTGGCACACCAGTCCACATTTCAGATCGACAGGATACTTGAAACTTGATGCATTGAAAGTAGTGTATTTCCTGAAATTCTGAGGCTTTTAATCTGCAGTGTTTCCAAGCCTAATGATACGAAAGCACTGGCAGCAACAGGTGCAATGTTGTTTACATTCAGATTGATTGTAGGTAAATCATCCATCTCTCTTTTCCTCATCCTCTTTGGTGGCTCATTATATTTAGTCCCGAAGTTTCCTTTGTCAGACCTGTAATCCGGTTTAGAGCAGACATGCAGTGGAAACATTGATCGGTTTTCTCCTCTCACTTTTCTGTGTTGGAATAAGGTTTGTTAGCATTCGCGTGTTTCCTTCATGCGTCTCACGTGTTGCAACATGCTCCATAATTGAGCAGCCGTAAATGCTTTCAAGTTCTGCTGCTGCTGGGGTTTTTAGCTCCAAAACAGAGCAAGAGTAGGATCAGGGCTTTGAAAGCAGACGGCTGTTCAACACACCCAGAAGCTGTTTTGTTGCTGTATTGATCAGCAACCTTTTCCCGATTGTTTTGTTCAAACTCTTGCTCTTTATGGTTGTTTTATTGTAATATATTTTTGAACTGGTTACGAGGATCAATCTAGCCTCCCAGGCGATGTTACACTCCACATGGTTGCGTCACAGGCTCAGGCTCACATCTCATTAGCATTTGACCGTGTGGGCAAACCAGCTTCCTCTAATGTATTGAATGGTGAGAATATATTCTGTGTAATTTAATTAATGTAATGTTATTTTTCATGATGGAGAATATCAAAACAAATGTGTTGAAAGTGGAAGTTTATTCTATTTTTGATTTGCATGGTCTTTTCTCCTGCAGTGAGATTCTGACCAAGAGCCGCACAACTTTGATACCATTGACTGCATGAAGAGGCAGAGTGACGGGACCTTGGTCCTTACCTAGACCCGTCCTACAACACCTCCACCACTTGGCCATGGTGAGTCTCCTGTTGATGTTACCATAATGTAGAGTAGAGCTCTGTGGCACACAGAAAGGTTTGAGGAGGACAAGCCTCCAGCAGCATTGGGACTCCAGTACTTTTCAGCGAGCGTTTCTCATCAGGGATCGCCAGACAGCCGCTACCGACAGCAAGGCTTTTCTAAGCTCTTAATTAGATTAGTTGGATATTGATATTTCATTTAAAATGGGAAAACATCTTTATTGGAAACTGTCTGGTTGACACTTAAGTGAAAAGGGTCCCAATGGAGTCAAGGAAATAGTTGTAGTCCATAAAAAAATGATATACCGGTACTTGACCAGCGAATGACAACCAAAACAAAACTGAAAGCAGAAAATTTCATTGAAGCTCTTTCAATGAAATTTGGATCAAATATTTAGTAGTTTGCGCTTATAAATGGTGTTTTGGGGTAACTATCAATGTAGGGTAATGCAACCCAACTGAAAAATATTTTGTTCAACCTTTTGGCTGCTATGGATCTGACGGCAAAACTGGCCAGTCTCTGTGAAGTCAAGACAACAGCGGCTCATATAGACAACCACGTCAACTGCATGTTTCAGCGTACACACAGTCAACTTGGGCAATTGGGCACTTCATAGCCAAAGTAGGTTTTACCTTTTCTCCTCGACTACAGTTTAGTATGGGAATGGGAATCTGATAAAATGCCATTGTTTTTCTACAAATAATGGTTTATGCACATCCAACCTATACAAAACGTCCAATCTAGCCTGCACAGTAGTAATGAATAGTGTGGATGCACAGTATTAGCTTCCAGTGCAAGAGGAACCACCCAGCCTCTAGACTGATTGTCAGTCAGACAAAAAGTTCACTCCTCTATTCTAAGACATCAGAGTATGTCAGACTGTTTTCCTGGACCGACAGTCAGACGGCCCAGCAATCTTGTCCCTGACGGCAGCAAAAGAACCTGAGTACAGGAGGTTAGCTCTGGAATCAGACATGCTTCTCGGATATACATTTACATTTGTATTTAGCACTCATTGCCTCCTTGTGGAGAGCTGGAAGCTGATTTTAGAAAAGTTTCTACTAAAAACTGAAAACCCACACAAATGGCCTTTGACCAATCAGTGACTCATGATTACACTTGGAAGGAAATCAGCCATGTTCTATTTAGAAATGTGTTTGAAAATTAACCTTTTCTTCTTCACTGTATGCGTTGAATATCTGTCGATGTCCCAGCTGCTGGTTAACCTTCATTTATAATTTAGCCCAAGCTGTATTCTACCGAAATGTGTCAGATGCCCCCCCCCCTCCCTAGTGATCTGACAAAGAGAAGAGCATGTTAAGGGAGTCATGAGTTGACTTCTGTGGCCAATGTACTTAATTAAAGCAGTGAATGTCGTTATCTCTAATTGAGAGGTGAGCCTGAACTCCCAGCTGTCTTGTAAGTAACAAATAAAAGAATATCTGTCCAGAAGCCCTTCTGAGGCTGGGGAAGTCTTAATCTTTTGTTTTGATCTTGTTAATGTTTGTGTGTATACTTTTCTGTCTTATGGTTGTTGACACGTGGCCACACTTGCTACGACACCGCCTTGAATGCCCCCGGCATTTCAACGGGAGATTAGCGAAGTCGTGATGAATGACCCTCGCAACTCCAACCCGAGCCCCAGAGACTCATGGCCATGAATTATTAAAGCACCATCATAAATAACTCACCGTAATGAGGGTGTGCTTACGCACTGCAGGCGGGGAAAGGTGGAGGAAGAGAAAAAAACGGAAGAGAGGATCAGTGTTGGAAAAAGAAGAGATGATTGAGAGAGATAGCAGTCTGACCTTGGACTGAAATTCTGTCGTGATGCTTGGCTGACAGGTCGACACACTCTTGTAAAAAGTAATTTTCACATCAGCTGTTTTTGTCCCCTTGAGAGAGATGGGCTCTGTGCCTAAATGCATGTTGTTAACTTGACATAGTGGCAGGCTGTATCTAGGCCACGCAGAGATCGACAGCAGCGCAGGTTTCTTCAGGTGTCGCTTTCATCCTGCAGACTGCGACGAGCATTTCTGACTCCACAAACAAGCTTGTACATTTGTACCAGAATTGTACCAGCCACAAATTACATTAATGTAATGCACAATTAAAATAATGGTAACCCATCTTTAAACTCTGAATTATAGCTATAGCTTTGAGATGGTTTTTTTTTACAAATATAACTGGGATTATTTCTTTTTTAGTCCACAGATACTTCATCTTGTGTCGACATTCTCAACCTAAAATCACTTATTCAGGCTCTCTGACTTTTTAACAATCAGTGAGATTGCCCCGAATGACATTTATGCTGATTAATGATAGGCAAATAGACCATCTTAAAGGTCATAAAATGTAAAGGCTAAAGCTTTGATCCTTATAGAGTCGCATTTAGGTCCATCAGCATAGATCATTTCTCCCTGAATGTGTCACTCGGATTGTATATGAGCATTAGCTGAAATGAATACCTGCCTGCAATAAAAAAAAAAAAATCTCCCTGTTGTGCGCGCAGAGGCCATTCCGATCATTTGCCAATGATGACCGCCATGTCATGGCCAAGCATGCAACCATTTATCCAGAACCAGAAGAACTGGAGTCTGTCCAGACACTGGTGTCCACTGTGGAGGGAGCCCTCAAAAAGGTCTCTGATTGGATGGATTGCCTCAGCAAATCCTCAGGAAAGACGTCAAACAGTAATGAGGACAACACGTTGGAGGAGGGTGATGCTGAAGTAAAGTATGTCCCACTTTGTGTAATATTTTAGGGTTATTTAAATGTTGATCCTGTGATTATTTGAAAGCACCAATCCAACTATGACTGTTGGTCTGTCCTGAAAATAGTAATGCTTCCGATAGAGACAGTGTTTTCCCTTAATTCTATTTTACACTGGACTGTAAAATGTGCATAACATTATTAATATGTAAATATATTTGTACCATTATCTATTTTGTTTGTCATAAGAAAATGTGTTCATGGAAGCATTGATGGATACCATTGTAGACTTCATTGGGTCTAGAATATATCTTCTCTTAGTAAAACATAGTAGAGGTTGTCCAATTGTGGATTTTCAAGTATTCCCTCAAAAAAAAGAGATGATTAGAAATGGCCATTCTTTGACCTTCATGGAAACGGATACTGAATTGAATATCCAACTCAAGGTAACAAATAAACAAGGAACTTTATATTAGAGCTATTATTTTCCATCAAAGTCACTAAATCCAATTCAAAGGCTGTTGATATGGCTCAGTTCAGCTAATAGCTTGTAAAGCATTCGATTCGGCAGACCCGTCTACATCCTAAATTAAGGAAGGTGAGCATGTTAAGCTAATATATAATTAGAAATAATTTCAATTTAGATCACATTTTGTGTATTAAAATCAAAATCTTTATTGCTGAAATCTGGAAGGTGCCAGTATGTTGCTTGAATAGCAAATATAATCAGGGAGATGTTGCTTTCCTTTGGGACAAAATCTATTTTCCATTAAAAGAGTTGAAATTTCCATGAAAATGATAATCTGCTGTTTGCAGTGATAGCTGTATTTGTATGGTTTTTATGAATTTGAGATACTGAAGCTGGCTTTCGTCCTTTTGTACTCAGGCCGGATGTCACACCCCAGCTGTGTGGGGTGACACGTGTTGGTTTGGTGGCCAAAGGCCTTCTGATCAAAGGGGACTTGGACCTGGAACTGGTGCTGATGTGCAGGGAAAAACCAACCAATCTCCTGCTGTATACCGTCAGCGCCAACCTCCCCCTGCAGATCCAGGTACGTTCAACCACACCAGCAATGCAGTATTTAGCATGGTGCCTCATGAAAGCACAGCTGAGGAAACAACCCCAGGATGGGGAGGCTTTAAATAAACAGCTTTTGACTTTTTGTGCGACAGCAAATCAAGTGTAAATCATTCAGAATACACAACACTTTAGATACATTTTAACCTGAATGAAGGAAAAGCATTCTTATGTCTCCAAACTAATTGTGTGTTACAGATGCCTTTTGGAACTAAATAAATAATGTTTGAGTGAATAAAGCGTTTTTAATTTTTTACCCAGGTGAAAGAGTAACTTTTAGTCAGTAGGAGAATAGGAGCCAGAGACGATGACACTGCCGTTCCCACTCTGATGCTTAAAACCCAGAGTTCAGTTAAAGTTATACCTTAAATAACCCATTTTTACAGCACAGCACTGACCTCCTATTTTAATTGGATGTATAATGCATTTCAGCTACCCGGAGACTTCTGCGTTTCTAACACACATTTCTGAGCTACAGAGTTGTACAAATAATTGTATCAAAAAATCTCTGCCTCTCATGGGGGTTTCGACGGCACCACCAACCCCAACCCCCAAACATCTGCTTGCTAACAAAGCAGTCCCTACGAGCACGGAGGCTAAATGTGCTTCCTGTGCCCCTTTGCAGTTAATTGGCTGCCAGAGCTGTCGTGCTTCATCATCATTTCATCATCAATGAAGGAAACCATTTGATGCCTTCTCTTCTTGAGCTCAACTGACATAGATTGGCAGGCACAAGGGGAAATGGATGAGGTCACTTCACACAGAGATGACATGTAGAGAAAAAACGTAAACATCCCTCTGAGGGTAACACCAATATATATACTGGTATATACAGGCTGGCATACTATGATAAATTAGGTGCCTCAGAGATAAACTGCATCTAAACACAACTGTTTATCGCTGTTGCAGATTTGATAGTCCTATTTGGTATTGACAGATGTACTCTAATGAAATAAAAATAAAAATCAGATCTCTCTCCAATCTTATTATTGTTATAAAAGCCGTGAATTCCTCTCCAGATTAAATCTTTAAAAAAAAATCTCTAGGCAATGGAATTCAATGTATCAACAAAATGCAGAAGCAGATCCCAATGTAAATGCATTTTCTTTTCTTTTTTAAAAAGGAGGGGATTCACTTTGATTGCATTATTATCCTAAATATTATAATTTTAATAATCAACAACAAAAAACAAAAGTAGGAGCAACAACAAAGACTGGACAGAAGGTGACAGAGAATGCTGATGGATCAAGTTCTTAAATTAAGATTAAATTATCAAAATAATAAATACTCTCGGATTAAATTTTATATTTCCAATAAAATTAAACGTCATAGAATAAACATGTATCTGTGCATTGTAGAAAATGACCGAGGACAAATACAGGGTGCAATCATGCGTGCCTGAGGCAGCCATCCAGGTGTGCAGCACCAAAGACCCTCAACGCACGCTGAAGATCACCCTCTCATCCTTAGCCATGAGGGATGAGCGCAGCACCGCAGAAGAAGGTAATGACACCCCACTTCATCCTCTGCCTCCGGGTTGGCAGGATGCTTTTGCTCTTTTTATTTGACCTTTATCTAACAACAGAGGGCTGAAAGAGAGGAGCGAAGAGGGGGAAGGGTCAAACTGGAATTTAAAGGTATGAGAATAATATGAAACTCGATATGGGACATAAGCTGTGGAAAATTGGGAAGGCTGATACTTTGAGAGGGCTGAAAGCTGAGAAGAAAACAGGAAGAAGGACAAAGGGTGATGGAAATAGCACATAGTCGCTGCAGGAGGATTTTTGCAAGCAATGCGTTTGGTCGGGTTTGTTGAAATGGAAAACTTATATCTGTGGTGTCAGCTGAAATATCAGTCATGTTCAAAAGAGTCATAGTTTTGTCTCGACATTGACTTTTTAAGGAATAGATTGTAATTCCTCACGTCAGGGAGACGAAGCGCGTTTCACCCCAGGAGTGGTGAGACAGTCGCAATCATTCCCCATCCAGTGCACTGCGGGGAAATACAGGTGTCTGTATTGTGAGTGAAGAGCACGAATGCTTTGAATATGTTTTCTCCCACAAATGGAAATGCAATTAAAATGATTCAAAGGAGAGTGAAGGGAAGACCTCATGGAACAGCGAATGTTGTTGCAGTCCCACTCCTGGTGGGAAAGATTGAGTTGAGCCATCAGGAAAGGTAGACAAATGGATTCTGCCAAACAGGACAGAAGCAGCAGCTGTCGAGTCACAACAAAGGGAACAAATGATGTGTGCTTTAGGTTCAGCATCCTGGCAACACAAAGACGAATTGTGATTTTTGTTTTGTTTTTGTCTTATCCAGGTTTGGTATACAGTAGTATGAAATCCAATAAACACATTTGTCCCACTACCTCTCCTATGGTCACACAAACAAGGGCAGAACACATTTTCACAACATTGTTTCCTACATTTAATTTTTTTTTAGATTGTTTAGATTGCAGACTTAAGGTTTCTCTCAGACCCTCGAGCTTTGGTTCATGCAGCAAGTTCTGTTTTGGATCAAGTTTAAGGTGGCAAAATAGGCCACCCTTAGTAGAAACCCTTAGTTTCCTCTTCTCTTTCCGCCTCTTGCCTCTTACCAGGACTGTCCTGTTGTCTTTCTCCATCAGTAGTGGCTTTAAGAAAGTTTTGAATTTCACCTTTGTTGGCCCCAACGTGGTGTCATTGCAGTCTTTTACAAAGCAAAAGCTTAACATGTCTCCATTAACCAGAGGAGGTCACGTTACAACTAGTGCACTGACAGTGGAAGTCTCTCTCTCTCTCGTGTGTAATACTTTAAATAGCGAGCCGCGGTTCAGTGAGCAAAGGAATCGAGATATTTAACACAGCAGTATTGGAAGCTGAGGTGACATCGGTTGGGAAACAGCAATTTGTACAGGATGGATTAGCCTGACATTTCTCACTAACTCTGATCGCATTATAAGAAGCTCCCAAATGTTACTCTGCCCCCCTTGGGAAAATAACTGTAGACACATTAAAGATGCTAAATTGATTTACCAACAAAAAGTCAAGATGTTTTGCCAGTAAAATAGCAGGATTCTCATTTTTCTAGTTGATTTTCTCAGCCAGCTTCTCTCTGTGCTCCGATCACTTATTTGAGAGGGTAAATCTGCTCTTTATCTTCATTGTGTAATGATGACAGCACAAAGTGCTTTCAGGGTTAAATAATGGGAACACTCTGAAGTCTTTTTGATGTATAATTTTTGCGTCTTAAAATCGGGTCACCCAAGAACCTGTCAGGAATGTCTTTCCTGTAACGAGTTTCATTTGTCGCTTTAGCCCCCTGGTTTTTACAGTGTACCTCCTGACTGTTGGTTTTGTTGCCATAGCTCCACAGGTCAACGTGCTGCGTGGATTGGCTCTTCTCTGTGGCCCCGCTGCTGAAGAGACACCCCCCCTACCCAACAGCAGGAAAGCCCGGGTACAAGGGGCTTCCCCGACAAATCAAACCAAAGCACTCACTCTCTGCCTCAAGACACGCTCCTCTGTCCCCAATGCCCGCCCCCTCCCTCTGTTGACGACTTCTCTCTGGGTCACCATGAAATTCTGGTCCATGTCTGCTGTCAAGCACGTTGACTTAAAGAACAAAAGCCGTACGATGAGCAGCAGCCCATGTCGGTGCCTCTGTGCTTTAATTATTGGGCTGGTGAATTTTTATTGGCTCAGAATGACATCCCATAATTTAATGCTGTAAAACTGGTGGTAATTAAATTCAACTGAAGTCCTGGTCACAAATCAAAATTCTCCTAAACTGATGTCAGGGAGAAATTGGTGGGGGTTGTCTTATCTGTATGTGGTTTGACCTGTGACTGACGGTTCATTCAAGGCCTGCCTCTGGGAAACACAACACATTCATTCAGGTTAATTTCAATCACACTCCGTTAACAAGTCTGTAAAGACGTTCATTCATGAAATCTATGGAGTCGTGAGTATTAAAATGGAATAATTCAAAGTTTGCTTGTCAAGTTCTGATTTAATTTGTAGGTGACACTCTGCATAGAGAAAATGATCTCTAAATTAGAGCTCATCAGGAAATGGAAATTAAACGTCAAAAGTGGGAGAAAAACCGAAGTCTTGCGTCTTTTACTACGGGAGAATTCAAAAAAAAGAACAGCACTTTATAACTTTAGTTTTTAAGAGACCCGGCACTATGCCAGCATTTTATATTTTTCTTTTGGTGTGTAGCCTCTAGCCAATAACAAAGCTGTAGGTCTGTGTCCTTTTGACCGTGGCCAAGACTGAGCTTCAAACACACACACACACAACACACAGAGAGAAAACTGGAATGAAATGTAGGATTCACTGCCTTCACACAAACTCCAGAGGGTTCTCTGGAAGTGTTGGTGCATTAATTTATGCTTTAGAAAGGACAGAAAGTACGCATTCTTCCAATTTGTTGCTATTTTCTAAATTTTAATTATTAGAATGCAAGTAGTAAATCAGTAGTAAAAAAAAAAAACAATGTTATTAAATAGATTCTAATTTAGAACTAGTAAAAAGCCCATTATGCATGTGTTTGCTTGACATACTCGAGACTTCAGATATTTCAGATAAATAAATACTTCTCTGCCATGGCTAGCAGGTTTAATGTTCATGTAATTCAGTTCAGTATTACATCACGAGTGAAATGCTTAATCTTGAGTAAATATTTCCAACATTTGTTCCACTGAAGAACACTGTTATCCTTAACTGCTTATGTGCTTTCTATGCTATTTAAGTAACTTTAGTTTCTTGCCGCAAATTATTTTTAAGGGGGAAAGTGAAATTGTATTTGTTTTGACTTCTCCAGGTCCAAAAAAATAATAATTTTTGAATAAAAAAAGTTCAGTCTGTCATTGTACTCAAACAAATCATTCCTATATCATATTATTTTTTCTCCAGAGTGGTACATTCTATCACATAAATGTCCCAGGGGCAAAACATGAAGGTCCTCAGTCTTTGGTCTTAGAGGAGTGACATGAAACCAACCCCGAGTCTCTCATCAGCTCCTTCCTTTGTTGTCCACCCCTTCCATCCTCTTCAGCTTTCACTATGGTCTCTACAGCAACAGACTGCTGAACCATGCACATTGCTCCTCAGCTCACATTACTGCAAACAAATCACACATTGATGGGTAAAGCTGGTTTTGGATAGTAGCTCTTAGACTACAGTATAACTTCGTCCGTACAAGCAGGAGCTTTTTATATTGACCTGTATCAGCATTACTGTCAACTTGGTAGGAAATAGCTGTGATTTAATCTCTTGGCTTTTGCTCGTAGGGGCAGATCCGCTACTATAATGACTCCGATGACATGGCACATTTATCAAGATTTAATATTTGCATCTTGGCAAGCTTTAGACTAAAGATATTTCAAGTCGGAAAAAAGCAATGACTTTATATTTCTGTGGTGAGAACCTGTGAGCCTTCACTCCTGAGGTCTGCAGTGTGGTCTGCAGTCTGTTCCTCCTCCTGTCAGTATGCTTACCGTCCCACAGTGGGGTGCCCCTTAGCTGCTCCCGAGAACGAACAGCCTTCACTTTCTTTCCAGGGTGGCATTCTCACTCTCAGATGTTTATGTTGCCGTTGTCATCTGCTGTCACTCTCCTGCTGCTGTTCTCCCATGGCTCGGCCTCCAGTCATGGAAGGAGTGCTCCCCACAGGAACCTGGTGTAAAGAAACTGTTTCCCTCCAACATAAACATCTGACCGACCCCGCAAGAGTGAAAATACTAGCATGGCACCCAAGACAACTGAGCAAGCTGCCTTTATAAGATGGGATGACTTGTTTGTCTTCAAGTATAATATCTAAAGCGTCTGCACTGTTTTTCTGCTTCTCCACAATCTCAGGTATTCCTGAGCCAGAATTTAACAAACCACCAAACTTATTGTTGTTCTTGTTCCAAAGTCTTATTTTACTCTTCAATCTGGGTCCAGAGTTGTTGCCATGCTCTCATTTTCGTCCTGCGTTGTTATTGATAACACACTAATCTGGCGCGTTCCATCGCCTTCAGACACTGATCTGCATCTGGAGTGAGACTCCGGCCAGGCAGCAAGATGCATGCGCTCACATCTCCTCTGGTTCCTTCTGTCAATGTTACGAAAGATCCTGCCTTGTGCATGAGAGCCCTCCCTCTCCCAAATAAATTATGGAATATCTCAATTCCCCTTCCTATTTCATTCTGTCAGATCAGTGGGTTTGTCTAATAATTAACTGTCCATCCCTGCTGCCTGGCTATCTATGTGTTAGCATGGGAAGTCAGCGTGATCTCGCTCAATCTGTTCTGTCTCATCCTGTCCCTCTCTTCAGAGGAGGGTGAACAGGATGAGAATAAGGAGAGGCAAGAGGATGATGATGATGATGAGAAGGATGTCCTGGACAGGCAGAAGTGCCAGGCTGCACTGGCCTCACTCCGGCACGCCAAATGGTTCCAGGTGAGAACAGCTGGGCTGATGACACAGTTGCTTGAAGTCCTTTTACACTCTGGAAGTCAGTGTCAACTCGGATATTTAACCCAAGCTCTGGGAAGTACTTTTTTTATTCTGTATTGTGCAAAAGGAAAACATAACTCAGATTCACTTTTAATCAACATAGGCTTCAAAGCAGCTTTTGCTTTGGCTGGGTTGGTGGGGGATATTTTAGACGCTTTCCGTACATCATAATGTTCATACACGCCTATAGCACATTGTAGCATAATTCCTACAAAATATATTCAATTCAATCTTTCATTAGTGCCTCTGTGACATTTTTAGAAATCACTTTTGATTAGCTCGTAAAAAGTGTTTTCAGCCATCTTTTTTTGCACATATCACTTGCCTGGAATTTCTACTGGAAATGCTAGAAATTTGGCCTTGAAATATCATGAAATGAGTTTGACTGAAAAATTGAGAACTGTTCTAAACAAATGTGATACAATATAATGAATACAATGCAAACAATAAAATATAACACAAATGAAGCAAGTGACTTAAATGTCTTTAAAGGGAGATTGATGAGAAGTACTATGAAATATTTGGTAAATAATGGATAACATAAAAACAGAAACATTGTTTTCCATTGAAAAAAAAAAGGACAAAACCGATTAGGATGAAATTGTGAATGCAACAAGGAGATTCTTTACCAAATCAGGTTTTAGATGATCTATCCTGACTGAGTTTCTTCATCTCCTGAGGAGGCAGGAGGCAGAGTCAAGGTCAGGTGAAGCAGTGAGTAGCTCCCCTGGGGGGGAGGGAGTGCTGAATGCCAAGTAATATCAGAGTGAAGGCCTGATGGTGGACTGAAGGTGAAGCAGTGAAAGGACTGTTTCATTGGATTCACACAGGGATAATATCACCCACTAGACTTCCACTGATCTATAATTATTGCAGAACTGTAGATGCCTCTAGTGATGTTCTTCTCATCACCGCCTTCTCCGTGTCTGGATGCTTATAATAAAGGCACCCTGATAAAATGACCTGCTTTACTGCTGTGAATAGGAATCCATTTCAAAGGAATGTGTCAATTTCTGACATCATTTGCTCTTCAGTCTTCGACACTTTCCGTGAGAGGAGGTTTGTAATCGGTTCGTAGCATAAATGGTACATTTGCTTGCTTGTTTTCCAAAAGGTTTTATGGTTCCATGTATGTCCTGTTATTTCATGAACAAGGTCATTCCATATATGCATTTAATTTTGTATGTCATGCAAATTAAATTCCTTATCTACTCTTAACAAAATAGCAGCATCCTTGGAGAATTGATTCAATTCATTTAAACCTCCTCGTCTTTTTATGCCACCTTCAAAGGGACCGTAGAGGGCAACCCTGTGTATGTCGGTCAGTAACAGAGTATGGCCTATTTACACCTTTCAAAAAGGTGTAGACATAGAGTGACTGAAATAAATTACATTTCAAACATGCATTGCAGAGAATCACAATGGTGTGCAACCCATACATTTTATAGGACCCAGCATTGTCAAACCCATTGCCAGTTTGGTCTGGTAGGCGACCATTGTAAAGTAAGGTCAGACTCAGTAGTGAGCCGGCAGTAAATATCCTAGTGGATCAGCTCCCTAGTGATTAGTCTAGCTCCTCTGTTTCTTGTCAGCCATGTGACCCTTGTAGGTTGTAACATTCCCTCAATAAACAACCACGCTTACCTTTGCCCTGAGAACAATGTTAAATTCATACTTCACCCACCAAGACACTTTAACTCCCTTGGTCTCCTCCTTCTACTGATGCTTAACTCTGCTAATTTGAAGATAACATATCCCAGATCATGGAATGTGTTAGGGGCTCCCATTTTTGGAGCTGCTCAACTAGACTACAATCTTTTTTTTAAGTGCTTCTCATGCTGTTGCTAAATTGTCTGTCCCCTCAGGCCAGAGTCACAGAGCTCAAGTCCTGCGTCATCGTCTTGAGGATTTTCAGAGACATGTGCAACAGACTGCCTGCATGGCAACCTGTACAAGGATGGGTAGGCAATACTCTACAATCCAAATGTCTTAATAACTTATTGTAGAAGGATGTCAAGATCTCACATTAGGTTTAACAAAAATGATTGACGGATGGGATTATTGCTTGCTTTCTTGAGTGTCATCGCTCTGTCCACCCTCTGCAGCCACTAGAGCTGATCTGTGAAAAGGCTATAGCCACCTGTAACCGGCCGCTGGGTCCAGGTGAGGCCTTGCGTCGTGTCATGGAGTGTTTTGCTTCAGGGATTTTCCTGCCAGGTCAGTGATCACTCTTTCATTGTAACCAACAATGTCTGTTTGTTGTTTGCATTTGAGCTTTCTCTTTCTGCTCTAACCACACGGCTACAGAAGATTGCCTAGGGCTGGTTGAGCATAGTTTACCTGTTGAAAAAATGAGGTGAAATGCTAAGTGAGGTTTGAGAGACAGCACATACAGAAATCAGATGACATAAAAAACAACGAGAGCATGAACAGCAGACAAATCTCCATCTAAATTATTTAATCACAGCAAAAAGTGTTGTACTTGTACTTGTACTCGGGTTTGGAAACACTCCGTGAATAGCCAGAGGACACAGACTGGGAAAACCATCCAGCAAGAGCTTTATGTTGATGTTGAGGTTCTGGCAGATTGTCAAATGAAGCAAGAAGGGGAGGCACAGACTGTCCTCAACATTGGAAGTGAACTTTTGTCCTTTAATGGCATTAATGTTGGAAAGTTTAGCAGGTGAGGAGCTGCTGAGGAGACAGATGTAGGACTCACTGGAGGGTATCCCCGGTGTCTCTTGGAAGTCTGAGACAATCTAAAGATTTATGTTGCCTCGAAGACAAGAGCGTCAGCTCCCATATTTTAATAAGGAGGAGGGTGTGCTTCAATTGTTTAGTATTGTCACACTTACTGAAGACTTTTAGAAAAAGCCTTTTTATACAGGATAGTATTGACTCGTATTAAAAACTTTGTGAAATTAGAACAGGGTTCTAATGTTGGTTGCCTAAGACATACTCTCATTTTGCTACATTCATGCTACCTTTATTGTTTCATAAAATAATTAACACTCAGTGGTTAACATCAGACTGTTGTTAATAAATCCAGTCATCACTCTTAGTGCTGAGAAAGGAGTTAATTTTTTTAAGAAACTGCGGTCATCCTATTGTACTCATATGTTTTACTACTTGGTAAAATTAAGCCGCATGTTGCTTATCTCTCCTGCCTGAACCAGAAACCAGTTTGTAAGTGGGTGTGCTTTTCTATATAGGAGGTCCAGGAGTTCATGACCCCTGTGAGAGGGAACCCACAGACGTCCTGTGTGACCTCACTGCCCAGCAGGCTGACGCAATCACAGACAGTGCACAGGTCTGCTGCCAAGCTCCCATTTCCCCTCCTGTCAATGTCAGTTTATTTGTTCATTGTTACAAATAGTTGTTGCAAACTGACTCAAAGAGTGTGAAGAGAGTCTGTGCAAACGTTAAATTATAGTGCTTCCTGAGATGACCAATAGGCTGTGTAGATCAACATCTGGATGTCTGGTGATGTCTATAAGTGAGTTGGTAACACACCGATATCAACCGATGGCAATGGGACAGACCTCAGACAGCCAGTGAATCATTATGGCTGGAATATTTCAAACTAAGGTGAAGGTGCCCATCCCAGGTTCCCCAGTCCCAATGAACCCCAATGTGGGGGTTTTATACGTTTCGGTTTTGTTTTCAGAGGCTTTTCCGACAGAGCTGCTTGAGACAGAAAACACGGATGCTGTCCTGCAGCATCTATTTGCTATTTTGGCCAAAGACTAGCTGTCACAGATATTTCATATAAATGTCTGGGAACTGCGTTAACTTGTGGGAAAAGAGTATAATATGTGACATTTAAGCTTCTACATGAAAATCTGCTTTATCTCAAGAAGACAAAAAAGAGAGACAGATTTACAATTGTGGTTCATGTGTGTGGTTTGATATTTAAAGCTACGATTGAGATTTACAGTTGGTATATCTTCATAGTTCAAGGGAAGTTTTAAAGGAGGAGTTGCAATGCTGGAAAACATGATTTTAGACATCGTTATAACTCGGCTGAGTTGGTAGAGGTCTTTTGTTTTAATCACTGCTTTATGTATGGTTTTTCACCATCGCGCCCCTTAAGGGCATTATAAAACTTCCCTTCCTGTTTTCCTGCAATAAAACCAGCCGCAGACGCTTACTTATCCGAGCATAATCATTAGCTTCACCAAGAAAGAAAAACTCAGCTCAGCTCTGTGAGTCATAAGACCATGAAATGTCTCGACAGGGCGTGCTTCCATGCCCCCTCCCACTGCACCAAAGTCAGCATTTCTTCCCGGAAATTGGGCAAGCAATGCTCCTGTATTATGTTGTTTGAAGGAGGGTTATATAAAGCAAGTCCTTGGCCACCCCAATGACGCCCTGAGCTCATGACAGCACTATAAATAGCTGAGCGTGCGTTGAAGCCCGGACTCTGACCTAAGATAAGCATCCCTTCAGTTCTGCGGAGGTTTGGTGAACTGGCAGTCTAATTAGCGACTTAATGAGCGTGGAAAGAGTCTTCCCTGTTCACACCCACATCCACACAACCACTTCCACTGCTGCTGCTAGCACTGCTGCAACAACAAAGTCTGCCCATGGGCAAAAGAAATGTGGGCTCAGCGTTGAAAAACATGAAGACATCCTGAAATTCAGCTTCACCACACTCTCTCACTCGCCGTCTCTGCCTTCCTGCCAGTCTGGGAATAGTTTTTCTTTATTCTGTTCTTCCACTTTTTATTGTATCAACTCAGTTTATTTTTTTTCTCTATAATGCATGGATCTTCTCCCAACATAATTAGTTGGGAGGCTCACAAGTTTTCACAATAATTAAAGCACATTTGTTAGAAATTAAAAGTTGCTGCCTGTTATTCTGTGATATACCATAACACTAGTGTGTGTGTGTGTGTGTGTGTGTGTGTGTGTGTGTGTTTCAGCATGCGTTACGCCTGCTAGCCCTTGGACAGCTATACAAGGTCTTAAATATGGATCCACTCCCCGTCAGCAAACCAAGGCTGTTAGAAGGTGTGTGTTCAGTTTTTTCAAATGAATCTGTATGTGATAGTTTGTCTGCATGTTGTTCAGTCTGTGCTTTTATGCTACATTTCTGCTGTCATCTGTGTGTATCCACTTGTGTTACTGTTTTTATATCTGCACCTGCATGGGAGATTCTCCTTCATGTGAATCAAGATTATTTCAAAGTTTTAACTTGATCAATTGGGCAATCCGGTTTATTTATTGTATTTGGTTTGGTACAGTGCTCAGACAACAGAAACAGGATTCATTGCAGGAATAGCCTTCTCTTGTACTCAAATCCACAATAGTGAATTTATCTCTACTGTGGGTCTCTCCATAATCACAGCAAGTGATGGGTGACTGCATGCATGGAGATTACCTCTGCACCAAAATTTGTAATTTCCACAGCATGAGTTTCAAGCTAATCTGATTTGTTCCACTCAATATTGAGTCAAACCAACTCTCGAACATGCTGGCTGTATCCAGAAAGCCTCCCGTGTGTCATTTGTGTGGAGCAACTTTGAACACAGTGCTCGAGCTTTTGGTCTGTTCTGCAGGGCTCATGGCTGCTGCTGCTTAATTTGTCTGGTGCAGGTACTTTGTTACACAGCTAAACTAAACATTGAGCATCAGATGAAGAGGGAATGTAGCACGGCAAACATTATTGGCCCTGTATTTACATTTGTGTCTTGCATTGCATGCATCCTTGTTCATTTTGAATGAACGCACAACTAAACATGTAACGCAGGAATGCACACAATGGAGACAATATTATTTGACATGAGGAAGGTACTGTAATATCTCTGATATATATATATATATATATATAAAATATATCTTCTAAATGTCACTTTTTAGTAGATTTCCCAGCCCTCCTCCCCTGTTTACTTTTCTTTGCAACATGGCAGGCAAATTATGTAACTCCTCAGTTTAGATACATTCGGCATGCAATGATTTTAATGGCCTGTTTTTTTCATCAGTCTGTGGTGTTTCACATAATCAATTTGTATCTGCTCTGCAGGCGGCTGTCGTAAGAGGCTCCGTGGAGACAGCGGCTCAAATGACAGAGACTTCATCAAAAGGATGAAAGGTGACTTTTGTCCATCAACTCTCATTTCAAAGAATCACACGAGGATTTGCAGTAGATCACCTAACAAACAGATGAAAATCCTTCTCCTCCCACCTCTGTAACAATAAAGTGAACAAATAATTGTGTTTGAATACAAACAGCTTAAGAAATAATTATATCTAACCAAGGGTAACTAAGTTTTTTATTATTGTACAGTAGTTGGATTGAGCTGGATACCTGGTAGCCAGGTCTTATATAATAAATAAGATGCAAGATTCCAGTTTGTATAACATATTGCACATATTGTATGTGATATGAAATCCAGCGTGTTATTACCTCCGCTGAGGAGGTTATGTTTTTGCTTGCGTTGGTGTGTCTGTCTGTTAGCAAGATAAATCAAAAGGTTCCGGACGGAGCTTGATGACATTTTCAGGTTGGGAATCTTACCAGGAACAGTTGATTACAATTTGGTGATGATGCACCATCATGCAAAATGTCTTCTGGATCTGATCCAGAATGAGGTCAGGAAAATATATCACATTTTAACATTAAAACCCCATTTGTGAGGGTTGCTATGGTGACTTTTGGGGCCATTATTTTTGGTGTAAATCACAATATAGTGAGACTGAGGCCAGGTATCTCCAAAAACAAAGATATTTTTCTGCGGTTTGGCCTATCATCCACACGAAACTGTAAATTTCAGTCACTAAAACAACGGTTTTTGAAAACTGGGTACGTGGACGCCTGTAAAATGAGTTAACTTTCGAAACGTCACCGCTGCGCCGAAAACTGCTGTGACATCCTATGTGTGTGACCTGCATTGACATTCAGAAACGGCATGGATGCCTTCAGAACTTGTCAATTACTGCTTACTTTATATTCCAAAACTACGTTTAGGAGCAATTCTGCCTCCTTGTCGGTCCACACGAATGAGCCCGGCGCTATGTTTCATGTTTTACCTACGAGACGATGAGAGACGGAGCGTTCTGATTCGATAGGATTTGGGGAACTACGCCGCCGATTGATTTGGCATGCTTATGAATGTGTTTGCCAGCACACAGTGAGAATTCAGGAGCTTCTTGTTCGTGCTAATGTTTGTACGTGGGCCTAATAAGCAATCAGGAGGACAAAGAGAATCTCCAAGTGTTTAGCGTGCTAAATCAAATCAAATCAAAAACAACACAGGAGAGCTACAGCTATGAATATTCATGAGATGTTTTACTGCTGAAAAAGAACTCTGGTTATAATTGCATTCATAGCTGTTACTAGCATAATAAAATGGTTTTCAGTTTGTGAATGTGTCCAGTGTGGATTGACATAGGCTGATGTTACATTAACTCGGATACATCTCCGGCTACAAAGGACTTAAAACAGTGAATGAAAAGTAAATGATTCCATGTAGGTACAAAGTCAAGTGTTGGTTAAACATGCATTATGATGGAGACAAATTCCCCAAGAGAAACTTGTCTCTTAACAGAATGTACCGGTAAGTGGATGTTGATTTGGGGATTTGTTTCTGAGTTGCAGCCAAAGACAGTGACAAAGACAAAAGGCTCCAGTTTGCACTGCATCTGTATGACTGCCGAACAGCTAGAAAACGCAGCAGACTGTAAACAAGATGCTTTCTGACAGGCTTGGTGTAAGAGGTGGAAAAAGTGAAGCGGTGCAGCTGAAAGAATTGAGCAGTGAGGATGAGCTTATCTTGCACATCGGGATGCTTTGTTTGAAGAGGATCAAAACCACCTGTTGGGTTTGAAAAAGTCATTCTGCTTTCAGATGTTTTTCACTTCAATGTCCATTTAAGGCAGAGACAGTGCCCAGAAACTGCCTGGATGTGATCTAGCAGGCAGGCTCTGCCACTGTGTTTGATCTCTTCACACGATCACAGCAGGAATCCAGTTTAATGCTTGAATTGCCACCAGCTCAGCCTGTATCTGTGGGCGATATCATTCGTTCATATCATTCACCCAGCTGAATGAAAGCAGTTCAGGGAGAAGTAAAAATGTTCAAGAAGCTGTTTCACTCGTGGCTTTTAAGTGAAAATTCCTCAAAAGGAGGAAGGAAATGTCTTTAGATTTCCTTGTAAATGTTAATGGGGGGGGGCTGAACGGAGCATCAAGTATCGCTAATCTACTCCTGTTTCCTCTACTTTTATACAACGTGAACATAAATTTACTTCTCCAGCAGGAAATCAGGACGTTCCTGTCATCAGCAGAGAATGGCCTCCTAAGGTGAAATTATAGGCATTGATCATTGTCTGTTTGAGTAGAAAACAACTTCGAACTTCTACTTCAAGTCACATCAAGCGGTACATTTATATATTTTTTTTAAGTTTAGGTCCGTTACTATCACTGATTTCAAGGCAGTGGTTTTTTTTAAATGACATTCAGTCAACAGTTTATACAGCTCTGTCTTGTCAAGTGACATTTAAATTATTATCAGTATCACAAGATCATTGGTACTCATCTACCAAATATCTGTGATATCAGTCTGAAGCGTCTGCACAGAGCTCAGAGGATACTAAAGGACGACGCGCTGCCATCTGGCTGAATGCACAAACTCATCCTCCTCAGTCCACGTGTGAAAGTTGTTTTGGTGTTATGACTATTTAATCATCTGTCTTAGTATTTGTTTGTATTAGTAGTACAAGAAACTGTAACTTTAGGTACATTGTCCAATCTTTTGACGTAGCTTCAGTTAAGATTGAACTTTTGATGTATGAGGGTAGAAATAAAATAAGGAGAATATGAACTATATTAGGACAGAAAATAATTAAATTGTATCGGTGGCATGTAAAAAAAGGTGTGCACAATAACAATGTAATTTACAATATGAGCCCCAAATAGTTTCCACTTTAACACAGTCAAGTATTTTGTGTGTGTGTGTGTGTGTGTGTGATCCTGCTAGCTTTTTTTTTAAAAAAGGAAATAAATGTGGACTAAGTATTCAGTGGACATCAGCCAGACCGTGTAAGCATTTTAGGTCAGAGGAATGTTTGTAATGCCTAATTATCTTGTATTTATGTGATTATGGCATTTAACATAATTGTTTGATTCCATTTATTAGAAGGAAAATGCTAAGAGCGCTTGTGGAATGTGGTGAGCTTGCCAGTCATGTCTCAGCTGCAGCCACGAGGCAGCTATAGCTGTAGTTGGTGTGCGTTCATGTGATGAGGACTACTGGCTTCGGAGGAAGATGTTAAGGAAAGGAGTTGCATTTTTTTAGCTGAAGAGTTCTTAAATGTAGCTTGCTCTTGAACGTTTCTCCAATGTTCCTGACCCCAGCTTTAGCCATGTTTCCGCTGCCCGTAAAATCCAAAAAGCATCATTAATTGTGAACATTATTGTTTTGCATGTTTTTTTTTTTTCCTCAAGGTCATTTTTGAATCATTATTGGTTTGCGCTGCCAAGTCAGTGGATGAGTTGTTGTTCTGGTTATGGTTTTAGCTTGGTTTTTCTTTTCCCTTCATCTTGACACAGGAAAAAAAATGTTTTTCAGGTGTATCTCAGTAAAACATAGAAGGTCCTGAAGGAACAACTGCTATCTGCCACAGAGTTCAAGAAGGAAACGGACATCTTTCCTAGTCTGACCGTTATTGACTGCATGGCTACCCTTCCGGCGCCTTTTTAGTGCAAAGGTGCAGCCTGGGATTCACTGGAGCTAAAAGACGAACCACCGATAGCAAAAACTCTCTCCATCTGGATGGTGTGTGCGTGTGCGTGTGCGTGTGCGTGTGCGCGCATGTAGGTGTTTTGTTACATCTGCGTGTCCATCCTGTCTGTTTCTGTCACAGTAATTAATCTAGCAGTCACTGGGATGAACGTCCTTAGCAACTCTCATCTCAGTTCAAAGGAGGTGATGGTAGGCAGTGATAGAGGAATTAATACCACAGGCTGCCATGCAATTATCTCACTGCCTCCCACCATGCTTATGCACACACACACACACACACACACACGCATGCCCTGCTCTTGCTCCCAGCACCTGTCCATCAGCATCTTCCCATTCTTCTTCTTACGCTGCACCAGCTTTTACGGTCTGTCAGCAACTGCAGGAAACCGGTTCACACTGCTGCATCACTAGAGCCCATGCTCTTTATAACAATATACAATTTACGACTTCGTAAAAGGCTAATTTAACTCATTTTAACAGAAAACATCTGAATCCAACATCATTCGTAGGCATGTGGCCTCATTTTGTTTTCCACAAGCTTGCAGAAAGGTTTCATGTTAAGGCCCCAAAACATAGTTGTTATGATGCTTTAAGGTCTCAGTCAGAAAAAATGACCCGCAGAAGGTCATTTTGCCGTGATTCCAACTCGTAAAGTGGCTGGATGGAGTTGCACACATTGAACAGCTTTTTTTTACTTCCAAACTTTTTTGGAATTGGGGGACATTGTTTTTAGTTTGAAGCATTCTTAGTCGCTGATGATTTACTTCCTTTAATTAACATCAAGACTTGTCTGCTTCTTCAAATATTCTTGTTTTTGATTGCATTTTATAAGTGCCTTCATGTTCAGTTTACATGTAGGAGCAGGGCTGTGAAGTAGTGCAATTTATTTCTGCTAGTTTTTATTTTTATTTTTTGTTTCTCACTTGTCTTTGGATTTGTCTTCGTTTCAAGGACTTTATTCCCAAAAGAATTCGGGATACATCCCAGAGGTTCTGTGTGCTTAAGCCTGCTCGCTAGAAATCTCATGGTTTGCAGTTGTGACATCACTGTCATGTGTCATTGACATGATGACAGTATAGTTATAGTCGCTATGGCAAAATGAATAATGAACACACACGCATGTATTTTTTGAATTTCTTCTCTGCCCGAAAAGCACTGTGAGACGTTAGCTAATATCTTTGCAGCTCTTAATGCTTCTCTTAGTGGCGTTGTTACAGCATTTCATATTTTATATCTTAATGACATTTACTTGAAAAGAAAAAGTTCTTTACTTTTCTATGTAAATGTAAATCTTGAGACACCACACGCATGCATATTTTCCATCATAAAACTATTTACAAATAAATTCACCACAGATTGGCAGTTCCAAAACAACGGCATTAAAAACACAATCGCTCAGTTGGCCTGTTTGTCAATTCGTTGTGAAGATGAGAAATGTTTCGAGCTCATGTAACCCAATATGTTAAAAGCTAACATCCATCTCTTCTCCTTTAGTCCTGGACTGGAGGATGACGGATCCAAATCACCCAATGAATGCTCTGATGCGTCTGAACCAGATCCACCCAGGCCTTCAGTACCGCCTCCTGTCGCAGTCCGGCCCAGTCCATGCTCCAGTCTTCACCATGTCTGTGGACATACAGGGAACCACTTATCAGGCCACTGGGAACTCAAAGAGAACTGCCAAGCTCCAAGTCGCCCTGAAGGTACTCAGCCGAGTTCCAAGGGAACCTTTCACTAAACAGTGTCAGGATTTAAAGCCAAAAGGAAGAAATGTTAACACCAAATACAAGTTTAAACCTATTGCATTTAATTGGGTTGGGTTTTGTGTCAAATTTTGATTGAAGATTAGACACTTTAGTTGGAAGCAAAAAGAAAAGGGTGCTGTAGTTCTCGAGTTGTGTCAATAGCTGATGATCGCTCAATCTGAATATCTGCCTCATCACTGAAAATAGATTCAACTTTTCAAAGCTGAGAAGTTTTTTACTTTATTTCTATAATGATTAATTTTAATGTATTCTGCCTCTATTTAATGAAAGGTCCTAATGACTTTACTTCTACATCCATGCGTCAACTATGGCTGTACAAATCCTACAGAGCATTTCAATGCACACCGAGTCTACGTTTCAGATTCACAGTAATAGTCTTCAAACATTTTGAAGACTTCATGATGGAGCAGATTTTCTGCATCAGTTTTAAAAGTAATTGGCTTCGATCCTGCATTGATCCTTCAGATACTCTTCTCATTGCACAGTATGTGATGTATTTCCCCAGCAAAACAAGTACTGTTCTCCGAGCACTACGGTTGGGATCTGCAGCTGCAAAATGAAATTTCAGAAGAATCGACGGTTTTTGCACTGTGTCACATCTTTCTCCTTGATTGACAATCTTCAAAACATCTTTTGTTTCAAGATTTGTTAGTTCATGTCACTTGAGTTTCATTTCCCAAAGCGTCCTGTTCATGGCAAACACAGTGAATGGAGGCTGCTGTATTTGCGAGCACCAGGCTGAATTCTCAAACTCATTCTGGTTGTGTCATATTTTTGGTAGTTAACGGCAACCGGTAACACATGATTCGCTCATTAAAATCACTCTTACTAATTTGCAAATCCACATATTCCCTTTAACACTATGATTTGGGCGATTCTTTTGGATGCCCCCGTCATACTTAATATTACCTTCCCCTGTTACCATTTGGAACATTCCGACCTTGTTTTATGACCTTCTGCATTTCCCAGTCTCTTACCCTGTACCAGTGTCGCTGGCATCAATTGAAGATGAAGTCAAGGAAGTGGCAAATCATTAATTATCAGTTTAGTATTCATTCATTTATTCATTTTCCAACTGATTTGTTATCGGGTCGTGGGCCAGTTTAGTATGTGTTACATAAAATAATGGTATTCCATCTCTTTGAAGTATGGTTGTACAGTGTGTGTGTACAGAGCTAAATTGCATCATCTCTCCTCTCAGATTCTTCATTTATTTCTCTCTCATTCTGTACTTAAAAGGGTAAGATATTAAAAGCTTGAACATCGACCTAAAGCAAGAAATGGCACTCGGGCTTTAAATGAACTTGTTGAGTTTGACTGCTCGCTCGCTCTTTGCCGTGCACATTTCTTCATGCAGTTACAACATTCACACATCAGAGCCCACCAGTGCAGCCAGACTTTGAGTTGTTGTTGTTTCTTTCGTTGTTGAGGATGACCATTTTAGAGCCTCGATGCAGCAGCTGTTAGCTGGTTGAGTCACGAATGATGGTGCGATTCACATCCCTTCTGTGGTGAGTTTAGGGACTGTCAGGGCATCGCAGATACTTCAGCAGTCACTTTTAGATGGCGGTCGTTGAGTAAATTAAAAAGTGGTCATTAAAGATGCAAATTGGGATTGTGTGCATGTTTTGTTTCTTGCGTTCGCCTCCAGGCGCTGCAGGCTCTGGGCTTTGTGCGTGGCCTTGATGGAGACGGGGACTCTCTGAGCGCCGACGAGAAGTCAGATGGCGAAGGCAAGAATGACAGGATGTCCACCAGCTCAAGCTCCACCTCCATCACCTCCTCCAATGACACACAGGAAGTGGTAAGTGCACATAGTGAGACATCCTCTATTTCAGTTCGAAGATCTTGTTCCTACTGGAATTCAATGCATTCCAGACCGATTACTATTGATCGAGTATACTGGTTATGGATATGATGATGACATATGTGTAGTTAAAATGCAAATCTTAGTGTCAACATGACAAACAACCAACATGGAATGACTCATGTTGCTGGCTGTCTCTGTCTCTAGACGAGAGCTCTTGGTCCGATCCTGACAGCCGGAGGTAAAAACCCAGTGATGGAGCTGAATGAGAAACGCCGTGGCCTCAAATATGAGCTGATATCCGAGAGCGGCAGCAGCTACGACAAACGCTTCATCATAGAGGTATGGAAACACACACACACACACACACACACACACACACACCCCACTGCCTTTCATAGAGTTCCTGTCTCCCTTTCAGAGAATCATTAGGAATTGATGAGGGAACATGTTTTTGATGTTTGGCACTGCAGTGCTTCCTGCATATCAAAACATCTTCACACATCTCTGGAAGAAAGGGGGCGAGAGAAAGAAAGAGAGCGTTGAGCATAAATATACTCTCTTCATTTCCAGTATAAAATTTAGTCTATTCTGATGTCTTAATGTGCTAAGAGTCATAAATCTCACAGATCATCAGATCCTAATGAGATGAAGCACGCTCGGATGTTTGAGAAGCTGTGACCAACACATTTTTCATATTTTATTTGAATAAATATCACCATTCTTCCGAGGGCTTCAAGAAATTTACATTTTCATAATGCTAATTACATACTCACTGATTAATTTGGTGTTCACAATGTTACTTAATAATAATAATCAGATCCCTTTACTTTCTCAGCAATTTTCTGGCCATTAACTAAATATCAATTAATAATTTAAGCCCCGTTACAAATGTCAAGATGCCAGGCAACCTTTATATTCAACATTTTTCAGACAACACGCTCCTCTTTTTTGTGTTTTGTGACAGGTGGAGGTGGACAAGCAAGTTTTTCGAGGGACTGGTCCCAATAAGAAAGTCGCCAAAGCCAGTGCAGCACTGGCTGCTCTGAACAGCCTGTTCTCCGGCTCCAAATCCACAGCCAACAAGAAGAAACGGCCAAACCCTCTTGTGAGTGAATGACTATAGTCAGCCTGAAACCATGCAGTGTCCTCTTATAGTGCTGATGTGTGTGTGCAGCCAAAGCGACCGGTCGCCTCGGCACTGACCTTCCCAGCTCTCGCTGCCAGACCTCAACGGGTCCCTGTCATCCCCAGAGCTCCATACATCAGCACCCAACTCGCACACGGCTACATCTCTCCAGGTGAGTCTGGCTGTGTGTGTGTGTGTGTGTGTGTGTGTGTGTGTGTGTGTGTGTATGTGTGTGTATGGGCCTCACACACACACGCACATATTATACAACAACACACTCATAAACTGCCACATGCTCTCTGTGTATGGGTCTGGATGTGCTGTCAGTGATAGACAATCATAGGTCATGTCGCATTTGATTAAGTGGAAGTTAAGAGACGTTATAATAGTCACTTGTTATTTGCTTGCTTTAGAACGTTTCACAAAATGCTAATTTTATCCCTCAACGTTATTTTGAGATCTTGTCAATCTTGCACTACGTTCACACTGCAGTCTGAAGTGACCCAAATCCGATTTCTTTGCCCCAATGCGACCTGTATCTGATCTTTTCATGCCAGTCTGAACAACACATATCCGATTTTTTTCAAATGCGACCCAGGCAATTTGAATATGTGGTCCTAAATCCAATACGAATCCGATCTTTTGCCATGCGACTTCAGTCTGAACGGCCAGGTCGCATTTATCCGGCCCACAGGTCACTGATACGCGACAGTATACATGCGTATTAGCGTCCATATTTACTTCCGCAAACACTGAGCGTCGACGTGTGAAGTCTCTTCTCTTCCGTGCATGCGGGACAGCTTTGTGTCGTAGGGCGTCCACACAGGAGATCACATACAAGCCGCATCTAATTGAACAAACTCGCAAAAAAAATCAGATTTCACAAAGAAATCCGAATTGATCATTAAGGCCTGCAGTGTGAACGTAATGAAACAGAACAGAAATCCGGATGATTGATGGGCTGATTCCTCCATGAACATTAACACAGTTTACTCTTTGTGCTGTGATCAAACTAAATCTCATCGTCTCTCATTCTCATAGGGTTTGGTGCTCCTTATTGTTACAGTCCTGCAGGCGGCCTCCCTCCCTACGGTAAACTCACTGTCCCTCTAGCTATCTGATCAATAATCCATGCATTTGATTTGTTCATCATTACATCCCGGTATTTGAGTTTTTTCTTTTTCTTTGCTTCCTCAGGTTTTCCTTCCAGAATTCCCTCAGTAGTTGTCCCAGTCATCAGACTCCCCACAGCATTCCCCGTCACCCACCTCTACCCATATTAGCATCCTCACTGCATCCTCTTCATAGGAAACCATGTGCAATAGTTGTATTCGGAAGTTTTCCTGATCCTTCACAAACTAAATGTTCAACACCAATATTGAATTCCACAAACATTTTATCATAATCCCAAACTGGCTCCAGTGCCTCCAGAATAATGGATGCACAGCATGATCCCTCTGTGCTGCACTGGAAACCAGCTCGGCTGTTGCATTGCTATGCATGTGATCACAGTCTGAGAAACAAGCCAGCAGGAGCTTAGGGTTTTAAGAAGGGCAGCCCTATTGCACCAGTTACTAAATATCGAATGCAGGAACATAAATAAATTACTTTAGGAGGTAAACAATCATCCCATTTCATTCATTTCCACATCGGAAAGATCCTGGATGCTCGATAGTATAATTGATATAGTGCTAGTTTTAAGATCCCTGAAATGGCTCACTAAATTGGGAACTGAATATCGTCCCACTAAATATACTATATTTTAAAATAGGGAAATAAATGCTTCCAGCTGTGAGCTAAATTAATTATTTCTATAAACCTGCTGTGAAATATATATTATGGAACAATATTATACTGCAGAAACTTAAACACACACTGTAGAGAACATTGAGCATTCATAAACTAGGATGCATCCCATGCTGGGAGCAAAACATCCTCTGCATGGGAAAAGCAGTCATTTCAGGGGAGATCAGAAATACTTGGTCTTCGTGGCAAACAAAGACATGCACTGACTTCTGCAGAGAGCTAAGTAAATGAAGGGTATCTTTAAAAAGCTAAAGACGTAGCTACAGTATGAGAATAAGCGACACCAAATATGGTGAAGTAGACAAAGTGTAACTGTGGGCTTCTTTGTCAGAAGTTTGATTATTCCTTTAAAAACCTCCAG
Source organism: Brachionichthys hirsutus (assembly GCF_040956055.1). Taxonomy (NCBI): domain Eukaryota; kingdom Metazoa; phylum Chordata; class Actinopteri; order Lophiiformes; family Brachionichthyidae; genus Brachionichthys; species Brachionichthys hirsutus. Next base: position 11,125,836 of record NC_090900.1, on the reverse strand, counting down.
ATGTGAATTCAGCTTTGTTTTCTAATTTGTCTCTGTGTTCTATGGATGTTAAAGACACACGATGAGGTTTACAATAATCTGTTGCACTGAGAAAGGCTTTTCCTTTGTTTGAATTTTGAGCGTCAGTTTACGTTCCGGTACTTGTTGGGTATTTGCGCTGTTGAGCCGTTTGTGTTGAGCTGAAATACTTTCTTTTCTGAGAGACATTTTATTTTAACCTGTTTGTAGGTTATGCTCTGTGTAAATAAAGTACTATTTTTGGTTACAGCCGAGTAATTTGTGGTTCCTAAAATTATTTTTATTCATGATTCATACACATTTATCCACAAACCCAGGTAAGATTTACAATCTCTTAATTTTAGATAATGACTTGTTTGGCCATTATATACTATCATAAACATTATTAGACCAGCTAAACAATGTCTAGATAAATTGTCCTGGAAAATCTATGTAACGTAATGTGACTTCCGTGTTTCCATTTACAACATATAACAACTCATTAGGCTTATTTCAGTGGCATAAATTGACTTCTGCTCTCCAGTGCTATAGTTTTATTAAATATAAATCAGTTCAATTCAGATTATTGCCTGAGATATCTGAAATGCTCTTACATTTATTACATATATCTAAATAGAAGTTGCATCGTGTGCATTTGCAGCAGTGTACCCAAGGTATCAGTAATTACGTATTCGTGTAGGTACATCTTCAACACAAACATCTGGACCCACACAGAGTTTAAGGTTTGCCGTGTTTTTAGCCTTTCAAAAATTTAGTAATTAAAACCCAGCACTTGTCCATTATCATTTCACTGTGAAATTCCAGACTGAAAAAACAGGAACCTGGTGAAGTTAAAGCTGCTCCGGGCTGTTGGACACATCAACAGCCCCTAATAGCAGTTTATTTCTACTGTTTGGTGAATCTCAACATCCATGAATCATCTGTGTCGGACGTGGGTGAAGTGGAGTAACTTTCCTGGATGTGCTGTGTCTTCTGAATCCCCAGATATTTAAGGGAGTGTCGGAGCAACCAGAAAACGTCGTCTTCAAACAGGCTCCATTTATCATCTTGCTGGAGCGCTTTCAGCAACAATTAATGTCCTTCACTTCACAGTGATTATGCAATGACTGTTCTGTTAATCCCAGTTGCTTGTGTGTCCTGTCTTTAGGCGGTCTGTACATTGACAGTGCCTATTACCAGCCGCAGACCATAGCAACACCGATCATCATCCACCTGGGCACTCAGGATCTCTTCTGACCCCTCCGACGCACCGAGGCCAGCCTCGGCAGCAACCTCTTTTAGCACTTTGCTTTTAATAAGCTGTGTCGCCGCTGTTCGATTGCTGCAGCGTTGCTTGCAGGGGTTGCTGCCTCCACACGAGACACAGCAGCAATATTGAACGCAACATGGAGGAGGAATCGCCTCGGGACATTCTGGCAGCCACAGTTGAGACTTTACTCAGAAAAAAACATCAATAACATAATAAGGGGGAATGGGATTTGAATGTCAGGAGAATTAGAGGGGAGAGCACACTGCGGTGTGCAATGGTTGTAAAGTGGGTAAAATTAATACAGGAAGGAAATAAAATAAATAAATAGATAAAGGGAATCAAAGACAGCACAAGAACTGCCATATGATTAAGTTTATATTTATTTTAGATAATATCCAGAAATAACTAAATAGTTATTTCTGGATATTATTACAATAACTACTTTAAGCATCTCACAACACTGGACTTCGCACATTGAATCAGTCCATCATTTTAAAAGTTGGCTGATCGGTCTCAGTGACACATTTTGGCAAAATTAAATTAAATTCCAGAAGAGATGAGGAAGAATGTAATTTAAATCCATCAGTATGGGACATTTTATAAAGCTATTTGTAAGCCCGTGGGACCCCATAGATCCCTAAAAAACTTAGTTTTATTGTTTTGTTCTTTTATTGTGAGGTCAAACTGTCATTTATAATGTGATATCTATAAGCACTGCACAAATATAACTTAAAAACCAGTGATGAACCAATCAGAAACCTTTTTCATTATTGTGGAAGTGACTCAGTAGAAGACAGCCCAACAAACCAGGACAAGTTCAAAAGATGAGACCAACTCCAATCAGCACTTTTTATTTACAGCTCGTTGTATTTGAACAGTTTTTGTTTGGTTTCTTTGCAACCTAGTCACCTTTGGAGCGTTGACTGCAGCGCCCTCTGCTGGTCGGGTCACACGTGAAGTAAGGTTGAAGAGACAATGGTGTTTCTGCTTGGTCCAACAGCACCAGTATCAGGGCCTATTGGAAAAACTGATCTTACTCATTTACTTTTTAATTTTGCATTCAGGGGAATTTCTGCCCATTCTGGAGATGACAGTATAACTTCCTCTTTATTGTTTTCCATCAAAATGTGTTTCACATATGTAGTTCCCATAAATTCAGATGAGGAAGAAACTCCTATAAAAAAGGAGGGAATGAGGAAAAGAGAGAGAACAAATGGGGAAATTCATGTAAGAACGAGTTTACAATGGCTGGAAGAAAGACACGAGAGACCAATGAAAGAAAAAAAAATACAAAAGCCAGTAACTAAAGCACTCAGAGAGCGCAGACCTCCGCCAAGCATCTCAGTCTCCCCATATTGTGATTTACACCTAAAATAATGGGCCTGTATTTATTTTTAGATTCCTTAACCATAAATACAAACCTTTAGCAATTGGATTCACATTGATGTCATTAGTTCAGACGTTATTTCCAAAAGGCCACTTTCAGTAACGGCAGATTCTTCTGGATATTCAGATATTGTTGAAAGTGTCCAAAAATAAAAACATTTGTTTGTGAAAATTTACACAGATTTCAACCGGGTCTGTTTCCTCAGGTATTAAAGATAGAACTAGAAAAGCACTCGGAGAGCACAGACCTCCACCAAGCAGCTAATTCCCCTCATAATTAGATTTACACCGTCCACATGGTGATCTGAATCATCATCAAAAGGTTTTAAATTGTCCGTGGTATCTTTATACACCAACCATGAACAGTAAAAGTGAATAAGAGTTTTAAATTGACTTTTTGCATCTGTAAATGGGGAGTCAATTCTGGATCTGATCCAGATGAAATTTGGAGGGGTGGGATAGAAGTCACCACCCTACATGACTGCATCAAATTTCATAAACGTCAGTCAATAATCAACCGAGATATCGAGGAACACATTTTGAAGCTCCATTGACTGCAATGTAACAGAACCTTTCAGAGTGATCCAGAATCCGGGATCTCGTGTGGATCAACACCAACATTTTATCATCTGTTCCTGGTAAGAGTCGCAACATTTCCTTAAAATTTTATCCTGATAAGTTTTGAGTTATCTTGCAGACAGACAGACAGAAACAGACAGAGAGGCAGACCGATAAACCAACGCACTCAAAAACATAACCTCCTCGGTCGAGGTAAAAATGAAAGGAAAACTTATTAAAAATGGAAGAAAGCAATAGAGGAAATGAAGATGTTGAGAAACCCCTACAGAAAGAAAATTACTATTCAAACTTGGTAAAAAAAAAAAAAAATGTGATTGAATGCGTGGATTTAAACCACCAGATGGCAGCACACGAGGCTGATCTGCGCTTAATGAGGCTAAAACACTAACAGCTTTGTCTCTGAGAAAATGGAAATGAACAAAATGCTCTTTTGTCTCTGCCAAACGTTTTGGTTCAAGCAGGATGTTGTCACACGGTGTTAAGATCTATTTTAGCCTCAGTGAATCTCTGAACTTAGTCTGCTGCAAACAAAAAAGTTGATTTACTTGTCACAAGGAAGCTTTGTGCGTCTCACAAACAAAGAGTTAAATAAATAGGATGCTGCTATCTGACTTCACAAAGATAAGCTTTAAGGATGACTTCTTGAACAGAACAGTAGCCGGAAACAGTTCAGTTAATAGCATGTAAAATTTACAGCATGCAGTAACCGTATCAGGAAATGTCTGGGAATGTTTGGGATGTGAATAGTTAAAAATAGTTAAATAAAACTATAAACAAATAGGGATTTTTCAAAATCACAACAAGCCCCAGGAAATACAAAGTGACTTTTAGCTTGAGCCCAGCGTTAAAGGCTTAGAAAATTAATACATATTATCAGGGAAATAAAGAAGTTATATGAATGTAGTTTTACTCTCCTTAATTTAGTATTTTTTTTATTTGCTGCTGTTCCATCCATTTTCTTCCGCTTTGCGGGTCACAGGAGTTGCTGGAGCCTATCCCAGCTTGCTGTAGGCGAAAATCGCTTCATCGTTTTCTGAAACCTTTTTCTTTCTCCCTGAAAACATAATAAATAAACTGGAATTATTCCAGAAGAAGACCAAGTCGAAACATCAATGCAAAATTGAAGTTACGAACATCGCTCTTGGTTATAACACTAAAATAATAAAGTCACTGAATATTTCAGAACTTTCCTACATACTTTGAATCTAAAGATTGAACAGTTAAAAAAAACAGCAACAACATTAATTTAAATGCTCAACATTTTGTAGCTTCTAATTGCTTTTCAGTGAACATCCCCTCCTCTTATTTGATCGCTTTCAAGCTTTTGATATGAGCTGCTACGAGCAGATGTAAGGTTATAAGAGCAGCCTTGGGTTCATTCATCACAAATGCACGAGTGTAAAGAGTAAAAACATGAAATGCCTTAGTAGAAATGACTATATTTGACCTCTGCTTCCTCTTCTGCAGCAGGAAGGATTTAGTCTTGTGAAATATGACTGTTCTCTTTGCACATTAATCACACTTCTGCACTCCTTCCACTGTCAGGCAAAGATCCACTGCAAACTTGACAACTTGAGAGCAGTTGGAGATGAGGCACAGAGGGACCACTTTGAAAGGAGTCTTCTGTATGCAGATCGATTATAAACAGTTGGCCTTTCACGAAACGGATATGCTTCTGTCAGTTATTCTGTAAAAAATGGCATGCAGCATGAAAAGATCAATGAAGGTGATTCCAGGTGATCAGCAGCTGACTGGGGGAAATATACTAGAGGTAGTTTGGACATGCTGTGGATTCATTTGGATAGCGGCGTAGATATAGAGACTTTTAAACAGCTGGATGATGTGACCGAACTGAGGTCTGTCCCGACGCCCTCATTAATTCAACACACACACACACGTCATAGTGGTCCATGGATTGCCCTCTTGCTGTTTTCAATGATTAATTAGCTGCTGCTAATTCCATTACTGATGCCATGTTTGTATGCTGCAGAGACGGCTTCCTGAATAATGGATTAAACCTCTGAATGCTGCTGCTGCTGCTGATTTGGGTTGGGGGCTGGAGAAGAAGAAGGATGCAGGAATGAAATTAGGTTGGAAGCACAAGAGTTCATCATCTAAATGTATTTCTCAAAAGCTAGATGGTATAATAAAACATGGTGTTATAATTTATTTAGTTTGTTCTGTGAATGTCGGGGGCATCATGTGATTTTGAAGAAGATTTAGTTCTCAAGATAAGGCTAAATAAAGATCAATTTCCTCCCGGCATGCGCTCAGTAAGCTGTTCATTGTTAGAAGACGGTTTTCCAGTTATTCGTTTTAATCACAAGTTTGACATTAGACATCTTAACTGGCTGAACAGCCTGACATCCTCCTGTCACATGGGTTCCGTGAGGGAATAGCTGGCTTCTGTGCTCAGCCGCCATCAGAGGACGAGTTCAAGGAGATCCAGCTGAACGCTTCAGCGTCTTGTTGTCAGACACTTCCTATGTCCAAAAAACAGCATTTTATTCTCAAGTAAGATCACCTCATCCCAAGGAAGTTTCACAAAGCGCAGAGCGGTGCACGTGGCTCTACTGAAGAGCAGTGTGAACATGGATGGTGGTGAGCATTCTTTACACGATGTATTTAATCACTTCAAAGTGAAACAGCTTTGTTATTGTGACAGATGTGGTCTGCTTCGTCGAAGCTGCACAACAATCCAACTTGTCCCGCCTGGCAGAAAGAATGCGAGTTAAACTATGATTAAGAGAATGTCGTTACTATGAAGACACCCTTCGAGGCCCATTTTTGGCCCTGTGTTTGGTCTTTTATTTGTAAGATGGTAGAAAATAAATACTAAAGTACTGCAGTTGCGTAACTTGAGTATTGCTCTAATAAATGCCTCCAGTGAAGATCTGTGTGAATGGATTTGAGAGGCAGGGTGGCGCTAACATAGGCAGCTATTATAAGGCCCGTGGGTTGAGCTCAAGTCGCCCACGGGAGCCTAGAGACACTGGTGGTGGTGAGGAGTGGAGCTCAATGTAGGATGGCTTCAAGAAGGAGATTTCAGAGAGGAGTACAGGGCTGAGGTGGTGAAGGAGTGGCAGCGCCTTGCCGATCCATGCAATGACGTTAGCTGGATTATAAAGAGATATTTACATTTTAACAGCGTGCAAGTGATTGGCTATCAGTGGAACAGGCTGTGATGAATACAGCAATATCAACAGACTGAGAGAGAGAGAGAATATAAGCCACCTGGAAATTGATGAGCCTGGAGGAACTGGAGAAGAATATTTATCCTCGAGTTAGTTTTTGGCTTTAATCTTGCATTTCCAATAATCGTCTTATTTCGTTTTAGTCACTCACCCTCTGATGAGCCGTAGGTTTATATAAGTCAATAAGTTTAACAATAAATGAGATAAAGGCTGGAAAAATGCACCAGCCAGTCATGCAGCAGATTTAGGTTTGATAATAAGCAGATGTTTGACGGGAGTAGAAAGCCGGGGAGGAAAGTTCCTGTCCCTTCAGAGCCGCCATCATGTCCACTCACGCAGAGACAAGCTTTGTTAACACCTCACTGCCTACAAACTGCAAATCAACAATCCCTCAGAAGTTCTAAAATACTTACATGACTTTAGCATTCAACTTTCAACAGTCATGTTTTCTTTTTCCTAAAATGGCTTGTTGGAGCTGTTAACACGCCTCATTTAAACTGAGAGCCACAGATGCTGCTAAAGTTGGAAGCCTGAATGTTAAGAATGCTAACGGAACCCCTTCAGGGAAACCACTCTGAAAACCTAGAAGGGCGTTTGGAGAGTTTCCAAAACTATTCCTGTATCCACATCTAGATCCACATCTACCTCAACATCTAATCACCTTGTCCTCATTACTAGGACCACCTCTCCACAAAATGTATTTTAAGAAGAAAAAAAAGACCCCACTGTGAAACAATTATTCAGTGTCATTAAAACAAAACTAAAACCAAGTGGCATCACAGAAGGAACAATAATTTCATCAGATTGTATCAATGCTGATTAGAATAAAGACAATCACACACGAAGAAGACTGCCAGGTGAGAAGTAAGCAGTCTTTTGTTGCTGATTCCTGTCTTTTCTAGGTGGTTTGAGTGTTTTTAAAGTGCGACGTAAACTTGTGTTTGTGTTTATTTGGCTTCCTTTGTAATCTGCATCAGGGAGTCCCTCCGCAGTAAAGGAGTCAACTCTCGTGTGAGGCCAGTGAGTTCATGTTGGACTATTTGATTAGCAGCAGTTTTCACTGTCTTCAGATATTTTATAAATGTAGGATCATGCATTTGCAGATTGATTAACACAAAAACATTATACAGGTTACTTTCCCATTTAAAAACATTTAAGCCTATATCCCAGCTTCAGTGCTTCCAGTTACTGCCGTCTGTCTTTGTGTGCCACAATAGTGAACATAAAAACCCCGTAAAAAAAAAAAAAAAAAGCTTGAACACTGAAAACCTAACAGACAGATCGTGTGTGAATGAGGGGAGAAGAATGGCAGGAAATGAGGATAATGAATAGAAACGGAAGCTGAGGAATTGACGCTTTTTGTATTAGAGGTTCCCACCATGAGTGGGAGCGCCGTACGATACACTGCTAAAAATATCAATATTATTCAGTTATTAACCTGTCAGCATAAAAAGGCAAAATATACACAGTAGTGGTGGAAAATCTGCCAAACAATGCTGAACGGAACGATCGCAGATGCACCTTTAAAGACACAAAAACGCTAACGTCAGTGTCAATGGTGCTTCTACTGTTGGTGATGCTACAGTCCAGCTATTCAAGTATGATTTATGGATGCAGTAACTGACAGATATTTTTAGCAGCATTATCTATGCTTATATTGTCTCTATTTCTACTTATTAGGCGCACACACACACACACACACACACACATGTTTCTTTCGTGGATCAGTTGAGCGTTTGTCACGCACAACTGCAAAAGGTACTGTGAGGAAATGTTTTGCACTCTTGTTCTGGAGTCTGGACATGATTGTTTTGTATCGTCACTTTGTTTGACTGTTTGAAATGTTATCTCATGTAGCTTTGAGAAGTTGTATGGAAACAAATCCTGAAATAAAAATCAACGTGGTTAATCCGATGATCCAAATTGTTGTCCCCTTCAGTCTTCTGATTGTGGTTTGGTTAGATTTCAGCACAAAAACGTAATAATAGCTGGAAATAGATGTTTGGATCAAAGTAGCTGTTTCATGAAGTTCAGACCGGGTGAACAGAGTTTTGTTTGGTGAAGGTTAGAGGAGCTTTGTGTCAGGGGTGAAGGACCAACTGTTTGCTATCCTCATCATGACCTGGAATCACACTGACAAAGTCCTGTCCTAAAAGCTACGCCTTTAAGACGATGAAAGAGTCAGCAGCTCAATCAATGCGTCACATTCATGCATCGCTTCTGCTTCATTATCTTCACACATTCTCTATACTGTAACGTTTGTGCATTCTACTCTCTCTCACTCACTCACTCACTCACACACACACACACACACACCTACACACACACACACACAGTGCAGATGGATAATGATCCGAAGCGTGCAGTGAAAAGCAACCAGAGTTACTTAAGGCTAATAAATGTAACGTTACTCAACAGCCAAGTCAATCATCTGACATGAAGCCCACTGAGCATGCATTTCACCTGCTGAAGTCAAAACTGAGGGGAAAATGCCCCAAGAACAAACCAGAGCTGAAGACAGGGGTCGAGGCCTGGCAGAGCATCACCAAGGATGAAAGACAACGTCTGTGCGTTCCAGACTTCAGGCTGTTATTGACTGCAAAGGATTTGCACCACCAATGCATGTCTGCTTTGGTAAAGAAGAGGGATTTTTGTCTTCTGCTCATCCTGAAGTTTCTACTAATACATTTTTAAACAGTGAAAGATTATCATTATTTTTGCCTTTTGATCTTTTCCAAGATTTTCTTCACTTCTAAGAATAACTGGCAGAGGAAATTATCTGTTTTTACAGTCTTGTGTTAGATTGAAGATAGCCACCATTTACTTTTACTTAAAAGCAACAATGCACCCATTGACAAGAAGAACAAACTGCAAACAAAAGGTCACCAGGCAGTAATGGAAGCTATTTTCATGCTGCTGTCCGGACATTTCTTTTCGTTTAATTTTAGATTTATATTGCAGGTATTTAAAGACAAAAAACATTTAAATAAGCAAATTAAATTTACAACAATCAGAATAGGCCCCCGTGATGTGCTGGCAATGCGTCCAGGAGAGTACCCCGCCTCTCGCCCGGAGTCAGATGGCATAGGCTTCAGCAAGGCGGATAATGATTTAATGGTGTCTGCCTCGATGAGATCTGATATCCTGACGGTCAAAGGGTATAGTGTTGCTAATTTCATTAATGTAATCTGGTCACAGTGTGAATGTAGCCTGAAAGAAGTTGTGCTGAAGAGTAATCCCCATCAGCTGCTACAATAAGGATGCTATTTATCACAAGTCCTGATGCCTGGCCTGGCCATGACTTGAAATGTCACTTCACTGTCAAATTCATTCAACTGGATTCATTATTGTGCTCAATACTCCCAAATTTTAAGTTATTGAACTGCTCGGGGTTTCACAAAAATAAGTCCAACAGGAACGAACAGTGAGCAGATGTCACATTAATCACATCACACGTTGGAAATGGCAGTGTGGGAGGTGGAGAGTTGAGCTGGACCATTTCTGGCTAAACACATAAAATCTCACCCATTTCTAAACCTTTGCCCCCACCCCTCTTTACTGCTCTCTGCCGTGATCCAAATTTGGCACTGCTGGCTTCTGTGAAAAGGCATTTCCCCGAGGGGGGAATCAAGTCTCCGTGTAACCCTCAATTGCAGCCCGTCTCTGACAACATCCCTGATTTTCCCACAGGAAAATAAAAACATAAACTTTGACATCACATGTTTTCGAATTAGGGGATCAAAGATCTGAGTAGAGAAGCTTTGTGGGATCCTTTTATATACCACACACAAAACTAATTTGAGGAATGGAGCAACTTCCATCAAGTTTTAAGAACAGAAATCAGAAAGTCAGGACTGTGACAAACATTATATAATGTCATAATCTGATGTTTATCATCAGGGTATTCTAGGTTTTAAAAAACAACAACCTGATCTTACACATCTGAGAAAACATGGAGTGGATAAAAAAAAGTTTGGAAAAATGCTTATTGTGCTGATAATAATAGTTGACTATTCCTTGAGTCCATTGTCAAAAATATCTCAACGATATACCCCTGAACTGTCATGTGACTCCTAATGCATAGAAAAACCACTTCAGAAAGGCCCTCCACGGCACAGGTTCGACACTAAAGTTTTTCTATGGAGCTCTCCTTGCTGGCCCATCCTTAAGGAGTGGGGAATAGTTTATCCACATCTCCTCTCAAATTGATGAAGGAATTAAGGCTCTAGAAATGCTCTGTCGGGGTCATGAAGGTGTGCAACTCATCATCACTTTATTTCTTACTTATTATTACAATGTTAGGTACATTTGAACTTATGCAATTTTCATGTCATTTCACTCGTCATGTCAAGCACTTGTGGTGACAACTGTTTCCATGGTCAAGGTGGATCGTTAGATCTTAACTTCAAACATGATTTCGATTGTAATAGAGCAGTTCTCCTTTTTTTATCAAACTTATTTGATTTGGTTGCCGCCTTCATTTGTCTTTTAGCTATAAAATCATTGAAATATACCAAACATAATCTGAATTCGCCTCAGGACAATCTTCAGAGAATGTGCAAGGAAAATACATTATCCATTCAATTTTTGTTAATTACCTTGAATTAAGTGCAATAAATTTACATTAGTCCAGTCACAAGAACTAATGTGAATTACACTACAGTTGGAAGCTGTTAATATTTTTCAGCTTTTTTCCTTCTTGTTGTAAACCCACAAACAGACTAATCCCTGTCCCTGTCAGAAATGCTATTCCATTGTGACATTTTGAAGTTTTATTTTTTCCCGTCTGATGTATATAAACACTTCTGAATGGTTTCAGTCCCAAGTATAGCATATCAGAACAAGTGACTGTGACAAATAAGGTCTCACAAAATCAATTGTGATGCTGGAGGGATGCTTTACATCAGGAGCAGCCAATAAACCCCCATAACTATTAGAAACCCCCATTTTGTATATTTATCCATCAAAATATATAGGAGGCAAAACAAAAAAAGAAAGAAAGAAAACGGCAGCAGCTGATTCACTGTCAACACTGAAAGTTAAGTAAATGGTTTTTTTTGGGGGGGGGGGGGAGTACATGCATATAAAGAACTGCTAATCACCCTGAGCAGGAACAACAGAGAAAACAACTACCAGTAAATAAATAAAATAATTTGTCTCTTTGTCTCAGAATAACTTCCTGGTTCAGGGGATATCATAGAATACAAAGTTAATGTTTTCATGTTAAACCACAAACTGCACAAATATATTTGGAGTGCCCCCCAAAAAACCCCACATGTTTAAGGCAGAGGAAAACACACATGAACTATTTTTCTCCTGGAAAGGAGATTGAAGTCCGTCCACCACACATTTTTTAATCACACAAACAAAATGACGGTCAGATGATTTCTTATTTTTTTTTTTTTTTTTGTTCACGCATGTTAGCATCTGGAGTTCTCCAGGGGAAGCAGATCAATAGTTTTAAGTGTTGATTCTTTTATTTTTGCGTTATCTTAATCTACCCTGTATGGGTAGAAATTACATACAGCAATCAAGGCAGAACAAGGAGGACTTTCACAACCTCCTCCAAGATGAACTTTTGAGAAGACTGACAGGATCTCCATGGCCATCTCCCTGCTGCTCAATGCAAGGGGTCCTCACAGCAGGACCAAAATGCACCTGCTGCCACTCAGCTGAGTGCAAACATTAAATCCATCCTCAGACTTCAGCATCAACGATCTGGATGTGGGCCAATCGGAGACGGCAACGTTTTGCTGTCCGTGCAATCGAGGCAAGGAGGAAACAACGGGCTAAAGAGCCGACAAAGACCTTTGCGGAAGACACTGTTGGAGAGACTGTAGATGAGACAGTTACAGAAGCTGTTGCTAATCGCTAGCCATGTTGTGAGGAAGGAAGCAACCTTGTGGTGATAAAGCCCGGCGCTCTCCAGGAGGAAGTAGAGGATGTATGGCATCCACAGGACGTAGAACACGCTGGTGATGCGGAACAGCACCATGGCGTATCGCTTGTCTGGGCAACCTTCGCACCGCTCCCCCCGCTCACCTTTATCGCCGTCCGTCTGCGAGTTGAAGCGGGCATGGCGCAGGCTTATCTCCCTTGTGTGCTGTCGGCAGATCCTGAATATACTCCCATAGGTGAAGCAGACCATGAGCGCTGCTGGGGCGTAGAGCAGCGCCACGATGAAGGCGCTGAATCCCGGGTTGGTCTTCCAGGAGTCTGCGCACCACTGAAATATGTCCCCATGGTAACCTGGCTTCCCCCAGCCAAAGAAGCATGGTAGAAATATGAAAGCAGAGTAAATCCAGATGAGAAGGATGCACATCCTCAATCGGCATGGCGTCACCAGCGTGGCGTATGACAGTGGGCGGGTGATGGCAATGTAACGGTCAACGCTGATGCAGGCCAGCGAGGTCATGGAGACGCTCTTCAGCACAGAAATCATGTAACCAAATGTCTTGCAGGTGAGCTCCTCATTCAGGCCGCTGAGATAATGGAGGAGGGACAGTGAGGGCACCAGGCAGCTCACACCCACCAGCAGGTCAGCATAGGCCATAGTCTGGATGAAGTGGCAGGTGGTGTGGTGGTGCAGAAGCGGGGCACAGTGGAAGACAAAGATGACCACCAGATTACCAGCGATGATGAGCACAGAGAGGAAGAGGATGACGGCCACCTCCAGCACACAGGTTTCAAGGCTTTGGGAGTAGCCCACGGCGCCCAATAGACAGAACGTGGAGGATCCACTTTGGTTGACATCCATGGAGGAGTTCATGTTTGGACCGCAGGGGGGTGGAAGAGTCTAAGGTAATTTCAGTTCAGTGCGGCCATCGTCCTGTCCAGGTCTCTCTTTTTTTAATCCTGAAGCTGCTCGTCCAGTCTTGTCCTGCAAAAACAGTCCATGCCTCCTGAAATCAGCATCTTTTCTCACTTAAGCTTTTTCCTTAAAGTAGCAGTAATTCATTGCTTTTTGAAAAATGCAACCAGGTCCTGCTGCTGCTGCTGTTTGCAGTCCGACATAGAAAAACAAAAACGATACCAAAAGTACATCAAGAGATGCCAGTCTAAAACTGCTCTGCAAGCCATCCTCCCGATGCAGCTGCGTCGTATCCCCTTCTTGACTCCAAATCCTGCGACCTGATCACAGCCAACAATAAAAAAAATAAAAAATAAAAAAAACACTGGCATCTACTTTTGCTCCTTCAGTACAAAGAAAAACAAAAGTTAACGGGAGAGAAAGCAATGCTGACATTCCCAGCAGCTTTGATGTTACAACTCCTCCATGCTGTATCAGCAAACAAAAGCCAGAGAGTCCAAACAGGCAGCATCAGATTTTTGTCAGCGGTCCTCTGACAGGATGAACGCACGCACAGCGTGAGCCAGAGGAGTCCTGAAGACGGCCGGACAACCAGGAGTGGTGGACAACATCAGGAGGAGCTCCTCTGTGAAGCGTCTTTGGCTCGCAGACAGCCGGTTTCCAGTGTGTGTGTGTGTGTGTGTGTATGCATGTGGGTGTGTGCGTGTTGTAGAACACGGAGCGACAGAGAGTAAACTGCCTCTCCCTCTGCTGTAGTGGCAGTACTGATGGTGCAGCGTTGCCACTACTGCCTCCCTCTCCTCCCCTTGCCCTCTCGCTCTCTCAGAAACACACACACACACACACACACACACATGCACGCAGGCACAGATGTTCCCACCCCTCCTCTGTTTCACACATTTTTTCCTCTCTTTCCTTTCGCCTCACTCTCTCTCATCTCGCCTTTCATCTTTCATGCAATTTGTTTTACTCTTTCTCCTCCTACTTCTCTCTCTCTCTTATTCTGTTTCCTTTTTCACCCTTTTGTTGTTAGTGTTGGAAAACATTTATGGTGAAGACGATGTCCCAGAGTGAATAGAACTGCCTGACGTGACATTTTTAGACAAGTACGTTGCATATGACAGTGTCACAATTTTTATTTTGGAGTCTTTCTTTTACCATTAATCAGGTCCTTACTACACACACACATACACACACACACACACACACATACATATTTAATATAATAAGGTCTAAAAAAAAATATGATTAATTATAGCAGAAGAGAGCACAACTTTTCCAGAATCACCTCAAATTCTATTTATTAAATCTGCAGACATAATAGCCCATAGAGTTCAGCATTGTCCCTAATTTTACAATAAATCTGTCAACTAAACCCATTACATTCTTGCTTAGAGATTAGTTTAATTTTTTAAGTGAAGAAGTAAATGAGAGGTGTGTTTAGAAAACTATTAAAACCCGCTTTGGCAACTCGCTCACAAGGCAGCTCACGTCAACTGATCTTTGTTCATCTGTGCTTTTCTTTCTTTTAGCTGTACGTCTGTTTCGTCCAGAAAAGTATTCCTGGAAGATGATTAATTGAATTATCTACTATTAATGAATTAATATTAAGTATTTTACATTCAGTTGTTTGGCTGAATCTAATTGAGGAAGTAGCTCATCCTTTTATCTACCTAACGTGCATAATTGTATCTATTCATGTTTGAGCAGTGATTTTGTTCTTTAAAGCGTGACTATCATGAATTAATTCATTCCTCTATTTCCTCTCACCCGCCCCCCCTATGTCTCTGGACTTTGTCACCGCTTCTCGAATAAAGCCCCTTTCCTTCTGTTAGCCAATAAGCAGTAGGCAGGTTTCCATCACCACAGAGGCTGTTCAAGCCCACCCACATGCAAACAGGCTGCCATCATGTGTGAAGTGAACCCGTTCAAACAGCAACGCACGTGTCAGAGAATCATATCCTCCAATCTTGCTTCTCTGAATGACATTTCCATCTCTACTATCCCAACCAAGACCAAACCTTTCTTATGTCAGGAAGGAGAAGCTCTGTCTGGCTGCGTTTATCATCAGCGTCTGCCACCTTGTCCCAATGAGGCCAACAAACGCATCCTGAGCTGCAAGAGAAATCCTCTGTGGCTGTTTAAAAGAGATTATGGTTATAACAGGAATAGAGTCAATCCAACAATCTAGTTTAGTTTACAGAGCAGAGCAAAGTGCTGAAGCTGCATGAACCGAAATGATATGATGTGACGATAAACCAGTGGGGAGATGGACCTGTAAGTTGCTAGCCACTTAATCAAAGACGTCCTCCACCATGCAGTCCATATTTAACATAGCTAAAATGCTAAATATATGTTCAATGTGCTTTATTCATTTATTGCCTATCAACATAGGCAAGCTCCAGTAATTGAGATGGCCTTTAAGCTAATTAATGTGTTCATATAAAACACACACACATTATGTTCATTATTGCATTTGTTTTGTTTGAACAATGCCATTATAATCTTTTTAATTTAAATTGTTTTAATTTCATTGGTTGTTGTCTTTTGTCGGGCTGTCATATTCCTGCAGAAATCCTAAAAATTGAAATCTTATTTTTGGTTTTAATGAGACCATGAAGCCACTAAATACTGAAACACAACACAAAAGCTCAAGATTTCTATGAAAGCATGCCCTGGTAACCTTCTGTCTAATAAATATAATAAATCTGCTGATTTAGCGTATCATGCTAACACTTCCTGTGGTATCTGGTTAGATGGGTCAAGATGGGTCGCTGCAAAAAAGTCCTCCCTTTCCAGGCCAGCCGTCACAGAGAACACAGACATTGGAAAGCCATTTGCCGTCTTGTTTATGTGTCTATTTTTGCATGTATTTTCAAGGTCAAGGGTCACAGTTGTCACATCTGCCCGAGTTATGAGGCCGAACACTGAGGTTGGCTCATCAGGAATCCAGCTGTCAGACATCTTGTAAGGCTAACATGAACTTGTCCTTACCAAGTCCACTCACTGCTCGGAGTAAATAGCAGGGCTGCCAGGGAACGCCACCTTGTGACCAACCAAGCATGATTTGGAAACATGACAACAGCTGTGGCAGAGGCCTAAGGCAAAGTGGAAGAAGAATTAGAACAGAATCTTTCTCCTTGATCTTTATGTAAAAGGAGATGAGTTGTGTATTCCTTCCGTCCGTCCTTAATGAAGCCGTGAATGTTTCCAATTATTCCCAAATCTGTGGCTATTTATGAGTCATACAAAAGAAAAACGGAGGCATTTCTCTCTATGTTTGTGGTGCAAATGCCACTTAATTAGTATTTTAATTCCTCTATTCGAGCCCTGCTTCAGGGGGGTCAGAGACGGATGATGGACCAATGTCTTCAAGCAGGTGGTCATCAACTGGTCCAGATTTAATGAATGCCATCAATCAATCAAGAGGGAGATAACAGAACGTGAACCAACAAAGAATGACTCAGGTGGAGCTTCGTTTGGACTTTGAACTCTGCACAGCATAAACACTGAGTTAATGGTCTGAGCCATAACTGGTGCTTATATTTAGATTGATTTCTTTCTAGTTCTTCATGGTGTTTCTTTTGAGTGTTAAATGGGTGCTACACAACTTTGAGCGCATGTCCGACTGTATTTCACTGCAATCCTGCATGTGTATGTGACAAATAAACTCCACTTGGTTTGTATAATAAAGTATTACGATAATTACTTGTTGTAGAAAATAATTAAACTACTTACCCTGAATTTGAAACATCTTAAGTATTACGTAAGTATTTTCAGTGACAGTCACAAACCTTTAATGTTGTCAAAATCTTTTAATCTGAAATCTGTTCTTGTGGGCCGTTTAGGTTCACGTCCAGACATCTCGGCATTCAGAGCCGAGACGGCAACACATACTGAATACGGGTCAGTTTTATTCTGTGTGTTCACAACCACTCAGTTCCATTTATGATTCATTGACATATACATAATTCATGTTGTCATAAATTCACACTCGGGTAACTTTACCCCATTTTCATCCAGCTCCTGTTTTTATTCCCTGGAGAACTGCCGGGACCTGCTGGAGCTCATGTCCAAATTAAATTAACCTCAGGCACATGGTTCATTAAGGGAAGGCCAGCCCGGTGCCACGGGCAATTAGCCTTTACATGCACGGCCAGTACTGTATCCTTGCTGTAACACAGGCGGCGAATGCTTTATACATCATGAAAGAAAAAGAGGATGAAGCCTTATAGTGACAGAACCCAGAGAAAACAGATCACATTGGCAGATTGTGCTGCAGCAGGAAAGGTGGAAAGCACAAAAATAACATGTCCCAAAATGTTTGCCTCCCACATGTAGATCTTATGATTATATAAAATATGATGTGTTGTGTTTGATAAAGCTACTCAACAATATTTGATTTTTTTTTTTACCAAAGCATTATGATTAAATACACATATTCATGTAGTGTGTGTGTGTGTGTGTGTGGGAAACAGACACGTGTGTACACCTATGGGAAATGAAAAGTCATGAGCTCATCTCTATTACAGGTTTTTGGATTGTGGGAGGAAGATGGAGAACCCACAGTGAGCCCACCTGAAAAAAAAAAGAAAACAATTCTACACACACCAATCGAATATTAAAATGGTGCCATTTAGAAACTATTCTGTATTTTTATTTCCACATTTTCTATTTGAATTCAGATTCATTTTGCAAAGGGATTTGTCGCAGAAAGTGACTCTGACCATAACAAAAAAAACGTCCTCTTTTTTTGATCATGTTTAATGTACGGTTCTGCCATCATGTAATGGAGATTTACCTCTAATGTTTTGGGCAGTTGTATATTTTCTATAAATTTGGAGAACTGGACTTTTTGTTTGTGTTTTTGTTTTCTTAGTTGCACTACATGTATGTTGAAATTGTTCTTCCATTCTGTCTTTCTTCTTCTATCTTTCAATCAAATGCGTGTTTCAGCTAAGTACTGTCTAATTATTCAAATCCAGCCAGCCAATCAGCCAGTTGTACTGTGTCCTTCCTTTTTCTCTCTGCAAATCCATCCATCCATTAATTAAAACATCTGCTAGCGTACATCAGATTGTCCATCCACTTACATTCCATGAGATTATTCATCCGCATTGACCTTTACCCTGCCCACACTTCACACACAGTACATCATCCACAATCTCTCAGCGTAAAGAATTAGAGAATGGGCCGGTAAATGATTTACCGTATATGCCACTTCTTCAGCATTCTTAGCGCCTATTAGTCAAGGGAGAACCTATGCCGATCTGATTTACTGGAAACCAACTCCACACTGTCATTCCTCATTCCAGACCAAATGGGTTCTGTTCAAACTCCAGTGAACAACGCAGCAGTGAGGGCTCAGCGGATGAGTTATGGGAGGAAACAGGGATGTCTGCCACTAAAACAAGATATTTTTGGTCTTGAGTTGTTTAACAAAGAGCACTTATTTAGTTCAAGCAGACCATTTATGAAAACAATGGTAGACGTCTGGAGCAGCATTTGGGAAAGTGAAAGGTTGAAAGTGCTCGGAAATGTCAAATAGGCTACCTGAAGAATGGACGAGGCTTCTAGCGGCCGGCTGATATACCTCCCACTATTCTTTGGCTAGATTTGACAGAGGAAATGTTGGACTGTGTAAAGGCTGACGGAAAGTCCTATTTGTTAAAACTGTGTTTTGCAGCCACTAAATACCAAAACACCAACAAATAATTGTTGGTGTTTTAAAACTGTGTTTTAACAAATAGAACTTTCTGTTCAGCGCTTCTTGCATCCCAACTTCTAAATTGGTTTTGGATTTGGAGGTTATTCCTCCTCCAAGCTTTTCATTTCAAGAATTGTTAATTTTTCATTAATCAATGAACACAATTAAAGCTTCCCCACCTTTTTTCCAGAGAATTTCCCAACCAGTGGGGAGAAGGATTAAGGGTCTCAACACATCACCCATGGCACGGAGTCTTCCTCGGGCTCAGGGGAGATAGTCGCTTACTCTTCTTAGTGGCTTTTCTCAGCGAAAATGTATCGATTCTGTGTTTGTTTTTCACTTCAACACATGTATATATTTTATGTGTGGTAGCTTCAACACAGAGGCAAGCTGCTTCTCACACAGCAGGGATTATAGTTGATGTATATACTCTGATATGACACTGAAACCATGTCCTGATATGATAAACAACACAACTCATCTTTTAGCTTTTATATCTGGAGACATACAACATGTACTTATCTTGGACCATGTGATGTTTTTCTATTTTCTCAGCCAGATTAGCAACTCGCTCTCTCCGAGGAAGACGAACTAGAGGAAGACCTGGCTGCACATACTTCGCGTATCCAGGATGTCCACCCAGATAGTGTTGAGAGGAACTCGTTTGGTGCAACATTTGCACATGGAGATGTAGACATTTAAGCCCCTCTTAGCTCGTCCACGCTTGTACTGTTGGTGACAAGGTCAGGGTTACTTTCGCACGTGGGTTGCCAGTTTGGGGGATTTCATTTCCAGTTGGTGAAATGGGGTAATTTGCCTACCACACAGCCTGGTGGGATTATACATACCGGTATGGTCTGTATTATGTAGCCCAGAAAACCTCCCTATGAAACAGTTACTATTGAGCACTTCATTCTTATTTTGATCAATATCAAGATTTGGACGTGGCACCCACCTTCTCATTCAGCAGAACTATAAACAATAGTCAGCTGCTCCTCGAAGCATCAAAATCAGGACGCGGTTAGCTTTTCCAAAAATGAAGACAAGAACTTGTTTGTTCAAAACAAAGGACAGCAGATACTCGTAGGAAACGCTACGGGCTGGAATGTTTGTCTATGAGCCTTGGCATTGATTCTGTAAACAGTTCTCGCCCCAGACCTTTGATTCCACAAGAGGCCGTTTCAGTAATAATCCTCCCCTCAAACTACAAACGTTTGGTTTAGCGTTTCTGTTTGATGGCAGCTCAAACAAATGAGAAGCAACACACCACCGCAATCAGCGCTTTGACACAATGCATTTTGATTCATTTGCTAGGGTTTCATTTGTGTCCTTTAAATTGTGACTTTCTGTGATGAGTGATGTCAACAGATGGCTGTCAGTGATTTCTTTCTTTCTGTTTCTGCCCAATAAAGGCAAATAGCTGTGTAAAAGGGAGTCAAATTGAGAAACATCAGTTCAGGTGTTTTTTACTTAGCAGCCAAGTGACAGATGACGTACGAAAATGCAATGGTTTAATAATTCAGCATGAAATTTCAACTCTGAACAAATGTAAACTACCAATGTTAGTGGAGAGTCCTTGCTCCGACTTTCACAGCTCTCCGTTAGCACAGGCCGGCCTGGATGCCATCCTGCCAGGCCTGAAGCCGCTGTACTGCCCATCTGGACTCGGGTACGCTTCTCTGACTCTCCACACACAGCAGCGGGGAATAGCCGGGTGGGTGTCGCTAGGTGGGACCTCAAACCTCCAGCTGATGTACTGTCTGTAGGCACAATGACGCAGGGCAGCAGGAGGAGAGAAAGGGTCCCGGTACCGAAGGACTGCCTCCAGCAGAGAGCGGCGCAACACAAGCCGCTCAAACAGAGGAGACGAAGTGATGCAGACGCCGTCGCTCCTCCTGCAGCACAGCTCCTCCAGAGGGACAGAGGACGGAGTGCAGGAGTCACACTTACACCAGGCTGGACGACGGGCTCTGGGGTCAGGTTTGGGTTCTTGTGCTGCAGGAGGCCGATCGCTATGATCCAAGCTGGCATCCGTTTGCAGCAGAGAGAGGACAGCTCTCAGGTGTCCCGCATCCTCCTGTCAGGACAAGAATACCTCAAAGATTGGATTCGTCCTGTCGCATAAAGTATTTTCAGTTTTACAGTAAAAACACGCACGTTCCTCTGGTGGTACACAAACAAACTGTGGGTTTTGTCCAGGTTTAGAGACACAGTAGTTGTCTTACATCCATTACACTTTAAATAAATACAATGTTTAGTAATGGCAATTAACCAATACAAATATTGAATGTGTTTAGATTGTTGTACAAGAACTCCAGTGTATTTTGCTTAAAAATCCAGGCAATAATGATGGTACAATCTTCTTAATCTAGATTTAAGGTATTTTATTAATATATTAAAGAAAGTTTAAGAAAATAATTATCCCAGTGCTGCAGATCTGCAGCCAAATGTAAAGTGTTTCTGGCTGACCAATGTCTGGCCTCTTCCTGAAGCTTTGTGTCAGTAGTTGAAATGCATTTAGGGCGACAGCCTCCCAGTGTTAGAGAAAGCGGAAAAGGATTCCCAGATCTTCTCCGTTATCTGGATCCAGACCAAACTTGAATGGCTTCAATCCTAATGCACCATCGTTGCCCTGGGAGTCGAGCAGCAGCTTTCGTGTGCGTACTGCTGGATACCGTACGGATCGCGCTGCAGCGGGTTTACCTTGCGTGGCTGAACAGAAGTCGGCTCGACGTCTTGTAAACTTGTCTTCCGCGATCTCTTCACCAGTCGAATGTTGTTCTCATCAACGTATGATACACAGATGGTGCACTGCAAGACACACACATGCCAGAACACACTTTATAGGTTTGTATTTATCTGTAAGAAGGCTACGGCTCATATATCACCATTTCAGTGAATCAGTGGATGAAATGAAAACCTCTGATTACCTTCTCTTTGTCTGGGACAGGCTCCACTTTCCTCTCGGTGTAGTCTTGTCCAACCTCTGCAGAGTAACAGCTGGTTCCGATCAGCCAATCGATCAGCATGGTTGTCTGGATGAGAGGACGCCGAGGTTCACCAGCAGTCATCAGACTACATGTTTCACACTCTAAAAATCTGAATAGACTTGCTGATTTTAATATTAAAACCCCCAAAAATGCCTCTAAACCAGGTCATATTTGCTGAAACAAGTTACGTCTCGATAGCATAAAAGCGATGAGATTAAATGGTGAGATTAAATCCCGTCTTTGCATTCCTTCCAGCCCCTCTGATTGTAGCAGCAACCTGCTATTAAAACAGCTTCTCTTGTCAAAATACAGGCTATGTTTCTCGTTATTTTCCACAGTAAGCCGAGCTCTCCTCTCTTTTTCTCATGCTGCTTCAGTATTAAAATACGAAGGTTTATTGTGGCGTCTTTGTCTTGATGGAGGCGTGCCGCTTGCTGACAAAACAAACTTTCCACAGGCTCTTTCTGCTCCAGCAGGAGTATAAACACGTTGGACCCTCGACCAGTCGCCCAGAACCAAACAAGCTCTTGGATGAAATATATTCAATCAAAGAGGTACGAAATTACATGAAAAGACCCAGCTACAAGTACCTAAAATGTGTACTTAATGTATTTGGTCACACTCAAACGCTGCTGTGTGGAGACTCCATTGTCCTCATGGAATCAATTCAGAGACATTTCACTTATTTTCTGCTCTAATCTGGTCTGCAGTGACTTCAATTCATTCCAACACAGTCGCTGCAAACGATCTCACTGGTCAGTAAAAGAAAATCAGTTCAGTATTAACAGAATGAATGAATGAATGAATGAATGGGAGCTTGTGTCACAGCTAACGCTGGGTGACCTCTCACCAGAGCGTAGTACGACAGCGTGGATCCGATGTAGATGATGAGCTGGATGAAGCTGAACCTTCCCGCCTGAAGAACAAATCAGATTAACTTGAGTGCTCAAATGACACGGATAAATAGAATATTGGGCTGTGCATGACGACGACAGTTGTGTTATTTTATGAATCAGACGTGCTGGTTTTCTGCATCATTTCCTTTCAAACAGAATACAATCTGATGCAGATACCAGGCCGAGTTCATTACGTAATTTCTTAATATCCGAACATCTCCGAGGTTGGAAAATACAGATTAAAATGAAGTTAAATGAAATGAAGTTGCTTCATCCTCTTGCATCAAACAAACCCACCTGTCCAAACACCATGACGTCAAACCTGATCCCGAAGGCTTTGTACAGCGTTCGCTCCTCCACTCCTTTCTCTGTGTTGTACTTTGCATATCTGATGATAAGTGATAAAAACACAACAGCGTGATGCAACAGAGGAACCTGAAACATGAAATGTGTTTATTTATCCTTAAAACTGTTCCAGTTTTCATTCGGCTGCGTTTTCCCGTTACCTCCAGAGGCAGATCGGCTCTCCGCCATTTCCACTTCAGGGGGCCTTTTATTGCAGCTGCAATACTACTAGTATAATAACGGGAATACGAGACACTACAGGTAAAAATTCTGCATTGAAAACTTTAAATCAAAATATATTTGAGTATTATCAGATAACATTTTTAAAAAAATGTAGAATGCTTAATCTGTGAAAGAGTGAGTAACTACAGCTTTAGTGGAGCAAAGATAAAACACTTGTGTAAATTGAGTTAATGCTTCATTAAATTTACTTCAGACTCAACCATGGTTTATCAATTTTCACTTTTTCTTGTCATTTCAGTTTCAGCATAAATAATTTCCTGGAGGCCTTGTTTTTGTTACTCATGATATTTCTGTGAGGAGCGTGCATGTTCTCCACGCATCTGCGTGGGTTCTCCTCCGGGTTCTCCGGCTTCCTCCCGCCACCAAAAACATGAAACAGGTCCAGGTCGTTATTGGAAAAGAGAATTAATTCTCAATTAACTTACCTTGTTAAATGAAGGTTAACAATCATGGACATTAAGACGAGAATGTTTTTTTTTAATGATAGGCTAAAAATAACCAATGCTCCTTTTATGGTCCAGGCTGGACCTGCTGACATTGACCTTTGACCCTCACTCACCTGAAGTTGAGGCCTGGGAAGAGCGTCCTGTTGCTCTCTTTCTCATCCAGCCGTCTGAAGGAGTATTTGGGAATGCAGCTCCGCATTAGTCGGTCCAGGTTACAGTCCCATTTGATTAGGATGCCTATAACGCCTCCCTGTGGTCACCAGAGGAAATGAAAAAAACAAACAAAAAAGCAATGTTGGGCAATGTTGTTCCAAGTATTTAAAATCTTATTGAAGTATAAATACCTTGAATGAATCCAAATCTTTGCTACACATGTAGCAAAAGTAGCAAAAATGTGATTTTCACTGTGAGATTGATCATTTATTGCTAAAACAGATTTTGTGCGGGCTTCTTTCAAGAAATCGATACATGCACAACTCAAATATTGATCTGAACAAATTGTGGAACTGTGTAGAAATATACTTGCCTGTTTCAGCTCTAAGTGGTCTCTTGCTGATGGTGCTGTTGCTCCAAAACTAAAAGAAGCTGCACACTCCAAAACATGGAAAATTCAACTAACTTCCCATCAGGAAGATCGAGAACGCTTATTCCCACCTCTACGGCCATGTCGGAGAACTTTTCTCCGGCCTCTTGGACGACGTCTCCCAGTCTGAAGATGGGGCAGAGCGAGTCGTTTGCTCTCCGGCAGCTCCTCAGGTAGACGTCGTTCATCTGCGGGAGGATGTTCCTTCTGGAAATGACAAAAATAGATTCCAACAATCCCAGAGAGCTCTTCAGGCTAATGGGAAGTGATGAGCGGAAAATCTTTGGGAATGTCATTCCTCGAAATACCTCAATGTGTCCCGTAGCCTTTTTAATATGACTATTTATTTATACCACTTAAATAATGCGGGGAAATAATACAGCAACAAATTTTCTCTAAAAGTTAGTGCGATATTTACAAAAGTGATCAAATAAAACAGGTATTAAAAATACTTTTTGTGTGTAAAAGTATGAGTCCTCACAGCTGATTAATATGAAAGGGACCTTCAGAAACATTTTCAACCTCCATCGGTAGAGAATCAGAGTCTTGCTGCCTCAGTAGCTTCGACCCTGAAGCAGCCTCACCGGATGTAGCTGAAGGCCGGGAACCTGATGTTGTTCTTGATGAGGACGGTGAAGTTCTCCGCTGCTGCCAGCAGAGCAGGCCTGAACAAATGAACACAATAAAGCACCCAGAAAAACACACTGCAACTCCAGCTGAAACAAACGACCATGTGTTCCAATATGATTGTGTTGACAGTGACTCCATGTATTTTAACACTGATCATAAGGCGCTAAAAAGTAAAAATAAATAGATATTTGTTGTTGACGAAAGTGAAACATTTGCAGGATGTCTGTCTTTGTATTTGACTCTCCTCTTACCTGTCCTTGTCTCTCTCTCCTTCTCATCCTAGCTGGTCCAGACAGATGAGCGTTAGGTTCTGTCCAAGGTTTCTGTTGTATTGCTCTGATCACTGCTCTATCTTGCTCTGGCGGCTTCTTTTCATCTCAATAAAATATTAGCTCCTAACAAGTAAAGTGACTTCATGTGACTAATTAACCCACAACGTTTACCTCACTTTAACTAAAATATGTTTTTTTTTAATGACCAAATATTTCCCCTCAGGATATGGCAGAGAATAAAATAGAGCTATGAAAGGGCAGTTGGGTTCTATGTTCTTCTTGGAATTTGTTGAAGGTTTATGGATCGGTTGGAGTCACAAAATGTTCCAGTGGATCATAAAAACTTAAAATCCGCAGTGAAGAGTTTCTTCACAAAGCCTTGTTCAGGATCAGAATAATGGCGTTCACCTCGGAGGGCTGGTCTTGCTTTCGATTGGACACCACGCCGAAACCTCGCAGGTTTTCCTCAACACGTCAAACTTCACACATGATCCAGTTTGAATCCCTACAGGGGGAAAGCAAACGCGCCAAAGTTAACGCCAGAGGCCTCTCTACGAGTCCCGGTGTCCACAGCGAAACCTGTGATCTACCGCGACAGTAAAAACTCCACAATAATCCAAATGAGATTATCACGGATTAGAAAAAATAGAAGAGATCGTTTTTTGATAAAAGGTGCCGATCTGTTGCTTTTCTCCCATCCCAGATTTCACCCGACCTTCATCTTGCACAAGTGGAACCAAAGTAAAGTCAAATATTCAGCGTTTAAGTATATGTGGATTTTCATTCATATTGGAGTTGGTTACATTCTATACGGGGGGGGGGAGCCTTGGCTCAGTTGCCCTACCATGGCTCTGCTGACTCCAGGCTCCCCTCTCGCAGTCTTTATCGGTTTGACACAATCTGCCTTGAGAGGGAATCTGGAATAGAAACATCGAGGGGTTTGTGCTTGCATTGAGGATCCGCCGCGGCAGATGTGCTCAGATGTGCGGGATGTCGTGATAAGCCATCATGTTAATCATAATTAGATAGAAAAATAGCACCTCTGGACATTTCCCCTGCTTCTGGTTCTTTGTCACGATGATGTTTGTCGCCACAAAAAAAGAGTTTTTGTTCTGAAAAGAAGCAGAAACAAAGGCACATTTTCTTTCTTTCCTCTTTGACAAAGACAGACGTCCCAGAGGAATAAGGACCGATGCTGGCCCACCTGTGCTGGCCCGCTGTAGTCCACCACATCCCAGACAGCATCCCCCACCCCGGGCAGGTGCGTCTGAGCCACACCCTTCACCTTGGCGGTGACGGAGCTCACCACCAGGTCAAACTCCTGGTACTTTTTGTTCCACAACATCAAGACGCTGCAACATAGAGGTGGAAAAAAAAGTTCGTTTTAGGGCTGCAGTCATAATCCGCTACTTCAGCATGGTTCAGGACGCACTGAACAGAATAAGAGACTGCGCGCGTCAGAGGGAAGTGGCGCGGCCGCTCCCTGGAAACAAACGTGCGGGGGCTGAAGCATTTCGCATGTTCACGCACCAGATAAAGAGAAGGATGAACCCGTTCAGGCTCCACTTGATGGATCCGAGCCGGACGCTCTGGATCCGCACCAGTTTGTTGGTTTCATACTGGCACAGGGTGCGAACGATGCCGCACGGCATGATCCCTGCTGCTGGCTCCGGAGAGTCCGGACTGAATGTGAGTGAGAGTCCGCTTCCTGTGTGGAAGGTCACATGTCCAGAGTCCTGCAGCGACGGCGCGCAGAGCCGGTCCGAGAATGGATGAGAACTATTCGATCCGGGGGGGGCCCCAGTCCCCACCCCCATTATCAACCAGTGTCAATGGTTGATCAGCGGTACATCAATACAATTATGCTATCAGAAGACTGATGAATGAGATGCATCTTTTTATTTATAAAATAAACTCCTCTGTGGTGGAGGAGGAAAGAAAAGTCTTTTTTTTAATGACAGCTAAAATCACAAAAATAATAAGTGCAGTGAAAGCTGCAGCTCTGTCTATTAAAAAAATAAATATCCTTCCATTTCAGCAATGTGCAGGACCAGTCACTGATATTTGGAGGTACTGGTACATCAAATATGAGTGAGTGAAAACAAATAAAGTATTGTCTAACAAATTTTAGCATGGTTCAAATTCTAATAAGAAGAGCCCTTCTAACTTTTCATGTTTCACTTATAGGACCCGATGAAAGGAACCCTCAGTGAGAATTCTAGAAGCTGCTGGAGGAACCGACAGCAGATAACAGATGAACTCTTTGTTCTACCCCTCACTGCGATCACAAACATGACACTGTCCTTCGTCTTGGCCCAGAGACACTGTGCGTCCCATTATAAAGCCTTCGCATCAGATTCAGTGCACTATACTGCACATATGTAAGGCTCTTCTGTTCCTTTTACTCTGTTAATGATATAGGAACATCTACAAGACACTGATTTCATATATTCAAGAATGTGAGGAAGTATATGTTTTGACTTTTTATCAAATGCACACTCTGCTTTGAGTATAATAATAAAAAAAAAAAAAACATCTAGAAGCAAGAAAGCTTTTAGTTCACATCAATTTGAGACAAGTTAAGGCGAAAAAAGCAAGGATTTGCAGTAAAGGCATCATACAAACTTTTTTTCGATATTGATATTGGTCAATTTATTGGATAAAAAAAAATATTTTTTCTTCCAATAAGAAAATCCTTCTTCAAGGAAGCCTCACGTTATTATCAGTGATTGTTAATAGTCTAGCCTTGCTGAATTTAGTGATGTGACGATAATTATATTATACTGTTGAAAACAATTTATACAACAAAATCAAGATGTAATTACCATCTACATGCGTTTACTCAGGCATGCTGGTTTTATACTTTTCAATAAATTGGTAGTGGCACGTATTCTGAAATAAATATCATACTGCTGTAAAGTGACGCGTCTCACACTATTCCTGAGGAGTCGCTGAGTGTTGTTGCAATTCTACCTGATCGCCACGAGAGGGCAGTAAAGGCTTTGAGTTACTGATCACTTGTTGAAGTTCAGTTCTGTTTGGATCTGTAATGCCAGTCATTGCTGCTGGTGAAATGCGGAACTGTTGACAGAGGAGAAGACACGAAGGTTGATCTAAGACACATGGATGATTCCTGCAGAGTCACCTGCGGCTGGAAAATAAAATAAGTCAACGATGGGGTCAGCAGGTCGGTTCACAGACAGACGAGACATGTTTCCACAATGTCCAGAATCCAGTGACACATTGAAGAAATTAGAGAAAGGTTGTCTTTTTATTTAAAGCCATCATTTAAATATTACACACACTACAATAAAGAGATCATAACTGATCATCACACATTCATTACTGATTGGCAGTGATGGAAATTAGATGTGGATAATTGATGTACTATTAAGTATAATTTAAAGCATATATTTATCTTATCTCTTTCCATTCTTTGCTCCCCTTTATTTATACTTATACATTTTCGAGGTAAACATTGCACTTAAACACTTAAAGTGATTAGTACTACATTAGAAGTTCTAATGTTTCATTAGAAGTTTTAGTCTAAATACACATTTGTAACATTTTTGTGGAGTTGTTTTTATTATTATTTGGGACTGCTTTTTGTGTTTTTTAAGGTATGATGTGCATCTTGCCTCAAGTACACTTGTGATATTTTTATACAATTTTTTCCTTGTGTTTAAACCATTTGGCAAACAAGACAAAGGGCAACGATCACCAAAGATCTATCAAAACAATTAATTCAGAACTGCGAGACAGTCGAAAATTAATAAATCCTTATGTTTGTGGCGCACGCTGTTGGTTAGCAGGTAGGTCTTTGAAAGAAGTGAATGAAATATTAGCTTTTTTAGAAATTAGCTTTTCATTTTAAGTCTAACCTGAACTTAAAAGCACTGGTTACTGCTGCCCTGCACAGCTGCGGAGGCATCGTTGATCTGAACGAGACGCACCTGTTACACATCTCACCTAATCAGCTCCTGCCTCTCTGGAAAGTTCTCTTACAGAACGTCCTCTCCTGTTCTATGTGTTGTCCAGTATTCCGTAGTTCTATCTTTAATACCTGAGGAAACAGATCCAGATGAAATCGGGGTAAATTTTCACATCAAAACGATTTTGCTTTTGGACACTTTTAATAATATCTCTCTCATTACCTCCGCAAAGGAGGTTCTGTTTCTGCTGGTCTTCACCAAGACACTGTTCAATTAGTAGTGGGCAAAGTGATTCGTTGTGTCTTCAAAAGCTGAAGGTGTGCTTTTGTGTGAATAACTTCTAAACTAATAATGATATCAATGTGAATCCAATTGTTAAAGGTTTGTTTTCATGGTTAAATAATCAAAAAATATAGATCAAATAAAGGTAGGCTAATTATTTTTGGTGTCCCATCACAATATAGGGAGACTGAGGTGCTTGGCGGAGGTCTGTGCTCTCGGAGTGCTTTTCTAGTCTTGTAGCTGAGACGCCACTTTTCCACTTTGCGTAATCGGGTCGCGGTTCGTGCTGGTGCCTGTCCCAGCAGGAGGAAAGTATCAGGTGTGCTCTGTGATAGGAGACTGTCAGCGAGGATGAAGGGAAAGGTCTACAAGACAGTGGTGAGACCAGCCATGATGGACGGCTTAGAGACAGTGGCTCTGAGGAACAGACAGGAGGCGGAGCTAGAAGTGGAGGAGATGAAGATGCTGAGGTTCTCCTTGGGGAGTGACCAGGTTGGATAGAATTAGAAATGAGGCAATAAGAGGGACAGTGAAGGTTAGACGTTTTGGAGATAAGGTCAGAGAGACCGGTGACCTACCGTTGAACACCTCGAGTAACTTAACTTGTGAAGCAGCTGGATCTGCCAGAGCAATCCTGCATGTCCGGTGGGTTGTGACTGCATCGCTTTATAAACACACAGCGAGTCTAACACTAAGACAGCTGTATTGCAAGTATTGCTAGAACAGCTGCTGAAGGCTTGTTAGTAACTTGCTGCAATGCAAATGACTCAGCGCCTCAGTAGGCCAACATCTGCAGCCAACGCAGACGGCTCACTGCTGGACGAGAGCACATAGCGTCCATGTAAGACAAATGAACATTTGATTATGAAAGGGGAGACTCTTGAATGACGGATATGCAGCGTAAACCTTTAGGATTTACACGCATGCACATCAAAGACATGCTCAGTGATTATGTGATGCAGCTGCTGAGTTAAAGGGCCAACATCTTTTATTTGTCCCATGCAGACAACGTGAGAGACGTCTGGACCAGCGGCATGCATTTCATCTTGACGCTGCAAGCTACGGCTAATATCCAACCTGACGTGAAACCTTCCAGCCATGCCGGCTTTTGAAACGCTCAAGCGCCCACTACATCAAACGTAACTGTGTCACTGAAACTGCAGAAAATTGATGTTTGACGTAAAGCCCAAGCAGGAGAGCTTGTTATTTGACCGCAGACGATCCTGAAACGCCCTTAAAGGAAAACCGAGATTAGCAGCAGGGGCTCGCATTTCTATCTTCAGCCCTTCTGCCCTTTTCGTCGTGGCTGAGCCTGCCAGGGGTCAGCCGTGGTCATGCCAAGAGGAGAGAACAGGGGTTTATGCTTTCAAGCGCACTAATAACTCCCGCTGCGTGCGCTGGCTCCCTTCAGAGCCATTAGTCCTGCAGAGGGAGGAAGCAGGCAGCTGGAGGTGGGCTGCTTCCATCCACGCGTCTGTTTTACATTAAATGGGCACATGTGGTCTTTGTTTTGAGAAGCTTGGCCGAGATGAACCTATGGATTTCTGAGGCGGCAGATTCAGGGCTCAACTTTGTTCAGGGCCAGTGTGTCACATTAAAGAGAACGTAATGACAGGAAGCACATAACGTGATCCAAGCCTTTCACCACGATGGTAGGCGCTGTATGAGCGGGACGTGGAGCAGCCAATCTGGGACGGACTGTGAGTGTCAATCCACTGCCTGATAAGAATCTGTTACCCAGATAATGCATGTTACAGGTTTCAGCTCAAATATCACATTCTGAGTTTTCCAGATGGAAGATACCAGAAAAACAGAAACATCTGGTTGCTTTCGGTCCACGACTGACATTGACACGCCCGGCCCCTCGCTCAATGACTCGGTGTGTGTGATAATCTCCATGTCCTCTAAATCCCGCAACGTACAAACCCAGCAGTGAATGCATGCACCGGCAAGTAACGAGCGCCACTTACCTTTCCTTGCAAGACAGCATTAAGAAGAATGGAAATCAATATCTTGACCTATGACCAAAGCAATTTCTAACAAATCAGTTTACATGCACAGAAAGAAGCATAAATGAACTACGTTTGTTTTCCTTTATCCCATCATTTCTGACTGATAAATACACACAGACATACACGATTACACAAATATGGTTTAAACATCCACCACCAGGTACATTTATGTACTAATGGTGGACTACGTACTCACGTTTATGTATACTGTGGAGCCTTTAATCAGAGCAACATGACCTTTGTGTGTCTTTAAAGATTTATATCTCCACCTGAAACCAATAGGAAGATTTTCCTCACATCTCTGAACGTCATCAAAAAGAAAACACACAAACACACACACACACACACACACAGCACCTTTGGCTCAGAAGATAGGATGATGTCACTGTTTTACAAATCACAAGCACATCTCATGCTTTTGCCATTATGTTCCAGGTCTCATGTAAAAGAGTTTCATCATTCAACATTTCTCCTGTATTAATTTTAATCTCCGACCAGGATTGATAACAATTGTTGAAAAAATAAACTGTCACCCTCTGCTGGCAGTTTTTAATCTCAACTTTTATTTGCCTAAGAGTGTGCCGTCTCAGTGGGGGTCTAGGTTTGTGTGTGTGTGTGTGGGGGGGGGGGGGGGGGTGGCAGCGCCCTGGTGTCTGGTGCCGGGTGCCCTCTCCATTGACCAGCTGACAGTGCTTTTATGCTTCATCATACAATATTGAAAATGTAATAATGAATAGTTTATTCCTCTTCTGTCAGTAGATCCCATTAAATCCTGCACAATGGACCTGAAATCCAAGATAGATTTTGTGTTGTTGTCCTGCAACTGACCTAAAACTGCTCCGAGCATACTTCTACATTAGTAATGAAGCTTCGCTGCTTCCGTTTCTGCTACTGTGACTGCAGGAATTTACCTAAAATATAATCAATATAATTATTTACAGTAACATAAAATAGATATTCATAACTTGGCCACC
Organism: Brachionichthys hirsutus; assembly: GCF_040956055.1. Classification (NCBI taxonomy): domain Eukaryota; kingdom Metazoa; phylum Chordata; class Actinopteri; order Lophiiformes; family Brachionichthyidae; genus Brachionichthys; species Brachionichthys hirsutus. The sequence continues at coordinate 11,093,287 of NC_090900.1, read as the reverse complement.
ATGTTGACTTGAAGCCACTTGTACTGAGAAATAGCCAACCAAAATTACCGATACATAATTGACATATTTTTAAATGCAAAAAAAACATTTTTTTGACAGCACTATCAGAATTCATAAGAATTACTTAAGAGTGGAATTTGCCACACAGACACAATCGTCCGCAACAGAACATATGACAGTGTGGGCTTGCCATCATGGATCCCACCATAATCCACACACACATATATATATTCCCATTAAGGAATTTAGGAGTGATGAAAAAATGTATTCAACCCTTTAACAGGAGCCCACAAGTGGATGCTGGGGCTGAAAGTGCAGGCAGCAGCAGCACAAGTCTGGTCTCTCTGACCTCATCTCCAAAACGTCTAACCTTCACTGTCCCTCTCATTGTCTCATTTCTAATCCTATCCATCCTGGTCACTCCCAAGGAGAACCTCAGCATCTTGTAGAACCACTTCTAGCTCCGCCTCCTGTCTTTTCCTCAGAGCCACTGTCTGCAAGACGTCCATCATGGCTGACCTCACCACTGGTCAGGCCTTTCATTTCCACCTCTGTATTTTTTCTGCCTTTACGAGGAGGCTGATCTTTATCTCCAGATCTGCTATTTTACTCGATCTGTTCGTTCCACAAACTCTTTAACCCCCCCCCAACGTTGCAGACTCTTGTAACTCCATAGAGTAACTTGTGCTGCCCTGGTAATTGTCATGATGTTAATCACGCTATCACGCGTTTGCCACAGATGGTCCCAATACCTTTTCCACTTCATGTCTTTTCACAAGAGGTGGCAGAGGTCCAAAACATGACAGCAGCTCTCAGTTCGAAACTAAATATGGTGCAAAATCAGTATCAAAGTCGCTTCCAAGCCCAGTATCTGTAAAGGAAACTCAGTTAGTGGTACTGATGCAGGGAGGTGACTAGAAACCAACTTGAGTTTCACATGATTTAGATGTAGAATGATGGCATGCAATGCATGAACAAAAAACTAAACATGAAAAAAAAATGGTCATGATTATCGACTGGCTTATTTCAGCCTATTTGACAAGATGCTGACTAACAAATAGTGCACACTTTACGTGCTGTGTAGTCACAACAACTAGAACATTAAATCCTAAGCAGACAGTTTTCTATTTGCAGTATCTAATCTTTATTAGTCAGACAGTTAACTGGAAGCGGCTGAAACCAGCGGAGCTGATTCATCTGCTTGTCTGTCACTAATAAACGCTGCATCTGTTTTTCTTATCTGTGCAAAAACAAAAAAAGCAGAAAAACATCAGGTTGTGGTTTGGGGAGGAATTACAAACCATTCGTCAGCCAACAATATTAGCAATTCTGCACAGCCTCTTGTAATAATATAGTCCGGTGATAATATAGTCCTGAAACACCTACAGATAATTTTTGCATTTCTCTTTGTCTGTGCGAGAAGCAAGAAACAACATGTTTGGTGCGCTGATGGTTACACGTTGGACAGAATCAGGCAGTTTCCTACCGCTTAATCTTTATGGTTAGGTTAACGTCTGAAGTCCTGCGCTGCCTCCAACACAAAGACCTCAGATTGTTATCAATGCCTTCCTCCAACTTCTGGCAAGAAAGGACAAAAGCCTGTTTCACAAAATGTTTAATCACTCCTTTATTGTTGGAATGAAGAGGGTTCATTTTGCACAGAAACAACCAAACCAGCTGTCGGTATAATGGCCTCTGTATAAAGCAGCTGCAGTCAGTAAAATCAATTATACAGTTCGGAAATAAGTAGTCTTCTTATATATATATATATATATATATAAAGCATTCCCTTTTCTCTTTCATTACATTCTTAAGATAACATGAACGATGTGGTGCAGAACTCGCAATTCTTTGTCAGGCAATCAAAGTTTATGAGTGCCTTTTTTTAAATGTCCAAATGGCCTCCAGAAACCTGACAGCTATTACGCAGGAAAGGTTTTGCTGAATTCTTTGCTGCTATTAGTGGTTGTAATTACAGAAATGATCTCAAACTGACTCACGGAGAGTTTTTCCTGCACAAAGCGATGGAGGTGAATCAGAATCGTATACAGAAAAGACAACTGCATCGACAAATTCCTTCACTGCAAGTTTAAGTTTGTTTTTTTCCTTCTTAATTATGACTCCTTGCACTGGCATTAAAAACTACACCTCACATGCACACCAGCTTCCCTTTAATGTGTATAGTAATCATGATTCTGCTTTCTGCCCATGTTTAGTGGACCATTCTCTGTTTGTGAGAGTGAGATGAAAGGATTTTTTATGTACAGCAACATAATGAGCAGCTGGTTAGCTTTTCGGACTGGAAACAGCTCTGGTAACTCAATAATTTACCCTCTAGTACAGGGGTCAGGAACCTATGGCTCGCGAGCCAGATGTGGCTCTTTTGATGGCTGCATCTGGCTCGCAGACAAATCTTTAATTATAAAAAAAAAGAATAGTTACACTCCTTTGCGCATGCAAAGTTGCCGGTTCGTTATGAGGCAGCAATCGGCTTATATACGGCGTTCTGCTCACTGGGAAAGGGGACAAACGCTGATTGATAGCGGATCGATCTGGATTCAAAAACAGTGTCAAACCAGTCATTTCAGTGGGAAAGTGGCAAACATACATGTCGTTGTGTCTGTCTGTCTGTTTATCTATCTATCAATCGCCTAGGCAACGCAGATGAGGTAGAGACAAGTGGGGTTGCTGTATTTTGTTGTCAAAAATAGCGGTCGATGTGTGCAAAAGGGACGGCCAACTCTTCATCACTGCCGCAGGCTAATGGCAACAATGTTAGGTAGCATAACACACCTGGATGAGGTGTCTGATTTCTATAAGGAGGAAGAAATATGTCTGAAATAGGAAATAAAAACCATGTCTTGTCCAGCTGCACTGACTGAGTGATAAATGCTTTGTGAAAGTGAAAATATTGGAGAAGCACTAAAAAAACACACACAAACATGATGTTTTTTCAGCATTAAGCTTATTGCAATTGTTTCCGAATTTGAAATGAGATAAAAGATTTATATTTAATTTGGACTCAGTTGTAAGAGACAATTGGTTACCGGATCAGTCCTTAAATATCCACTTGATTCCACTTTACAGCATGTTGGGGAGGGGGGGGGGGGCTAACCTATCATCATCTGGTTTGAGTTGAGTGGCACCTGGCAGAGAAGGGGTTAAGAGTCACATGGTAGCGGGTGGTATTATCAGACCAGGGCTGTGAAAAAAAAAAGAGAGAGAGAGAGAACGAAAGAAAGAAAAAAAGCGTGCATGTGGAGCAAAAACACGTCAAGAGAACAAAGAAATCAGAGTGTATTTAAAGAGAAGTCGCCCCGGGATCCGACAGTGTGATCCCGGCATCGCGCAACCCGCACACAGCTGCGCCGAACCATCCTCCAGGTGAAGCGGCGCAGCGCGGCGCGGCGCGGCTCGCGGTTCCCGCGAGGATGCGGACTTCGCTGGTCATGTGCTGGTGCGTCTTTGCGCTGCAGTGTCTCCCGAGCACGGTGAGTCAGAGGATGCTTTCTCTTTTACTTGTTGTCAAAGTTGGGGGGGAAAGCAGGGAGAAAACGTTGCTGTGCTGGATTAGAAATTTGGGAAAAAAAATCCAAAGTGATTTTTCAGTGTAAAATGAGTTTGTTTGGTTTAACTTTATTTCTTTTTTTTGGGGGGGGGGGGGGTATTTTACAGGAATGTGCCCTGTTGACTTTGTTCATTCTTTCTCCTGCTACAAGTGCCTCCCTCCCCTCTCCCCCTAAACACACACATAAGCACAGCCTGCACACACACACACACACACACACACACACACACTCACACTCACACGCGTAATACTTTGCAATTGTTTTCTTGTGCAAACGTTTGCGCTGCATTGGCTTTCAAATGTGCACCTTCCTGTATGAATGATTGCCCTGAGGGAATCAAGGCTCTTTCACACGTGCGCATCGATTTCCATGGAATCATCAAGAGCAATGTAATTTATGTTAAATAAAAACTATAGTGATGTATTATATGCCGTTGACCCGCCGGGGAGTTGGTCTCACCTTAAAATGACTATCATCACTAAATACATTTTGTCTGCTCAGCAGCAGCAGCAGAAGTCATGACTTTGCAGGTGAAGCCTCCTCCGCATGCTTGCAGGATGACAGCAGAGTGTTTTGGGTTTGCCTGGTCTGATCTTTGGGGAGGAGGAAGAAAGAATAAACGCAGCTTGCTGAGTTCCCCTGTCTGCAGGCCAGGAAGTAGTAAAGCAGGTGTTCAATGCATTTTGTCACCAAAGCCATAAAAGAGAGGGGTACCCATATGGACCCGTCATGATGGCGTTGTATTTTTACAAATGCTGTCAGAGTCCTTTGTTTTAGTTGGAACCTATTTTCAAGTTGTTAAATAATGTTCATTCATTTATTGGACTGATTTGGATTATTGCCATTTTAAACACCTGTCCACTTACTGTAATTAATTTTTCTGTACAATTTTACTGCTTCCTGCAGCTACTAATTTGTATTTGCTCAGTGTTGCATTATGCATGTCTTTTAAAAAGGAATTGTCTATTCATTGGTATACATAGGAGAAATGATTTAATGTATCACAACAAACAGCTCAGATAAGCAGTTACAGGAAGGAATGTATAGTGAATACAAGGAACAGCATTTCCAGAGAAGGGTTTCAGTGTTTTGGTTTTAGGCAGACAGTTCTGCGGGGCAAGTAATGTTTGGTATGGACTGTAACCGACTGACCGTAATCCTAACAGTGACTGCAGCTCCAAGGAAAGCTGATAGAAGATGGTATTTTTCAGGCATGACCTTTATTATATTGACAATGTTGGCACATTTGTCAGTGAGAACAGTCTTAAGCTATTTAGTGGGTTTTGTTTCCCCTAAAACCTGCTCAAATTATAATTTATTTCATCTTCATGATAGCTCTAAGTAAGTAAAGTTTATATCACCTTTCACAGACAGGAGAAATAGCAAAGTGCATGCTTCAAAAAAGAACAATAAAATAAGTTTCAATGAACTAGTAATAAAATAAAATAGAAATAGAAAAACACAGATAAAATTACAATCACAGAAGGTATAAGTAAAAATAACAAGATAGTCATAAAACAGTCCATAGTTAAAAAGCTTGGAAGAACAAGTGGGTATTAAGATGAATCTTAAACGCATCAAAAGAGTCCACACAACTTAAGGAGAGTGGACTGGGCGCAACAGCCTGGAAGGAGCTGTCTCCTCGCGTCCTAAATGAGTACGAGGGACCATAAGAAGGTTTTGGTCCAGTGACCTCAGCCTCCGTGAGTGGGTGGATGGACACAATAATGTAGGAGGGAGCCTGACCATGCAGTGATCTGAAGGTGAGCACCAGGAGTTTCAAACGGATGCAGAATTGGAGTAATACGAGCCCTTCTGTTGATGTCAGTCCACAACGTCGCAGTGGAATTCTGAACCTGCTGCAATAATCTAAACGTGAGGACACAAAGACTAGCTCAAACTGATGGGTGGATACTGTCCTCCTGTACCAACACTTATTCATTTGATGGGGTAAACACATTTATCTTTCATTTTGACACATCACTCTAACAAGTCCAGCAGGGCCTCAAGCTGAAGTTGTTCAAGTGTCTCTCCATTCAGGCTTTCAGTCATGTCTGGGTTCAGAGGCGTTAGGAATGGACGCTTCTGTGATGAATGATGTGTTCTTCAGTTCTAAAAATCTGGCTGGATCAATTGTGGAGGATCATCTAAAGCACATTTGGTGAGCAAAAAATGTTGGAGGATCATTCCTGCCGACTCAAACCATGTGAACATTTCTCCTCAATAGGCTGACGTTTCATTTTCTTTTAAAGTTGCAGTGTCATTGCCTACACTGAACTACCAGCACTATTAGCCCACAATACACAAGGTTGGCATGGGATCGGTTATTTATTTCCATGCAAGATAATGCAGATTCTGTGGATTCTGCAATTTTATATTTTTATAAATCAGTGGGTACTTTTACTAATGCAGGAAATAAAAAAAACGGTGTCTCCAGAAGAAAAATAATACTTTTCTAATCCCAACCATGTTACACCTGTGTTGACAATTTATGTTGTGTCTGCTGGTCATTTCACTGGAAAGACTCATCTTTAGTTTTTTTGAAGTTTTGTTTTTCTGTTGTTTTTTTATTTTATAGTTCTGTCGTTGTTGACAAAAGAGGTGATCACACATGCCTGGACAGGCCTCAGTTCTGTGGCATTCAGGGAAGTGAAATACACAAAGTGCCTGTTTCCTCTCCAGAGTGAAGAGGAGGAGGAGGAGCCGACGGCTAACTGTGGCTATTGCTTTTGTCAAAAAAAAAAAAAAAAAAACCTTGGTCCTTCGGTTTTCATTTCTATTTTGTCTCATCATGTCGATGCCGTTGGGAGACATGATTGGTCGGGGGAACCGTGAGAGCGAAGGTGACATCAGAGCAGAGCGGGGCTCCCATCGAATGGATCTAGGTCACAGCTGCACCGGACTGGCCAATGAGACTCAACACTGGGGGGGGGGGGGGGGTGCAGTTAAAAGGCCCAAGCATACTCCTATCCTATCACTGTCATTTTCAATCCTTCACGAGGAGAGAAATATGGGAACGGTTGCATCAGTCCTCTGTATGATTTTAAAATATTTCTGCTCAGATGATTCTGCTGACTGAGTGATTTTTGTCAAGACTTGGTGAGTCTGGTGTTCACCAAGTTCCAAATCTCAGGAGGTACTTCATAGACCAGTTATATATAAGTAGATTATATAACTACAATCTGTTGCTGTGTGGCTAGAAGTGCTATTGTAATTTATTATGCATTCAAGGGCATTCCTGTAAGAGGCAGGTGATCTGCTCGTACCACAGTTCTTCCTCCATATGAAATCTGCAACAACAAAAATGCAGATAATATTCACAGATAAATTAACATTGTGCATTATAGTATAGGTTGCAGTTGTGAATGCTGGTTAAAGGTCAGTGGCCTACATCAAAGAAATATGCTGACACAGAGGTGGCAGAAAAGTCCTGTCCTGTTCTCCTCCAGATAAGCGACTGATTCAACAGCTTGCCCAGTCTTGCTGCTTTTGTTTGAGTGCAGACCTGGATGTGAAGGAATCTCTGTCTGCAGGGCAGGAGTTTTACCTGCAGCCACATCGGCTGCATGTCATTACCAATCTGTCTACCTTTACTTCACAGACTTCCATTGTTGCCTTTATAAAGCAGACTGACCTAACCTATAATGTCTGCATGGCAGCGATTGGTCGACAGTAATGTGATGAGCGATTGTGGTATGATCTATAATTTTTACTGGAATTATTAGGGGAACAAAACACTGTCTGGTAACAAATATATCTTGACTAATTAAAATTTTACTCTATGACAATGCAAAATTAATAGTGGAAGTACCACAAAGGGAAACATGACTGAATGAATCAGAAATATGACCCAAAACTGTTGCTGACATACCAGTGAAAGTTAAAGGACACTGGTTTGAGTCAACTTCTAAACCAGTAACCTCCATCTTCCTCTAAAAAAAAAAAGAATAATAATAAAATAAAGGCAATCAGATTTACTTTATAACAATTAATCTCTTGGGAATAATCCCAATCAATAATCCCAATAATGAGCTCATCAGGAAGTCGTCCTGCAGCCAGACCTGCTATAGACTGAGGTGTCAGCAGAAGAGTTCTCTGTGCCAGCAGCGGTAACAAAGTTAAGCAGATAACCAGCTGGTTTGCATCGCCTTCCACTGCAGTGTGTTTTCACATTTTTAAAAGGCGTAAGGGATAGGAGAGTGAGAGGGATGATAACTCGGCATTTGATGGTGATAAATTGTACGTCTCCTCCTCCTCTCTTCCTCAGTAAACATTCTGTTGTTCCCGTTTCTTCAATGAGAGCGCAGCCTTCAAACTGAAGTCTTATCTGTCTGCGCATGACTAAACCTAAAAATTATGACTAATTTTTAGGTTTAGACAGTTTTTGGAAAATTAGACATCATGATGATGAAAGAGACACGTCTGTTGTACCAGCAACAGATTTCCTACCTGATGATGCTAATATTAGTGTAAAATGTCACTGCTTTTTTATGTACTGACATGTCATGAATTATTTGTTTTACCAGAGTGCCACTAGCATCTGATCTAAAATACTTTAAGTACGTATATTGATTGAAAATAAGGGGAAAAAAAGGATGTAACTCTAAATCTAATTTGAATCGCTTATCTCCAATACAAAATTGCACAGTACAATACATATACAGATTTAAATCCGCTGCCTTTTAAAAAATAAGTCAGAATATATGTACTGTATATTCAAGTTTTGTCAACAAAGAAGTCAACTTATTTTAAGTTCTCAAATGATTTCAAATATATTGCAGAAAACCGTAACAAGTAATATGTTGATAGATCTATTTTAGTGTGAGGAGTCCGTTTATAACTTTAATGTGAAAGAAAGTGGAGCCGTGACACAAGGAAGGAAAGCGTGAGGGATAGAATGTAAAAAATAAATTAAAAAAGATCCTCTGGCATCCAGTGGAGCAAAAGAGGAGTGCCTCACAAAATATCCTAAAAATCACGTGTGAAATTCCAACTGTAGAGCTCCCAGCTGTGGCTTTTGAGTACAATATTTGAGTAGTAGCTAATTTCCATCCCGTCTCCCCCCCCCCCCCCCCCATGGCGTGGGTGGAAGAGGGCTTGGTGTCGTACTCAGTCAAGGGTTTCCCACTGAAAGCAGCCAGTAAAAACAGTCCTGCGCCCCTGCGGGTTCCAGGTCACACAGTGACCTGTTGGGGGTGATGGAGGTGGGTTTGTTGTCAGACTGGAGGCACTCTTCAGACACATCCTGTGCAGACATGTTTCTCTATACCGTCGGAATACCGCTGTCAGATCCCCTTGCAGCGTAGCGCTTGTCATCATTATTACCAGAGGCTAGATATGTCCATACTTGTAATGGACGGCTTACGCCCACTCCGCCACCGCCATCACAAACTCCTCCACCTGTCCATCAGCAGCTTCTTGCAGAGTCAGCAGAAAGTGACACAATAATTGTCCCGAGGGTATTTTTTTTCCCCCTTTCTCTAACGGCGTCATAAAGTCTTCTGACAGGACGTCCTTTGTCTGCCCTGAAATTGCACATAAACATGCGAGCATGGCCACAAAACGCTGCCTCAGCAGCCGAGTCACTGACATCAGATCCCTCACGGAGCATCAGGACTTGAACAAATGCTTCCAACATGGGCAGATGGGTTTTTATTTCCTCTCTAAATCTTACAAACATTATCTTTATTGATTATACACATCTGAAAGGGATAAAATAACCGAGGAGAGTAAAGGAACTCTAACACACTACAATCTATAATCGATTAAAGAAAAAGATCGACTGATTAATGCATTTTGATTCAGAAATAAAGTCTGGTAAGTCTGTTTAAAAAAAAGAGAGCACATAGAAGATATCCTGGATGGAGCTGATACTGTTCGGGTTTGACCTTGAACCCCAATGGAAAACCTCTTTAGGGATTTACTCGACTGTGGGGTCAGAAAGGTCAAACAATCCATTTGACACACAGGGGGGGGTAAGTCTTTTAACTACATGCTTGAGTTGTTTTCAGCTCCCTCTTTGAAATTACGGAGGCAACTCCCCGAGCGCCCAGCACTTAGAATTAGCCAAAGCTTTATGACCCTGAAAGCTGACACTCCCTTCACTGCACCTCTCTGATTGGGATCAGGCAGCGACCACCTCCAGTCTAAACTGCTGTGTCTGGAGACCAAGGTCGGCTTGTGACGGCTGGTTTATGGTTCAAATCTCAGTCCTCAACAAAGTCCACGAGGAGTCCAGAGAATAGTTCTGAGCTGGACTCTGTCAGTATTAGTATTGCAGTATTAGTCCTGCATTCAGATACCTACAATGGCCTGTTTACATCAGACTTCTTCCCAAGGCTCGTACTGAACAGGTTACATGACAGTCGTTTCACAAGTTTTGGGACAACAATCAGTAATATTGTTTATGCAGAGTCCTGGTCAAAGGTTAAAACAACACACCATGCATATCAAATCTGTAATTGTGTTAAATAAACTCACATCCCTTTAAATTGCACATACATGAGCTCTCTGTGCTCAGTAGCTCAGAGTGAATAGAAGTGAAAAAGGCAAACAAATACAATTCTGAATTATTTTCAGCCAGTGTCCGGTAGCCTTCGCTGCTATGCTTTGGTTCCGTCTCGGTTTGATAAGGCTTTTGTTGTTTATCGGAGGTTTCTGTCGTTGGTCTGGAGATCAGGAGGGCACATACCAGAGCGGAGAGACAAACCTCAGATCCGACTCATCTCAGAAAACATTAAAAAAAAAAAGGAGCACAAATAAGCCGAGCAACAAGCTGTTTTTAGTTTGGGAGGCACATCTCATGAAAAAAAACCACTACCAAGTCATTTCAAGAAACATGCAGCTAAATCCTCCCCAGTAATGTGTGTACGTAGGTGTGTGCTCTTTGGTGATCCCGACCCTTCAGTCAAAGTGTTTCTGCTGTCTGGAGCACATTCCACGAATCCTGCTGAGTTTTGTTCCCCTTAGCGCACAACAAGAACATGGATTGAGTCCTGCGGTGCTGAGTAAGGCAGACTCCTTTATAAGCATGAGCTTCACTCAGATAAGCTTTTGGCCTTATATATTTCATTTCCTTTGTTTATGTTTTATGGGACTCGAGGGAATTAGGGTTGCACCTTTGATGTAGAATGTATGAAATTAGCTAAAGACATAAAAATTCATACAAAAGCCCCCAAAGTATTCAATCTATTGTACATTAGTTTGCTATGTAAAGATGAGGTCGATTGAACTTGTAAAGGGCTTTCTTATTACATTGCTATGACTTGTTATCCTGAATCTGCAGGATTCCAGATAACCACTGCTAAATGATTGTATAAACACCATTATTTATTTTAAATATTTGTCAAATAGTTTGGCCTAAAATGAAAGTTTTCTGGACATGTATGTTTAATTGATGGTTAACACCTGGCAACACTACAAGTAACAAAGTACAACCAAACTGATGGGAGGCAGGAGAGATCCTGGATTCTGGATCACTTTGAAATTTTCGGTAACATTGCAGTCAATGGAGCTTCAAAATTTGTTCCTGAATATCTCGGTTGATTATTGAGCGATGTTTATGGAATATGACACAGTCGTGTACAGTGGGGGCCTCTATCTTATCACTGAATATCATCTGGATTGAATCCAGAATGAGGTCAGGAAAATGTTTTAGGAATGGGCTGCTTGAATGAGTGTTTGTCTATTTAATAATATAGGATAAAAACTGTGCTAACTGCTCAGTTGAATGAAAAGATCAGTTAGAAGTTAAATTCATTGGTGATCAAATTTAAGTAGATCAGTATAAAAGAGCCGATTTTAAGTTTTTGTTCTGCATTCAGCACAAAATTGTATTTTTAACTACTGTCTCACAGTTGCTTATATCATATTTCTCTTTTAATAAACAAATAAACAAACTTCTTTCTTTTCATTTTAATGCCATCCTTAAAAACAAGAGCTAACCTGCACTCATTTGTTCCAGGCGTCTGAAAGGTTCCATAACCGGCCTCGCTGTGGTGTACCGGACTACCCGAATCAAAGGGAGGTGCATTACCGGGGGCGACACCGCCAGAGACGCTTCGTCCTGTATGGAGGACGCTTGGAGAGGACCGACCTCACCTACAGGTCTGTAACGCTTGCATCATCACACACCGATCGGGTCTGATCGGTTCCTGATGTGTAGAAATATCAAGACATTAAGAACGTGTTCTTGTTTAGCCAACATCACTGCACATAATTCAATCTGTATACCGGTAAGTGGAACTTCATAGAATAACTGTAATTTCTACAAAATATCACATTGCTTGAATTCATTCCAGGCAAAACGAAGACCCTTTTAAACTCAGGATCTGCAAGAGTTTAGAGACACTGAATGAAATCTTGTCTTGAAATTGAATTTGTAAAAACGAGTGCTGGCTTTCTTTCATCCAGGGCCCTGGCACCATTGAGTGTCTGGCAGTCCTCTGCTGGCTGCAGCCTCTCTGTCTGTGTCTCCTGGGGTCTCTTTCATTGTAGTCATTCTTTTAAGGCAAGGCAATATATTAAAACAGAGGAAAAGAGGAGGAGGGGGCAGAGGTCTTTCAATAACAGCACTGGGCACAGAGTAATAAAATTCTGCTGAATCGGAGCAATAAAGTTCACAGAAACACCTAAAGTGATGTTGGTAGCCAGAACCATGGCAGCAACCTGCAGAGTCAAAGCCCACTTCAGGGGCTTCACGGGGCCACCTTCCTTCCATATTGACTAAAATATCAGTGGTGAAAGAGCAGAGCCGCACTAATGAGTCTCGGTGTTTACTTTTGATTCAGAATCAGCCAGCTGGTGGACAAGTTCTGGCATGAGGAGCGTCAATGCTGGGCTGCTTTAACTGGTTTGAATGGTCGCTAATGACAATGAAAGGAAGCCCCGAGGTGGCGGCACAAGAATGTCATAGATGAGAGGCTGACCGAGAGAAGCGCGTTGTCACATTTATTTATTTTATTTATTATACTCCGTGATCAATCAACTATCTTTGATGGATTTGATTGATTGACTGGAATTGGATTTGTACCTGCGGATCTGTCGTCTTTACTTACAGTGTAAAAATCAAAGTCCACTAATTAACTGACATTTATGTTGATAAGTCATTTTTGTTATTGTTAGTATTTTCCTTGATGGGGTTTAAGGATTAATTCTCTTTTTTTACTGCAGGAGTAACTGATTTGAGATAAACGATACGCCGTTTGCCTGATACTCTATCGTACATGAAATGTTCTGCTTCCTGCTGGTGCGATAAGGAGGGTTCTCTTCTTTTACCTCTTGTCATACTGGGGAGATTTATCGAAAGGAAAAGGACGAGACCATGATGCAGTGGTTCGTTAGCAGGCCTGAGGGCGTGAGTAACAGCATGCCTCCCCACTGATGAGACGACTGCAGATATCAGATTAGAGGGAGGCGTGCGATGCAGGTGGTCCCTCCCTGCTACTACACATCCTGCATGTGTATGTTTTTGACACCTGCATTTGGCCCCTGCAGGATTGTGCGATTTCCCTGGCAGATGGGTGAGGAAAAGGTCCGGCGGGTCTTTCGGGAAGCGCTGAAAATCTGGAGTGATGTCACCCCGCTCACCTTCACCGAGATCCACAGTGGCGAGGCGGACATTCGCATCGACTTCACAAGGTGGGAGCAAAGAAGGGCGGAAATAACTCATTATCCTCATTCAGATTCCTCTGGATGTGCTCAGGAATGAATGTGTTTTATGGCAAAGAACAGTATGAATACACGTTGGATTCATTTTGTACCATGATTGGATTTTGGTCAACATTTATAACTAATCATCAGGTCAAAATTTGGATTAGTATATGACAAGCCCAATTCCCAACAGGGTAGGCTGCTGTGTTTACTACCCATTAGCAAATTGGAGCATGAAGATGAAACATGAAGATATTCACTAATTTGTGAAGCGTTCAAGCTGAAATTATTTGATTAGAAGCTATTAATGCTGTTAATAGTAGATAGCTGAGAATTGATTTTCTGTAATGTTTACAGAAACACTTAAACAGTTGCATGAGTCTTAAAGATAATGTTGATGATTTGACAGTTTCACTCCGAGGCGGTTGGATTTTAGGTCTTTTCGTGATGTCAGAACAGGACAAGATCAGATCTTGACAACAAAAAACAACATTTGTTGCGTAGAGTTTCAGTAAGAAAAGGGAACAAGAGATAGCATAGCACGAGAAGGCGAGCGGGTTCAAACTAGATTCAAATCTTTGATGGGGGAAACGTGTCATCTCTGAAATGACTCTTTCATGAGGCCTGCTTTGTTGCTCCCGCAGTGAATTCTTGTTTTCCTCACTTGAATCAGAGATTTTTCTCCAGATGCATCATTTCTCGTGCCGCGGCTGTCTTTGTTTGCCCTGCTGCACAAATGCAACTCAGAACACTGTTCAAAAAAACAGCCATCCATCCATGCAGTTATTTATATTGTGAAGTCTAACGATTTACACTGACTGATCCCACACCTGTCAAAGTGAAACTAATGGAATGTATTTTATTAGATTACTTGAATGTTTTACAAAGGGAAGGCACAGCCAAAATATAAAACACAGTTTTAGATTTCTTTTGCAGCCATTTATAGTTTATTTATTATCTGATTTATTGTTGTCACGACTTGTGTTTCTTATGATCTCGATAACGTTCTACTGCATCTGATTGATTTTGGGGATTTTTATTGAATGAATGACATTTAGTCAGATAAATCGAATGTACCGTAATTCAATAATAATAACATTCTCTGATTCCTGCTTTTAAAATGTGGTTTATTTGGGGTTATTGTTTGGCCTCTGTGATAGATAATAACAAAGTTGAGTTTTGTATTGTTGCTTGGACAAAAAGCCCGTCAGTTATGTTTCTGGTTTGGGTTTATAACGTTCATCATGTGACTTTAATGTTCACCTTTGATTTGTGGCCCTGCAGGTACTGGCATGGAGACAACCTTCCCTTTGACGGCCCAGGTGGGATTCTCGCTCACGCTTTCTTCCCCAAAACCCACCGACAGGGCGACATTCACTTTGACTACGATGAGTCGTGGACCCTCGGAAACCACATGGGTGAGTTTTGAGTTGAGAGGGCAACGACGTAGAGAGCCGAGTTTCGGGAGCCATGTTGTTCCGTTTATTACATTTTACTTTGAAATAGCTCTTTTGACTTTGTCTGTACTGCAATTGGTAGAAATAAAATACTCCATAACAAATAGAAAATTGCATAAGAGCACAGGTGACCAGCGATACATGCAGTATCACGACGCTCTCACTGTTAAATTCCTGCAGGATGTCATGGACTCTGTTCTCACACCCTGTCAGTGTAAAAGCCATGCTGCACTCACTAGATAACACTGGTGCAGCTCAGCCTGTCATCATGGCACTGCACCTAAAAACCAAATGGTACATGATTGTTTGAGCATCATTGTGGGATTTATTGGCAATAAAAACCTGCCACTATGACACGGAATCATATTAATATTATTCGATTGACAGTTATTCCACAACAAAAAATAGATTTAGCTCTGAAATGTGATTATTGTTGTGGTTACATTTTTTAGTTGTTGCACACAGATGGGGAAAAAAAACAACCCCAATCAAAATAGCTCTGTTTGCCTGTTAATTTATACATGTCAGTCTCGAGAACAATACCAGAGTAAAATGACACTGAGGGTTTAAATGATTCATCCATTGTCCTTACAAAGAAATAATATTGGTAATAGATGAGTAAACAGAATGAAGTCCAATATTACTCCTGCTGATACCTGAAGACTCAGAGACTTTTGCAGATGAACTGTTAAATCCAAGATGTCTGTCAGGAGCTTTGATTCTGGTAGATGTCTTACACAATAGTTTGTACTAGTACCATCAGTACTTTTCAGAGTACTGGGCTACTCCACTAGCATTTCTTAGATGTGAAAACAATCTCATGAGTTCACCAGAGTTCACTGGCAGCTCCAGCATGAGGTCAAATATATCCTGCATGTCTGTGACGCCAGTCTTCATCAGGTCAAGACACGAGACAGACATGAGTCAGCAGGGAGGGGACGCGGCGACGTACTTCTTTACGACTCCTTGTTGACTCTGTATTTACACCAGTCGCAAAACATCTCCAAGTGTAAGCCGGTCAAAACAAACGTGTTAAACGCAGACGCCAGTGGAACGACGGGGGGTTGTTGTTTTTACCATCTGCTGAGTCTCGTCTTCTGCCCAACAGGCACGGACCTCCTTCAGGTTGCTGCCCATGAGTTCGGGCACGTCCTGGGCCTGCAGCACTCCCGCGAGCCGGGAGCCATCATGTCCGCCTACTACTCCTTCACTTACCCGCTGAGGTTGAGCGAGGATGACAAGCAAGGCATCCAGTACCTGTACGGCGCTCATCCCAAAGCCCAGCCCTCACCGCCGCCCCCGCCTCCACACCCGTCAAACCCAGAGACCAATGAGATTGTAGCCAGTGTGAGTGGAGCGGATGAAGATGCAGCACATTTATTCTCACATCGAGGAATATATAAAACAAATGCTATTATCAGGAAATGCGTGGTTAACATTAAAAGGTTTAGAAATAGAAATCGCCTTAGTGATAATAAAAAAAACCCGCTTAAGCGTGACTCTGAACTCGTCGTCCTTTGGGGCGCCACGGTTGTGCAGACAAGCTATCCGTTGGTCCTCTGCTTAAGTCCAAGCTGAAATTGCTCAACGACTCCTGGATGGACTGCCAAGATATTTGGAACAGGATGAAACTGATTCACTTCTATAAACCACAAGCTTGTGTTTCATCAAGCACCAGCATGAGGCAGCCTGATCAGCTCGATGCCTCTGCACTGGCAGTAACTTATGAATTGTCTGAGGGACTGACTTCAGTGTTGGCACGGACTGAACTAAAAGATGAAGTGATTAGTGCACAAATAAAGACAGCGTGTTTCTCGCTGCGATATTTTGCCAGCTACTTTTAAACATCTTTCTTTAAATTCCTTTAAAGTCTTCCCCTGTTTTTCACGAGTGTTGCCAGACACGATTGCAAACTGCAGCGTTTGGCTGGTGATCATCAGCCGTTTCCTCACAGAGGCGGCGGTTTCTGTGGTCGTACCCACAGGAAAATATCAAGAGTGAGCCTCTTATAAAGCTACGCCACATCATGCAAGAGTGTATTTTTAAACCATTGATGAAAAACGAGGGTCAAAGACTAAACTTGTCTTTTATCCAATAAGCGTTTTGTTATGTGGGAGCGTTTGAAAAAGGGTCTAAACTTGTAACTAAGATGTTTCACTTAACACTAGTATGTAGAATAATAGACCTGTGTGTGTGTTTGCTTTTTCTGTTAAAGCCCGATGCTTGCCAGACAGACTTTGATGCCGTGTCTATGATTCGAGGAGAGCTGTTCTTCTTTAAGTCGGGCTACGTTTGGCGGCTCAGGGACGGGCATCTGGAGAGTGGTTACCCGGCTCTGGCATCCCGTCACTGGAAGGGGATTCCCGACAATGTCGACGCCGCCTTTGAAGACAAGTCTGGGAACATTTGGTTCTTTCAAGGTGGGCAGAAACATTTGAGCTGCTGTTACGTGGCTGTGGTGTGCAGTGAGCACAGGATCAAGACATAGCATGCACTTTTAAAGCAAGTTTAAACAGGTGTAAAGTTAGTACTTAACGCGATCGAGTCTTTTCGTTAACACTAGAAGCGGTTAACGTCTGTTTCAAGTGAAGCGTTTCTTCAAAGCCCCCTACAAGAATTATGCCATTATGTATAATGTTCTGCAAATGAACATAAATCAAATCAGATCAAATATCAACACACTCGTGCACAATATGAACATAATTGGTTTCAGGATAAATGAAGTTTGTTGTACAGTGTTTTACAGTCTTAATTACAATTTACTCCTCTAAATAAATTTAGCACGAGCATTTTCATCTCACACATTTATATCATATTACTCTTAAGCAGAGATTGTCCCGACTGTCGCTTCAATTGATCGGCATTGAAGTTGTATATTAGTTGCTGCGTAAAATACAGGAGCAGAAAAGCAAACACGGCGCTGACTTCCATTGTTCCCCACGTCTCAGGCGAGAACTACCGGGTGTTCGATGCTGAGCGGCAAATCAAAGGCCCGGAGTCCATCCGGAGCTTGGGTCTGTCAGTGCCCGGGATCCAGGCCGCCCTGCGCTGGGGCCACGACTCCAACTACAACACGTACTTCTTCAAGTCAGGCAGCTATTGGAGGTTCAGCCCCCGCGAGAACCGAGTCGAGTCCATCTACGCACGCAGCATGCAGGACTGGAGAGGCATCCCTGAGGATGTGGATGCTACGTTCAGGGACATCTATGGTACGGGCCAAAGAAAGGCAACTTAACAAGTTTACAGACAGATAGATTGTTTGTGTGTGTGTGTGTGTGTGTGGGGTGTCAGATTGACTTGTCGCTGTGTTTTCTGTCCCTCAGGTTATGCTCACTTTATCCGAGGACGTCAGTATTGGAAATTCGACCCAGTTGGCATGAACTCTTTGGAGGGCTACCCTCGCTACATCGGCATGGATTTTTTTGGCTGTAGAAACGTGTGAGTTAAAGCTGTGGTGGATCAGATTAGCGGATTATTTCTGTTTTACGATGAAGATGAGTTTTTTTGCAATGGAGACTCGTGTGTGTGTTCGAGGAGATGAAGCAGGCTCCTTTAGATCTGATTATGCTTTACTCCGTTTATTGAGACCATTAGACATTTTCTCAGGAAAACCAAGGTATGTTTCCTCAGAGATGGCACCTCGTGCAGCTACACATGTTTATTTTGCACATTTGTCATCCTATGACTGATTGCTGGGTCCTGCATAATGTATGTGTGGTGCTGGTGCAAACGGCATCATTCTCATTTTGCTCCCGCCTTCTTAAAACCTGAGGTTTTGGATTGATTTTGTTTCACTGACCGAATCAATGTGGAATTTTAGGCTCCCTGTCAATGGCTGTCTTCAATTTCTCCTTTGTTTTTTCCTTATGTATGAACAAGTGTGTGAAGAGTGACATCAGACTGAAAGCTGCAGAAGGTACCGGTACATCGGTTCATGATAGATGGCAGTGAGAGTTAACTTGCAACTTTAACCCCAGAAACCAAAAGATGCATTTGCTTAAGTGTGCTTCATTCTGCTCTTGTAAGGAGGCCATCATACATCATCCGTCGGTAAACGATTTTTTTTCTTCCTGAAACATACAATCATTTGGGGTTCTGAAATGAACCTCTGAGGCAGCATTCATTCCCATTCTGTACAGTGTACCTAATTTTGCAGAAGTTGTTAAAGGAAGATCCAGTTCAGTAAATTTGGTCCTGTCAATATAAACCAATTCTCCAGTCAGACTCCATTTAACCATTGCAGAAAATGTGGTAATATTCGTGTAAGTATTTGTTTGAGTTGAGATGTTTATCCCTCCACTGAGACGCGTACGTAATGTCCTTCATGACTTACTTAACTATGTTCACCTGAGAGTTAAGCTCAGGGCAATAAAATCATGATTCTCCTTTTGAACAGGAGCTCATTCATGTAGTTTCCTCTTAGCCTGAAGATGGATTGAATAATGCTCTGACTGTGTAATCGGCTGGTGCTAAATTATTAGTCATTTCTGTGTGTAACGTGTTAGCTCTTAAACTTTCCCAAATATTGTTTTGACAAATTGTTAATCCTGTATCTTTGGGAGGTTTCTATAACATCACAGGGTGTAATATTCAGACGTGAAGCCTGCATCAATCCGCAGTCCACAGCGGCAGTAAGAAGCCCTAGAGCGCCCTCTCGAGTGCGACGATGCCAACTGCACCTCAGAGACGTCCCTAGTGAGTTGTAATGAAGGCATTTCTCATCTACCTTATAAACTGGTGCTTTGATCAGCTCGTGATACCTTCAGGGACAGCAGCTGCTGCATGGATCAGCCATTATCAACATGATTTGGTTTGTTATTTGTTTGGAAACTGTTAATTACGTTTCTCACTATGTTCAAATCCACTACAGTTCAGAAGTCAGTATTTTTTTCTGTCAGTCCATTACATTTATTCACCAGCTCTGGTTGCTAGGGAGTTTGGTCATGCTGTGAACCAGTGGATAAAGTAAAATACATATTTCTTCCACCACTGCTGGATAGTGAATGAACTTTAAAAACATCCGACTCGGATCTTTCTGTGGGAAGAACATCCAGGCTGAGAAAGCCTGATCATGTCCGACATGGCTGAGCTTTTGTACCTGGTTGCAGCACTTAAAATGTGAAGGTTCAGCACAAGTTGTCATCATCGTGTTGGTTTTTCAGTGCGGGACACTGACAAGTCATTGCAGTCTTCGTCTTCGCTTAATTGTTTCTTTAATAATCAATTCCTGTCTTTGTTTTTATCGTTTTAAAAGTCATTTCAAGTATTACTCTGTGATTTCTGCTTTGAAAAAAATATTTATACACAAATAATTTAGCAAAGGTTTGTTGTACATACAATTTGTAGCTTTTTTTTACTGTAGCCTTTAAACTGTACATTCAAATGTATGAAGTGCATAATTTTTACTTTCTAATAAAACTATACCCTGATGGCCAAACACTGTCGTAGTGGAAACTAAAAGTATTTTAGAGTAATAAATGATGTGTGTGGATTAATATCACTGCTGTGATGATGTTTTATCTTTTACTCTTACTAACATAAGTTATGCTCCTTTTTGTTCCTTTATTTGGAGAGTTTAATCCACAAAAATGAATCCTATTCTTTATTTTCCCTAATCATTTTTTACCAGTATTGTTATCCTGCAAGAATCACATATCTCTAAAAAGCCAACTGTTCATCAGCAAAATAAAATAAAAAAAACACCTCCAATTTTCAGTTCATGTATTTTAAATATCAGGATGTTTGGACTGAGTGTCAGTAGGATTGATAATAAAATATATTTTTCCACCAAAATGGGACATTTAACACGACATATCCAGTAATATTCCTATTTGAGAGATGTTGGTTTTCACTGAACATGAAGGGTATGGGCACCAAAAACGTAGCTAGATACAAACACATGTTGTACACAACTGGTCTGGTCGGAAAGTGTTTATTATGTGCAAAGGATGAACAGAAAGCTGGGAATTGAAACAAAAGGAGGGTGTGAAGAGAGAAGTAAAACAACACACACACACCACATGCGCACATTTCAAACACGGATAGAAAAAAGACGTCTGACCACTGCTTCCATGAATCCACTAATTCTCTGAGGGAAGAGGGAGCATGTTGCTTTTTGCTTCTGTCCGTCAGAGGAGATGAAGTGTGAGATGGACAAGTCTTGTTGTTGGTCCATTTGACGTTTACTATTAGATTACTGCTAATCTAATTTGGATGGTTTGAAGTTTATCAATAGTTGACTGTATGAAAATCTCTTCAATGATGATGAATAGCTGGTTGAACTGGAACAATGCAGATTGGGGAGGCTGTTCATCCCAATTGCCCTCCCTCCAATTCTCACTGTCACCTCCCACGTGAGATTTGTTGGTCTCAGGTGGGAGGAGGTTCTTTCCACGTTAGCATCATGTAGGGTTCCAGCTGATGGAAGACATAGTTTTGTACGTTTGGATTATACATAAGAACACCAGCTACAGAAAAAGATGTCACGGCGACAAAACGAGAAACTGCCGCTACACCACGAGTGATGGAACCCCACCAAGATCGTGGCCCATCTGCAGGTCTGTTGTGGTCTGAAGTGTCTTCTTGGTTTGCCTTGATCAAACTTTGGAGGTGGGTCAGCGCAGCAGTGAGATGATCTACACGATCCTTTTGATTTGTCTCATGATGCTGCAATTCTGCCCGAAGACCTTGAATCTCTGTTCGGTATTGTTCCTTCAGTGATTCCAGAATGCCGTCCTTTTCATGGACGAGCTGCTCAGACTCCCTCAGCTGCTGCTGGAGAGCTTGCACATCACTTTGCCTCTCATGAGTCAGGTTATCAACAATGATTCTGTTCTCATTCTCCACTAATTCCTTTGCCGCCTGATGATCATGCACTGCTGCCCGCAGACTTTCAATCTCTTCTTGGTTTGTCTTGTTCAAACTTTGAAGTTGGGCCAGCTCAGCAGCGCGGTGATCTACACAATCATTTTGTTTTGCCTCATGCGCCACATGATCCTTCATTTCTGTTAGAATTATCCGAAGACCTCGAACCTCTGTTCGGTATTGTTCCTTTAGTGATTCCAGAATGCCATCCTTTTCATGGACAAGCTGCTCAGACTCCCTCAGCTGCTGCTGGAGAGTTTGCACATCACTCTTCAGAATGTTGTTCTCATCATTCAGGTTATCAACAATGATTTTCTTCTCCTTCTCCACTAATTCCTTTGCCGCCTGATGATCATGCACTGCTACCCGCAGACTTTCAATCTCTTCTTGGTTTGTCTTGTTCAAACTTTGAAGTTGGGCCAGCTCAGCAGCGCGGTGATCTACACAATCATTTTGTTTTGCCTCATGCGCCACATGATCCTTCATTTCTGTTAGAATTATCCGAAGACCTTTAACCTCTGTTCGGTATTGTTCCTTCAGTGATTCCAGAATGCCGTCCTTTTCATGGACGAGCTGCTCAGACTCCCTCAGCTGCTGCTGGAGAGTTTGCACATCACTCTTCAGAATGTTGTTCTCATCATTCAGGTTATCAACAATAATTTTCTTCTCCTTCTCCACTAATTCCTTTGCCGCCTGATGATCATGCACTGCTGCCCGCAGACTTTCAATCTCTTCTTGGTTTGTCTTGTTCAAACTTTGAAGTTGGGCCAGCTCAGCAGCGCGGTGATCTACACAATCATTTTGTTTTGCCTCATGCGCCACATGATCCTTCATTTCTGTTAGAATTATCCGAAGACCTTTAACCTCTGTTCGGTATTGTTCCTTTAGTGATTCCAGAATGCCGTCCTTTTCATGGACGAGCTGCTCAGACTCCCTCAGCTGCTGCTGGAGAGTTTGCACATCACTCTTCAGAATGTTGTTCTCATCATTCAGGTTATCAACAATGATTTTCTTCTCCTTCTCCACTAATTCCTTTGCCGCCTGATGATCATGCACTGCTGCCCGCAGACTTTCAATCTCTTCTTGGTTTGTCTTGTTCAAACTTTGAAGTTGGGCCAGCTCAGCAGTGAGATTATCTACACAACCATTTTGATTTGTCTCATGATGCTGCAATTCTGCCCGAAGACCTTGAATCTCTGTTTGGTATTGTTCCTTCAGTGATTCCAGAAGGTCGTCCTTTTTATGGGCAAGCTGCTCAGACTCCATCAGCTGCTGCCGGAGGGTTTTAACTTTTTTGATCTCAACCATTAGCTCCTTTACTACAGTTTTG
The DNA here is from genome assembly GCF_040956055.1 of Brachionichthys hirsutus. Classification (NCBI taxonomy): domain Eukaryota; kingdom Metazoa; phylum Chordata; class Actinopteri; order Lophiiformes; family Brachionichthyidae; genus Brachionichthys; species Brachionichthys hirsutus. The sequence continues at coordinate 11,070,416 of NC_090900.1, read as the reverse complement.
CATTGTATCGGATCTTTCGGAATATTTTGAGAGATTGGTATTTTCTTTGTTTGCAATCGTGCTTTCAGGTTTTCATTTTCAGATTGCAGTTTCTCATGAAGAGAATTAAGTTTGAGTAACTCACCTTCCATGTTTTCATTCTTCTCTTTTAGCTTTGTAAAAACAGAGTTTACTCTATTACTCAGGACACTGCCATTCTCCATTTCACTTTGCTCTTTTGGAATTTGTTCCTTGGTTGTTCCTCGGTTGAGACTACGATTACGTTCTAGGATGGGAATTTTTCTTGAATAAAGTCTTTGACGGTCAGTTTGCCTTATTCCTAAACCATCCATGCGAGGTGTTTCCTCTGAACTGTCTTGAGTGGCTCTGTTTTGTATTTCTGTTTGGCAAAACATTTTCAATGTTATGGAGAAAAAGCTACTTCCCATATGTATATAGTCTCACATATAACTACTGCCCTTTGATCTTGACATCAAAACATATAGGGTGATGAAACCTATGTCATATGCTTTGACATCAAAGCATATAGTGGTGACATCATCTGTTCCTGCTAATATTCTCAAAATTTCCTGAAAATGTAATCACCCTATGCCAGCTTTTGATATCAAAGCATATAGTGGTTATTTCCTCCGTTCTTCGACAAAAATGCATCAACACCGAATGAAAAAAGCCTTCACTAAAATATGTAAAGCCCCTTTGCTGACTTTGCAGAATATTCGTATCCTTGAAATATCTGACCGGGAAGGAAGCTTTGCTATGGAACTAGATGTTTGTTCATCCATTTCGGCCAGAAACTGTCTGTGACCTCTTTGTCGCAGGAGGGACGGGAGGGGGCGTGATACGGAAAAGGCGTGTGCTTTTCGTGCTAATTTAAAAATTCATATTTTCCAGTTGCGGTAATATGAAATATTTCTAAATGTTCAAGAATGTGTCAGGGAATAACTCCAGTAGATTCTCAAATTAATCTGATTCACACCATGGCAGATAACCAATTATTTTCTTTTACATCAATATTACGGACAGAAAAGTAAGATCTATCACCTTTTTATTTTGTAAGAATTATTACAATGTACAAAAAGACACAAATACAACATAATATATTAGCTGAGCCTGGTTGTGTGGTTCCTCTCCCTCTTTGGTCAAAAAAAGAAAGTCAGTGGTCAAAGTGAGAGAGCAGCACCTCCACGCTGAGGGTCATGAGAGGAACATGAAAGAGGGAGGTTTTTTTTTTGTCTACCGGGGGGGGGGGATCTGAATTTGAACATTGATAATAATAATAAAACATTTAAAAAAGGATGGTTGACTGAAGCTGAAAAGACATTCGGTGCCTGATGGAGGGACATCTTTGTTGCTAATGTTGCAAACTAATCTCAAGCAGATGAACATGGTTCCTGTAGGGGTCGCTGATGCTGATTCATCTACCAGGCAGGCGCTGTGTTCGCCAGTCGCCTCATTCGCCTGTGGAGAAGGCAAGGAACAAAGTCAGAACCTTAACAAAGGTCACAAATAATATTTATTTTGTGATTATTGCTGGTACCGTTTCATTTATAAAACACTCCCATCCCAAGTTCCAATATTTTAAGGTGGTGTTTTTAAATTAGAGCTTTTCAGTGCCGATTACACTGTTGACCAATTTTGAACTGATTAGCGAGTCTATAAAATGCCACAAATGGTGAAAAGCATTTCTCTATTTTGTCTTCAAAACAGTCAATGATGGCATATTTTTGACTTTGCAGAAGATGAAACCATATTTGTACTATAATTTAGTATTAATCTTTTACAAATAAACTAAAATAATTATTTGTCTCAGTGCTCACATTTGTCAGGTTAACTGTCCACAACCTGAAGATATTCAGTTTACAAAAATATGAAACAGAGATGAGGAACAAATCAGATTATTTGGTGTTATTAAATTCCTTAAATGTCCCATCAACACTGTTCTTAGTTTCTTTTGATCAACTCCTTGACTAATTGGCAAATAATTTATTTTACAACATTCTTTGGGGACTGTATTCTCTTAATTTGTTAAATCGAGACATTTTCAGACGTTTCAATGACATTTGACCATGTAGTTGTTATTTTTTAAATTTTATGTACAAATTGCCAAATCCAGAAAATAATGAACAGGCTAATCAAAAAGAATCTTACCATGATAGAAGACTACATTGATCAACAAGTTTTCAATTCTTTTTTTCAGTAAACATTGCAAAAGTGGGGACTTTCTGTTCAGCTCATCTAAACATAAATATGAATATTTTACAGAACAAATGATCAAGTGATTGAGAGCTAAATATATCTATGATGCATTGGCATGGTATATAATGATAATAGCCATTGTACCCTACTGTTCAACAGTCTGGATGATCTTCTGATGGAGATCACGTACTGAAGCATACGGTTATCGATTTTCTATTAGCCAGACAGAAACTCACAATGAGGTCTTATTTTTAAGGCAGCCCTGGACATAAAACCAATAAAGTAAATTGATGACTATCCGAAGTTGTTGGATCTATTATGGATCTCTGCCAAACTAACGCACCTTGTGTTTCTGTCCTGATCTCTGATCTTCTTCTCCATCTCTGCGTCGGTCAAGGTCTCCAGCAGGGGGCACCACTGGTCAGCATCGCCTGTGTTCCTAATGGCTATCTCCACTGTGGGGAGAGGGTTCTCACTGGGAAACAATAAAAAAAAAAAAAAAAAAAACAACATCAACAGCCTGTTTATTTCAATGCGGTCCTCCATTAATATTTCCACTGAATTTATAGGTTCAGAACATTTCACAACATCACATATATACACAGCGGCCTGATTACCACTCTTCTTTTAATATTTACAGTGGATGAAATCACAAATTCATCCTGAAACCTGATCCAAGTTTGAATTTTTTTTTTGAAGGAAACCTTGATTGCAAGCACGTAGCCAGAGCAAAGACTATTACATTACATTTACCCTGAAATCTTGTCAACTTACGTAAAGAAATGGGCTGGTAGCTGAGACTGAATCGGATACTATAAAAACCATCAATATAGAAAGGCAGCCATGATACCCAATGCGAGGAAACAAACTTTCAGTCGCATATTTTGGTGGACGGATACCTGAAGGCGTACGTCCTCTGGTGCCAGCTCAGCTGACCACGGATACTGTAGGCAATGGTAGTGACAAACTCTCCGCCCAGGCCAAGCTCAGAGCAAAGCTTAAGAGCAAACTTCTCTGGAGAATTCTCCCTCTCAGACATATCCCACTCAAACTGGTCCACCAGAGAGATGTTGCCAACGTGGATGTTCAACTGGAGCGCGACAGGGATCAACGGCTGATGAAAAACAGCTGTCATGTTTTGAAGTTAAACTGATGAAAAGATGGTATAAAGTGTTTGCCTTGATGATGACCCTCTGGTCTGCCTGGTCCTCTAGGATGCTGTCAGTCGGATAAGACTCAATTTGCTGTCGGATGGCTGACGCAATGGCGGGGACGAACGCCAAAGGACTGAGGTCCAGGTCATCGCAAAGGATCTCGGCAAACATTTCAGGGGTCATCAACTTCTCTGAAATTTTCAAGAGGAGACTTTTCTTAAAGAGTACTGGGATGGACACCTGATGCATTGCATTGTGTCTTCACAAGGAGGACTGACATCTTCCCATTGGCATCATGTTCTCAGAGTTCAGATAATTACCGTTCATATTCCAGGTAAAAGCATCTCTGAGCTTCTGCCCTTCAATCTCCATGTCCAGACGGATCGGAACCAAGACTTCTGACTGAGTGGCATTCTCATGAATCACTGCTGGATCATGGTCATCAAAGCTGGGCAACATAAAAACACAGGACAAAAACGTACCGACAGCAGCTCGATCAAACACTGGACTCATTCTATGTGCATCATAATTATCAGTTATATGTGAAATATCAATACTTGAAAGTGAATTTTTGTTTGTTTTCAATACGCTTTAGACCCAGAGGACTAATTAGATGAACTTTAGAACAGTGTTCAGCATATATTTAACACTTAACTGTGCCAACATGGCAAAACAACAAGTGCTTCATCTACTTCAACAAAACAATCAAGTTTATTTTGGCTTGTAATTTATTAATAAAACGGATTGGTGGTAGCTTTTCAGGTGAAGGAAATTATTAATGTTTCCCATCTTTACATTTTGCACAATTCACATGAAATTGAAGTCATTTAACCTTTTTCCATCAACGAGTTCCTTCATCATTCATCAGTCATTGATGTGAACAAGCAAACAAGATGGAGTTCAGACACAATCCCTGTGCAAATTCATTTTGTCTACCAAAGAGGGAACGTCCTCTTCTTGTCACGACCCAGACGGCTGCGGTTGATGGTGGTGGAGCATGGCACAGCGTCCAGATGGTGAGAGCTGTTGGGCAGGGTGGGAACCCACTGGCTGTTCCTCTTTGCTTTCTGCTCTCTGGTAACATAAGACGACAACAGCTTTGTAGAAATCACAATAAAAAACCACAATGCTTTTTGATCCATCTGAAACGAAAGAATTTTAATGAAGACATGAGGTACATTTTTAATCGCATCAACACAGATGCCAGTATTAGCTGCAAACTGCATTAAAAGCATGCTAGTACTGATTTTCTTTGGTTTTGAGGCATCATGGATGACTTAACCTGAGCAAGGTTTTGCTAAAATAAAATAAATAAATAAAATAAAATAAAAAAGACTTTCGGTTCTTGTCGCTCTGCTCTTTAGTTTAACTGCAGCAGACATACTGTTTTTTTATAAACCATGAGAAGATTACAGGAAGTGGCTCCCACCAGTAATTTATACATTACTCTGCTGGATTAGAAAAAAATCAACTTCAAAAATTCTGTGGAACCCGAGGAGCCTTTCTTAAATACAAATCGATTTAAGATTACAAACACTTAATATATTTATTTTCTCCCGTCTCAACAATGTTTCAGAGGTGATTGTAGCGGAGGTACCTGAGGTAGGCAGGAGGCTCAGTGCTGATGGAGATAGCTTTGTACTTCTCATCATTGCCTTCAAGGATCTCTTCCACCTCTGAAGCCTTCAAAAGGGTAACACTCGTGGCCAGCTGAGTGTAGCCATGATCTGAAGAACAAAAACAGAGAAAATCAACAGAGAAACAGAATCCAACAGGAACAGAGGACGGAACTCACTTGTAATTTAAAAAGAAACACTCGATTAAGAGCTAGTTGTTTAGTTAACCTTTGCTCAAAAGACAGAAATGCATCCATAGTTTGGCTTGATTGAGAAAACAATAAACATTTTAAACAAATTATACAGCACCTTTTCATTACAGGAAAGGGATAAGAACAAAAATTAGAATTCAACGCGTTGCACAACCCCGTTAAACAGAAGATCTATTTAGACAGCATTGCACTGACCGTGCGATGATTCAACTATTTTCTTTCGTTCTTCTACTGATGCCAGTTTTCTCCATAACGACGGGTATCTCTTATACAGGGAGCCTCTAAACATACGGAGGTAGTTTCCCACCTGAACACACACAAATACACACAGAAAGAAAATTAAGAATCAAGAGGGGTGATTGATTAAGGATTGCTGTCATCATTAATTAATAACTGCAGTCAGTTTCAGTTCCTGTATTCGTTATTATAATTGATTACGCTGATAAACAGCTGGAAACAAAATACATTTTTAGTAAAAATAAAAAATCGTATCAAAATTTAGAGTCACCAGAGACAGAATGCAACCAAGTATAATTTAATTTATCAGACTATAATTTTTTACTGCAATTTATTTGACATTTACGATTTTAGTTTACTTACAACTAGCTGTTATTACTGACAGTCATCATTATTATCATCTCCCTATTGAGACCAGATAGTACTACAAAGCGAGTCTTTGTGAGAGGGAAGGCTGTTTAACCTGATGCAGTATTTTAATATAAGCTACTCCACAAACACTACACGACGATATAAATAAAGGCAGCAGATAAACACTCTTAGCTAACAAGTTATTTTATTTCAGCTAGCTCAGACGAAGCCTTGTGAGCTACCCAGCTAGTTGCTAGTGTAGCAGGGGACACCACGGGGTGAATGTGCTGGAGGCCACCACAGGGTGTCGCCCTCTCCTGGGGCGCTTCTCCTTAAAAAGGGAGTGGCTGTTGGCCAAGATGATGCCAATTTCCTGTCGGGTGACCAGATTGTTTGCTGGGCCCACATGCATGGTCGAAGCATCTGATGAGCTAAGCCGGGTCTGTTGAAGACCGGAGTGATTCGAGCTCGGATTCGTAAGGGTTGAATGACTGGGCGTGGGAGAACGACGCCTCAGTGTTCATGTCGCCGCTGCCTGCTGTCTTTTTGTATTAAGTTTAGTTTGAGTTTTGTTTTGAGTTAGTCCGCTCAGTGTCGTACATCTGTGTTTTGTTTATTGTGTAAGCTTGTACGAGCGGACTAACTCTCTTACCTATTTTTATTTTTGTTTATTTATTCTTTTGTTTCATTCTTTTCTTTTGTTTTGTCACTTCCCTCCCTTGTATCCCGTTGACACTCCAATACCCACCATACCCGATCCTATTTTTACGTGTGGTTTTATTAGTGCATGGGTTTGTGGTGTGTTGCTTTTAAGTTTGCAGTGAGTTGGAGTGTTGACGTTGCGGGTTTTTTCCGCCTTGTAGTGCGGTGCTATTCGGGGTGGACTGGGGACTGGCAGGCAATACGGGATAAGGTGAAGAGTGACTTCCCATCTGTAATTTTGTAATAAATACTTGTAACCCTTCGCCATTGTGCTTGTCCCTCTGTGCCCCCCGTAACATTTGGCGTTGTCGACAAAGCAAAACAGGGGGAAGTGACTTTTTTTGTTTGGTAAGACAGCAGGAGCGGCAGCAGCGCAGTGATTCCTCGTCGCGCTGTGACGTTGGCATGGATTCAGGAAGTGACAGCGGCGTGGCTCGGGAGGAGCCGGATAGACAGGCCATGTCTCAGCGAATCAAGGATTTGGAGAATGAACTGGCTGCGTTAAGAACTGCACAAGCTGCCACGCATCCAGAAATGCCCTCCACCTCATTTGGAGCAACGGGTGGAGATGCACGAAATGTGAGACACACAGACTCTGTTATTTACGTGCAGCAGGACAGAAGAATGCCTCGGTTCTCGGGTAAAGTGGATGGTTCCGATGCGCTAACACTGGACGAGTGGATCGAGAAAGTGAGAGACTTTGTGCAAACGAGAGGGCGCACTGAGAAAGAACGTGCCCAAATAGTTTTTGACCACCTAGAGGGCGCTGCCCGTACAGAGATAAAGTTTTTGTCGGCTGTTCAAAGAGAGAATGTCGAATTCATTTTTGATGTTCTTAAGGCAGTGTATGGTTGCATGCACTCCCGTATTACATTACAACGTAAATTTTACAACCGTAAACAGCTAGAGGGAGAGTCTTTCCTGGATTATTCACATGCTTTAATGGACTTACTGGATCAGGTTTCCAAGACGGATGTGCATGTTGCAATTAAAGATTTACGTGACCAGTTTTGTGATGGGGTGAGAGACCAGGCACTCAGAATGAGACTGGGAGATTTAGTGAATTCTAACCCCCACTGGACTATACGAGATGTTAGAGGTGAAGCCACAAGATGGATGGCACAACAGGAAAATCAGTCCCCCAAATCCAAATACAATAATGCTTCAGTATTAAATGAAATGTCTGTCTCCTGCGAAAGTGCTGTGTCTCGTCCTTCAGAGTTTGGGGAGCTGGTGTCGTTGTTGAAGGCACAGCAGACGCAGTTGGAATTGGTCATGAAGGCCTTGGTCCCAAGTAGTGCGCCTCCCCCAAGAGTACGTAACTTTCGACCCTCAAAAGCCGCAGATGGAAGACCAATTTGTTTTAGATGCAACGAAGTTGGGCATATTGCACGTAATTGTCCTGCGGTTACAATCCATCCTAAAGATGGAACCCAGTTCCCAAAGTCATCGGGAAACTAGAACCCGCCAGTGTTCAGAGCCAGACATTGGTGGGGGCTTTGCAGGGCTCTAGTGAGTGTATAAGTTCCAAGTCCAAATGTCCAAATGTATCTACTTTGATTGGTGAGTGCTTGGAGGGGGAGGTGGATTTTGATGGGATCAATGTAAATTCTTTGTTGGATAGTGGATCCATGGTAACAACTCTAACTGAAAGTTCTTTCAAGCAAAGATTTTCTCATTTGTCAGATAAAGAACTCAAAGACTGTGGCTGGTTGGGTCTGAGGGCTGCAAATGGGTTAAAAATCCCGTGCCTCGGTTATATCGAGTTCGATATTACTGTGCTGGGTGTGACGCTTCCACGGTTGGGAGTACTGATTGTTGAAGATCCGAGCGACCATTACATGAAAGAGAAAAAGACGCATGTTCCTGGGGTGGTGGGAATGAATGTCTTGAACTCTCTTTATGTTGAGCTGTGTAAGAGATATGGTCCCGACCTGTGGGAGGCGCCAGTGCTCACAGCAGCCCCTCGTGGATGGAGGCTGGCCCTCAGATACTGCGAGATGATGGAGGTCATGGCCAACTCTCCGGACCCTTATTCCATCAGAGTGCAGGGTAAGAAACCATTCTGCGTCCCTGCAGGTAGCCTCTGTTATGTCCCGGTAACATGTCCACAGATGCCTCTACACCAACCTATAGACCTGTTCGTAGAGCCTCTTGGTCCTGGAGAGGGCAGTTTACCTGAGGGGCTATTGGTTTCTCCCTCTTTAGTAAAGGCAGAAAAGGGCAAGGCATTTGTCCCCATTACTAATGTGAGTAAAACAGACGTATGGTTGACACCTCGAAGAGTTGTTGCTACGGTTCAAACAGCCACTGTTGTATCGGCTGACCCGCAGATACAGGTTTCCATTGACTCTCAGAGTTGCATGGCATATGTGTCCAGTCAGGAGAGTGCTGTCGACGACACTGTATTGGATTGGCCGGAGTTTGAAAATCTGCAAGGGAAGGCAAAAAAGCAAGCCAGCGATTTGCTATTAAAATACAACCAAGTGTTTGCAAGGAATGACCTAGATGTGGGCGGTACCAACTTAATAAAACATGAAATCCCACTATTGGATGAAACACCAGTACGGCAGCCCTATAGACGCATTCCTCCTTCCCAATATGATTTGGCACGTTCCCACGTTCAACAACTTTTACAGAGCCACATTATTAGAGAAAGTAGTAGTCCGTATGCATCACCAATTGTGTTGGTACAGAAGAAGGATGGCTCCTTACGGATGTGTGTCGATTACAGGCAATTAAATGCCAGAACTAGGAAGGATGCATTTCCCTTACCTAGAATTGATGAATCCCTTGATGCTTTGGGCGGGGCCCAGTGGTTTACAACCCTGGACTTGGCAAGTGGGTACAGTCAAGTTGAGATGGCGGAGAAAGATAAGGCAAAAACTGCATTCTGTACACCTTTCGGATTGTTTGAGTTTAATCGCATGCCATTTGGATTATGTAATGCGCCAAGTACATTTCAGCGTCTCATGGAGCGCCTGTTTGGAGACTGCCGTCATCAGTCTCTGTTGTTATACCTGGACGATGTTATTGTTTTTTCATCATCTGTAGAGCAACATCTGCAACGATTAGACCAGGTTTTTTCTCGACTCAAAACGCAAGGGTTGAAGGTGAAGCTTTCAAAGTGCCACTTTTTCCAAAAACGTGTAAAGTACCTGGGCCATGTGGTGTCAGCTGAGGGGGTTTCTACTGATCCGGAGAAGGTAGCCGTGGTGCGTGACTGGAAGCGTCCTGTTAACCTGGCCGAGCTTCGCTCATTTTTGGGATTTGCCAGCTACTACAGGAGATTTATGGGAGGATTTTCTAACATGGCTTCCCCCTTAAATCGATTAGTGGCTAGGCTCCTCCCTCCTGGCAGGAAAGGAAAAACGCCAAAAAAACCTTTGAGCGAAGTTTGGGATGCAGAATGTGAGCAGAGTTTTCAGACTCTTAAGAAGGCGTTAATCACTACACCTGTTCTTGCTTATGCAGACTTCCAGAAACCTTTTGTGTTGGAAGTAGATGCCAGTCACGGAGGGTTAGGAGCTGTTCTCTCCCAGGAGCATGAGGGTAAGCGTCGTCCTATAGCTTTTGCGAGCCGTAGCCTAAAGCCCACGGAGCGGAACATGAAAAATTACAGTTCCATGAAGTTGGAGTTGGTGGCGCTGAAGTGGGCTGTAACGGAAAAATTCAGGGATTACCTGCTGGGAAATAAATGTACAGTTTTTACGGATAATAATCCACTAAGTCACTTGGCCACAGCAAAGCTTGGGGCGACGGAGCAGAGATGGGCCTCCGAGTTGGCAGTCTTTGACCTCACACTGAAATACCGTCCCGGCTCACAAAATACTAATGCGGATGCGTTGTCCCGCCAACATGCCATTTTAAGGGAGTCTGAGACTAGCTCTGATGTTGTCGAAGGGGTCCTGGGGCTGCAGGAAGAGATCAGTACGCTGCCTGGGTTATTAAGGTCTGATCTTGTCACACTCCAACATCAGGATCCTAATATTGGCCCTTTTTTGGAGTGTTGGGAGAGAGGTGGGATGCCTGATGCTAGGGAGCGTAATAAGTTTACTAAGGGCACCAGGGAGTTGATAAGGCAGTGGGGTCGTCTCAGAGAGAGAGAGTCGGTGCTCTATCGCCGTGTTTGCACCCCAGATGGACAGGCTGAGCTTGAGCAACTTGTATTGCCTCAGTGTTTGCAAGAAAACATTCTTCGCTCCCTTCACGATGGACAAGGTCATCAAGGCATAGAAAAGACTTTTCAGTTGGTGCGTGCTCGTCACTACTGGCCAAATATGTACTCTGATATAGAGAAGTGGTGTAAAACCTGTGAAAGATGCGTGTTGTCGAAAGCTGTGCAGCCAAAAGTCAAAACGTACATGGGCACAGTCAAGGCGTCACGGCCTCATGAGATTCTGGCAATAGATTTTACAGTTTTAGAGCTCTCCACTGACGGCAGGGAAAACGTCCTTGTAATGACTGACGTTTTCTCTAAGTACACGCAAACTGTACCTACTAAAGACCAGCGGGCTAGTACAGTTGCAGAGGCATTGGTAAAAAATTGGTTTCAGGTTTTTGGTGTCCCGGGTCGCATTCATTCGGACCAAGGAAGAAATTTTGAGAGTAGTTTGGTTCAGCAGCTCTGCAGGTTATATAAAATCGAGAAAAGCCGCACTACACCATACCACCCCCAGGGGAATGGCCAGTGTGAGCGTTTCAATCGCACCTTGCATGATTTATTGCGTACCCTGCCACCCGAACAGAAACGCAGGTGGCCTCGCCATCTTGCACAAGTGACATTTGCTTACAACACCGCTGTACACCAAACTACTGGCAGGACACCGTATTTTTTAATGTTTGGGCGGGAGCCACAGCTGCCCGTTGACTCTCTTGTTGGAAACAACCAGGGGGAGGACCTTCCTATGGAAGAGTGGGTAGAAGAACACCAAAAATCTCTAGCGGCAGCCTATGAGATGGTACAACGAAGGGTGGATGACAAAGTGGCTCAGAGGGACTCAAGGAATCAGGATGTACCCGTGGCGCCGGATTTTGAGCAGGGAGATCTAGTATACACACGAAATCATGCAGTTAGGGGTCGGAATAAGATTCAGGACTTTTGGGACCCAGCTCCATATCAAATAGTCCGTCCACCTCCGGCTCGAGGAGTAGTGTATTCTATAGCACCTGCAGGTCAGGACGGTCCTCTGCGACAGATACATAGGGCTGAGATGAGGAGTGTGCCTGAAAGTAGAGGGGCGGAGGAGACTGGAGCCGGGGGGATAGAGAATCCTCCCTCTGACGAGAATCCTCCCTTTGATGGTGACCTGACCAATGTTGTCATAGACCAGGATGAACTCGAATCCCTCCCTGGATCAGAGAGTGGAAACTGTAATGCTGGAAATGTGTCTGATCAGGTTCTTTCAGACCAAGAACCCATGGGAGAAACTGATGCATCTTTAGTTTCTGGGCCCAGGAGGTCTGAGAGGAGAACAGCTGGGCAGCATTCCAATCCGCATCGACTGCCTCAGTCGGTGCAGGTCAAGCCTTGAATAACTTGCTGATTTGAGTACATCGTCGGGTCGCCGATGCACGCTGCGGGGGAGGAATGTAGCAGGGGACACCACGGGGTGAATGTGCTGGAGGCCACCACAGGGTGTCGCCCTCTCCTGGGGCGCTTCTCCTTAAAAAGGGAGTGGCTGTTGGCCAAGATGATGCCAATTTCCTGTCGGGTGACCAGATTGTTTGCTGGGCCCACATGCATGGTCGAAGCATCTGATGAGCTAAGCCGGGTCTGTTGAAGACCGGAGTGATTCGAGCTCGGATTCGTAAGGGTTGAATGACTGGGCGTGGGAGAACGACGCCTCAGTGTTCATGTCGCCGCTGCCTGCTGTCTTTTTGTATTAAGTTTAGTTTGAGTTTTGTTTTGAGTTAGTCCGCTCAGTGTCGTACATCTGTGTTTTGTTTATTGTGTAAGCTTGTACGAGCGGACTAACTCTCTTACCTATTTTTATTTTTGTTTATTTATTCTTTTGTTTCATTCTTTTCTTTTGTTTTGTCACTTCCCTCCCTTGTATCCCGTTGACACTCCAATACCCACCATACCCGATCCTATTTTTACGTGTGGTTTTATTAGTGCATGGGTTTGTGGTGTGTTGCTTTTAAGTTTGCAGTGAGTTGGAGTGTTGACGTTGCGGGTTTTTTCCGCCTTGTAGTGCGGTGCTATTCGGGGTGGACTGGGGACTGGCAGGCAATACGGGATAAGGTGAAGAGTGACTTCCCATCTGTAATTTTGTAATAAATACTTGTAACCCTTCGCCATTGTGCTTGTCCCTCTGTGCCCCCCGTAACACTAGTCAGCAGGCTACCTCGTTAGACAATACATTCGTCACATTAGTAAATCATTCCAGCAAACGTTTGGGAGACAAGTGAAACACCAACCTCTGATCCGATCATATAAAAGTCTCCATCCTCCTCAAGCTGAAATTTGACCGGCTTTTGTCCGAACGTCTTGCTCAGCGCCATATTGAAGTGTAAAAACAAAGCTACGTCCAACTGCGCAGGCGCGAGACAAGCACGTACAGTCGCAGAGAGATGACGTTGTACAGTAGTCAAAACAGTATTAAATGATGATTAACATTTATTAGTCAGTCAATTAAGTGATTCTAAACAATAGAAGACCAGGTCTCTGATACTTGTATTCCTCCAACAAAAACTTTATAAGTATATTTCATTTGATGTATATCTTTTAACTATATTAACTTTATATAATTGCATCATATAAAAATGGGCTATTTCATTTACATACCCATTTCACTTAATTTGTATACCTACATATACACACCCATACAATATATACATATATTTAATACAAATATATATATATATATATGTACATGCATACAGTACATACATAGACAGACATACATATACACACACGTCATGCAGTTCTTCAACAGTTGATCACTGCATCATTGGAACATCTGGAGCATCAAATACTTTTAGAGTAAAACCTAAATAGTCTTACAGGAAAATTCAACAGCATACTTCCTTGTAGAAAAGAGGAGACATCCACATCAATATTTTACTTCAGTTTCTGTCCTGCAGATTCCACTGAAACAAATTCCCATTTCAATTCCCAAATCTTTACAGGAAAGAGGCAACAGTAAAGAGAACAAGGGGTTTCATTTTATAAACTTAATGTTTATTCATATATACATGAATATATTAATCTATAACCAAGAAAGAAAAGAATGTACATTGCAAAACAAAATCTATATATACAAATCAATAAATAAACAATGACATAATCAGTTTGTATTCTACATGGTTTCATGTTTTAGGACAAGCAGTAAAATAACTGTAAAACGAAGAGCGTGTAGTTAGAAAAAGTTTGGAAATCCTTTTGTTAAAATTGCAAAATGGCACCCGAGCACAGATCAGGGGAACAAAAGAAAACATGAAACAAACAAACAAGCACAGACAAAAAAAAAACAGCTGGTTTCCAGTTTCTTTTAGCTTTTTTTCTTGTAAACGCAGCCTGTTTGTTCAAACTCGCACAGATTCACAAACATCACGTCATTTTCAACACCAGCTACGATACACAGACCAGTCCGAAATAAACCTCATACCTGGGTCCAGATATTCAGTTTGAGTTCCACTCATATGCACAATGTTCAGGTTCTCATAGAGCACAGGCATACCAAAAGAAAAGATGGAGCTGCTGCAAAAACGTTGCTTTTACCGTGTTCAACTGGGTAAACTCTGGAACAGAGAACAGACATCGCTTTTTAATTAAGGAAGATTTTTTGTTCCAACCAAACACTACAGGGGAAGCGAAACTGCCTTTAAGGTATGTCTGTAAATCTGACCAGCAGTTTAATGAAATAACTGAGCCTTGTATATATGTTACTTTTATTTTGTGAGGTACTTGAAAGTGTTATGTTTTCAGAGGAACTGAATTAAGAAGCACTGGCATATGACTTGCGTGCTGACGTTGGTAACTTCAAGAGAGATATCAATAATGATTTTACAGATATTATGGTGTCTTGATGCTCCTGTTGAGAACAGGAGGGGCTTGAAAAGAATGGAGCAAGCTTAATGTATAGTTAAAAGCAAAAAGTGTAAATACCTTTAATCAGGGAAGAGTATATGGTTGACAAGATGATTTTTTAAAGTCTCGGAAACTTGAACAAAAATAATCCGAAATATGTCAACATGTGTCAAATGTTCTGAGCATCAGAGAAAGTAGAAATTTACAGTACTTCACTTACTAGTCTTGAGAACGCTCATAATTATTAATGAGCTGTGGGCGGGACAATCACATGATTATACTCAATTTATTATTAAAGTGAAAGCTATATTTTGGTTTCATTTAAAGTTTGCTACCGCATTTTCTCAGTGGAACATCAGATGTAGAGTTTGGTTGGAATAAAGAAAATGCTTTGCATTTGGATGTCAACTCACTCTCCAATTTGTTTTTTAATTCGCAAACTTGGTGGCTGTTACAGAAGACGTGAACATATAAGAAATAGAAGGACAGATGAATGAAAGTGTGATTTCTACAGTTTCACCTGCAGCTCCTACAAGCACCTTTGCTTCCAGTTTTTTTTTGGATGACTTGGTCTAAATCTCCACAGGGAAATGGGTCCAGACATCATTGTATTCTCACCCTTTTTATGTTTTCCAGAAATGTGACGACAGTAAACATACAAAGTTGATTTGTTTTTCTCTTTGTCTCACTGTGAAAGGCAGAGGACTGTTAAAAGCAACCGTTTCTCTCTTTCTGTGTTTATTTGGCACATGTAGGGTCAGGCCAGGTGGGACGTTACTTTTGTTTGTTCACAGTGCTCGACATGACGCGCCGATCAGAGAGGTCGGAGAGAAAGGGTGAAAGGTCACAGTGTTCAAACAGCAAAGGATTTAAAACCAAAGTCCCATGGACAACATCTACAACAGCTGGACAAAATACCTCCTGCCACGTCACCATATTGCTTTCCCTGTGTTTTTTTCTCTCTCTTCTTAAACGGGGACGGGGGCTTAAAATTCTTTGTCCTTGAGGGAAATATGAACTTCATGCAGGCGAAAAAAAAGAAAGGCAACACATGGTTGGGGTCATAGTGCAATCCAAGCAAATCTAGTGTTTTGTTGCAGTGATATAAAATATTCAGGAAAAATCCAACCGTAGCTATTTAGTCGAGAAACGTTTTTGGTGACGGTCCCTTCCCTCTGTCAGTAAAAAATCTACTCAAATGCTGTGCAAAGACTCAGAGGAGGCGTGTGAACGTTAGACTGCTGACGTTTGCTCAGTCCCTCTATTGAATAGCAACAAGGCCATTGATGAATTGCTGACCTCAGCGTGGCAGCACGAGATGCAGCACGAGTGTTTCGGGCAGAGTTCTAGTGATACGCCATTTCTGAGCCTTTCCAAAAGCCAAAATAGAAAAGCTACATTTCAAGAAATGCATTCAATAGCGCACCTGACTGCTGTTTAAGGAGCTGAACAAACGGTTACTCATCATCATCATCACAGGTCTCACATCATCCAACGTTTTGTGCCAGCTGGCTCTGGACATTACCAGAGTTTCTAACGTCAGTGGTTCTGTCCAGTCTCTTATTAGATTCTTTCAAAGTTTGCACTCCAGCGACTGGGAAATCAGACATATTGGTTAGATCGTAGAAGACAGAAGGATCCAATGCCTATACCGATATGAGTTAGCTTCATATGTGCCTTGGGAAGGAGGGAAAGCTTGATATGTGCAGAAACTGAGAGGATCGGGGCTCATCAGTGAAGACAGATATTTCAGAACTAAACGGAGCGAGAGAGGCTATGCCCTTTCAAAATAAAAGCCCTTTCAAAATTAGAAACATCTCGACAATGTGACATCACTTTGTTTCCAGTGGGCTAAAAGAAATACGGACCCAAATAAAGGAATGTACGTCACCAAAAAAAGTGATAAGGTGGTGGTTTAGGTTGAATTTTTCCTGGAAAGAACAGATGACAGTTCATACATGTGCGGTCGGACAGGATCACCGTTATTCATCTGAGCTCTTAAACACAGCCTCAATCAAAAGCTCATCCCAAACAGGCTGATTTTAGGAACATGTCTGCTTCCATACATCCCGTACGCGAGCCCAGAGAGGAAAGACTCAGCCGTCATCACCGGCACATAAAATCACAACCGACACCGCGAGTGAGAGTCCTGCAGGATAAATCCGCGCCTGCAATGGCACATTCGGAAAGGAGTCACACTAAGGATATGAAAGATGATCTGCCATGCTAGAAGGCACTCTTCTTCCCATCCAAATGCAAGGGTTCAACCAAAAATTAAAATGTTCTGCATTATGAAAATTCGATTACCATTCTTTGGAACTAGCAACCTTTTAGAATGTCTTGCGTTTCCTTATTTCTGTATATTGTTTTATTTATTTATAAATGTTAATGAATCCACACAAGTTTTTCTCCACTAAGTCACACCATCTCAAAGGGGATAATCATAATGCTGCAGTTACGCAGCAAACCAGCATTCAATTAACAGCTAAAGCAAGCAAGTCAGCTTTTAGTGGCATAGATGGTCAAAATGTAGATCCCAGGAAAAAGTGCTATCGGAAATTTTATAAACAGGTTTCAAACCTGGAATACGGCAGCTGAGCAAAATGTTCCGTTGCCTTCTAACATGGCGGCTGATGGAAGTACAAGAAGTACAACCTCTTAAGAAAAGTAGCAGCACCACATCAGAGTCGAGGTGCAAACACAAACATACAAAGAAAAATTAAATCATGTTGACACAGAGTCTATTAACAAAACGGTCTCACGGTCCATTTCAAAAGAATATACTGCACTGTCGGTGTTAATTGATAATATACACTCAGCTTCTTCCAGCTATCCTCCTCTTGTCCCAGTTTTCTGTCCCGAAGGGACCGAAAGGACAGCCGCGTCCTTCGTGGGGTAGTGGTTACAATTCACTCATTTGAAAAAAAGAAAACATTGGCATGTGGTTAACGGCGTCCACTGGATTTCTACGCCATGTCTCCATTTCAGACTCCTTGACCTTTTAAACACGGCGGCATTCCCAGATCAACAGAGCTCATGTTCTTCCACGTCAGCCTAGCTGGTGGTACAATGCAGAAGAGTTCCGTGCTGCAGTCCAGCAGAACTGTCCACATCAGGAAACCAAGGGCGAGACAGTAAAGGCGGCGGGCGGTGCACTCACAAAACAAGCTCCCTGAAAAAAAAAGGGAGACACATTCGAACACCCAGATGTTACACATGGTTTTACGCACTGGGACCTCGTATGGTTTGTTCTTGTAGCCGCCACACCAGTAGAGGGCGCGCATGAAGCGAGAAGGGCAACAGCTATCTATAAGTGCTAAGGTGCTGCTTGGCTTTCTGCTACTCCACAGAAAGATAGCTTGGTCACTTATCTCCTCTCCTCTTGCATCTCCATGTTCCAACCCCCCCACCCAAAAAAGAAATCAGATACTTCATGTTCGTGTGCCTCCATCTGTTTCTTTTGACAAGTGGAGACCAGAAAGGATTGTAAGTAGTTGGACAGGAAGCAGAAGTGTTGAACCTTAGAAAATCCCTTTAGCAATTTTCAGTCCCTTCTGTTTCATGCGAGGCAGCGTGGAGCTGGCCACATTCTTGGCCCGCACCGGTCGGGCCAAGCCACGCTTCTTCAACACAAAGTCATAATTGGCAGTGGAGTTCATGGCATAGAAAACGTTGGCGTTGTCCGGGATCCTCAGCTCTGTACAACGAGACAGACAAGAGAAGTAGCAACGCATTAAAAAAAACACATTTTAACAATCCAGGGCAGAGTCGACAAGGAATGCTGGAAAAAGAAAAGAAGCTATAAAAATCATCCTAGAAATCCTGACTATGTTTAATGACCCTGGTTAAAATTATTCCTATGACTCAAAGAAGAAAGTACATTGTGGATAAGATGATGATTTCTCTGTTTTCTAGTTTTTACCTTTGTCGTCAGAGATCTTCTGCATGAGCTCGTAGTCCTCCGTCTTCTCCCGCTCCAGGTTGTGTTTGATCATGGCTTTCCTGATGACCGCCGGCGTCTTGTCTTGACTCGTCACCTGAATCACAGGACAAACATAAGTCTTTGTTAAACTGTGTGTCATCTACACAAAGGATTTCATGGTGCCGACATGTTTACAGCAGTATGCATGTTTGGTTTGCCTAAAATCAAACTAATATCCAATAAAATTATTGTATGTATGTGTATTTTCTCCTGAAACATTTGGGCTCACCAGGATGCTCTTGTACATGTTGCCGTTCTCCACATCCAGGCTGACTCTGATGATGCAGCAGTCGTCGACCTGCTGGTTGTACAATGGCAGTGACAGAGTCGAGTAGTTCGAGACCGCCGACGCCGAGCGTTTGTGTGAACGAGAGGCCGACAGCGGCGTGGAGCAGGAGACGGAGGACGAGGAGGCGCTGCTGGAGCCCGAGCCCGAGCTGGAGCCGGTCCCGGAGGTATCCAGAGATGACAGAGAGGTGCACTCCCAGAACTGTCTCATGTTTAGAAGAGAGAAGAGGATGTGAGGATTAAATAACACCGGGATGGGAGAGTAAAGGAGACAATAGCAGAGAAAGAAAGGCTGGAGTCAGGATCATCATCAATGAATCAGTTAGTTTAAGACGGATTAAAGCAGTAATCCATTAATATTGGATCTGTGGACTCCAGAACATCTCTAACAATTTAATGAAAAAATGTATGACTGAGATTCAGTGTTGGAAATGTAGGATCCAGCGTTCCACATTAATCCAATAATCATTGAGATATTTATCTTTGGGTGTCTTCGGGGGCAAATTCATTCATCATTAAATCATTAAAATACTGTGATGTGTAAACATGCCTGATCATGTCTTAATGATAAGCTACCAATAAGAATCAAACTAGATACCGTTGACGTTGAATCAGCTGCTGGAGCTTCTCTCCCCAAAGCAGAGACGGTTAGTTTTACTGAAGGAGTCGACGTCTGGGGACAAGACAGGAGGAGGAGACAGAAAACGTCAGCAAACACTGAACAACCGGAAACACTGGAACACACCAAGGATGCTAGGATGAGTTCAGCAGACACACGCAACAGTAAAGATCCAGTGGGGAACGAAGCAACCAGGAAAAGCTCCATTAGCAAAAGTGATTATTATTGAATCGAGAGTCAATAATAATCCATCGGATCACCACTACTGCTCAAGATTAACAGTAACTTCTCCATTCCACATTTCTCACTTACTTTTCTCTCATGTCCTTCTGGAGAGTCAGACAGGAAGCTGGGGTTCACATCCTCCAGGTCTGAACCGCTGGAGCTGACTGAGGTGACGCTCAGGGCGTCACCGCTGTCCCCCCCGCCTCCTTGGTACGGTCTGTAGTGAGAGTGGTCGAAGGATTTGGAATGAGAGCTGGGGGCGCCGCTGCAGCCGGCCTCCGTCAACTGCCGGCTGGACATGAAGCAAAACACACAAGTCTTACCACCATAACACGAGTTAGGAGTTACACAACTTTAGCAGAGTTATACCACTGTCACTTACTCGCTCCACCGTTTCATGATTCCACCATTCTTCTTGGCTCTGAGCGTGTTGCTCGCTGACTCAGAGAGCGGTTCGATTTCACAGGACAGATTATAGCTGCAGGAACAGGAAGTCAAGTTGGATGTAATGTTACTCTGGGCCCATCACAAGGAGAAGGCAGGATGTTTTTCACAGCCGTCCTTTCAATTCAGGACCCAGGAATCCTGAACTGATGCCAGCAAAATCCCCGAGTCCATGGTTTCGCAATATAATCCAGTTTCCACTGAGGCGGAAGGAGGATCATAAGGAATGGATTGGGTTTATATTCCCACGCTAAATAATCTGGCTTGATTTTGTTTTTTTCTGTAATGAATATAATTCTTTTAGATACTCTCCGCGGGTTTCACCACTCCTGTACGAATCATTCAGGCAGCTTTCCCTCCCCGACGGCTCTCAGCCTCCCCTGAAAGCCAGCAATAGCAAGCTTACGAGCACTTGAGCTAAAGCACTTATCAACAAGATCAGCACTCAAGACGACTGAAACTGAAAACAGGAACGGACCAGGCATCCTATACATGCTGCATTAAAAAAAGAAGATTTACGTAGACAAGAAACACAAAACGCATTTGTTAAAGGATGCAGTAATTTGACCAGAAAACTAAAACTTGATTTTGACAGTGGAGTAAAGTACACTAGTGATACAGCTCCTTTGTGCTCAAGTAGTACTACCAAAATGCATCCAAATAAATCTTGAGCGGATGACTGACCTCTCTGCCTCGCTGAGTTTCTCCACGCCTGCAAACCACTCTCGGAAGTGGCTCTCCTGAGTGAAACTGTAGTTGTTGGAGGCCAGCTGGAGGAGCTTGATCTGTGCGATTACCTCAAACTCCTGCAGGGAGAGAGCAGAGAACGCAAAGGGGAGAGAAAGGGGTTGAATTTTTGTCTACATTTGATCTGATTTGATCTGTTCTGAGTCATTTTGTGCTTTCTTTAAAAATGTACGACTTGAGATTAAGTCAACCTAAAATAAGGCACTGGTCAGGCAGGCTAGAGAGTGAACAGAGAGACAGCGGCGGGCTATTTGTTCCCACTTTCTTCAGCATTGAGCGAAGTAATGTTTTTCTGAGGTATTCTTCATCAAGGAATCATGGATCTTACTGATGAAGACGTGCGTCCATATGTAAGAGTGTGTGCAGAAATTAAATACTGGGTGAGGGAAGGGTCTCGGATACAGACATCACCACATGCATGCAGTGAATCATAAGGGGATTGCTATTCCTAGAATTCGTACCTGACTTATCTTTCTGAACAAATACTGTAAAGTCTATCTTTAATTACAACAGCACAGACAAAAAAAAAAAAATCAACACAAGTATTTCACCTTTCTTCTCTTCTCAAAGTTGATCAGACCACCCTAAAAGGGAGACAAAATCAAATTAGAAATTGATACTTAAAAATTTGCCAAGATTGGTGAATAAAAAAACTAAATTCATCAGAATAAGATTTTTGCCATCGTCAATGAGGGTTCACAGACTAGGAATTTTCCTCTTTGAAGTCGTGCAACATGTAACAGTAATGACAATAACAAATGCAAGCTACAGCGCTATGCTGTAGCATATGCTCCACATTTTAAGCATCTGACCTCAGTATAATCTTTCATAGCTGTGTCCATCATCACCAGGTCTGTCAGGAAGGTCCCCAGGTAAGGAATAGTCCCCTGCATCACTCCCTGTCCACAGAAGGACAGAGGGATCATCAGAGGAGGTAAATATGGAGGTTCAGCGAGAAACAATAATACTGTCTGCAGAGCAGAGCCACTGAGGATGGAGAGACATGTTTTCCAGGTTAGGGTTTTCCTCCTCCACGCGAATGGGCTGCAGAATCTTCATTTGCCACAAGGTAGTGTTGGTGAGTGATTATTGCAATGTGAAGCGGAAGTACTGCCGTGAAAGTATTAATATAGTGAGCAAAATAGAACAAAATAGTTTCTTGCGTCATCTAAAGTTGTGAACTCACCAGGTCTCTCTGCTGCTGGTGTCTCCGCTGAGCTCGTTTGGGGTTGATTTCCAGAGTGGCAAACTTTGAGGTGCCCTCCTGCAGAATAATAATGTTCATTTAAAAAAACAAAAAAAGCATGTACATTTTGTTTTTTTCAATAAAGTCTTATTTATTTGTCAAGTACCTTGAATTAAAAACTTGAACAACTTAAATTGTTAATATTGTATAGATTGAAACCCGTCTGTGAAAAAGAACACTATTATCATGTAAACATTATTTATAAAAGTCTCATAATATGGCACAATCCTGTTTGATTTAATGATATGTACAGACAGTGAAACAACAGTATCTGTAATAGAATACAGCAATGACAACACATCCTTTGTAATGTGTTTGTTCATGCTTCCATAGCAACACCCTAGTTTGAGAACAAAGTGTTTGTATCCGTTTTCCCATGAAACCTCTGTCCCTGAACGCAGCTTAAGGACTGCTCTCTGTGGGAAGCTTCCTCGACTGCATGTTTTATGCAAACCCGGAAGACGACTCGTCGTCCTCAGTTATTCCACAGGTGGCTGTGTTGTTCACGACTGAAGGTTTTGTCAGATCATTTAAGACCTGTTGAATTTATGCTGACAGGACAAAATGTCCTTTCTCACAATGTTAATGAAGATTAAAAAATAACGACTGTATCTCCTCTAAAATGTTTTACATTCCCAGTTGACCAATTCTCCATGCTTATACCCAACTTGACAAAATCAGGTCAAGTTTGCTTTTATTGTGCCAGCGACATCTGACAAGTTTCCAACAAAATATTTTACACAAATAAATAAATACATCAAAAATGAACTAATATATTAAACAACCGCTTCGTACTCATTTCAAGTAAAGTGATCGTAATGTTAAAGTTGATGGACTGCTCCTTTAATACAGAAAATATTGCATTAGATTCATAATTACTGTTGTTTTCCCACAACATAATGTTAACATGAATCTTTGTGGCGTTTAAACATGAGTGACATGCAGCGGGTCTGAACGGGCTACCGAAGGGAAAACTCCCTTCACGAGTGTTTTCTTGAACTCAACTAATATTTCTGAAATCTTCTCAAACGAATTCTGATCAACTGTAACTTACAGACGTATCAATTCATTTTAGATCATGATTACGGATTTCACTCATATAAAAACATCGATGGAAAACAATTGAATGAAACAATTTGTGTTCAGATGCGTAAAAAGCCTTTTATGTAATCACAGAGCACGAATATGAATTCGACATAACGGTCAAGCTGACTCCACGGCACAATATCTCGACTCGATGCTAAATTCCAGGGACAAATAAAATATCTGATCACAGAAAGGTTGAAGCCTCGTGCAGCCGGAGCCAGTCCAGCTGCCTGCCGCCTGGCCTGGGCAGATAGAGGTAGATGGAAGCGACGCCCCACGATGATCTTTTACAGAAGTGTCAGATCAGAGCCGTTATCTCCACCTACCAAAGGTTTCCCCCTCCCTTTGACGTCAACAGGGATTCCCCTCAGAGGAAGCCCGGGGTGTTCCCTCATCGCTACATGAGCGAAACACTCGGGCTCATAAATAGGTGGCCACACATTCACCGGATCTAGTTTGAATTTGATGGTGTGAAGATGCACCTAAAATGGATTCATCCACCGTTTAAAATAGTCCCCGATGAGTAGTTAGTCGTCAGCTTCTACATTAAACTACTGAACCCCTTTTTCTCATAGATGAAAATATAGATTGAACAGTAAACGGTATGCCAGCCTGCTTCATATTGCTACCACGAATATAAGAATTTGTACCACATTAATTGATAATAGATGTATCTATATTGGGAACATGTAGATGCCCCCCGATCAAAGGACATCAGAACATAAAACACTCCCAAGGTCTCAACCCCTCTGTGCAATAAACTCCGCTTAGATCAGCGACGACGACCTGCCAGCTGTCCAGATTCCACCAAGCGTAATAAATACATGGTATAACCCAACAAGTGTTCGTCGCTGCAAGAGGAAATCCGCAGACGGGACAGGTCTCAAAGCCGTACATCCCGCTTCCCTCAGCTCGGCAGCCAGACACTGCTGCTACAGAATTCACACAGGATGATTTGCTCATTTGTCTGATTGATGAGGGCCAATAAAAGGAAAACACGTTTATAGTTGTGTGTCTCGGAGATACATTTTTTTTGGTCAATATCGCAAAGACGCTTTAGTCGAGACGAAGTAATAATTTATAACGTGTATCCAATGGTCAAATAAATTGCTTTTATTGAGCTTGATCTAGATCTCTAAAACGTCGTGAAGCAAGACCAGGAAATGATAAATAGGATCGTATTATGGAGTTAGAATATTAAACACTAAAACCATATTAAGCTACCGGTACATGTGTGTGATTTTTCTCGCTGCCTGTTTGGGGGTTGACCGTGTTTCCTGATGAGAATCTGCGACCCACCTTCACCAGCAGCTCTCGGCTGAGGGAGTAGTTGTTGTCATCGGAGAAGATCTCGGACAGTTCGCGGAAGGTGCGGAAACTCTCCCTGCGGGCAGACGTTGTATGAAGAACGAAACTTGAGACGACCTGCACAACAATATACTTGCATAAGTAGACTTTCAAACCTACCGTGACACTTCCTCCCAGGTCCTCTTCAAACGATGGAGGGCGTTGCATTGCAGGGCGGAGAGGATGGCTCGCAACGAGGAGAAATTCTTTAAGATCCGACACTCCTGAACGCAACACGAACAATTACACAGTCAGAAACAGGCAGAACAAACTGGACGTCGTAATGTTTTGGATGCACTCTCGTTCTGTGTGGAAAGCAAACAGCCGTTAGGAAACTAAAAAATCAACCAGGACAAACAGTAAAGCGGCAGGTTGGTCACTCACCCGCGCCACATCGATCCACCTCTCCAGCAGCCTGGCTCTCTGGTTGGGCTTCAGCGTCGGGTTGCTCAGGCAGGTGGTGATGACACAGTTGGTGACAGAGTTGAACTGGGCCACAGTGGCTCTGATGGTGGGAGCCAAGTGCTCCTTCCCTTTCTTATCCCGCTGAGACCAAATCCCCCCGAGGCAGTGGTAGGGTACCGCCTTCTTAAAAAGGTCCTGGACAGAGCGAGAGAGAGAGAGAGCAACCAAAGATTATTTTTAAAAACAACACGAATACGGTCTTCAAACATTTGACCAAACCAGGAAGGGTTCATGCAAGGATGCTTTAAAGGGTACTTTCACGGAGATGTCAGTTTTATGAGTCATCAGGAATACTCATCACCATATTACAGCAGCTTGAGATGAAACAATGAAAGTCAATTGTCTTCTGTGACCGCGGATGACTTGCGCTTCATTGGCGAACCACCTTGAAATGAAGGAAAGGACAGGGAGGATTGGCTCACCGCATCCATTAGCGTGAACTGCTCCGCCACCATGATGGGGTCAAATGACAGAAAGCTAAACGCAGGAAGCTCGTCCTCAAAGCCGCTCTCTTCCTGCGTGGCAAAAGGGCAGCCGACGTGTTCCCCTGAAGAGAAAGAAAACATGTTGCACAGCGCCGCCTCGCACTGAGCTCAACCTAAACACCGTCCTCGCTCTTCTCATCCTTCTGCCAAGCTCGCTAGGCTCTGACATCTTCGCTCAGTTCTTACGTCTGCTGACATGTACATGCACAGCCAGACTTCTCGCTCCGGCAACAAGCATTCCGATGCGAGAACTGACGACTGCAGCCACCGGAGGCCAAGTTTCCATAGATAACAGCTTTAAGACTAATTAAAGTTGGAATTCTAAACAGGGAAAATAAATCACAGGTACATCTTGACCACAAATTTAATTTCTAGTGGGACTCCATTTTGCTGGAGTCTCTGCTCTGGTTGCCCCCCCCCCCCCACACAAACACCCTTGTCCTGCATTCATACCATCAGGATCAGGCTCACACTGCTGTCGGCGGTAGAAATGGGCCAGCAGGTTGCGGGCGCGGCGCTCCAGGTCCGAGCCGAGGAGGTGGCGGTGAAGGTAGGACAGGAGCTGGTGCAGGCAGTCGTAGTTTGGAGGGGTCCAGAAGTCCTCAGAGTACTGGTCCAACCAGGCTCCCAGGATGGATGAAACAGTGCTACGCCACACAGCAAAGTAAATCGTGTCAAAGTACACATTTTAAAATGACAATTTTAAGCTGATTTCCATGTCGTAGTCACTACAAGCTGCTCGGCTAAATGTAAATCAATCCCTGCTTACCCTTGATTTATCCACTGATCAAAAGGCGGACCTACTCCACGCAGACTAAGTGTCATGACCACACTCTAATACCGATGAGAGATTCAGAATGTCTCCGCTCTGGGAGGAGGCTACTGCGTCTGAATATCACCGCTAAATACATTCTTTGAAGATATCAAATGAAATAAATATTACAGAGTTCAGACTATGATAAAGCTCTTCATATTTCTTAATATGTCAAATCAATGCTTTAAAAAGCCATTTAAACATTGCATTTTTATCCAACTCCTCCAGATACGGCCTGTCGAATGTCTAGCAAAGACAAATCACCCACTAGAACTTCAAACCCTGCATATATTCAGATTCTGAGGAGGAGTGGGCCGGGGGCCGGGGGCTGGGGGCCGGTGCTGCGATTGCTCTCAGTGATTAATGTTGGCAGCTCAATAGTGAAGGCACAGCAGACTCACTTCCTCAGCTCTGTGCAGTCATCCTGGGAGACTCTGTGTGCTGTGGCTGCAGGGACAGTCTGGAGCTTTGCATACCTAAAGGATATAATAATAATAATAATATTAATATTAATAGCAACACTTGTAACACATCATACACATAACTTGACATAACTACAACCCTGCGCGACTTCTGCCAAGCATTTAGCTCGCAAAACAAGAAGAATAAAGCATTAGTTTCTGATATCTCTGACGAATCGCACACGTTTGTAGCTAATGTGCTGTACATCACAGGGAAGTCGGAGCCGGGATTCAATCCCTGACCTATTGGCCACTGGATGACCCGCTCCACCAACGAGGCCGTAGCCACAGTTGTTTATTTATAAAGAAATGATTAAACCAACAAATTAAATCTTGAGGTCCTTCTCGGGAAAAGGTGCACAAATCTTTTTTTTTTTTTTTACAGTAAAATTTGCATTTTGCTGTTTATGTTGTAAATAAACATATTTAAATTTACCATATATTATAAGTTATGTTAAAAATAGAAACAAAGCCAATATGTAGAATAGGGAATAACTGTAAACATAAAAACATTCAGGTGGTTCTCACTTACCGACAAGTCGGAGATACGGCGGGCTTTCCAACATTTTTAAGTATGCACTGGCAGCGGAGGTATGAGTGAGTCGGGCATGTGTACAGTATAAATGTCATTTATGTATGCAAATATTAAAAAAAATTCATTCATCGATTCATTTTCATGTCCGCTTTATCCGCCTTCCGGGTCACGGGTGTTGCTGGAGCCTATCCCAGCGAGAGGCGGGATATAAACCGGAAGCATCGCCAGCGCATCGCGGGGTAAAGTTGTTAATCAACGGGAGTTTGGTATAACGATGAAATAGTTTACCGACGGGGTCTTCGGAACGTAACTCCGTCGTTAAGCGACGACCACCTGCATTAAAAACTACCCGTCTACGTTGCCGCTATTGAGCAAGTATACATTTGAAAGGCAAGTATGAGCCACATTTATTTTCTTCCATGTGCGTCTTTAAAATTAAGAGACTAATAGCCTGAATGCAGAAATGAGCCATGAGCAGAAACTCGGTTTTCCTCCTCTGACTATTTCATTGATTCGATTTTCTGTCGCCTGAAACCGTAAAATCAGAGCAAAGTCTGAAAAATAAACATTTTGGATTTCTCCATCCTTCCATGTTCTTGTGGGGCCAAACATTTCCCCTGAAAACTACTCGTGTGCACCGAAAAGCGTCGCCTGCCGTCCCCGTACCTGTTGAGCAGGAGGTCCAGCACCTGCTTGGTGGTGGCGAAGGAACGGTAGGTGCAGAGGAAAATGGTGACGTAGGTGGAGTCTTTGCCCCTGAACGCCGACACCATGTACTCCACCAGTCTCTCCAACGTGCCGGCCTTGATGGTCCGCACCTTGCACGTCTCATAGAGACTCAGGGCCGAGTCCGTCTCGACGCCCAGCCATCTCTGTCCTTTGCTGGCCGACTGGTGCAGCTGCACTTTCCTCAGTGTGATGGTGAAGATGGCGTCCTCCTCGGCCTCTTCGCCGATCTCCTGCGTCGAGCTCTAGGATACAGAGAAGACAGGGAATTAAACTAACAACCTCAGTTAAGGGCTTGTTTTGGCACCAAGACTTGCTATATCCTTTAATTTCCTTCAAGGAGACACGTTGGAACTAAGTAATTGAAATGGCTGCTTTGAAAGGATGTCACTGTTACCATGCCGATTGCAGAGTTAAAGCCCTCTAATGGCAACCATCTGCGTGGACTAGCTCTCTTCCATCTGGCCCGTCTCTGTGAGTCAGCCCACGTGAATCATGTGCACGGATTGTTTGGTAACAATAGCGTGTTACTAAACAGAGCTTACTGGATATGTGGTCCTACAATACAAGCTGCAGCCTGTATGTACCAAACAGGGAATCAGCACAAGCTGCATCGAAAGACAACTCTGAAGGCTCTTATATGTCACCGCCATAAAGCCTCGTTTGATTCTCCTAAATACAAAAAACAGACTCGCAACAAATAACAGAAGAGACGGAGCTTCGTTCGTCATCACGAACAGTCCTGCACCAAACGTCACCAACAATACTGAGTGATAGCCAACAGAAACCAGGGAAAGGCTTACAAGTAATCATTTCTCCTTAAAAGCTAGCTCATCAGCACGAATAAGAAAAAAAATGAGGTTTCACAGCATTTTAACCTGAATCGGCTCATTTAGTAAAATGTTCAGAGCAGCACGGTGGTGCAGTGTGTAGCGCTGTTGTCTCACAGCAAGAAGGTTCTGGTTCTGTACAGTCAGGTTCAGTTTTACTTCTCCCCACTCCATTTCGAGCATCATATAGGCCTAATTGTTTGTCTATTATGGACTGTACAGCTTATTTTCCCTTTATAATCTATTTTATTTGTTTTTCTTTGGCCACAAAACTGCTCGAAATAAATAAACTAACAACAGACGGTAAAACCTTCACAGCCTGGCAGAGTGGCGTGCATCATTCAAGCTGAGGCCGAGACGGAGGAATAGTATGTAATCTCACATGCCAGTCATGCATCATGGCCCCTTGCAGTGCATCCTGGGAGGATTAGTCATCATTCCTTAGCAAATGCCTGTATTTATTAATTTTCTTTTATCAAGATGTCTTTGCTTACATCTAAGTCAGTGCCAAGACCTTCTGCTGTGTCTCTGTTACCATGGAGATAGGCTCAAATGAGAATGGCTGTGAAGTTGGAAAGCCAATTTAACTTGAAATACCAAAATAAAATACAATGAAATAAAATCAGAAAGAATGTACATGATACACTTTATTCTTTACGGGCCTGACATACTAAGATTCATGTCTGAGGATGTAGTCCATTTTCTTTATGTATAATAATAGCCATCAATTAGTTGGAATAATTAAACCAAAGAAAAGTTAAATGATGAGTTTAAGCCTGTAGAGTTCAGTAAATAACTCTCCTAAAATAAGATTGAGTAAAGTACATAAACGAACGTGCTCACTAATTTCAGAATGATATGATCACCAAATAGTGAAGAATACTACAGACAACTTCAATCATAATAAATATATTTGTTCACTACAGTGCTACTTCAGACACGACTGAGGGCAACCGGCTCCGATTGGTGACAGCGTCAAATTCCTGGTGAGTCATGTGACTTCTTTCCACAAAAATAAAACTTTTTCACTAAAAAGTCCAAACTTTAAACACTTTCACAGGAGAGATCCCACCAGCGTGTTACAGAGGGAGGGGGTTGGTGACAGATAAATGGGGGTGGGGGGGGGTTAAACCCCTGGACTGTTGTAAATCCCGCGCAGCCTAACGACCGACGCACAGCTGCAGACGAGGACCTTGACAGCAGGAGCGGCGCTTATCAGGCGAACCACAGAATCACGCCAAGCTTTGAAAAATGCAGCGTTCAAGGACAGCCGCTCCGCTCCATCCGCAGAGTCAATTCCCACCACTCATCCATGTTCCAACAAGGACGAGCGTTGCCATGTGAACCAAACTCTGCCTTCTCCTCGAGCAAAACACCGACCGGTCAATACTTCAAACAGAAGAGCTCAGCAGCACCTCGAAAGGGAGGAATTATTGGGTCCCTGCAGAATGCAGAGGACGAGCTAGACTTTCTCTTTTTGAAAAGTGTCTCGAGATAACATCTGCTGTGATTTGCTGCCATACAAATGAAATTCACTCGGATGGACATGAAAGCCGTCTCTGAAGACAGCTATTAATATTCTCAAGAGGTGTTTTCTTGGCTCGTCTTGTGACCTTGAAAGTAAAAAAAAAAAAGAAATGTGAAAATGTTAAAACTGCAGCAGCGTCCACGTCCTCATCGTGCGTGAGTCTCCTCCACACACACACTAACACTGATCAGCTCTACGTTCACCCAAAGAATCCTGACCGTGAATGCAGATGTGGGCAGGAGGAATGTGAGGTGAATGAACGTGATCGGAAAGAGGAAAAATCCGATCACACAATGTCAGACTGCAGGAAGAATGGATTCTGTGTGTGTAAATCGGGCAGGATGGTGTCTTCTCCTTTGCACACTTAAATCGCAGCTGTCACAAGGTTGAACTGTTGAAAGACACAACATGACAGTTTTACATTTTAAAGTTAAGCGACTCCTACGTGACCTTATCTTGATTAATTCCTCTTCTTGAAGCTAATCCTTATGGATCCTCTCGGCAGCCAAACGACTCTTGGTTCAGTCCTAAACCTTTTAGCATGCCATGCCTCTCTCCCCCCCCCCCCCCCCATGTTTCCTGTTAATATCCAACAAAGGTGGCCTTTCATCCCAAAAAAAACTCATTGCTAATAAAAAAAAACTTCTACCACTTGTTAACATGTATACAAATCCACAGGAATTCAAGAATCATTATTGTGTCAAATGAGATTTTTAAAAGAAAATGCTTCGAAAACCACAAGGGTTCAAAGATATTCTGGTGTCTTTTCACCACAGCACTTTGTAAATGAAAGCCGAGGCTAATTTCCATCTCAGAGTGGAAATAGTTCACGGTCCCTGGCCTGAACGTTGAAACCCAGTTAACCCACAAATGCAAGCGTCTTAGTTTAGCAACTGGAAAAGCATTCAGAGAGCGCAGACCTCCGCCAAGCAGCTCATTCCCCTCCTAATTAGATTTACACCATCCACATGGATCTGGATCATCACCAAAAGGTTCTAAATTGTTCTTGGCATCTTTATACATCAACCATGAAAAGTAAGAGATCAACAGATCAACACAAGAACAGGCAGTAAAGGAAGCCCTCATTCTGGGGTGGGTGCGCTTGGAGGCGTCTGGCAATTCACGATGCTCATCAGCAGAAAATACACCTGCCTCTATGAAAAGCGGCCCCACATGACCCTCAGAAAGCCCCTCAGCGTAAAGCTCTAAATATAGAGCATCAGGGAGATTCCCAGTGGAAAGAAAAAGCCTGGCCAAAACAGTGGACGGCTAAACAAAGCCAACAACAGCGTGCCCCCATTACAGCCCCGTAGCACAAGCCAGCGACTTCCTTTTGCTAACAATCGCTGAAAAAAGAGAGATCATTTGAATGTGAGGCATGAAGCAGCAAAGGGGGGGCATATGTGAGCAAAATATTATTCTCAATGGCAGCAACAATGAACTCCAGAGAGTCAAAAAAATAAGATGTTGTCAGAGGTAGAGGACTGTTTCTGCTGAATGTCTGAATAATTTGTTTTATTTATAGTCCTGTAAGTAGCACAACTACCTTTAGAAAATATCATGCGTATCAGAAACGTCACGAAAATGTATAGTTTCGATTCTAACGAACAAAGTTTCTCTTCCGAATATGGATCTCACACAGCAGCGATTTCCCAGCATCTGGGATAACTTGAAGGTTTTTGGGGACCGTTTACTTTCCAGGCTCTATTTTTACCTTTGCTTGCTCGTCTTTCATTACAAAAAAAGACATGAATTCACACATGAACAACATGATCTGTTAAATCCTGTTAATCGATCCGCCGTGGGCCGAAGAACAACCGATCAGATTTGGGAGGAGACCTCGGTCCACGTTTCCTGCCATCACGTCATTTATTTAGCTGCAACTGCAAATAAGCCCAGAAGATTTGGAGTCTGTTTACATCGTCTAGAATTTGGAGGAAATTCAAAGCGAGAGGAATGACTTGTGTTGTACTTTCTTTCCAAGCACCTTCTACTTATTTGTGCTTCTTGTGTACGTGTTCATTTTCACTCGATCTCAACCAGCTCCCTGGGCAGTTTGGAAAGGTTTTAGTAAAGCATGACAGCAACAAAACGGATATAATCAGCAGGTAATTCAGCTCTTTGCAGTTTGCTTTCTTTTACCTTCTCGTATGAATGAGTGAGCGTGCTAATTTAACGACACCAGACAGACAGAGAATGCCAAATCGGACGATTTGAAGATTTTTTTCCAGGCACCGGGCCGCCACATTCCAGTTGCTGCCGGTTTCTGTCATTCTGTCTGTCGCTCAGCCACTCCACTCGCTCCAGACCGAACAGTGGAAACAAAAGCTCCTCTGTTCCCGATCGGATGGGCCCGGCTCCTGTTGCTCGTTGCAACATTCAGCCCAAACTTCTGCCCGTGCTTCGATCAATGCTGAAATCTTAAAATAGAGGCCACTGGGTCTAATCTCAGCTCCCTCACACGGCTGCTCCGTGTCCCGACTTGACATCCGCCTCTGATCACTTCTAATCAGCCGGAGGCTCATTAAAGTCACAATTCTTTTTCAGGGTAGAGCTGAGTCACATGGATAAAGAAAAAAACACACAAATCATTTCATTGATAAAAGATGAATGAAACAAAAGTTAAATTTAATTTAGAGCTACAAGTTGCTGGTAAACATGACGATGATGATGATGATTCATCTTCTTCTCTGGTTTTCTCTGCCACTAATTGATTGTTGTGTGAATAAGTGGACAGCTTGAAGGGCTTCCTGTCAAAGGCCTTTTGGGTCTTCATGAGCAGCGGTCTAGTCTCCGTTTAGCTGGTTCGTGTTGGTTCGGCCTATAATCCTGCTGGTTAGCTACCAGATTATGGTGTTTGGAAAGCTCTCTGGACTAAAGTCTTAATTATGGCTATTTTTAGCTTGAACGCTCGATTGTGTGCCGTTTGTGTGCAGCAAGATACGTCTGTATGAGCGTGGTTTACTTGGCTCCCATCATCACACAACAACTGGGCTATAACAACATTAAAATGAAACAATAAGAAAGCTAACGTTGTAGTCAAAGAGGTACTGAAGTGCAAATGACGGCTGTGGAGTATGACGCGTTGTGGCTGCTCAGTCAGGGCTGATTTTGTTAACCAAAGCTATGTGTCAATAATGGTAGTTTCAAAATAATCAAATAATCAGAACCAACCCCCCCTCAGAAACTTAAAATCAGGATTATCTGAGAAGGAAAATGCAAAGAATTGTTAATTACCATTGTATAAAATTACAAAGCCAAAGTCTGGTCTTAGCAGCATTTAATGTTGATCTGGTTGTGTCAAACAATAAAAGGAAGGACATTTGGATTTAACTGGGGCAGCGCAGGTCCAGCCTCCGTCAGAAACTTTAACAAAGCGTGTAGGAAGGCATGAAGGAATCTGATCTGATTGCAAATCTCCATTCAAAAGCCACCTGACCCCACACATATGATACATATCATTCAGATCCTTGTCTCGTGTGGGTTGCATGAAGCAACCCCCACACCCTGGTCCACCTCAGACCCAGTAGCCTGTCTTACTGTAACAAATCCACGATGCAGAGGGGAAGAATCCCCTCAGCAGATGCAGGCGGGGGATTACGCATTAAGTAATTGTTTTAGAGAAAGGATTAGATCAGGGCAGAGAGGACATGAGCTACCTCTTTGAGCTCAGGATACGCAGCGGGAAACGTATTCGTCTTGGTCACGGGCTTGCAATATCAGAGTTAAGCACATACAAGCCACAGAATCAAAAAGGGAACATGTGGACAGCAGGCCGGACCAGATGGGCTCCATGCGGTATCAATTATGATGTCCTCTGCCCAGGCCTTATATAAGCCTGATAAGTATGGCTCGTCCTCCCTCTTTATCCGATCCAGCGTACAGGCAGACCTGGAGAATGTTCCTCTGAGTCATACAAAGGGACATTATGAACAGAGCGCCATGAAACTGTCTTTGGGTCATGAGTAGAAGAGGCCAGTGATCCAGTGAAGTTATGTGTTTTATATTTAATGTTAAAACCATTAGCGTTCTATCTTTGGTCATAATAGTGGGTTGGCTCAAATTTATTAGGATATTCAAGAAGGGTTTTGAACTGGGGTTTTTTTAATAAAAAAACATAAAATGTTACCTTGGGCCTTAGGATGGGCTTTTTATTATGCTTTTTTTTTTTTAAACAGATAAATTGATAAAAATAATGCAAGAAAACGTCATTTGGATTCTGAAAGTTTTTTACCCGCCACTGAGGCTGGGAATTTTCTCTATTGCATAAACACACAGCATAATACACGACTAGTGTAGCGGTACTTAACTTCTGCACCTATTTACAGTAACTCTACATCATAGCAGGAAATACCAATTTGTGGTGTGACAAACATACCACTTACTCGCAGTGCCAGCATAATCTGTATTAAATTATGTTAAGCCTTGACTCAATAATGGCTTCACTGGAGGCGTTCAGCAGAAATAGCCCCAGTTTTAAATGAATTGAAGAGCTGTGCAGAGAGAAGCGACGCCGCAGAGGTGAACCCAATGAGAAGCACAAGTCATCCTGTTGCTGTCCTCTCAGGCAGATGTTTAAAGCCTGTCATTATCATAATAGTAAATAATTACAATTATAATATTATATTATATATTAACTCAGTCTGTTAACTCGATTGTTCCGAATAACTTTTTTGTTTTCTTTTTTGTGGTTCCTGCCAACTAAATTCTAATCTTATAAATAAATAAATTAAAAAAAAACGATCCAAGAATTCCTGAGTCTCCCGCATCCTCAAAACTTTCCCCGGATCCCCCCCCCCCCCCGGCTCCTCACCTCCAGCAGCGGCAGGTCCGGGTCGAGGTGCGTGAAGCTGTGCAGGACCACCGGGCTGCGATCCGCGACCACCTCCAGTCTGACCCCGTCCCAAATGTTCCGCACCCTCCACGACGAGTCGAACATCTCGACCAGCTGTCCCGGTTTGGCGCTGTGCGCCTCGGATTGCGTCACCGAGAAATAGACCATGGGTGCCCGCAGAGCCGAGGGGCCGGTCACAACGACGGCGGCGCCATGTTTACTGGGTTAATGGTGTTTTTAAAGCGCGATGCCGCCGCTGCGGTCGGTCATCGCTGCTGTCTGGACTGGGAAGCAGAACCATGACTCAGAATGGGGCTTTTCTAAGCCCCGCCCCTGAAAAGCGTTGCCTTTGGGGCTGTCGGAAATATCAGAAACTTTACAGGGAGACCGACGTTCTTCACTTTCATCCCGGCACTAAATAACTTAGTTGTTTATGAACATTAAAATGCTTTAAAAAAAATGGCTTCAAACATTACACTTATCAGATTATTACAATGGCAGAATACAATATTTTAGTTAAGTAGTCCTTCAAGTTTCATGTTCAATTAAGAAGTAAATGTTATGAATGGACCACACTAAACATTTTCTTCTTTGTTTCGTTCTATTGTAACAGACGTTTACGAGGTGTCCCTGAACGTAGCACTAAGACACGCATTTGGGGACTGTCAGCGGTTTTGTTGCGTCTGTTCTCACTGGAGCAGCAGCGGCTTGTGGGACAAAAGAAAAACACAGTCCAGGACTGTTCCTGCTGGTGATCAAACAAACATTACAAAATGTCTCAGGACAATAGCGCGAGTAGAAATGGGCACAATTGTAAAGGTAATTTGGACATGAATGACTTAAAATGTCTACACACATTAAACAAATTGCAAGAAACGTTAAAGGGAAGTAAATAAATAAATGCTTTTGGTTCCTATTTTTGGGGCTATGTCTCAGAAACCATCCTCTAACCTCCCATTCAGAGACTAAACAAAACTTGTAATAATGACAACAGAAAAAAAATCCCCAAATTCCCTAAATAGCGAAAGGCACCACTTCTGTATTTGTCAGTTGTGTGTATCAGGTTTATTGAAAATATATATCAGTGTTTGAGCTATGTTGTTATTCCTTTATGCCCTCTCGTCACTTAGTTCACACAGCAGTTCTGTTATACTGTATATCATATTAAATATGGAAAACGATAACCAATATGAATCACTGAATTATTGCAAATCCTACTTTAATGCTTTATTATTTAATTGAGCTCACATTTTAGAGTAAAATATTACTTGTAAAGATGCAATTACAACTTTTATAAAAGTCAAGGATCTAAATGTGGTTATTATAACCAATCATAAACTAAATGATCAAGTGTGAACATTATGGGTCAGGTAAAGCCCCCCCCCCCCCCCCCCCCCGAGTGTCTTCCTTGATCAAATTACAAATATTTGCATGATATATTATTTACATTGCTCGCAAAGCTTTGCTCAATAAAGTCTAACACTGTAAAATTAGCAGTAATATAAATATTTGTCATTTCTTTCAAGAAAGCAACAGTTCTGCAGTAAAACATTTCACCAGAATTACCACTACAATGCAACTGTGGGAGGAGACCTTGAGGATCTAACAGTTTGATGTGTAACAGCGCCTCCTAGTGGACAATGTCAGAATCGATTGTCTGACATTCCGAGTTTAGATGAAATAAATCATCACTGACTCAAATTGTATTAGTCTGTTTTAAAAACCAATAACAACACAGTGGGATCCTGTATTTACAGGAAATTAATGGAGACCTATTGTATTTTGTCATTTGACAATGGCAGAAAGAACAGGTGTGAAAGTGACAAAACAACTGCTGCAACAGCACAGCTGTGCGTGTGTGTGTTAGAGAGAGAGAGAGCGAGAGAGAGAGAAAATCAAATAGTATACTGAATATTTAATTTGCAATTTTCAGGGCAAAAGAAGTGCACAAATGATTTAAGGTTTTCCGCCCTTTCTAGCAAAACACTCGTGATTCGAGGCGTTACGGACCAGTGTGCATTTAAACTATGCATGAAAGAAGACAGTGTGACAGAAGTCTGAACTTTTCAGACCCTGATTTTATCACTGATTAAATTAATGATCCCACCAAAATGCATCCTTTTGTGTTTTATTATGGTCTAAAATCAAGATGCAGTTTTTTTAACTGAAGTTTTTCCTTCTTTTTGACCAGACATCAAGACCTTAGCATAAAGCGGACTTATTTCACAGTTAAAGGATAAGGCTGGTGTTATTTTTCATATAAAGAGGAACCTCGGTTTTCAAAACAAAAAAATTGAGTTTTAAATGCCTCGGAAGTCGGAACCGATTTTTGGAGTACCTGAGTCGGTTCAGTTTGAGTCGACCTGCCGTAGGAGAAAGACTGTGCTAGTTTTATCCCCATTTGCCTTTCAACAAATCCATCATTAGTGAACGTTTCAGCCAAACACCATCAACATGGCTACCAGATAAACGGGCTGTTCTCAAAAACCTGCCTACAAGCGTCTCCCCGCATTGATAACAACCATATCAGGAAACTGATAAAGTCCAGGCAACACCAAATAATGCAGAAGATTCTTGAAAAGCATTGCATGCTCAAGACTCCTGCCAGAACCCCCCCCCCCCCCCCCCGCGGAGGATCACTGGGAATAAATGGGGGCTTGTGGTTGTACTGGGTTTGCTGCCAGGTGCACAATGTTCCCCAGCGCTCCACAAATAATAAATCTGCAACAAATAAAAGCCGACGAGTGTGGCGGACATGGGCAGAATAGAGTTGCATAACCGAAACAAACAGACTGACAAAAGGAGAGCAGTTTCATCCTCGTGACGAAGTTGTAGATTAACTGGGTTTGTTTCGAGGGTTTTGCTTCAACTTTTTTGTTCTTTTGAGGCGTAAAGATGTGAACATTTGCCATTTACCAGACATAAACAACTTGATCTAAAATATCTTTTCCAGCAACAGTGGGAAGTTATTTTAAGTGAAACAGCTGAGAGGGTTGGAAGTTCAGTCGTTAGAGGAGCAGTTTTCTGGCTTATCACCGATCACCAATACTCAAATCTTATTTTACTGAACTCAAACAAAACCTGTTTTGAGCCTCTCGCCAAAAATAAAGTGCACAGCAGGATTTTGCTTTCACAAATAAAAGGCAATCACAATGTTTGAGGTCGTTAATAAAAGAACTATCTACAGGACACACTAACAGAACCACCAGTAAGGTGTCCAGAGTTTCAGGTTTTCTTTCTTGCAGTGCAAAAAAAAAAAAAAAAAATGACCAAATGCAAAATGTCAAAGTCAAATTGTCAATCTAAAAATAACTGTCACCGGCCAGAGTGACAAGCAGCTGCTGGCCGACCAACCAGACAGACCGGTGATCGACAAACAACAGAAAAGGGCAGTAGCGAATGATAGAGATGGTGATACCGGCTGAACAGCGACACCAGGACCAAGGGCTTAAAGTTTAAATGGAATTCTGGAATAAAAAAAAAAGAATTCCATAGAATTGAGTTTATGATTCTTTGAAACAACCATTTCCAAACAATGTAAATGTTAATGGGCTCCTCCACTTTGTCGCTCGTATTAATTTTGCCTTTGAAATGGTTCTACTGCCGGCGCGTTCCACGACACCGAATCATGTGGCGTAAAGCCGTGCCGTCATAGATGGAGGGAGAAAGCAATATCGGTGCTGCGCCTGTGGGTGTTTGTAGTCTGTAGAGAGGAAAGAAGCGCCGCCTGTGATGCAGCTCATGAAATTAATGCAGATGACATCCTGAGTTACCGCCACCAGAGGACACAAATAGGTCTTACAAATATCACAGCTCGTAAATTTCATAGCAAACAAGACAATTTCAGGGAAATGTGTCATTGGTTTGGGTCATAAAGCAAGACTGGACGTTAATCCTTCAGCCGGGTTTATTCTACGGCACCAAAAGCACCAATTTGGGCCAATGAGCCTGTGTCTTAACAAGATGTGCTGCAATCTGATCTCTGATTGAACGGCAGAACACAGGACAATCACAGTTCAGAGAATTCAACAAGCCATCACACAAACACAAGCAAATGTCCCTTGAGGACTGGTTTCTATTTTTAAGCCCACTTGGATTTAATACTTCATGCTTCATCAGCTTTTTACAATCAGTTGACAAGAAGGAGAATGCGTTACTTTTCTTTTCCGTATCGCGTCGACAGCTCCTATCGACATGAAGCCTTCATGCTGCTTCGTGTTACCTTTGACACCGATAAATATAATGACCTTTAACAGGGCTGAAAATACAGTCAACAAGCATCTCCGTCTTTTTGACTGTTAGAGTCTGATTGTTCACTGGAACAATTTTACTAATCCATTTTAGAAATCTTCAAGTTCAGGGTCAAGTCCAAGCCACAAGTCTCAAAAAAAGCAGGGACAATCACAGAACTTCCTTCCACACGTGTTTGAGGTCATAAAAGTAAAGTGAAGGAGTTTTTTTTTTAGAAGCTAATAATAATGTTTGTTAGAGTCACGCCGCATTGGACAGATTCGTGTGAAAGCTGATCCGGGTGAATGCCATCGATGACTCAGCCCTCGCTCTAGATCTGATCTTCCGGACAAGATAACCCAATTCAATGCAGCTTCTTTATCCGTGTCATATCTACATATGTTTTTTTATATATTTAAGTCGTGACAGGCAGCACCACCACACAGCCAAATGGTTTGCACACAGTAAAGCAACCTTTTAAGCTTAGGACATCAGAGCATTAGTAATAATGGCAGATACCTCTGAAGAATTAAAATCAACATTCCCTAAAAAAGGCACGCAACCACGAGCAGCAGCGGTCTGTTACGTTTAGCCTGGTCACATAAGGCATTCGGGTATACAGCATTCTTCACTCCAACCTGTCTGCCGGTTTTCCTGACGGTCCGGTAATAATGATCCCAGCAGACACTAGCCCTGATCAGCAATCCATAACTCGATGGGCTCCAGCACCACATCACGCCTTCGATCAAACCTCGGCCCGAAACTTCAGGACTCAAATGAGCCTGGAGCAATAAAAAAAAAAAAAGAAACCCATCAACAAGCCTCTCGAGCTCCCACTCCCCTCGACACAGATTGGCTATCCGCGACATTCTTCATATTTACTCTACCAGCTGGGTCAACAAATGACAGGAACAACACTAGAAAAGATTAACTTTTACTGGAAAAAAAACAAATAGTATGAAATGGGTTCCCAGAAACTCAGCAGGTCCGTCCACGACAGCTCAAGGTGAAGTGAAATACGGCGCCAAAGCGCAACAACAACGCAGACGCTGCAGGAAACGGGCGATGAAAGGGAAATTCAGGTCATGTAGTTTGAAGACATGATCAATGTACCTGCAAAACAGTGTACAGCATATCAGTATATACTATGGAGAAGGTACCCGAGACTCAGTGGAAAATAAATCTAAATATGAGAGGACCCTTTTATTTATCGTGATAATATGAGTTAAGGTTTGGTGGAGCTACAAAGTATACTCTATCTCACTGAGATCTGTGTGCAGGAACCGTGAGCCGTGATGACATTAAATCAGCATTAGTTTATTTTAGGAATAGATTAGATGTAAATTAGAGGATTGGAGAAGAGACCTTACTTCTTGGTCTGTTCTCGTTTCTCTCGCGCCGGTTTTATCCATTTAAACAAATACCGTTTTACCTTTCCTGAAGAAAATCAATCTGTATGACAAAACACTTTGATAAAAGCACCAGATGACGCTACCCCTAGAGATTTATTTACACCAGTATTTCGTAATAAAACTTCAACCGGAATTTAAGGACTGAAAAGGCAAGTTACTGTGTGCCACCACATCTATAAGCCTAAGTCGGTGTTGTCAATAAGTTCAGATATTGTGCATAAATCTATGACTGCATTAGCACATCCTGAAATCCGGCGCTCCGGTACCTGTTGCAATTTTCATGGCTGTACTTATCACTGGTTTCTGCTTCAGTGAAAAGTTGCGGCAGAATTTGTGTGCATAATTCACGAAAGGTATCGCGAGGGGGCGGGGAATAAAAGATCTTTGTTCCCTCATCATCATCATCCGCTCGCTGCTGGCCTTGACATACTGATGGAAACAACTCAGGCCGATCGCAAGAGCTTTTTAACTTCTTGCAGCAAACAGGAGCAACGCGGAACACAATCAGAGTGAGGCTCAGAGGGTTCTTCCTCTCACCGGCTGTAGAGCAGTCTTCCTCGACCCCAACTGCTCCACAATGGCTGATTAGAATGACTGAACAGAGTTCACACTGGGATAGGAGGTTTTCCTAACACGCACACAATAAACCCTTTTGATACCTTTATAGTGTAAAACTCAGGAGTTCACATTCTAAACGAATTAAGATAAATATCTTGTCTTTTATTTTGATATTTTGTGGCTTGTCTTACATAACAATAAATATTCTGCGCTCTTTCTTAGTTGTGGAAAATGATGAGGCACAGCATTGATCCAGACACACACACACACACACACACCCGCATCGTACCATAGTACTGGAACTCACCATGTCTTCCAGGATGGTGACGGGAAAATCAAACATGCACATCTTGACAGGTTGAGCGAGGGCTCTGTGCAGGTTGAACGAGGACTTGGTATCCATGCTGCAGAATGAACATCCCACTGAGCCTCGGCTCGACTCCTCGCACCGCAAAGATGCACGTCAAGCAAAAAACAAAGAAATGAATGAAACAAGAAATCAGCTGTCAAGACAGAATCCCACAAGCCTCCGTCTCTCACCGAAGACGGCTAGAATTCAGAGGGGGGGGGGGGGGGGATCCCTCCACCTCTTTCCTAGTCTCCTTCCAAGCCAACGACGAGCCTGTATTCCCCTCGTTTCCCCTCCCTCCTCCTTCCTCTTCTCGTCTTTCCTCCTCCCCGCCTCCTCCTCCTTGCACCCCCCCCCCTCCCTCACCGGGGGACATCTTAACTGTCAGCAGCTGTTCCCTTGTCTGTCGGTCTTCTCGAGGTGTTGCCTAACACGTCAACATCGCTCGGCTGTCGTGCCACGACCGCAGCGTTCGGACACAAGTGTTCCGGACGGCCGCAGAAATGTACGCATCCACAGGACAAAGAAAAACAGAAAAGGCCTTTGCCAAATGAAACGCAGCAGGAAGACGGAGGAGTTACGGGAGTCGAGGGCCGTTAAAGGTGAAGCACGGTGACGGCTTCTGAAATCAGCTTCCCTTCTCATTAATGTCGTGGCCCAATAACAAGCCAGACATCTGGCAGAGGGCCAACCCTCTTAAGTGGGTTTTTTTTTGTGATTAACTGCATGAATGACAAAAGTGGCTGATGTTTTCTGACATTCAGCTGCCACGGCGCTGTTTGATCTTTGGAGGTGTGGATCCTGAGTAGCTCATCAAGCTGCCTGTTCACTGTTTACTAAGAGCAATTGTCCTGTTTGTATGATTTTTGCACGGTTTATGGCTGCAGACGCTTTGCAAATGATTGCATTCTGTCCGTATTAGCATTTATATAATGTCCCAACAGTTTTGAACTCAGGGAAGCCGTTGGATACAAATCTAATCCTCCGTGTGCACATGATTTTGAGTATTGCTTGCTGCATCACCCTAAATACAGTGGAATCTCGGTTCTCGAACAAATTGGTATACGAACAAAAAATGGAGTTTAAAATCCCTCGGAAGTCAAACAGATTTTCGGAATTCGAACACACGAATGGCGCAGAAGTGAATTAAAGACACGCAAACGAAGGCGGAGTCTAACTGAGTCGGTTCCGTTTGAGTCGACCTGCCGTAGGAGGAAGACTGTGCTAATCGTGTTTTTGTCACTGAGCTCTTAGTCATGGATCTAAACAAAGGCAGCAGTAATACTACTGGAAAAGAAAAGAGGGACGTAGTGAGAACAACTGTTGAATTAAAGAAGGAAATAATCTGCAGATATGAAAATGGGATTTAGCTGCGCAGTACGATGTGGCGAAATCGATCATTTCGACTTTTCATAATAAAGCTGAGCAAAAGACAAAGGGAGTTATTTTATGGGGGGGGACTCCCTTTCAAAGGAATAACCCTCCACATATGACATCACAAGCCAAGATGGTATGTAAATAATCAGGAATTGGGCTAAATTAAGTTTTATTATGCTTTTGTTTTTCTTATTATCTAGACTTTTATGCATTATCTGTTATTTAGATACACGTAGTTACATATTAATACAACTGTAGGCATGTAAATGAACATTTATCTGGTGCGTAGGAACAGATTCATCTCGTTTCTAAATCGGTTTTCAAACAGTATTACGGAACAAATTACCGGTATGTTTGAGAACCGAGGTTCTACTGTATTACGAAATGAATGATTATAGGACGATGCTTCCAGTTTGATTTTCATTTCATCATAAAATTAAACACAAAACCCAAGCTTTTTAAAGTGTTTCAACAGAAACTCAATCTAAACCTAAAACATTTAGCTTTGCAATAAAAATCAGTTTTACTGGGGGCGAGAGGACGAGAACTGATTCAGAAACATCTCCAGCTGGACGCCATGCAAATGGTGTTCTTCATCACTTTGCAGTTTGAACCTGAAGGCTCAAACCAGTGTCCTGCAAACTCTACCCACATATAGGTCACATGGCTTTTACTGCAAATGGCTAGAAAGGAAGCGAGTTTGCTTTGACCTGAAGAAGAACTGCCTCAACGTGTTTGTGTTTTGTTTTTAAAAGCCAGTTCTTTATCAGCTATTGCACCACTTTCCTTTAGTGTTTCATCATCGTGCAAACATACTAATCTGAACAGTGTAAACAACCACTGTGCAATTATCAACTGTCTTTTTCAGAATGCTGTTGCTAAAAAAAAAAACAACCTGATTCAGATGCAAATGTTGCACAACATTTAGAATAGAAATGAAAGCAGCGCGTGAAGATGGAGCGCTTTTATAGACACGGTGACAGAGCAGGAAGAAGAGCTGAAGGGAAAAAAAGCAAAGAGGAACCGGGAACTGCTTTCACATGCAGAGGCTGTCCCAAGGCTGAATACCATGAGAGACTCGTTGTCATGGAAACACTGAGGCAAAACCGGCTCTTCGCTGGGCTGCATAAGAGAAAACCCCTCCTCCCGTCCTCCTCTACAGATACCAGGACAGGACAGGGAGACAGCGTGTAAAGTGCTCGTCCACTTCCACTGCAGGAAGAAACACGAATCAGACGTTCTGTGGAGAATGTGTTGAAACTAACAGAGCCCAGTTCACTGTGGAGCTGCTGGTTCAAATCCACATCCCCCCCCCCCTGAATGTATGCCTCCTGGCAAACAAAATAAATAGCTACATGCATAATCATTACATAATCGACTTGTTTTTAATTTCACAAAAAATGCTTGTGTTCAAGTTCTACCAGACAAGAATACAGCTCAACCCTGATTACCGTAAGTCTTTGTTATTACTGAAGAAGGAACAAATAAAAAAAATAAGGATTTAATTTTACATTTCTGTCATGGAGATGGTGCATCAGGAAATGTTACTACTGCTGCTGTAAATGCCTGGTGGGGCCTAGAGGTCAACAAGACCCCCTGCTAGGCTAACAAAAGGCTAACGATGCTAACAACAATCGTCTCCAGAGACATCATCTGACAAGTAGTCCCCCCTACATTCAACAGAGGCCGTCCGTCACCATGCCTGTTGGCTCGCACGCGTTCATTAAGACGCTCTTTAGCTGACATGAATTCATCTGTCTGAGGTACACATGTTTATTTCTATTT
This sequence comes from Brachionichthys hirsutus, assembly GCF_040956055.1. Classification (NCBI taxonomy): domain Eukaryota; kingdom Metazoa; phylum Chordata; class Actinopteri; order Lophiiformes; family Brachionichthyidae; genus Brachionichthys; species Brachionichthys hirsutus. Next base: position 11,025,540 of record NC_090900.1, on the reverse strand, counting down.
TCTTTGTAGGACTAACATAGCAGAGAATAATGAAAAAAAAGGCGGCTGCAGTCGTAGCTCAGGTTTAGTGAAGGAAGTGACACAGGATATAATGATAGAGAGAAAAAGAAAGAGCGAGAGTAAAGGAGACGATGAGAGAGGAAGAGCAGGTTGTTCCCACTCCGACAGGATTGCCATTTTGTCCGTGTGCTGACCCGATCGCAACGAAACGACGCAACAATGAAAGAGTTATCAAATGCGATTTGTTTTACAGTGCATCTGGGACTAAAATTCTAGTATCATGATAACCTCATGTCAGAGCAGACGGGACAGACGGCGTTTGAGAAACTGAACCAACAGCTGATCAGGAATAAAAAGCACAACGCTCGGAGGCGCTGAGGAATACGTCCGGCGTTACGCTGCTCCAATATTGGGCAACATTGTTCAAACATTTCTCCAGAGCACAAAATGCATCTGACCAGAGGTTTCAAGGACAGACCTTTTGTCCCTACACAAACCTACTGCTTCTGAAAAGAAAAAGCAATAAGAAAAAGCCGTAGGGCTAAAATGTGAAGGGAAAACGTCTGATTCTCGTCTCACTCTATCAGACAAAGTAGTCAGATGTGCCTGGTGCGAGGGCAAGCCTCAAGTAAAGGGTGGTTTCTGGAGCAGCAACATATCTGACTGCTTTATCTACATTCCATCCAAAAACATCGACATCATCAGCCAGTGAGAGGAAGCTGGATTTACGTGAGAAAAAAAAGATTAAGAAATGGTTGCTTCCAGTCAGATCAGTAAAATCCAGACGGCGTGGGTGTCAGAGTGACGAGGGTTAAACAGGCCCGTCAGACAGAGGCCTCCCATCCTGCTCACTGCACAGAGAAAGGTGACCTTTGACATCGTGGTCCAGACACGCCGTTCACTTGAAGCCTCCGAACAAGTTTTCATACATAAATACATATACAGTACACGTAGACTGTAGTGCAGTAAAACTTCATTGAAAATCTCCACAAAACATTTTTCTTCCTGCAAATTCTGTGTCACAAAACAACTGCTAGTAAATAGGCATGAGGATGGAGCGCACAATTTCAGCTTCAATTTCACTCTCAGACCGACTGGTGGGGGATGTAAGTGCCGTAACCGTGGCGACACGAGTGAAAGGGGTGAAACCTCAGTGTTTGAATAACAGGTCAGCTTGTCATTTACAATATAGGGGAATATTTTGGAAATGTCCTCAATATTAAAAAATAAAACAATTTCCATTTTTTCTCAAATCGTTTTTTCTCTCTCCCCGTCTCCATAGTGAAACTGTGGGTGTTGCTAGGAAGCCTGTGGGCAGCTTCCAAACAGGCCGAAGCCCAATCGCCGATCCACTTGGCAGTTTTCACATCTTTCACAGCTTTTGAGAATCCCTCAAGCACGCTGAAAAAAAAACGTGTTCCCAAAAATAGACAAGTAAAATTCTACAAAAGCAAGAGATTCCTTTACATGAGCTTAAAATATTCTACAGAAATAAACTGAATTCATAAGGACAAAAAAACAAATGACAATTTACTGAATTATGTTCCAACTCCATCGTTCTCTGCCGTGTCATTGGAACACATTCCAGTGTCCGCTGGGACGAAACATACTGGAACTCAAACACAATGCAGAACCCGAGCAGACAGAGGGGAGACTACCGATCAGTATTAAACGATTCACAGAAATTGATTAATTTCCTTCTGCCTGACTGAAGTATTTCCAGGACGACAACATGAACATCTAACAAAGCCTCCACCAGTATCTCGTCTGCGTCTCACCCTGAGCGAACACACCTTCCATTACTGTAGCAATGCTGCATTATTGATGTGTCAGCTTTTGTTTATGGTCATTGATGCTACGGGGGGGGGTTAAACAAGAGGAAGTGACCCCCTCTTTAACATCAATCCGCACCAGTTCCTGGACAGAGCGACTGCCGGATTTCCTCGAAGGTGCTTCCAGGCTACAGCCGAGGTCAACGGCGACGTCACAGAGTGCGAGCGAGCGTGACGGACAGCGCTAGTCTCCATTGTTTCAACAACAACAACAAAAAGACAGCAGCTTTATAATTCATTGTCTCGTTCAACCATGAATGAAATAAGAACAAACAAGTGGCAGATAATAGAATGAAATGAGAAAAGCAGCTCATTTCCAACGTAGAAACATTTTCAACAAACAATGGATGAATTCACTGACATGCCTCAGTTGTTGCCTTTGCATATTACTTCACCGTTTAGCGGAGCGCTTGATACTCGCAATACATATTCAGCAGAATATACATCATTATGCTACTAGCAAGCCGTTAGTCTGTCAGTGAATCATTTCGCACATAACAAAATGTTTTGTTCTTATTGACGATCTTGATTTTTTTTATTTGATTTTTTTCCCCACGGGCGGTTCTGATGGAAACACGTCGTCAGAAAGCCTGCGAAGCTTCAGCGAGGGTGCGAGTCTCTACAGGTCGGGCAGGCCCTCACGTTGGACAAGCCTGCACTGGTATGTTTTTACCTCATGAGGAACTCAATGCTCTCTTCAGCAGTAAGTGAAGTAGGTTTTTGATTGCTTGCTTCAACAATGCACACAAAATTAACTAAAAACAATTACAAATAGTGATGATTTGGTGCTTTTCTGTTTTTTTCAGATGAAAACAAAGAATTGAACAAAATCATCTCATGATTTTCCACACATTTCTGAGCAGTAAAGAGGAAAGTCTACATATTAAAGTTTGATTACAGTATATATATATTTTTAATGCCAATTGTCGCCCTGTATTTTTGCTTTATTTATCAATCAGTTAACTAAATGTGTCAAAAATGATTCATTTAAAAAATGTATGTCACGCAGAACGAATGAATGAAAACAATCACCTTTTATTCTTGTATTCTTTTGATGCCTCAAACTTTTGGATGTTTTTTTTATTGTTTTATATATCTGTATATTGTATTCATTTTATCTTTGGTCTGTTGAGCAAAACAAAGAAAGTGAAGATGTTGCCTTGAGTTCTGGGAAACGATGAAGGGCGATATCTTCGGTTATATTTTTGGACATTAAACAGACAATAAATAAAGATACTGTGCAGATTTATGCAAGCGTAGGATTACAGGATTTAGATGCCTTTCAAGGATGTATGTAAAAGGGTCAATAAATACAAAATAGTTACCTTTATGCAAATGAAAATTACCTTTATGCAAATGAGCTCAGGTGCAATCATGATTCAAAGGGGTTTTAATGTTTAGTTTTCTTACCTGTTTTTCCAGCATGATCATTCTCCCAGTATCATGACCTTCATGGAGTGAGTATCCATGCGAGTTCAGGTTGACCCTTAAGAACACTCTCCCTCTGCCAGCATCTTGTTCTTCATAAAGGAGCGTGGAGAAGAAGAGAAAAGGTGCTAGCCAGCAAGCGTTAGAACTGGAGAGCTGGTAGGGATCCTTTTAGGGGGGGGGGGGGGGGGTGTCCTCGCTGGCTTCGGCATGTCTCGACATCGATATTAAAAAAAAGGCATCAAGGAGTGTTTATCGTGGAGGAGGAGACGGGGAGGGAGGCTGGCTAACGTTAGCGTGCTAGCGCTAGCCAGCTGAAACCTGCGCGATGATCAAAATGTTCAATGTCTCCTCCGGTCCTCATCCATCGCCGCCCCGCTCAAAATAATAATAATGCAGCGGAGAGGTCCTCTTCGGCGTCGGGTGTGAAGTCTCCGATGTTCCACGGCGACGGCATCCCAGTGAGGAGCGGTCAGTCTGAGGAAGACGAGCCTGGTTTGACCACCGAAGCGCTGATGCTTAATGGATGCTGCTGCTGCTGCTGCTGCTGCTGCTTGAGGGGGGCTCTGTTTTTTTCCAAGACAACAGGCCGCTGCTGCTGCTGTTGTTGAAGAAATAAGAAGCTCTCTGGGAAAAACCGACGGCTTTGAACGCACCACACGATGCGCTACGAAAAAAGGACGAAAATTCCATTTTAATACATCCGGTAATAGTTTTAATCTTCTGAAAAATATAATAAGTTTGTTTAGTTAAGTCTAATTCAATAATAAAACATTTAAACGGGTGTAACAGATTCATAGTTATCCTTCAAATCAACAATAATAACATTGTAATCATTACTATTCATAGCCTTAAGAATAGTTTTCCACTAAAATAATTAAAATGCATTTTGACAAAGGATTTAGTTGGTGCATTTCTTTTTCGCTCTTGGCACATGCACTTTGTAATAAAAACTAGAATTGCGATCCAAGTCCACAAAAGGGGCTTAAACTCAGATTCAAGGAGATGAATTCCCGTGTGGCAGATCATAACAGTCAACCTCCTCCAACTTGACCCACATGTGGAACAACAGCCTTTGAGTGGAGTGCAATTACCTTTAAGGAAAATCCATCAGATCCACGCTCATTGGTCAGTCTTTGTTACTCTGCCCTGTCAAAACCGGATCCATTCTAAAGTTATTCCTCATATTCATGAATAATGATTTGGAATCATAGAGACCGCATGTGTCACCATCTTTGTACCCATTGCATAGAACGCATCAGAGGAGGCTGCACACGATGGATTGTGTAAAATTATATATAATGATAATGACATTAGTTATATCATCTCATAATCACGAGATAATTGGTTCCCATCGTTCCACCTTTACGCTACATTTACATTATTTAATGTGGTCTAAGCGCGAAGGGAAATTGCCTGTCAGCCTGAACTTCGGGCAGCAAAAACCTGTAAAACCAAAAAGGTTCTCCCTCGCGATGCATTTTGGGACTTTAAATCCAACATGGCTGCCGCCTGGGCTAGACCGCTTCTTAAGGTCGGTTGGGACGTGTTTGCCCGTCGGGCCGGTACCGTGGGCGCACACGGGTCACGGAGGGCGTTCGGCACTGATGGATCCGTCGTCCGCCATACGCTGTCCTCCCTGCGCGGAGGAAGAGGAGGAGGAAGGCTCCTGGGCTGTGCCTTTGTTCTCGGCGGAGGTCTCGGCGTATATCGGACCGTGAAGTTCCGTGTCCAGCAGCACCTGGCCGAGGAGCCCGCCCAGGTGAGTGGGACCCGGATGTGCGTGGACGGCCTGACTCCAGCGATGGAGCGAAGTGAACCTCACCACATTACATATGATATTTATTTATTTGACAGATTTATGGTAATAAAGAATATTGTTTTTGTCTTGTTGTAGTTTAGTGTTATTCTACATGCTATTCAGACTTAAATCGTGTACCATGCTGGGTTGAAAGCCGTGTATAACAACGTTATAAAGCGTGTTATCGTCCTCCTTCCAGGCCTCCGGTGGCGGTCTGAAGCTGACCCTGTACCAGTACAAGACCTGCCCGTTCTGCAGCAAGGTGCGGGCGTTTCTGGACTACCACGGCCTGCCGCACGACATCGTGGAGGTGAACCCCGTGATGAGGCAGGAGATCAAGTGGTCGACCTACAGAAAGGTTCCCATCCTGATGGTGAACGGCGAAGAGGTGAGATGACTAAATCCAGAGTGTTTTTCCGCGCCGGTTTCTCTCCTCGTCGGATTTACGTGTAATAATTTTGCATTCATGAATTGCTCTTCGGAGTAACGCCTCTCTGCCCTCAAAGCCGGAGCGACCGTGTCGGATAAACCGATAAATGTACGACGCCAGAAAGCCACTTCAACCCTTTTCTCCCGTCTGATAATACTTGTTATTGTTGCAATCAGAGAATTAATTGCAGTTTGTTTTTTTTCCTGATCTGCAGCAACTGAATGACTCCTCTGTCATCATCAGCTGCATCAAGACGTATTTAATCAACAAGTAAGTCGTAGATCCGTTTCCTCGCCGGACGTTGAGACGTGCGTTATGAGGATCTGCCTTTATCCTACCATAAAAATCAATGAGTTAGAGTATAGGTAAATTATTGCTTTATCACTCTCTGGGTTTGTGAGCCTCCACCCAGCAGGATGGAGGTTTGACGGTTTAGAATAGGAATCCGAAAACTATTTAAAAACAGAAATACACAATTAATTATTGATATTAAATAACATTTCCGTTACACATTGCCCTAAATATTCTGCGTGATCCTCGTACTGCAGCTACAACCGTTGATTAGAAACTGTAAATAAATAAATAAATAAATGATAAACTGAATATTATTTGGATGAAGGACTGTTGGTCAGACAAAACTAGAAAATGTCACCTTGAACTTTAAGAAATTATTTTTCACAGATTTTACAGTCAAAGCAATCAGTCAGAAAACACATCAGCAGATTAATTGATCAATTAAATATTTACTAATTTCTTTTTTTCTTTTCCAATGAAACTTTTTTGGGGGCAATTTCTCTTTCATTTATTAAACCGCTGAGCGCCAACACCACTGAGTTACATTTCTAATGTTCTAAATGACTTTGCCACCGGAGGGCAGAGAGGAAATGCACTTTGCGTTGTTTGTTGTTTATCTTTGTCATGCAGGAATAAAAGCATGTCGGAGATCCTTTGGTGCTACCCGGAGTTGAAGTCTGTGAATGACAGAGGGAAGGAGGTGACGGAGTACAGCAACAAGTACTGGCTGATGCTGAATGAGGCAGAGAATGTAGAGACTTACCCAGAGAAGGGGATGCAGAAGTAAGTCCAGGCCTGCTGCTGACCCGCACACCAGAGATGGAAATCACCACGCTCTTATTTTGAAAGATTCCAATACAGTATGTCGCTATGACGTCAATGAAAACTGTGTGTTATCTGAATTCTTTCATATTTAGCACCGATATAGAACCCTCGTTTTTACCAAAAGAAGGTAAAGCTGTTGTTGATTTGTCTAAATACAAGAGCAAAAAGCTCGAGACTCATCGCTCTAGAATTTTACACTTTAATTGATCGCTTGTTTTAGTTCAGCAGTCGAGCTATAAAAGCAGACGTTAAAGTTTTGTTGCTACTATGAGCTAAAGTTACACTGCCTGTGTTTTCAGAGAGGAGGTTAAGTGGCGTCAGTGGACCGACGATTGGCTCGTGCATCTTATATCTCCCAATGTGTACCGAACCACCGGGGAGGCGCTGGCTGCCTTCGACTACATCGTACGCGAGGGGAAATTCGGCAGCTTTGAGGGATTCTTTGCCAAATATGTGGGTGCTGCGGCCATGTTCCTCATCTCCAAAAGGTTGAAAAGCCGGTAAGGTACAATGCCTGATGCCTGAAAGACATCTTTGGCTGTTGCGTAGGAGGGTTGGGGCTTTGTAGCATTTAAGTGGTGAGTTTTTTTTCTTTTTTTTTTGCTTTATTGGCACAGGCACAATCTGCAGGATGACGTCAGGCAGGATCTCTACAAGGCAGTCAATGACTGGGTGGCAGCCATCGGCAAGAAGAGGAAGTTCATGGGTGGAGATCAACCCAACCTTGCAGACCTGGTGAGGGAATGCACACGTCTCTCTCTTAGCGCGCCAACTGATTAGCAAGCCATTTCCTAGCATGCAGCGATTACTTTTTAATATATTGGCCTATAATGGCTACAGCAGGAGAAACCTTTCATTTTTATCCAAGTGGGAAATAAATCGTCCTTCAAACAGTTCGCTACGAGAAGACGTCACCGTTCAAGTGGCTGCAGGTTGCTTTCTGCGGCTGCATCTGTTTTGCAGGCGGTGTTTGGCGTCCTGAGAGTGATGGAGGGCCTGCAGGCGTTCGATGACATGATGGAGAACACCAAGGTCAAGCACTGGTACAGGCGTGTGGAGAGGGCATCGCTCAACCACGAGGGCCAAAAATAACGGCGGCGTGAGTTGGAGTGGTGAAGGTGAACACAGAACATGGAGCGCTTCCAGCCCCCCCCCCCCAAAAAAAGAACTGAACAAGCTGCTAGAAAGACGGCGACCATCACCAGGACGCAGGATGTTCCTGTTCTCAACGGGACTATTGCCCTTATTGATATCCTGCAACCACAGATATGACTGTAAGCTTGTCTGTCTGTCTGAATGCGTTAAATACAGACTTGCTGATAAAGAGCTCGTACTATTGAGACGCTTCCTGCATCGTTTTATAATCACGTCTGCAGTTTCTTGAATGGCTACTACTGACCTCTGCTGGGGAAGTGTGGGAACTTCAACATTATCAAGCCGTGTCTGGTCTTGCGAGACATGCGAGACATGCCTCCGCCGAGGAGCTCGTTTGTCCGTCCGTCCGTCAGCAAGATCACTCGAAACATTCTGGACCAATCTTGATGACATTTTCAGAACATTTTGGGATTGTTGCCAGGAACAGGCCTGAATTTTAGTGATCTGGAAGAGATTCTGGATCTTTGAAATTTAAACAACAATAATATAATACTAACATTGCAGTCAATGGAGCTACCAAATGAGTTCCTCAGTGTCTGTTTATTATTGACCGATGTTTATGGAATTTTACAGTCGTGTAGGGTGTGGACCTCTATCCTACCGACAAATTTCATCTGGATCGGATCCAGAATGAGGTCAGGAAAAGAAATGTCAACTCTGATTCACTTCAAGTTCTTGTGGTTGGTGTATAAAGATACCAAGAACAATTTATAACCTTTTGATGATCTAATGGGGGGGGGGTGGGCTGCTTGGCGGAGGTCTGCACTCAGTGCTTTCTTAACACTATTATATATTTTGTTTGTTACAGACGGTAACCATTTTCATGACCAGGACTCACATAATTGTGCCCATCATTATGTCCATGAGAGAGCTGGACAGTGGAAGCTTCGACTCTTTACCATCATTAAGCAGCATGAAACAACTCCACCATTGAACAACAGTATCTGGCTGAAAGTTTTGATCTTGTCTTGTGGGTCATCACCAAAATGCAATAAACTGTTCCTGGTGAGAGTCCCAGGATTTCCTGAAAATGTAATCAAGATCTGTCGAGAACTAGGTTATCTTGCTAACAGACAGACGAACCGGCGCAGACGGAAACATGGCCTCTTCAGTGGAGGTAAATATGTGGCTCCTGAAAGGTCACCCACCCATGATTTGGGGGGACCAATTCACCTAAATTGTATGTTTTTGGAGGTCGGGGAGAACATACGAACTCCCTCCACACAGATGGGATTTGACCTGGGTACCTTCTTGCTGTGAGGTGACAGCACTTCCCTCTACGCCACCGCCACCGTGCCACCCCGCCTTTTATCCTCAGAACCATCCATCTGTCCGTTTTCTTGCAGGTGAGATGATTGCCTCATCTCCAGCTGCCCTGTGACCCGCAGTGCGGAGGGGTGGCTGTAGATGGGTTGCTATGGTGACCTTTGCTGCAGGTTGATTTCTGCCTCTGCACAGCTGCGGAGGCATCGAGACGCACCTGTTACACATCTCACCTAATCAGCTCCTGCCTCGCTGCACGAGTAGTAGGATTCCCTTTTGAATGTACTTGATATGCAAACTGCATGGCAATTTCTGAATTGATTATTAAAACTATGGTAACTCATTGTTTATAGTTGTAATATTTAAGTACAAATGTTTTACTCTATGGAGGAACAATGATGCTGTTGCGGCCTCCACATTGTTCTCAACGTGGACCCAGCTTGTATGAATTACCTATGCAAATTACAGAGGGTGATCTCTGGTCCGTGAGTGGCTCCAGTCGAAGTGGGCGTGGACTACGTCTGTAACGTGCTTCGGCTGCGTCCGCCTGTTGATTGGTTTCATCATTTCCTGCCTTCATCCACCAATCAAAAGGAGCTCATCTCATCTGAAGCTATTTAAATCAGTCGTGGGGTCAACGGTGCTGCTCGTCTCTGCTGTTTAATGAAGCACTTTGTGTTTAGAGAGACTCGGCACACAGCTAGTTTAAATAGTGATCTCGTTACCCAGTCGGGAACTCAGATTGTTCCTGAACTATAACTTGTTGCTGACAGTCTAACAGTTAGTTTACAGATTGAGTCTCCTGCTACTATACCTATTTCAAAATTTCCCCTTGCTATTTCCACCAAGCACATTCCCCAGAATTAAAATAATATTTAATGGCTTCTTATGGAAGAGTAGAAGCTCCAGACTGTTTCTCTTTTTTCAATAGAGATTCACAGTATGATATGTTATGGTACTTCTGGACAGTCCAATTAAGAAGGCTTTTGTTTTACACCATGGACAGATAGATTCATACTCACTTAAGGTCCCACTTCCCACCTATTGATAACCAGATAAACCCAACATTTCCTCCCAACCCTATTGTAGTGCGAAAGAAAAGAAAAGACTCCTCTTCCCTCCGTCCAATCTGAGGTAATACCTACTTCAGACCGGGCAAAGCCGAGGATGGTTGTAAGTTTAAGTTATACGTAACACCATGAACAAATCTTCAATGTTATTTTTCCCAAGCAAAGAGGGCAACTGCCTTAACATGGGAAAAGAGGGCTGACCCTGGGAAGGTTCTGTGGATTAGGAACCTATCTTCAAGGCTGGCTTTGGGGGAAATTACAGCCTTCAAACTGGAGCCGGTTGAAAACGTGGGGGGACAATTGAGTCAATATGTTAAGAACGATGATTTATCTCACTTGGCAGAGAGTAAAGGGACAAAGAATCACATTTTTCCTTAATGACTACATTAGTCACACAGGAATAGTCGCTGTGTGGCCACGTCAGCAATGCCATGGTTTTAAAAAAATGGCAAAACCTAATGAAGATACTGTTTAAAAACGTAATTACAAAATAAAGCCTGTAGTGAATTGTAATTTAAAGGTGCGGCTCGGGACGGGGATGCCATCTTCCTCCATCACGACTTCCAGAACATGGAGCTCAGCTGGCCTTTGGGCGGACTGATCTGTCGGCTCCGCAGTGAATTCTACGTGTGGAGACAAAATTGGTTAGGATTGTCTTTCATTCCAGTGTATCAAATCGTGATTGTACTTTATTATAATCCTTTTTCTTTCATACGGTTTCAGGGTGCCAGACTGCTCGGTCAAATTTAATGTTTTTATGAAGCACGGAATATAACAAGAGATGTCGTCCGCTGAGCAAACGGAGTCGGAAATAAAGCAAGACCGGGACCGAATTCTACTTTCAAATCGTGAACAATTAGTGTCCTCTCAAAAAATTAGTGAGTAAAGGATTTCATAAAAACGGTGCAGATCAGTGTCTGCCCTCTTCCCTACTGGCAGTAGCAGTTTGTGAGCAGAGCATACCTCTAGAAACTGTCGGAGTCTGCAGAGTGAGCCCAACTGATGACTGCTGGTCACTTCTTCGATTCTGGAAACACAGAAAAGAGAAAAAAAATCAGACCGGGAAGTTAAAGTTGTGTCGGTCGTACGCGACCTGCTGGTGAACAGCGACAGGCTGTCTCGACATCTGAAGCGAGAGCGTACCTCTGGAGGTATTCCTCCTGAAGGAGCAGGAGAAGTTTCCAGAACTGGCCCTGATACTCCCTCACCAAAGCATTTCCACATACCTGAAGAAGACAAAGGCCAGTGCCGTTTAGAAATACAATAAAGGGCCTGAGACATCATGCATGAAAAAAGATGTGTCGTTATTTATCTAATAACGTGTCCCTTATGATTTGTTTTGTGACCTTTTAGAGGTGCTATTTTCACAAACGTGTTGCCGTCTTACTCGCAGCTCCTATTTATTAACGTCTGCCAGCAGCATGAATGAGGTTCAGTGCAGAAAGAGGATTCAATAAAACAGCGCAACTATTATGAATAATATCGGTTCACGGTGATTGAATAAATGTTTACAACCCCCCCCGGGGAGGTCCACGGTGCTGAAGACTCTACAAAGCAGGCAAACTGGACTAGAACTCTTTGAAGCCAAGCACAATAAGACTCGCCTCCAGAAAGTCCAGCAGGACCGTAGCCGTGATGTCTGCCAGAGGCGCCATGTTGAGCATCTGCGCCAACCAGCGCCAGCCGTGGTTCAGACCGTGAGGAGCAGCCTGAAACGGCCAGTACAAAACACAACACGTTAAAAAAAGGTCTGAAGAAGTGTTTGAAATGGTGAGTGGAACTTAAAGAGATCTCACCCCCTGCTTGGAGCCGTGGGGCCACCTCTGCTGAATAACGGCGGCATACAGGCGGATCATCCCGGACATCCTCTTTAGGAAACTGTCCTGACCCTCCACCCCAGAACCGTCCACACGGTAACCAAGAATCCTGATGAAGACAAGACGTACTTGATGCCAATGTGATCTCTTTTCTTTTGATGATGAACATTTCCCCCCCATCTGCCTGACCTCTGATATTCCTCCACAGATGTCCCCTCCTTCATTGGGGGATAATGAGGAATGGCATACGGACATTTCTTGTGCAGGTGGGCGAGGAAGAAGTCTCCCACTTGAGGGTGCAGCTCCCAGATGCCAGAGGCCACCGCGGCGATTGGGAAAACGGCTTCGTGGTGAGAGGCCACCTCTTCCTCGCCTTGTTTCTGCAGGGAGAAAATCAGCGCCAGAGTTCCACCAGAGCACGTAAAAGTCAGTTACGCTGGTTTGAAAGCTCACGGTTTCATTTCCACTGGTTTAAGCCATTTTACAATAATAATAATAATAATAAAAAAGATGTTTCCTCTTCAACTGATTACTGAATTATAGTACAGTACAATTCTGAAGGATCAGACAACTGGGAAATGGAACCACTTCATAATTCCTGAAGTTAACCATAATATTTTACCTACAATAACGAGGGAACAACAATAAATTGTCTATTATAAGAAGCTAAAAGCTGTTTCTGGAGACTCAATGAGTGAACTATCAACCCATCAACTACTTGTTGCCGTGTCGTCTCCAGCCAAAGACACGCCCCCTTCCCTTTTAAACTTCTATTAAAGCAGCCGTTGCGTGCTCTGCTGGGCCTCCTTCCTCAGAGGTGACTCATTAATAGATCCAAACAGCTTGCAGGGGAAACTCACCACAAACTTCTCAGCCAGTGCGTAGCTGACGAACCCCAGGCCCTGTGGGTGCTGCGAGGTGGAGACAGACTTCCCACCGGACAGAACCTCCTGTCCTGATAGCAGCTTGTCAATCTTGTCAAAGATCTTTCTGAGCTGTGACCCAGAGTTGCAGGAGATCTGACAGACGGGGATGGTGGCTATTTTCCGGAATTCCAGTTTCTGCTTCTTTGTCTGAGTCGAGAGGAGAGACGGGAAATCACTCCTTAGGATTTCTGTTCACAGTGAAAGTACCCAAATCAAACATGTTTTAAAAAAAATCACAGGACTGTCAGCAAGAAGGCTGGGGATGTGAGACTGGATCTGGAAATACCAAACGCCATCAAGACAATCTGGAACCAGTGTGGCTTTACTCCACATGATCCAGAGTTATAAAAGAAACAGTGCCGGTAGTAGAAGCCTTTGAAATGAGATGAGCGCTAGCGTGGAGACACGAGGCCATTAAACATTTAGATTTGTGGGGGACAGGCCACAGAACACTAAAGTAAAACAATCCGGATTCACGTTTTCCCCAGAGTGAGTACTGAAGCCTCAGAATTGTTTCCTCTGATGGTCAGGAGGGGCTGAACTGAAATCAGCTGAACTGGAACGTGAAACCGGCTTGGAATGCCGTTCATCCACAGAAAGTCACCTGGGCATCTTTTGGGTTGTCGAGTTGCTCGAAGGCCTGAACGCACCGAGCGGTTGAATCCTGCAGCTCCTTGCACCATTTCAGCGTGGCGTCCTCAGCGCTGTTCTGCAGCCCTGGAGAGACACGACAATGAACTGCTTTCGTGGAGTCTCTCCAAATCCACGCGAGGGGTTCAAGTCTTATTCTTCTCATTCAGATGGATTGTGGGATTATATATTATAGTGGAATTACGCGAATGCAACAAACACATTTCACGTTTTCCAGCCGAGCTATCCTCAAAATCTTTGCCGTCATCGGTGTTTGAGGCACAATGCATTCTGGGATACTGAGATCCACACAGACGTCGGACTTGGGACGGTACGCAGGTTTTCAGAACACTTCTCTTACCTTTCCTTTGTGCCTTGTCCTTTGACGACTGAACCGCCTTCTTTAGCGCTTCCTGTTGCTTCTGCAGCTCCACCTGCTTCCTCCGCTCCTCTTCCTGATTTTGCTCCTTCTTCCTCTCTTCCTGGGCTTTGACAAACTCCTCTTGCATCAGGTGGATCAGATCTTTCATGTCATGGAGGGCTCGCTCGGCGACGGTCATGTCGTCCACACTGGGGAACTCGCCCTATCAAAAACACAGCATTTATGTCCCTCGGTCTCCTGATGTGGGATGATTCACATCACCGATCTAATCTGGTTAATCTAGAACTCTAAGAGGAGCTAGAAAGAAAAAAGAATGCATCAACCTAATCGGGAGATTGATTTTGACGTTTCAATTACCTAGGATGCCTCTTTAAAATTGAATCTTTCTCTAATCTTTCTCCCATTGAATGTAAAACCTTCAATTCAGAATTGACAGTTAAGCTGACCTCTGCAGTCTTTCGCACGACCTCTGACACCTGAGTGCACAGCTGGTTCCCGCGGGTGCTGAGGGAACCGAGGCTGGCCAATGGGAGATCAGCTTTGTTCTGGGTTGATGGATCCAGCAGCTGGTTGAGTTGCAGGATCTCCTCCTGGATGGCGTTGAGGTTACGCACTCTCTCCCTGCCCTCCGCTTGCCGCTGTCGCTCGAGCTCGGCTTCCCGCATGCGCTGTTGCTCCGCCTCCCTCAGGCGAAGGTTGAGGATCTAGTACAGGGGATGATGAAGAAAACTTCTTCTTAATGTAAGGGGGGGGGGGGATTTACTTGATGGCACAGCAGGTGGCGCTGCTGCCTCAATCCCTTAATTATCTTGTTTACACATGTTCAGGTCTTATACCTTATTTCGGTGTCGCTGCTCTTCCTTCAGCTTCTCTTGACGGCCGATACTCTCCTTAGTTCTGCAGGGTGGAAAAGCAGATACAGTGGTACTTCTACTTACGAATTTAATCCGTTCTGGGAGTAGCTTCGTAACGTGAAAACTTCGTAAGTAGAGACGCATTTTGAATGTAAATGCACTAATCCGTTCCAAGCCCCGCAAAAGTATTGTAACTGTTCATGTTTTAGGAGTGTTCATTATTCCTACGCTGCAGAGAGTCCGCAAAGGCATCCAGGGAGGAGGGGCGGTGTGTGTGTGTGGCGGTGCCGCGAGGAGGAGGAGGAGAACGGGAGAGCTGCGGGAGTTAGGGAGAGTTACCCGTCGTGTGCTTATTCCAGCGTCCGACGGACGCTACATTATGATATTTTTTTTAAATATTAATCTACCTGTTAGCTGTTACTTTTTGTCCTCTTTGTTTACTGGTCCTTTGCGGTGTTTTCTGCCTCGCGTTTCTTGAAAAACTGATCCGATGACGTCTGCTTTTGCCGGCTTTTGACAATCCGTCGGAAATGTGCGAGGCAGACGTCATCATAATGAGCAATAGCCCGACTTGTCAACACTTTTTCCGGGTGACACGAGGGGGACACGAATAGCGTGCTGGGATACACGCATACGCAACGGGTTGCCAGGCAGATTTTAGGCGATAGCCAATGGCAGAGCAGCTTCGTAGCCTGAAACGCCTCCATAACGAGAGGCAATATTTTCCCATTCAGATACTTCGTAACCTGAAACTTTCGGATGTAGGGACATTCGTAAGCTGAGGTACTACTGTAGTTAAAAACAAACATTGAGCAATGTTCAAAGCCCCGAGACGTGCCTCCTTGTTGGGCTCTCTTACTCTCTGTCCATCATGTCCCTCATGCTCTGGTGCTCCTGCCTCCGCTTCAGCTCCATGAACTCTTCGAAGCGTTTAAGTTGCTCTGACCCAGAGCTCGCCACCGTCACCATCTTCTTTTCCTGAATCTCCTGCCACAGTTTGAGAGCCATCTGAGAGGACAGACGATGATGATGATGATGAATAAATGGGCAACGGATCATCATCTGCACTTTCAGTTCATTAGTCTATCAGCAAGAATACACAGATCACAAAAAAAGAAAAGAGAAAATCACGCTCAGCTCCAACTCCAGACGAAAACGCCGGTGAACATCTCTGAAACGTGCTCAACCGGAAGATGGGTCACCAAATCGGAGCCGCCTGAACGTTTGCATCAGGAGTGGAAAGGTCACTCAAGAGCCACGAGAAATACTGACGGAGAGCACGGCTGTGATGGAATATCAGGGTTTTTGAACTCCTCTCAAGTTAAAATATCAGTTCTGTTTGGGTTAAAAATGGATCAACTAGTTTTCTTTGCATCTTCTGTGCAGGTTCTCAGTCATCCAGGTCAAGGAAAATCACAAAGAGCAAAAAACAAAGAGTCAACTGGACTTGTTCATGTTTGGTTGAAGACGTTTCTCCTCTTATCCAAGAGGGTTTAGATACTTATACCCGCGTTGGAGCAGAAAACAAAGAAAGGACAGAAACCACCAAGGCAATAAGACTCCTCAGGAGTCATTAACATTAGTATGGTGACGCCCCCCCCCCCACCCTGGTGGGTTTGAATCTGACCTTGGCCTTTAGTCGGTATTCTTGTTCAAACTTGATAATTTGGCCGGCCACCTGCGTTGCGCTGGGTGACAGCAAGGAAATGGAAGGGGGCGACGCAGGACGGGACACTTCTGCATCTTCAACCTTTTCTTCATCACAAGGAGCCTGCAGCTTATTAACATTACAGAAACAGAGACGGGGAGATCAATGGTAACTGCAAAGAACCCCCCCCCCCCCCCTCCTAACCTTTGTCATTAGCATATTCAAGATGAGGGCTTTACCTGCTCACTCTCCACCCTTAATCGGCAGGATCCATTAACTGCATTACGCCTGGCATTGCCATCGCTGCAAGAGAAGGACCCCGTGGAGGAAGCAGGGGCCGAGAACTCTTTGGGGAAAGCAGGGCTCAAATCCCCAGAGCCGGAGCTCAGAAAGCAGGATGAGCCCAGAGACAAGGGGCTGAGATGCTCCAATATGAGCCCACAGCTGGAGGACAGGCAGGGGGCATCTTTAGACCCGGCCAAGATGTCCTGCAAGAAAACGGTTCCCGTTAAAAGTCATTTAGAACTAACTGGATACATTATTGCAACGTGGTTTTAATTGTTAACAACGATGTTTAATCTTAAATCCATTTCGTCATTTCAATCATGCTTAACAGCCCGAGTTCCTAGCCAGCTAATAGATGCTAAACATACGCGTAGACTCACCGCTCCCTTTTCCCACCAGCGTGGATCGAAGACTATTTTTCCTTTGGGCGAGTTTTTTAGCGCCTGTAAAGTGTTCCACCGGAGATCTTCCCGAGACATCACGAAGCAAAGTGCGCACAATGCGGGTAAACAACCAGAGCGGAGCCCCTGAATTTCAGGACGGTGTTTACAGGCTTTATTTGAACGAGATGAAACCAATACTGACGTCATTTCCGCCACCAAACGAAAATTACTTCCTGTCATAAACGCGGAACTCACATTGTACGGTGGCCCTGAGGGGAAAAAAACACAATAAAATAAAATCACGCAAACTAAAAAGGTTCTGCCGGAAATGGTAGGTATCTGCCGTGATTTTCTTTTTATTGCGTACTCTATAATTTCTTGTGTTTTGTCCTTCGGGGCCACCGTACACACACACACACACAGTGACTGATCTGGCCCAGATTACTTTACAACCCATATAATGGTAAGAAGTTAATAAAGCGAGATTTCTGCATCTAATAAAGTCTGTGCAGAAAACAAGACCAATGTAATTGATAAATTAATACTTATTTTTCCATCTTATTTATAATTGCATATGAACAATATTTTTTTTAATCTTGAAAAATCTAAGGAGGGTTTCTCGAGAGAAAAAATAAGATATCTAGCTACACATAAAAGCTTGGAATGGACAAGAGTCATCCAAAATCTGGGGGTCATTTTCAATGAGAATCCAAATGATAATCAGAGATTATTTTTAAAACTTCATTCATAGACAGATCATATTTTGAACACATGGTAATGTGGTGATCTACTCTGCAGCTGCAGCGCTGTTTCCTCACAGCAAGCAGGTCCTGGATTGAAATTCAAATCAATCAAAGAGAAAAGGAATCAAGGAAAAAGAGAGAATCAGGATCAACAATCATGTAGGAAGTACTGGTAATTTATTCAAAAAGCTTATAAATACATTCATTCATTCATATTCCGAACCGCTTTGTCCGTTACCGGGTTGCGGGTCGTGCTGGAGCCTATCCCAGCAGTCAACGGGCGAGAGGCGGGGTACGCCCCGGTTTATTGCAGAGCCACATAGAGACAGACAATCATTCTCACACACTCAAAATGTCTACATTTTATAGATGGTACATATAATTCTAAGGTCAAAATCAGGTTGGAGAATTTGCCAGTCCGCTTCCAAGCAAAGGCTCACCATACATGCTTCCATTCATGGTCTTAAGAAACTGAACATAATTCTGCAGACTGCGGTTTGTTGAGTCTGACTGTTTTAATCTTTCTTTCATGTTCTGCAGCTGATTCTGGAAGCGTCGCTCCATCTGAGGGAAAATAGAATCACACACAACTTTTACATTTTTATACCACATTTTGTTACAATACTCAGCAATTCCCAAAAGGATCCATGGACAACTCTTCATTTCTTCATTGACATCTACAGCAAATCTTCATAGGTACAAACTTGTCGTGACAATGGCACTGGTGGAAGATAATGACTGTACTCAAGTACGTAAGTACATTTTTTTTTAATGCTGTTTTACTTGACAGGTGAAATTAATGTATTTCGAAATATAATAAACCAGAAGTGGAACCAAGTATCAAAGGTAAAAGTACTCTTTAAAGTTTAAACAAAATGATCCACTTCAAAATGTACTTTGTATTCTGTATATAATTTTGACGTTTAATTACATCTATAAAACTAATCATATATTTTAGATAACCCACAGCTACAGCGCTCTGAATAACGTACCACAAAAGTCAAGTACAAGTACCACAACACTGCTTTTGATTACAGCAATTGAGTACATATAACTGCTGTAGTACGGACATGTTTTGTGGAGGGATCGAGAGACGTACCTCCTCCTTGCCTCGCTGCAGTTGACTTTGCTCAACTTTGGTTCTGCTTAGCTGGCTCTGCAGGTCCAAGGCTTTAGACTGAGACACTCTCTCTTTGGTCAAAACCCTCTGCATGTTGCTTTCCACCTGCAGGCCAAAAAGAAAAAAGGTTTCCTTCACCATGTATACACGCACTACAGTATTCATAAAAAACAACAACACTCAGCCACGAAAACAGAATTCATTGACCAAGAAAGGCTAATTAATGGTCCGTATACATTTACAGATTATATACCAGATAACAACTCATCTAACATTATATTCATGATTTATCCTGGGTCTCTTCAAAGTGTTCTTCAAAGTGTAACAGAAACGAGATTGTGTTTTTTAATTCCCTTGTTAAAGGGAGAATGAGAATAATAATAATAAAAACATGAGGATTTTTATCCTGCCTGTTCGGTTCCAGATAGATTCAATACTTATTCCTAAATGTAAAAAAAAAAAAAAAGCACAAACTATGACCTTTGTGGTGCCTGTTCAGATTCATGCTGCAGCATTGTCAACAAATATTTTACTTCCATAACACTACAAAATGCATCAGGGAAATGTGCAATATAAAGCTGTGACCGAAGCTTGTCCGATAAGGGAATATATTGAACTTGTAACTTTATTTAAATCTGTGGAGTGGATGGATTCCTGATCATAACCGTAATGAACAATAGTTAATCAGAGTGTCTGTGGTCAATGATATAGTTTCACACATGTCTCTGAGCATCATCCAGCGTTTGTTGCAGCTGTCTGGACAGGACGCTGCACTCGCGGCTCTTTCCCTCCAGCTGCTGTTCCATATGCTGCGCTCTGGCTTCCGTGGAGGAGAGGCCTTGAGACATCGTTTTGTTTTCAACCTTCATGTCCTCAAGATTCCTACAACAAACAACACAAATCAACAGCTGCGCCTTGGAATGTGAACACTTTGTTGTTTCTGAAACGCAGAGAACTAGCGGCCTACCTATTGAGACGTGTATTGTAACAATTGTTCCACTGTACCTCTCCATGCTGTGAATTTTCTCTTTGAGGACATTGTTCTCCTCCTGCAGGAGCACGTTCCTCTGCTGAAGCACCTCCAGTTGAGAGCCTTGTTGCTCCACCTGCGGAGGAATATGGAGAGACATCGCAGCTCAAGTACCGGGGAAACGGTTCGTCTCGGCCTGATAATTATCACACTGGGGAGTATGACTGACTGCTGTGTAGCCATAGTTACATTAATGACAGACGTGGTCATGTGATCGATAAAAACGGCATCAGGTCAGCTGCTTGTGAAAATCTATTACAGTTTGGAAACAATTTTAAAAAGAATGCTGAAAAGAGCAAATGTTTTTGTTAATCCAGAATTATTTCACATCACTTAATTGATTTATGTTTGTGTTGATCTTTCAGTAGATTTTCTACGTAGTCGGAAGATGGGCGGAACCCCAACGCCCTGTACCAATGAATGTCCAGCACATCTACAATAGTAGTAAATTGTCTGAGCACCGCTCCACCTCAGGTGAAGAAGAAACTTGACAGGATCGGTGTCTTTTTTTATTCTCATTTATTGATTAGTTTAGATACCTTGTGTCTCACTTCAGAGAGGGTGGAGTTGAGCTCCACGTTCCTCCTCCCGTGGACGTCAGCCTCCTGCTGGACATCTCTGAGCTGCTGCTGTGTCCTGCTAAGCTTGTCGGGCAGCACTTCAAGCTCTCTGAGCCGGCCCAGCAGCTCCCGTTTAACCTGCTCCTTCTCCCTCTCCAGCCTCAGCTTCACCTCCCGGGTCTCTTTCTTCATCATCTCAAGCCTCAGGGAGGACTCCTCCGATTCCAGACGAGCATGCTGCACCTGCACAGAGGAGTGTGATCATATCACAATGCACGAGTACTTTAGGATGTATTTATTTTTCTCATGACGACAGTATTTGCAGAGTAAAGCTGCAGTTCAGAAAAACAGGAAATATATTTAATATGTTATCGCCTCTCTCAGATAGCCAACTCTGCTAGAACTAATCGACTGCTTGTGTTTGTTGTGATTTGGAGTGAAAACTTTAGTCAAATGTTTTATCAATTCAATATGATATAATATCAGTAAGTCAGTTTGACCCGCAGCAACATTTTGAAAAGAAAATTGTTTTGTAGGTACAGTATTATCTTTTAAGATCAGCGGCATCGGTTGGCGGTAAGGCTCCATTTATTTAATCTTTACATTTAATAAACTGGAATCAATGGAAGTTTTGACATTTCAGAAGCTTCGTTTATGACTTTTCCCGAGTACCTTCTTCTTGTACTTCTCCACCAGGGTGTCGTGTTTTCTGATTGACGCTTTCAGATGACAGGCTTCAGACTGCAGGCCTCGTTGCTTCTCCTCATGTGATGCCAACAAACCCTGATATAGGTTCAGAATGAATAGCAATGAAATACTTTTGATCAAAGATGAGTCGACACAGCAGAAGAACTTGCCAGTTTGAGGAAGAGTGATGAACAAGGAGATTTTAATTTAACAACCACAACTGAAAACACAGATTCGCTAAACTCTCTCGGATGTGTGGGAAATTTGACATCTGCTGACGATTCCTCTGAAGGTACCGTGAGTGTTTGGTTTTCCAGTTTGGTGGAAGTGTTTTCATCACTAAGATGATGAAGTTGATCCCAGAGCTCGTCTTGCTCAGCCCGACTCCTCTCCTCCGCTGATTGTAGCCGAGAGGTCAGTTCTGTCGCCTGCCTGTGAAGATATGAGCAGCATGTAGTTTGTATTTAACCAGTTCGATCCAATCAAACATACATATCTTATCACAAATATCACAATGTGAAAAATGACACTTGCAGTACAAATGTAAAACTTTGTACAAGCGCTTATATATTTTAAAAGCAGGTTGTAATCATCGTGTCTTTTGTGCATCTTCTCTGAACTTTTAGAAAACTGTGATGTTTGAGGAAAGTGATTCAACGTGCAACACATGAAGGGTTTTCATACTGTGTATAATGCTGACACAAAAGCATCGAAAAACTGTTTTACAACAAACCAAGAGTGTGTCTCACAGGCACTCAAAATGTACACTCACAACTTTAGGACAGAGATCTCCTTTTCCAGCTGCTCTTTAGCAGCTGCCTCTTCAGAATGGCGGCGGCACCAGTCATTGGAGGTGGAAAGAGCTCGAGCCAACTGTGATTCCTTAAAAACATGCACGTCTTAATATTATTGTTCGTATGTTAGACAAGAAAGGGTTTTTGTACTACCTAAAGTTCATTTGTGTTTTTGGACATTTTGCTAAGTCTTGCTACAAATGTTCCTTCACAGAGCGACTGTACAAACTCAGCCATAACGTTCTGCTCAGTGAAAAAAGGAATTGTGTAACGCTAGCTGTCCTCAGCTCCAACCAGTGTTTGCGTTTCATTGGAGTAAAGGCTGGCTGAACATCCTCTGAGCCCTATCCATGTGATCATAAAAGACACTACCTCCAAAGATGTATTATTATTATTACTATTTGTTGTCACACAGCTAAAATCACTGACTGTGTGATTCTCAGACACTCTACTGTGACTCTGTGGTGACACGGACCTTCTCCTGCACGCTTACTGCAAGCTGCCTGGTGGACTCTTGGGTCCGCTCTGCCTGCTGGGTCAGCACAGCGATCGTGTCCTGATCTCGCCGCTCCCGTTCCTTCTCCATCACCCTCCGCTGCTTTAGAGACTGCAGCTCCTCCTGCAGGGTGAGCAGCTCCTCCTGCTGTTGCTCATCGCTGTGCTGCATCCTCTGTGCACATGGCATAAGGAACAGATACGAACAGATACATCATCCACTTTCCTGACAGACCCTGGAGTCTTAATAACAGCAAACAATGGAAACGTTGGGTTAGAAAGCCGACTGCAGCTTCTGGCCTCCACATGGGAACAAGGAACAAACATTTCAGAGTCTCCTTACCAAAAAAAAGGAATGATTCTCTCTCAAATCAGAGCAGAAAAAGCAACAATGTGTAACATTAACTCGTCAAAGAACAATCGTTTTGCCTTCAAAACTGAAATATGTCTCCATTTGATGCCGACAGTGGCACCAATTTCACAACCTGTTGTAGTTTATGTTCACAGACCTGAATCTGAGCAGTCAGGTGCAGCTTTTCTGTTTCCGTTCTGCTCAGTTCAGATTCCAAATGATAGCGAGTCGACTGTAAGACTCTTGACAGGTCCTCTGTTGTCTTTGCTTTGTCCTGCATGATGGAGAGAAGCAGGGGGAAAAGAGAGATTCTTGAATGAATGTACGAAGAAAAACTTTTTTCTGACAATTTATGACAGAAATGTTTGACCAAGATTAAACAGTGTGGTCGTTAATACCTTTTCAAAATCCAAAAGCTCAGTAAGCTGAGATGCTTCCTTCTCCTTGCTCGTGAGTTTGTCCAGAAGTCGCTGCAATAGAAACAGGAAAGCTCTCGTGTGTCTCGTGACTGACAATAGTGAATCAGCAGCGCACGTGATGATGTGACCAGATGAAAATCACTCACCACGTTCTCTGCTTCACTGTCGAACATTCTCTTCTGCAAGGCTTCCTTCTGCTCTGACCACATCAGTGCTTCTCTCTGTGGACGCAACAGCACAAACAAGCAAGTAAACGTCAGAAGACAAAGAGCCGCCCGTTGACATTTGCTCTCCTTTAAGCTTTCTTCTCCATCTTGTACCTCATATCCGCTCCACTCCCTGAGCAGCTGACGGAGACTGTCGTTCGTGTGGCTGAACACCAACAACTTCTCCAGCAGCAAGTCCTGCTGCCGTACCAGGGAGGCCGTGTGCAGTTTAGAGAGCCGCTTATCCTACACAACATTTGAGAGAATAGAAAGATGTAATGTACAGTGGCAGACATCCTCCATCTCTGTTACCCCGTTGACCTATTAAGTGCTCGTAGTTATCA
Source organism: Brachionichthys hirsutus (assembly GCF_040956055.1). NCBI lineage: Eukaryota > Metazoa > Chordata > Actinopteri > Lophiiformes > Brachionichthyidae > Brachionichthys > Brachionichthys hirsutus. Next base: position 11,001,767 of record NC_090900.1, on the reverse strand, counting down.
TCTGTCGCTACCTTAGCGAGGCCGTTTGTCGTTTCCTTCACAGCTGCCAACTGATTAACGACAGCTACGCCATCAATTTCTGCCTCTACAAGAGCCCGAAGGAGCATGTCTGTGTCTCTGTGTCGACCCCTCGGCGGCACCGACCTGAAAGAAAGGGTGGAAGGGGGGGGGTGGAAAGAAATGAAGTGAAATAACAATTTGCATGCGCACTGAAAATTAGATTTGAGGTATTTTACTATTTTATTTTAAATACGAAACAACACAAAGCCACGTAATTGTAAAGCTGCTGAAGGGGCTCCTACTTCCTGAAACCATTTTATTCTTACTCTTTGAAGAGGAGATCTTTGGACACTGCAGCCAGCTCCTCGTCATCACACTGATGTTGGATTCTACCTTCTGGCCGTTGCTGTACTCTACTTCTCTGATAAGGCAAAAACAAACAAACAGAATCATGTTCACTGAACATACACATTCAATCCACAAAGGTTTCCAGTTGAATGCTGAGCAAAAAACCACAATCAAACTATCTTAAAAAACATACTGAAATATTCAATGATAGCCACAAACCTTTACACGATAAGTATATGTATGTGACCTTATCAACAGTAAAACGTTACAAAGCTCATGTTTTAACACGTTCCCCTATTAAAGCACTCAGAGTTTGTCTTCCTTTTTGCGCTTTTAGCTGTATTCGCTTGCTGTTTCGTTATCAGCTCTGGTTGAAAGCATCGCAGTCAAGTGGTAAATGAGACCTGATGCTTTTGTGAGTCTGTATCTCTTAGGCAGGACGGCTTTCCTGGAGGAATCCACGGCACCTTGGGCCTCACTCCACGTCCCATCAGATGGCCATCATTTGTCCCGTTCTGCAGAAGAAACCCCCCCCCCCCCCAGGGATCTCACAGATAAAACACTTGAAATTTATTGCATCATGCTATGTTTCATGAAAAAGACAAAAACATGCATTATGCATATTCATTTATTTCAGTATTGTAGTAGTTATATAAGAGAGAATATACAAAGTCCTGGACACCAATCAGTGCGTATGATGACTTTAGGAAATACAGACGTTCATTAAAACATATAAATGAATTGTTTCGTTTTATAGAGTAATTAATTAATAACCTGTGGGGTCTTGTCAGGACTCCTCCTCATATACACATGTACAGGAGTGGTCTCCGGTACATGTACGTGAATTGGCGGTGGCGAATCCCGGGTTTTCATTCTTTCGAGAGGTTACAACGACGTTTACGCCTCGTTAATGGACCATCAAAGATCCAACGAAACGTATATTAAAAAGAAGTCCGAGAGAAGTCTCGTTTTCAGAGACAAATCTCGACTTCTGTCTGTTAAAACTCCATTCCATTCACACAACGCTATGAATGGACAAACGCCTCCCCTGATTGGCTTGATTGTAGTATATCGCTCTGTGATTGGTCGGGGGGATTGTCCGCTCCGAGCTACGTTGTCCATGGTAACCATAAAGTCTTACCTCTTAAACTTCTTAAAAGGCGTTTAGTCAGTGTCATCTCCGCATAAATTAGGCTAACGATCTTTACTACGTAAAGTTTCATTCGAAACGATTTGCTTTACTATCCTCTTTAAAAACATGAAAAACAAGGTCAAACGCACCAAGAAATCCAAAATGGTGGCAACAGAGAATCAACATTTCATGTACCGTTTATATTGCTGTAGCTTAATTACTGTATTTAGTATCCCAGTATTATATTAAACAAATCAAATACAACAAAATTTGAACAGTGGTAGAACTGGTTTGTGACTGTGTGTGTGTGTGTGTGTGTGTGCGTGTGGGGAGACGCTTGGGTCGAATGTGCGCAGCACGAAACAATTGAGGTGACTGCATTTCCTGTTTCTTCTTAGAGAACTTCCGAATCTGAAGAGCGAGCTAACGCCAAACTACATCTTAAGGTCACAAATCACCACCTGGCGACATTGACGGAGTTAACATAAAAATATGTGCATTAAACTGAAAACAATCGACACTCGTCGGTGTTTGCTCGACGCACCGCCTTCGCTTTGTGACTGCGCGGTGCTAGCGGCTCGAGCTAGCCTGTTTGATGTGCGCGCGAGGGCAGTAATGGCGTGCGGCAGGAAGCTGCTGCTGCTGCTAGCAAAGCTATCGCCGCTGGAGAGGTCCACGTTGCTCTATGTCTACTCTGTGCTCGTGTTTTCTCCCACCGAGGCGTGCGCCACCGAGGACGGGGGGACCAGCGCAGCCGCCCTTTTACTGTGCAGGTCATGCGGGCACGAGTTAGCGCACGGGACGGACATAGAGTTCGTCCCGAGCAGAATGGCGATGTCCATCCGCAACGACACGCTGGTCGGAGGACAAAGGGTTAACGTTCAGCTCTTTGAAAATCCCCACGGGCAGAAGTTTGAGGTGATCACGTTCAGAAAGGCCGACATCAAACAGCACTGGCCGGCAGACGAACACTTCTCCTGGTTCCCGGGGTTCTCCTGGACGGCGGCCACCTGCCCACGGTGTGGAACTCACCTTGGTGGGTACAAACCCGCGCCGGGAACGGACACGCAGGTGTATAACGAGGGCATTTACCGGGAATTTAAACCTGCTTTATTGATGCGTCCTTCTGCAAATCTAAATAATGGATAGTGAAGTGACAAAAAAAATAATAATTCAAGCTTGGAGCTCAGCAAAACACTTCTTCCCAAACTAGCGATCCTTGTTTGAACTGCTGACACATCGTAGATATTACCGTAGGTGTGGTGCACTGTTAAAATACATCTGCTGTACATAAACCACTTTCAGATCAGTGTTTTTGTCCCTCCAGGCTGGGCCTTCCAGCCCAGTGTCTGGCCAGATGTGGTCACGAAAGCCAAGTTCGACGAGTCCCAACGCACCTTCCTGGCTTTAATCGCCCACCGTCTTCTAACGGAAGGCTTCGCTTCAAGTCTGCTCGTGACTCCGAGATCCTTCGTGAGCTGACGGCCCGCGACTGAACAATCACCAATAGTGCCTTTGCTGCTGCGGAAGTCTTATTTTTTAAATAAATGCCGGTGTCACTTGCAAACTCCCGCGTGTAAATACATCGTTTTATTATTGTAACAAAGTTATACACCTCAAATTTTAAACAGTTCTCTCCGCCAGCACAAAAAACAATAATTCATTCCATTTTAATTCCAAGATAAGCTTGTTTTACCCACAATGCAAGTGTTTTTTTTTTTCTCCATTTTGTTCTTTATTAAAAATGTCATTTCAAATCTCTTGGATATCTGTAAAACAATACAATGAAAACAAAAAAATCCCTTAGAAATGGTGTCAAAATATCCACTGTCCCCAATATCCAACATACTCCTGCCCCCCCCAAATGTTACAAGTCAAAGGAATGAGCTGGTACTCGTTAACCACGGGGGGAAAAAAAAAAAACTATTTTCTGCGGGGGATAAACACCCTCACTAGAAAGAAAAACAATGGATAGAGGTAAACTAGCGGGTCACTACGCCACGGCCGGAGTAAATTTACCACATAACCTTAAACAGGGGGAATACTGTGTGATTTGTCTTCAAATTCTACTCGGGACGCCGCTGATTCTATGTATGTGGGTTTTATTATTTTTAGATTATCCCGGGGATGGTACTCACGATTCAGGAAATAGTGCCATTGGCTTAAGAGGAGTCAAAGGAGAACACAAGATGGCACCAACAGGCAAAGAGGCTTCAGAATGGAAAGTGAAGCACACCGATTTAAAAAGCAAAAACATACAAATGAAATAAAATTAAAATTAAAACCTTTGCTCCCGAATGAGAGTGGGGAAAAACAAACAGGGAATAGAAGGTTGAGGGTCTGGGCAGACGCCATTTTAGTCATCGTCTCCATCGTCGTCCTGCAGGAAGAAAACGAGCAGTGAGTGCTGAACACGAACCGAAGAGCATCCATTCGACTTCGTGCTCGTAGTGCTTTACCTCTCCGTCCTCTCCGTCATCCTCTTCGTCCTCGTCTCCATCTTCATCTCCCTCCTCATCTATGTCTTCGAGACCCTCCTCGTCGTCTTCATCGTCCTCACCTTCGCCCTCCTCGTCATCCATGTCAGGAACCTGGGGATAAGAATCACTTTCAGCTTCTCGCTCCCTCACCAACCTAAAGACGACATTTTCAGGTCTGATCGAAGGAATACAACCATCAGTAAGACGGAGGTATGAAAGATCAAATCTAAACTAAGCGGCGTCTGCTTAGGATGTCAATACGCCACAAGCGGACGTACGATAGCCTGGTCATAAACTCACCAGGTAGTATTGCAAAGGGTTCGGCCAGATGTCGTCCTTGATGACCTCGCCGAGCTCGTCGGCTCCTGCGTCGGCGTGGTCAGTGAACCAAGTGAAGAAGCTCTCTGGCTCTTCATGTTGCCTCTTCCTTCCTGCTTTGTTCTGTGTCTGGCTGGAGTGCTTGGTGAGGTCCTTCAAATGCAATGACAAACAGAAATGTTAACTTTCAAACGTTAGCTAGCGTAACACTTGAAGAAATCTCGTGTATTTTTTTTACTACAAGCGTTCACGCCCGTCGGGTAAATGAAAAGCCTAAACTCTGGTTTCACAAATGAAAATATTTCACCGAATAAGATACGAACCTTTCCTGATTTCCATTTGATTTCTGTTGACTTTGAAGACGGGTCTCCGCTCTCATTCAAGTGGAACTCTTTGGAAAGAACTTTGTTTTCGAAGTACGGGTTTTCGTCAAAATACTGGAAGGCAGAACACACCCAGGTAAGACACGGAGGAAACACACACCTCCATCTTTCACGCAACACGACGATACTTACAAAATCTATTCTGTAGCCGGATTTGATGTCTTCAAACTCTGTCACCTCCACTCGGCACAGGTAATGAAGTGTTTCTTCATCTTCCTCTGCCAGTAGGGCAGAGACTGCGGGGTAAAACGCAACACCAGAGGTTCGTCTTGAGACAATTCACAAGTCGTGTACGGTCGCCATTGTGATTTCACTACTTCCACGAGCACACACCACAGGATCGCTGTAAGCCTGTGTGATCTACCGCACAAAAATTGCCCGGTTACTCACCCTGTGGATGGTTGACAAACGTGGTGACCCAGAAGTTGGGGATTTTGGCGATCAGTTCTGACCTCTTCTGAAAGAATGGCTGGCGGAGTTTGTTGTATTTCTGTTCTACTTTGAGGATCTCCTCACTGGCTTGCTCGTTCAACCTGAGTGGAAGGAAAGAGAGAAAATTAAATGAAAACAAATTACAAAAATAGATTTCAATCATTTATACTACTCATTTGTGGGGAAAACACCCTTAATTTTAGCTCTAAACAGGTTAACCAGATAATAATCTGAAAAGTTGAATTCAAATATCACCCTTTTGGGGCTGGGGTTTCCATCAGACTGCAGCAGACTCTAACCCTAACCCAATTTCACAATTTATTTCTGCTTCCTATTACAAATTTATGACTGAGTGTAAATGAATTATCTTACCTGTCAATTTCATTTTGAACTTCATCAATGTGTTCAATTGCTTCTTGCTGCTCTTTCTCTGTGAAATAAGAAACACACAGAATTAATTTGACATGGAATTCAGATATCAATAACAAGGAACAAAACCCATCGATTTTTATACGGTAGCTGGAAGGGGCAGTCTGTTCCAAATTCACAAAAAATAGTTTCGATGTTGACTATGGCCAATCCAAGGCAAGCACGCAGCGGGAGGCGTGAGACGCCCGGATCTGGACTGCAGGAAGCCGGACTCCTCCGGAGGGAGAGCAGCCAGTAGCTGCAGCAGGACGGATCCGACGCTCGGCTGCGAGAGACCGAGGCCGCGTGGTTTAAACGTGGGACATCCGACGCACGCACAGGGCAGAAATAACGTGAGACTGAGCGAGGACCGAGTCCCGATGCATCCAAAAAATAAAAAATAAAAAAAGCCACGTGAAGCCACCGAGTTACCAACGACCCAGTTTATCTGATCTGTAAAGAAACGCATTAGCTAGCATTAAATAACAGTACAACAACAACACTAGCTCGCTAGCCGCTAACGACCGAATTAAAGAGTTAAATTTCATATTACTGCAACGCTACAAGGACAACGTAAAGATCGTCTTTAGAATACGAAGCGATGATTCAGCCGCGCACGGAACAACAATCGTGAATCGTTGCACATGCCCGCGCAACCAGCATCGAGCGGCGTGACCGGCCACGCTGGTGATGCTAAGTGAACTATCCTAGCTAACATGGCCTCTCAGCGAACAACAGCGCGCTGGAGCAGCGGCATGCTAATAACGCGCTAGCTGCTTAGCTTCCTCCGGATCAATAAATGTGAATAAAACACAGGGAACGGCTACGATCAAGCGCCTGGTAGGTCCCGAGCAGCCAACAAAAATCAATGCGATCCACCCGGCAATAAACAACAACGCGCCTCGTGGCGACACAAATTATATTCGGGACCAAAGTGAAAATGGCGGTGAACAGGAGGCCGCCATTCCCCTTACCGGAGGTATCGTCCGCTCCGTCATGGTTCGAGTTCAGGTCCTTTTTACTGACTTTTGCCGCGGATGCTGACATCTTCGCAAGGCTGGGGAAACTCACGGGCGTCTGACGAAGAAGCGGATCGCTTTGAATCGAGTTTCTCCCCGGACAGGAGAACGTTAATTCAGCGTAAAGTTCAGCGCGCAGGAGCCGACAACGTGCTGCGTCGCACACACACACACAATGCAGCCGCCGATGCGCGAGGAAGTCACCGCGAGCGCAGCTCACGCGCTCCTTTCATTGCGAACGCGCCGCGGCCGAGCGGAGAGCCCACTGGCTCCGCCTCTCAAAATAGGTCTCAGTCCTGCACTCTAATTTGCTCATTTATTCTTTTATATTCCGTTAAAAACGCATCGAAATGAATTAAACATCGAATTATTAGCTATCTGTTTTTCTATCGAGAGAATTAAAACTCAATTGTGGGCAGAGAGTAGATTTACTCGGGCCGGGCCAAAAGCTTTCGTCGGACCGACGCGCACTTGCGCACTTAAAAAAAATAAAAAATAAATAAAGATTCTGAATTTCATTTGAACGGAGCGTCATTCTGGTGGACTCTGTCCCAGCCGCGGTGTCTGTTAGCTTTAATCATAAAAACGTAATATGACGCGTGTGCTGCAGTTTATACGATAAAATAGCTCGAGTACTCCTTCACGGTGTCTCCATAACAACATCAACGAGGACCTTTAAGACCGGTGACAGACCATTCATTAAAGAGAGAGAGGGAGAGAGAGAGAGAGAGAGAGAAAGAGAGAACTCAGCCATTCCCATGCAGAAAGAAGCCTCTGTAAAAAATAATAATAATAATAACACGGAGAGAGAAAGAGAGAGAGAGAGAGAGAGAGATAGAGAGGGAACTCTGCCATTCCCCTGCAGAGAGAAGCCTCTGTAAAAAAGAATAATAATAATAACACGGAGAGAGAGAGAGAAAGAGAGAGAGAGAGAGAGAGAGAGAGATAACTCTGCCATTCCCCTGCAGAGAGAAGCCTCTGTAAAAAAGAATAATAATAATAACACGGAGAGAGAGAGAGAGAGAGAGAGGGGGGGGGGGGGGGGGGGGGGGTTAAAGAGGAGCTAAAGAGGATGCAGCGGGATGGGGATGTTGCAGAGGACTCTGCCAGGAGGCAGAACAAGCAGGACAGGCTGTGTGAGATCCTGGTCTCAAGATGCGTGAGCCGCACCAGGAGAGCCCTCAGCCAGAGTGTGTGCGTGTCCGTGGTGTGCGTGTCTGTGTGCGTGTCTGTGTGCGTGTCTGTGTGCGTGTCCGTGGTGTCCGTGTTATGAACGCACCATAACATCACGTGACGTGCGTTCCAAGGAGACTGAAAGGTGGAGGGTCCACGTTCCATCTCCACAGAGGATGACAATTTAGCAAAGGAGCGAGAGCCTCGCCCCGTAGGTTAGTGAGGTGCAAAGTCATTCTGTTTTCTCCTGACTCGGAAACATTGTTCTCACTGCTTTTCCTTTGATCTGCTTTTGTCCAGTGCGGATATGAGTCACATGTGCAGCTCTGTCGTTGGTGATTTCCTCGTCTTCTGCCTCCAGTTATGGTAAATCTCGCCTGTTTTCAGTCGGCGTGTTCTCGATGAATGTTGCTCCCACTCCCACGTTGACCCGTGTGGGAGTGGGACCCGGTGATGAAATTGCCGTTGCTGTCTCTTTGATGTGATGTCATTATCCAGGATCAGATGTTGTCCACAGCCCAGCAGATGCTTCAGGATAGCCGCTCCAAGATTGCGCTGATCCGACTGCAGATTATCAAAGTGGCCCAGGCGGGCGGCGGCGGCGGCCCTGCTGGCAGCCTGGACAGCTTTACACATAGAGGTCAGAGTCCTCAGCCTTAAAGGGTCATTGCATATAAACATCAGGACTTTTAAATATCAAATTAATGTCATTTTAGAGACAAAAAAAAATTAGATCTATAACCAGCCTCAGCTTCTTCCAGCTTGTATTACAGCTATCAAACTCATCACCAACAAACCCGAGTCCTGCAGCTACTCATGATTCTGTTGTTATTTATATATATGTTATATGACAAGAACTCATTTGTTTTTTCCTTTTAAAAAATTGTAATTCATGTCAGAGGTCAGTGTTGTCCCTCGGTCCTGAGAGTCTAAAGGTAGCATGCTTGAGGATTATTTAGCAGCGTTACGGGAAAGCATGCTTTTATCTGGCTGTTCAAGAATCTGCAATGAATCTCAGGCATCCAGTTTGTTTCCTGCTGCTATATTAATGAAGATATGTGGTTTGGAGGTTTTCTGCTTCAATGAATAATTCAAGGTTAAAGGCTGTAATGTATGCCAGGGCTCCCATTTCATTTAAGAGGGTTAGGATGTAAGTAAAAAAAATAAAAGTGTGTTCAATTCAGTAAGGTTTTAGTGGCCCCAGAAAAATTAGATATCTTAAAAGCATGTGTGGGTTTTTGCTTTTGAAAACTTCAAAGACAATCAGTGGAACATTTTGCAACTTCAGTTCAGGAATAGCGCTGGAAATATCAACTCGTGCTGGCTGAAGTCTTCTTTCTGCCAAATGTCATCTTTGTGGGTGTCATTTGTTAAAGGCTGAAAGTGAAACTGCATTTAACAAACTGAAAGAGTAAAACGAACACAAGCACACAAAATGATTCCTCGCCGGACAGTGAATGGATATGAAATTCGAGACAGGTAGCTCCGTACCATGTTTCCTCTGCTCGTGTTTCTTTATCCTAACCCTTGACATCCTTAACGCTCATTGATTCCTTTCTTTGTAGTAATCTGCTGGAAACTGTAGTCCTCTGTAGACGGTACATTCACTGGGTGTCCAAGTGTCTGCTAAATGGACAGGACCATGCTTATTTTATTCCATTCTACTTTCTCAGAGCAATCCACACCGGATTGTGTTCCGACGAGGAAAAATGAAACATCACCTCCTTTAGAAATCAGCAAAATATGCCTTTCCTATTATTCCTGGTAGTCATGTAGGATTTGTCAAAGAAATAATACACAGTTTATAAGATGTGTTTCAAAACATGATTATCAGAAAAGTACAAGTTGTTGCCATAGACCCCTAAAAATGAACATTTATGAATATTAAAATAGCACAACTCCAGCATGCATTTGATGTGCATGTAGTAGTTTAAAAGTTATCCGCTAGACAAGCACTCCGCAAAAAAAAAGAAATGAAAATGATGAATATTTTCAAAACAAAGTAATGAAAGTGCTAAGAATATATCAACATTCACCACTCTTGCATTAGTTGTTTTTTTTAATATAGATAGACAGACTACAACTATATGCAGTGGGCATTAAAAAGGTTATAATATGTGACAGAAAAAAATACTATTCCTTATTTCCTTAAAACAAAATGCATCATACAGAAGGCATTGAACAATGTTCACTGTTCAGAATATATTTAATAAGGAAGATCATCAAAGAGCAAAATAAACACAGCAGTGATGACAAAATCAGCATTAGAGCTCCAAAGCAGTCACTTCTAGCAAGTGGACATTTTATTTTTGCACTTTTCTTAGTCTGAAGTATCAAATCATTATTTAACTGTTCTATCTATTATTGGTTTATCTATTAGGTAAGAGGGTTTTCCTCACAGTCAGTTTTCATTTAGCCTCTTAGAGCTACAAATTTCAAAAGTCATTTTAATACCTGAATTGTAAAAAAAAAAAAAAGTAGTCTTTTTCAGTAGTGCAATGACACAGAGAAGGTCTCATTTCAGTTTATTAACTTTAGAAACACGGATTGAGCTGAATTGGATTAAATGAGGATGCATTGTTCCCCCTAAAGGACTTCCTTCACAGTGAAATGATCTTCCTCCCAGGGATGTCTCCAGGCACTGCCGGTCTTGTGGACGCTCATTTGGCAGAGCTGCAGCATTACATCCAGAGAGAGACTGATGGGTTGGAGTTGGCCAAAGATGTGGTGAAGCAACTGGAGGCAATCTCATCCATGGATCAGAAGGCGCTGGCTGAGGTAGAGATTTTTGTGCCCTTTATTTTTCATCTTATAGGTAAGAGCTGATATTTATATACACTGTTTAACTCTCGATCAGGCCAAGACCCGGGTGCAGGAGTGCTCCCAGAAGCTGGACCTCCTGCAGCTGTCCCTGCAGAAACGTTTGAAGGAACGCAGCCATGATCCGTCAAAGCCTGAACCTGGACCTCCATCCCCTCATAGCTCCAGAGGGGAATGTCTCCTGTCCCCCTCCCCATCCATCCTCTCTAGCAGACCCGCCTCCTTAACTGGTACATATCATTGTAAATGAAGATGTTCCAAGCTTTACTGACAAAGATGTTTGGTCTGAGATGATTTTTTTTTTTTTTGCATTATTAATTGTCCGGTTTATGTGAGCATGTGCTTTTATTTGCATCAGAATGATGGTCAATCTAATATTAAAGGCCTTCCATAATTTTGCATTATATTTGGCATGATTTGTATTTCATGGATTCTGCACAGAACCAAAATATATTGTTGAGCTATTTCTTTTTATTATTATTATTATTGAGTATTTCTAAGAAATGAATTACAAGTTGAGTTCTGTTGTATTTTAAAGTCAAATATGCAGCTATTTTCTCTGGCGACATGAGCTTCCAGTATTTGAACGTGGTTTACCATACGCTGACCTGTGGATAATCAGGACATGTAATCTGTTGCTTTTGGATGGTAAGCCAGTCTCGGCCTAGACGAGGTTAAAGAAGAGGGGGAGTGTTTTGATGATGTAACGAGACAAACCCCTGTGGTTGGTCTGTTGGTAGCAAACAATAAGTCCCAGGCCCGTGATTTTGTGCTCTACAGTAAACGAGGATGTGAACGCTTAGACGGCGAAGATTTAAGGCTTCAGTTTGAGATTTAGTCATGCAGACAAATGAAAGGTTTCATTTTGAAAGGCCGTGTTAATTTTAGTCAACGATTCATCGCCAGCCTGAAGATGTATTTAATATGTAGGAAGGAGCAGTGCTCAAAATGACTTCAGCTTCTGTGTAGTTGCCTTTACTCTCATTTATATAGCTACATTGATCTCTTATTCAAGTCTGTATTAAAGTCATTACATTTGTTTTTAGGAAAACTTGAAGTCAGACTTCTCGGATGTGAGGATTTACTGAAACCCCAGAAACACTCGGATGTCAGTGAGGATGAGTCACTCGCTGCTCGTGGGACGGACGGACACTTCAGTAAGTGGACAGTTTGCATTGTGAAGCATTTAGCTCTATTTCTTTCATTTCAGCATGGGATTAAATTGTATTATTGCTGGCCAAAGTACCAATGTAATATTTAATGTACTAACGCTAAATAAGCAAAAAGGTCATCTACAGATTGTTGTTTTCACAGATTAGACATTTCTGAATAACTTCCTTAGTAATCTTTACTCCATCCACATCAAAAAACATTTAGTAATGGCAAACTTATTAACAGAAAATTCCAAACAAAGTATGCTGAAGCCCATAAAGTGTCCTAAACTATTCTGTTACTAGCACCAGAGCGCAGAACTACAAATCATTTTATGGATTCGTAGTTGTTACTTTCAGATGTCAGAAACATTTCACTCACACATGAAAGATGCTTGCTGTAAGTTCTGAAGGTCCATCTTAGGTCGCTGTCCTTGAGCTTGTTGCCTTATACACCGTATCTTTCTGAATAGAATGTCTCTTCAAACGTTAGGTTCTAAAAGGTCATGACATTTTCTGGCAATTCTTCAAAGCAGAGAAGACGAACGATAGCCTGATATTAATTCAAGCTTTAAGCTTTGGCACAAAGGGAATTATGAATTCACAGCAAAGTTATCCAGCGGAGTCTCCATGACATTAACTGATTAAAGTTTCTGGTACGGCTCCAGCTGGAATGACCCACTCTAATGTGATATTTCTTCTCATTTGATATAAATAACTGCTGCTCTTAGTTTAAGTGTTTCTTACATTCAGTTAGAGATTAGGTGACGAAATAAGTGGAACGTGTAGCTGCTGTCTGTAGTGAATATTCCTTTCATTAGGATGGTAATGTGTCAGATTGAGCAGCTTCATTAAATGACAAATGTTAAGGCTGCCCAGTGTGTGTGTGTGTGTGTGTGTGTGTGTGTGTGTGTGTGTGTGTGTCCACTCTGTTGCAAGCCACTTTATTATTACTATTATGGTTTGGGCCCAGTTTAAATTATAGTAATGTGCAAATAGCAGCAAAAGAAACCAGATGAAGGTGAATAACTGTCGTAGGCTCATGAAATAATCTGTTTATTCATCCTCAGATTTAAAAAGCTGCTGGTAGTTGAAATGATCAGACTTTGTCCACTTAGAGACGCCAATGCAAACATGTTCAGTAAGTGAGCAGGGACTGTATGAGCCTGATCCTGACCTGCGTGAGGGGAAAGGCTTTCTCCTAACACACGCTGCCATCACCCCTCAGTGGAGATCGGCGTGGTGCTCAGGCTGGACACCAGGGTGGTCGGCCGGACGCACTGGGCAGCCGCCAGCAGGCTGAACTGGGATCAAACGTTCTTCATCCAATTGGAGCGGGTGAGTCCAGCGTCAGACATGCTGTCAGTCCGTCGGTGAGTCTGCTCACACTACAGGAGACTAGTGGCTCCATTGTGATACCTGAATCTGAGCTTTTAACATTTAGACTGTCCTTCTTCAAACATGAACCGGGACTGTGCTCTCCTGCTTCAGTGGCCACTTGTCTTTGACTCTTAAGCAGAGACTGCAATCAATTCAGCAGCAGAGAATCTCGTTTGGTTCATGGACAAAATAAAACATTAGAGCAACAATAACGGCCTCGTCTTATTGTTTCTGACTATTTCTCTGTAGCTTGGAAATTCATTCTTGACTGATGAGAACAGATCTGAAAAGATCAAAGTTAGCTGGTATCGTTTATGCTGGTTATGATCTAGTAAAGTTGACCATTTAATCTCACGAGGGTGAGAGGAACAATTAACCCTTTATTGCCAAGCATATCATATTTGATACATACATGGCCTTTCAGGAGTTTGAGACTTCTACTTCAGAAGTTCGATTTTTTTCCCCCCCGAAAAAGCTGATAGATACAAGCACAACACATGCATCTGCATTTTCCGTGAAAAGAATTCTGGATTTTGCAAAAGTTATAAATCAAATAAAATCATATTAATGTGCATTGATTACTGCATTACACCACTAGTTTTACTTGATTAAAACAACATAACACTTTTCAGGAAGTCATTTGCGAAAGTCGTAGTTCTGTCTCTGGCCAGCAGGGGTCCCCCTAATACTTGTAAATATTCAATCATCACAGGCGTATTCATTTAGCAGACAGGATCTTACCATCTATAAGCACGTTGGGTGTTTAGAACAAGTCAGTTGATGTTTGCTCTCTAAAAAGAGAGTCATGTGTATAACCAGGAACAGAAAAATACAAAATCGATTTTTTTCTTCAGAGATTGCCAATAGACATTCTAACAATGCCCTCACGCCGTTCTAGTTGACAGTGACAAATCCAGCAGCATCAGTTCCACCTGACTTGCTGTCCAGAACATCTTTGCAGCTCCAACCATCTGTTGACATTTGTGCGATTGATTATGTGCTTTTTGTGTTCTGCTGCCACATTGCTGGTAGTCTCGGGAACTGGAGGTCGGCGTTTTCTCACGGGACCAGGGGCTGATGTGCGCCGTCGCATTCCTGCGACTGGAACAGATGATGGATAAACCAAACCAAGACCTGGAGTTGAGTCTAGAGCCACAGGGTATCCTCCATGCCAAGGTACTCACTGTGCATCACACAATGTCTGGTTCTCCATTGATCTTGTTTCTGGATCTTGGTTTCTGATATAAGGCATTCGGTGTTGGGGCAAGGAACTATTTAACCCTTTATTGCCAAACCTGTCATATTTGATACACATGGCCTTTCAGGATTTTGGTTCCATTAAGACCTTATTGTCCAAAAAATAAGAGTGTCCTGACGATTACTTCATGGTGCCGGCTTTAAAGGGTTAAACATGAAAGTTTTTCTCACATCATTGAATAATATGACAAAATATTGCTCAGCAACAGAATTGTACTACAAATGCATCTTTATATATGTCCTCCATTCTTTTGGTGAGCCCACAAGAGAACATTAATTTTGTAGAAACTGTGAAATTTGGCGAACCTAGAGCGTCGAGTGAGATTGTTCCAGAGTTTTGTTTTTATTATATTGATGGACACACTGATAACTATATAAAGTTATGTTACTTTAATGGGATGGAATCTGATATATATATATTTAAATACATATTTATTATGTAATCTTAGATATTGTCAATGTTAAAAATGCATTTTTAGGTTGTTAAGTATATCGCTGTACACTTGGTATCAATCTCCTGATTTAATTTAATTTAAATGAATTTAATCTAGCCATCTTCTGTTTTGGATTTTACAGTTTCAATTTATTGACAGTGTTGTTGAGCGCCAACCGAAACTGAGACGTCAGCGATGTATCTTCACTAAAGAGAGAGGTACAAATGAACAACCAGCATCCGAACCTCATTGTCATCACTTCATTTGTCTGATTGTGCTGCGTTCACTGGTCCTATGAAGCGTATCAGAATTGAAAGTATTCACAGTCTTAACTTTTCTGCTGTTGGTTGATTTGTGTGTCTGATTTTATTTCTTCCTCAGGGAAGAACTTCCTCAGAGCAGCCCAGATGAACATGAACTTTGCCACATGGGGTCATTTGATGATGAGCATCCTTCCTCGTTACAGCTCCTTCACCACGTTCAGCTCGTCCGTCTCTACGTCCCCCGACTTTGTGGCCAACAACACCCCACATTCAACTGAGGAGGCGCCGCAAAGCACCGCTCCTCTGGCCAGGTACAAAATGACCTGAACACCTTAACTTTAACCTCATAGTTAATGATCAATAGAGCTTAAACCAGACTGTTAAATTCAAAACGTGCATCGTCTGCAGTACCTTATTACCAAGGTGGAGTACAGTTGAGAAGATTTCAAACTCTGTACTAAATCCAATCAGATTAAATATACTTTACTGATCAATGGGAATTGGGACAATAACTTTTTTATTCTTTGTGGATCCTGTTGGATTCAGTTTTACGATCTGCCACAGTTTGTTGTTTTGCCCAGGTTCACCTCCAGTGGAGCTCCAGTAATTAGGCTCAGCATCTCTGAGGATCAGGCCACGCCCACTGGCCCGGGAGACGTCGCCGCCATCATCACGACAGACGACTCATCTGTGTCTGCAACGCAAGAGAAAGTGGTGAATGAGGAATCAGCCACGAAGGACATGCATCAGACTTAAGTCTAAAGGCACACACAGCTCTGATCGCTGCACTTTATGCTCTCAGCTAAATGCTTGTATGCCTGCTATATTTTTACTATATATATATATAATGAATCTCTACTTTTAATATAAACACTTTGAATATTCTCATTTTTATGAATGGAAATTGTCGCCTCTAATGTAGATTTAGGAATTTATTCAGGACCTAGCATGGAAACTTTAAGAAACACCAAACTGATTCTCAATTTTCAGTCATTCAGAGCTCTCTCTTACACTAATAAAAAAGTGTTATTATTTAAAAAATAACAATAATAACAATAATAGTGTCATAAATGCAGGAAATCAGGCAGGAAAACATTGTAATTGAAGGGTTTAAACTTTTTTCTGTTTGCAGTCGTCCGTAAAACACCGAGAGGGAAGTGAAGATCAGCCTGTATCTCCTTTAAAGTAAAAACTCATTCATTCACACCCCTCTTATCTTACTACTGTAATAGCTAAGAATGATTTATTGTGTGTTTTTGTATTTCCTCTCAAGGATTCAGGTGCAGGATTACAAATATATCTCAGTTCTTGGCAGAGGACACTTTGGGAAGGTAACAGCTAAAATGTTCTTCACTTCAGCTCGACATGTTTGACCGAAGCTCATGCAGTCTGGCCTCAGCTGGTGCCTTGTGGATGTTTCTGTCAAGGTGCTGCTGGCAGAGTGTAAGACGACGGGAGAACTGCACGCCGTCAAAGCCTTGAAGAAAAAAGACATTGTGACACGAGATGAAGTGGACAGGTGCCTTTAAAAGAGGAAGCTTTTAAAGAGTTCATTATCCAAGTTAGAAAAAACAAAAACAAAAAAAGCCACAACAACAAACAGGTTTAGGAAGATTCACTGTGAGTTCATCTGTAATTTGGAAAGAAGAATCTTTTAAACTCTTTCAAGTAGCAAAGAGTTAGAAGGCATTACCATCAACATTTAAATCCCACCGGAAGCAGGAGAAGGTTTTTACATGTATAAGTACATGTACCGGTACTCAAAGTACTTTTAGGACATGAAGTAAAGGTGCCTCAGTAGAAGCTAAAGCTTTATGAGAGACAGAACTACAAGCATCAAGCTCTAAAGATGGCAGTTTGCTGTACAAGTCAAGGAGAATATTAATTAATTTGTATTAATCTGGGGAAATATTCTGCAGCCTTATGAGTGAGAAGAGGATCTTTGAGATGATCAACGCATCCAGACATCCATTCCTGGTGAACCTCCATGGCTGCTTCCAGACCAGCGACCATGTCTGCTTTGTCATGGAATATTTGGCAGGTGGTGACCTCATGATCCACATCCACAACAATGTCTTCTCCGAGGCCCAGACCAGGTTTGAATGCCACGATCATTAAAGGCACCGGTAAAAAAAAAAACGAAAAGAAAACCCCCCACCATGCTTGCTTTACACTCCCCAAATCAGAAAGTCGCATTACGATCAATGGAAAGTCAGCAAATGGAATAACAGACTGCTTTAAGATCAAATAAAATATTGACTTTATTCATCCCAAACTGGAAAATCGGTAACATATAAAAAAAAAAGGCAAAAAGCATCAGGAAGATCACAAAATAATCTAAAGATCAAGAAGAAGAGTAAAGAAAGATTACAAACAGTGCCACGGAAGGGAAATGTGTTTCCATGGTTGGTGTTTTTCCAGTTAAAATGACTTGTTAGTTATAAAAACAACAACTTTGCATCAACAAAACATCTGTTTTTAGAAAACTGTTAATTTCTCTTTCCCCCTCTCTGCAGATATTATGTAGTGTTCTCATGCTGACTATAATCCATCATCTAAAATCTATTGCTGTGGCTATGTGCAGGTTTTATTCAGCGTGTGTACTGCTGGGTTTAGAGTTCCTGCACCTCAATAAAATCATCTATCGGTAAGTCCTGTCACTGAACAGTTGTCCATTTTACACGTGACGATCATACAATGCTTAACTTTAACTGTGTATTGTCATCCAGAGATCTGAAGCTGGACAACCTGTTAATGGATGCAGATGGATTTGTGAAAATCACAGACTTTGGTCTCTGTAAAGAAGGTGAATGTTCTAAAATAGAGTTTCCCCAACAAATTGGGGAAGCTTTACAGAATGTAGATATTTTATATTTTATTTTACGTGCTTGTGGTGATCTCCTATCTGAAAATCTCCATGTAGATGTTCTGATGCCAAAGTTGAAATGGTTGAAATGGTACCGACTCATGCCCATGATTTCTGAGTGAAACCTTATTTGCTCCACTCTAACTGATGATCCTTCTGTGACTTTTATTTTTATTTTATTTTTTATTTTGGTGGGGGGGGGGCGGCAGGGATGGGTCACGGAGATCGGACCTCGACTTTCTGTGGGACTCCTGAGTTTCTGGCTCCGGAGGTCCTTACAGACGACAACTACACCCGAGCAGTGGACTGGTGGGGGATGGGCGTCCTCATTTATGAGATGCTCGTGGGCGAGGTTGGCATTCAGTTCTCCCTCTCTTGTTTTTAGCTTGCTGTCAGTATTCAGCATTGAATGAACTGACTTCATGCAACTAACTCAATCTTTCTGCTTTAATACTACCGTAGTCTCCCTTTCCCGGTGAGGAGGAGGAGGAGGTATTCGACAGTATAGTTAACGATGATGTGCAGTATCCAGGATGTCTCCCCCCTGGTGCTGTCTCCATTATTCAGAAGGTAGGAGTCTCTTATCTGCAGATTTACTAAAAAAGGAAACCTAGAATGGAATCCCTGTCCTTTAAATTCAGTCTAAGATCTTGGAATATTAATATAAAACAATGCTAAAGGCAGAAGACGAATCCTGATCAAAGACTATTATATTTGTAAACCGAGAATGAACACAGATAATCTTTAATAGAAATCTGTAAATATAGAGGTAGACATTGTTGCAGGTCTACGGAAAAAAACAAACATTAACAGAGCTCAAATGTATTCATAGTTGTTGAAGAAAAACCCGCTGAAAAGACTTGGAGCTGGAGAGAGGGATGCGAATGAGGTGAAAGGCGACGAATTCTTTGAGGTAAACCACTTCCCCCCTCATTCCTCAACATCATTTATTTTCAAAATAAAGGTTTAGCCACTGAACCTCTTAATCAAATATGAACATTTGTAATGTTTTTTGTTAAAATCCATGTCCTCTGCTTCTCGTTCATGGCCGAATGAGTTGCAGCCTGTGACATCTCTCCACTCGACTGAATCTTACGTTAATCCCCAATGATTCACTCTGAATATGTAACATCATTGCTTGCTTTGTGAACCTCAGACCATCGACTGGGAGGCCTTGATGACGAAGAAAGTCAAACCACCGTTCCTGCCGTCAGTCAAAGAGTCCACGGATGTCAGCAACTTTGACAACGAGTTCACTCGCCTCCAGCCAATCCTGTCGCCTCCCTGCAAGCCCTTCAGCCTCTCTGCAGAGCAGCAGGAAGCCTTTGCAGACTTTGACTTCTGTGCTTTGCATGGATGAAGAGGTTTGTCTTGTGGCTGGGAAGGTTGTCCACTTCAGAGGATAAACTGGCAGATTGGCAAAAATAAATAAATAACGCAAGTCAACTGCTTATTTAGTTTCTGAAATGTAATTCTTAGTTGAGCAAGCAGCTACAAACGGAAAATATTTGGCTCGTTTCACTAATCAAAGGTAAGGATGCGAGTCTTTGTGCTGATTTCCATGAACAATTTTTAAGACTGTAGATCAGCCAATAAGCACTTCTCACAACCTCACTGCACTGTATGCCAACCTTTAATAACCATTGTTCTCATAACTAATAGATAATCAATTACGTGTACATATTTATCAACAACCCTTTAAGCCTCTGTATAGTCACTTTATCCTCTGGAGCATAAAACGATTCCATTCTACTAGCCCTTAAGGACACCAAATTACCGCTTGATGGCGTCGTCTGCAGCTCAGCCGTCTCAACAGGACTGCGCACACAATCCCATGGCTGAATTTGCTGACTGTTTTTTGCCTTTATAGACAGCGATTGTAGCCCAATATCATTTATTTGGAGAGTCATGCCTTATTCTGACTGTTCTCGCAGTAACACAACTCTCACTCGCCTCATCGGTTCCTGCAACTTCAGTTTATACATCTTAGATTGGATCTGAAGAAACGTTTAGGGAGGTGAAACACATTTAATATATAATACTTGATGAGCTCATAAAATGATCACCACTTCCTCAAGAAGCTTGGTATCTTTAATCTTAGCTACGATAGAAACATGGAGGTGCAGCGTAACGGTTTGAGGGAAGAGGACTTTATCCCTCCGTAGAGGACAAAATACTAATTAAGGTACTTAAAATACAAACATTTTTAGTCTCCAGTGATTAAACAGGGAAGAAACTATTGTCCTTTAAAAAGAATGCCATATTCCACTATACTACAGGGATTAAAAAAAATAGTGCATACAATTAAAATGGCAAAAACATGTAGTACATGTGTCCTAAAGCTACTTTGCTTCAGAAATATATTTATAATAGTTGTCATGTATTCCAAAAGGTAGCATGCAACGCTAACTCATTTTCACTCCTGAAGCTATGTCGGCTGAACTAGTTCCTTGTGCATTAGTCACAAATTGTATAATTCTATAACGCGTTAAGAAGAAATAATGGACAATTCATGAAAGCGTATGAATATTACAGTGACAAAAGGAGATACGTCAAACCAAATGTTAACGCTAGATCAACATTTTTGGTCGTTTCCACACTTAGCTCCTTAAGAAATCCCCTTTAATGCTGAATATAAGGATGGCAGGCTAATCAGACCGCCTGTGTGCTAATTGTTGAGTTTAACAGTGGGATTAACTAAACATATAAATTATACATGTAATTCTACTAATTGTCAAGGTGCCCCTCCTAACAGCCTGTTCCATCCTCTTCTTAGACATATTCACCGTGCTTTGTGGCCTTTGCGTTTCTTTATTTACAACAGAAGTAGCTTTTGTGCTGCCGGTTCTATGCATCACTGTGAGAGGCTTTGCCCACTGCCTTGACCAAACAGATGAAACAAGCTAAACCAAGCCTTTATATACATATAAAAAAAAGAAGATGAAGCCAACATGGAAATGTTTCACGTATCTGTCGTCATTCCCTCGTAGCAGAGACTCGTGGATTTACATCAGCCCTCGTGAAACAGCTGTTTTGTTAGACTGTAGAAGTGCATGGCACTGGTGAACCTGTGCACTAAATAAAAAAATTAAACTGTACTTGCTAGTGGTATTTAAAAAGCCATAGATACTAATACAGCCATAATAGTAAGCAAAATATATGTATCTTGAATTTAGCAAATCATATTCTGTGATAATAAGCTTTATAATGTCAGTGCAATAAAAGATGGGGACAACAGGGATGAAACTCGAGATCCTTGATTTTATTGAAGTGCACCCAGAAGCCCTGCTAGTCGACTGAAAATACACCAATGTTTGAAACAATCTGCATTCAGAAAGCTCTCTATTGGGCAATATTTTACTGTAACTCTGAGCTGTGAGACTTGCGTGTGCTCGACTTGAATGATTTTAGATATGGTGTGTTTGATCTGTAACATGGAGTTCAATTGCTTTTGAGGCAAATTAGACCACTGTGTCAAAACCTCAAGGCAGGATATTTGTACTTTTTTTTTTCTCCTTACAACTCGGTGTTTGTATTCCCAGGCCGAATGTTCTGCAGGATTGCCCCCCCCCCCCCCCGAGCATACCACTGACCCTCCACCTGCTTGGATGTGGTTATCAGCTGATATTAGTAACAGATAACCAGCATTTATGTAGCTGCTGTAGCGCCTCACATTTCTGCTGTCGGATATTATTACTGGTATGTGCCAGCATGTGTATATGAAGCATCCTGATTAAGAATGTCAGTCCGGACAGGTGTACTCTATGAACATCTGTATCATCAATCTTTTAATATACTCTCTTGTTAATAAATACATAAACAGTAAAAAAAAAGCCTCACAACTTTTAATTGAAAATGACGTGACAGCAAATTCTGTTGCGCCATTTTAGAGTCTAATTTAAAATGGATGCTTTCGAGGTTGATTTATTTAGGTGATTCCCCTCCCCACCCCGATGTGGATGGCGACGTGCCATCTGGCTGGAAGTCAGACTGAATTTGTGGTACTTTTGTGGTACATTTGCTCCCACACCACTGTCCTGCAGATACAGAAGAAATCCCACAGGTTGCAGAAGACTCCTCGGTCAAAAGGGTTCTCCTCGTTTCCGCAGTTCTTCAGGTATGAGATCCTGTGGCGGGACATGAACTCCCAGGTGGTGCAGTTGATGGAGACCAGGTAGAGGTGGCAGCCCAGCAGGAGCAGCACCACCACAGAGAAGACGGCAACGACAGCCAGTGCGGCCAACAGGAAGGCATTCGCTCCGAACCACAGCTTCCACGTGTCGCCGGGTGAGATTCCAGACCTGAAAGATTCACACTGCCGTTGAGAAGCATCGCCGACGGTGACGGCTTTCATTTTCTGCTGTTTGCCTGAGCATTGAACCTCAGCAAAAGAGTCTAAATATATTGCCGTATTCTAAGTGGCACAGAAAGACATGAACATATTTAACTTGCCAAGAAAAATAAAACAATTAAGGAGCATGGCAGCTTTCCAACAAGTAGAAATACTCTGTCAGTTGGTATTAAAACATCCGAGAGGGCAGGTGGGGGGGGTTAAACATGAGGATCAGAGAATGTGAGCAAACTCTACAGATAATTCATCTTTGGTTAGCTGCTGGCCAAATGAGCCTCTGAAGTTCAACCCTTAAATACTAGACTGACCTGTAGTTTTTTCTAAAATTGACTGACTCGGCTGCTGAAATGGTTGAAAAATGGCTCAACCATCTTTATCTATTTGGTTTTTTTGCTTTATGTCCATTCATTCTAACATCTTGAGATAATTTTCTATACGTATATTTCTTGTCACTTAGACCAACTGCTCCCAACATTTTTTTGCCTCGTACCCCTCAAAATGAAGCGATCCAGTAACTTATTCCTTGATTGATCTGAATGACATTTCCTGAAGGAGTTAGATTACATGAGTCAATTCAAAGCAAAATGGGGCAACGATTAAAGGAAAATGTGAAGCAACTCAAATAACTATACTATTTTTCATCATGTCTGTTACTCATCTCTCTCAGACTTCTCATGGGGTCCCATATAACTGGCCAGACCTCCTAAAAAAATCCCCGTCTGGACTGAAAACACAAGACAGGACAATAATGTTCCGTTGTAGCTTCTAATGCTCTGCTCATTGATATTTGACCCAATCAGTGGATTTCTCACCTTCAAGAGATGCAACTAAATTAAACTCTAAGGCGAGTGTGACTTTCTATTCCAAAATCTCATGTGTCCTAATGCTGTGGAGATAAACCTGCAGAGCAGAGTACACCGTCACCATGTGATATCTGTCTAACGCAATATCTGCAAACGCGTGATCGCTTCATGAAGCCGATCCTGAAGGTCACAGGTGTAGTGTTCAGCAGACGTACAGCGCAATTTGAAGTGCCCACAGCAGGGCGAGCAGCTGAACCAGCAGGTAGACAATGAACCAGCGGTGGTTCCGCTCTCCCACGCAGTTCTCGATCCAGGGGCAGTGGTGGTCGAAACGCCGGACGCAGCGTTTACATGTCTGACAGTGTTTCGCTCTCATCGGCTGCTGCTCGGAAAAAGACAGAGATCTTCATCGTCTTTTTGTTTGTGAAGAATCATATTTTACCAGGAACAGGAGAATAAGGTTCATTTGCACACTATGCTAAAGGGCTAAAGACACAGAATGAAAACATGCTCACGGTCATGTTTATACGCGTTATATTTACGTATATAGATATAAGCATGTTCAGGTCTGAGTAGACGGCTGTATTGAAGCAACATAAATAAATACGACATTCTAGGCAAGTACAGATGTACAAAACTCTACATTAGATAATACATGTCATATAAATAGTACAAATGTAAATAAGCTAAAAAAAAATCTTTTTGAATACTTTTAGAGAATACGCAGATTTTAATTGCCCTGCACCATAAGGTTCCAAGATGTTCTGCACCAGGAATCATGTTATCAGATTGTTTCTCCATAGAACCATATTCATGAAGAGAATATTTTTTAAACGTTTTAAAAATATTCCAGATTTTTTTTTTGTTGTACTCTGAAACGACATGCTCAAATAGGACCGACAGCACGTTGGCAGCTGGTTACCTGCAGCAGGCAGTATCCACAGCGACGCAGTCGAGGGGCCGAAGACTGAGGAATCATCGACTCCATGTCCTCGTTTGAACACGGACCACCCTGCAAAATAAAAACTAGCCACAATAAAGGTTTCGAAAATTAATTCCCTCCCTCTTGGCAGCTTCTCTATTGGTCAGTATGAACTTCCCTAAGAAAAATAACTTCAACAAACTTCATGCGATGAGGTGACAGTTTCATCCGGTATAGTCTTGTCCAATTTGCATGATCAATGCAACGTCATTCAGTTGAAAGAATCGCGGGAAACGTCTGGAGAAAGACGCCTGCTGAACATCAACCACCGCAGTGCAATAAAAAGAATGAGCTCACCTTGACAGCATCAGTGTGGAGGAAGCCAGGGTCCATTAAAGAAACAGCAAAGTACAACAGCACCGACAGCACAACCAGCAGAAAGAACAGCACCGGCAGCAACAGCTCGCCCTGCTCCTCACACTTCCGCAAATCTGCAACAGAGTAAAATGACCCGTAACTAATCCAGATCTGATGCATTTTGAATATGAATATTGGTGCATCCAGGACATTTTAATCCCTCATTAGCATAAATCACTGCTAATTTCCATCGTTAAACAAGTAGGAAGTTGCTCATCTTGGAATATACTTACCGGTGTTGTGCAAGAACAGTGCGAGGGTGACGACCCATGTCAGAAGGGTGTGTGTGGCCCGAACAAGAAATCCGGCCCGAAACATGCTGCGCGCCATTCATCGAGCTTTCATTAGCACGGTGGCTAACTAGTTGACGCTAACTGATTAGCCTCGTTAGCTAGGTTTCAACAAACAAACATCGTTACATATACATCTATCGCATGGGGCACTATAAGGGAGAAAAGCACAAATGTCAATTCCTCCAGTTGTCGCTTCCTTGTTTTTGTACGGAAGCCTGCGCAGTACAAAATAATAGGGATGGGACGAACAACACTGTGGAGTGCGCAAGCGTGAAACCCTGGATTGGTGCGCGTATCGCTTTAACAAAAAGTCACGTGACCGATACAGGATGTGTCGTCCGGAAGTGCCGCGACAAAAGGAAACAAAATGTATCGACTTGTTGCGGGTTCGTGGACGGAGATTACATCGTTTCCTGTCGCCTGCTGGATTTCCGCTTTGCTCCCATTCATGGGTCGTTCTCGGAAATGTGTGAATGAATCCATCTTTAGTGTTATTTATTTCATATGATTGAACACTTGGGTTAATAAAAGCCCATATAAACATTTTAACTCTGAATTTTATTATACAAGTTTACTATATTTTAGCACCTAAATAAAGCATGAACGAAGCAGGAGTAGGAATATCGTTAACCTGCTACCCAACTCTGAAATCCCCTCCTTAAGGGATGTGTGTAAAGGTTAAAATTAGGATGCCTCTGCCACTAACCCCATTTGATTTAATTAAAAGTATCAACCGTTCGACAGAGATAATCAAATTATATAACAGCGAGAGCCACCGAATAGAATTACTGAAATTTGTAAGAACAGCTTTGACAAAACCCCAGTCACCATTCTCCCAAAGAATTTCCCTGACAACGCCGGATGTAATTTGTATAATAAACCAGGACTCTATATCAACCATGAAGTCGACACAAAACTACAACAAAAACCTTAAATCACAAAAGACAAGCCGTGAATAAGTAGAATGGCGTTTGATAGATGCCTCACTCAGTATCAAATACCATATTTTTGTATTCCCCCCACCCAAGATGGAACCGTGTGATAACGAAACAGAGCTGTGAGAAGGGCCGACTGTGTGCGGCACAGGACAGAATTGCTGAGTGTTCTTTTAAGCAGCGCAGGAAGACACCACGAAACTGAATGTTGAAATTGGCATTTATTTGCATCAAAATGGTCCGTTTAAAAACAATACTAAAACAGATTCTTTACAAACTAATTTAAAACTCAATACCTACATCCCCATGACATTCACAGGCTGTTGCAGCATTCATTAAAGTGCATGATGTCGCTCTTCAGTGGTTTTTCTGAGTAGAAACGTTGAAGTGAAAAACGTGGAACCTTTAAATTAAACAATAACCTGAGATGAACCAAGAATATACGTATAACACGAGGACAAAACCTCACCGACAGACACTATACCGGTACATTGAACCGGAAACAATTAGCAAACAATGAGTTATTTTCCCACCGCTTTGACTGGCGGCAACAAATTCCCTCTCAGCATTTCACAAGACGATCACCTTTAGCGTTTAAGGCTGCTGCCTGGCGTTCTCACCCATCCTGAGTAGAGCATGTTAAAACTAGCAGTTGCATATTTGTCCCTTCATACAAGTCACATGCAGCGTCACACATCCTCATTCTTCTAGAGACAATAAAAAAAAAAGAAAATACAGAATTAATGGAAATAAATACTCTATAAATCACTCACTCATTCAGGATAGGGGAGGAGAGAAATCAAATGTACTTGTGCAAAATGCTTCCATTTCGGAACACTCTCTTCCTATTGGAAGAAGACACACGGCTCATCTACCACGTAAAAACCTTTCCGTTTCAAGACAGAGGGCTGGCAATGCATGTCTTACAGATTAATGCCTGCAATGTGGCGCCAACCTTAATGAATAAAAAAAATAATTAAAAACTGGTCCTTGATTTACAGTCTCAAATTCCTCACGGGTCTCATCTCACAATAGCAACAATCACACACCAACATCCTGAGCTCACAGAGTCCACATCCACCACACCTTTAAGACTTTCAGTCTCTCATCGGCTGACATTCACAGAATGTGGTCGTCAGGGACCCCCCACCCCAGGGCCAAAAAAAGGTACCTGCGTGTATTATCCCATGAGAGCGGGAGGGGTCCTGTCACGTTTGGGCGAGAGGCGTCAATAGTCACGTTCTACCTCTGTAGCCACGCGACAACGACTGAGAGAGAGTCAACGCGACGTTACTCCAAGGTGCGTCTTCATGCGCTCGTACACCACGTAGCTGATGCTGACAGCAGGGATGACTTTGAGGAAGTTGGGGGCCAGGCCTCTGTAGAACCCAGTCGGACCATCCGTCTGCAAGATCTGCTTGAAAAGGCCAGTCATCGTCACCCGTGGGCTGCCCACGGTCGCAGCTGGAAAGACAGGACGGGAAAGGTTACGCCTCGATGTGGAAAGACGCCGCCGCGGTAAACCCCCCCGAGGCTCAGTGTCTCGCCAGCGGAGGCCTCACCTTGAGCTTGCATGCGGGTGCGGATCAGAGCCAAAGGATAACTAGCGAGCTGACCGCAGGTGCTGGACACGGTACCGCAGGCCAGCAGGACACACACCCCGGGGGCAGCGCCCCCGCTGCCGTAGTGCTGCAGGTAGCAGTTTTTCAGAGTCTGAGGGGAAAGTACGAGATCAGATTAGACCCATTTGCTCTACCGTTTCTTGGCCTTTCATATTATGTTATCAAGCTCATTCTTGTTTGGTGCCAAATTTTTGTTGCCGACGCAACACGTTTCAATATTGCTTGAACAAATAGAGACTGTTTGCTTGGAAGTTTGAATTTTATCAGGACAGTTGACTTTAAATCTGAGGGCATTATTGCGTCGTGGCCACTGCTCACCTCGTACACAGCCAGGTCAATCCCCGCGTAAGGGATGATGCCCAACATATTGGGGACGTAGCCTTTATAAAACGCTCCGAGACCTTCTCTCCTGAAAATCTGCTTGGCACAGTCAGAGATCCCAAAATACTGCCCGGTTGTTCTGAGAGCGAGACGCGTTTTCAGGACCTGGGGACAGATTTATTCCAAAGGAAACAATTTATTTAGTTGCAAGTTCCAGAATTCCACGCGAGGTCTCCACATTGATATATTTTTTTTCCAATTCCAGAAGCCATCTAGCCAATAGTCACCTCCATGGGGTAGATTGTGCTCTGGGATATGACTCCAGCCAGAGATCCAGCAATGAATCTTTCATAGACACAGACAGTCTCCTTATCGCTGCAGATCAAACGTTTAATCTGGAGAGAGAGAACCCATTAGTGGATTAACCTCAAAGTGTCACGACCCTGTTTTTTTCTTCTTTAGATTTAGAGCTCAAGAGTCACCGTGTTGTACCTGCTCGTATGCCATGAACTTGAGGGCCGTCTCGGGGGCAATTTTGATGACGTTGACACCGTTGCCTCGCCACAATGACCTCGTACCGCCCTCTCTTATCATCTGCATCAGCCCAGTCATGACGTGCATCTTGTTGTTTCTGGATCCATACACCTGAGAAGGAAGCTCCAGTTCATGAGATTAAAAATCTGACAAAGACGAGTTCTCAGTTTCCGTCTGCGCCGGCAAGGAATGAGCAAACACAGCTGCTTCAATAACCAGGAGGGCAGGAGTGATTTCAGGATCAGCCAGTCAGCCGCCATGTCTGCATCGTCTCCTTAAAATAATCAAGGTCAGTTTAATTAGCCAATGGGGGGGGGATAGAGCACACGCTGCCAACCATTAGGGGTGAAAGTCAACACGACTGTCGCGATGTCGACTTTCAACCCGGCAACTGACGCAAGTCGAGTTCATCGACCCAGATCTTGAATCTGAACTTAGACCTGCACGGCGTACTCTGACGATTACGAAAAAAAAAAAGGTGCGACCGTCCCATGTGAGCCATCATTGGTCAGCGGTACAACCTGCCCCCCCCCCCTACTCTCACATGTCAGTCTATTGTTCATTAACTGGGTCGTGACGCTTCTGCAAACGTTTACTGAACAATCTCTTCCATGTTCCTTCTCGATCGCATGACGCCATCGTGTTTCGAACGAGAACGTCACAAACACAATCAGAACGCGATTTCTGCAGCACAAAGCGCCATTCCACGCAAAAACACAACGTCATCAAAAACACGGTGGAACGGCGGAATCACAGATCACATCACGGACCCATCTCCCAAGGCCCAGCCAATGACATTTCCCCATAGGTTCATGGTCTTACCTGCATCATGACCTTGAGTCTGTCGAGGGGAGCGGTGCAGGTCCTAGAAATGGATCCCGCTACTCCACCGGAGGCCAGGTGTCTCCACCACATGCCAGTGAGCTTCTCTTCCAGGGTGAACTCATCAGGTACCGTAAGGTTCTCACCCACATCAAAAATCTGCAACACAGAGACACATCGGCTCCTTAAGAACGCATCCAAACTTAAGATGTGAACGAGGTCAATCGTGAAGACGAGATTAATGTATCAAGGAAAACTTGGTTGTAATTTGTCTTCATGATTGTTGCTTGACCCAACATACGATAAAACAGTTTGGGGAATTATGAATCACACTTCAAATCGCGAAAGGTGCGAGTCAGGAAAAATGTTTCACAATGATCCAGGTGAGGAGCAGAGGGAGGACGCAGGCTACCACCAGATAGACAAACCTACATCTCTGTCAGACCCCCCCCCCCCCCCCTTAACTTAAGAGTCAGAACTTCAAAGCACTTTTGTTTTGCATGACTTTCTGGGAAGACTACCGGTACCTTTATTTAATAATTGCTTCAGGTCACAGACCTGGTCCAAACAGTCGATTTATAATCCTGGCGGACACTTCCAGGAGCTTTTGTGGGCACCTAGGTTTCATCGGTCAGATTGAAACTGTGACCACATAACATTAAATAAAGTAAAATGATCCCGCCGTTCACGACCCATCAATCCGGTTACAACTATTTTCTTAGATGGGGCGACTCCAGCGCCGGCCCTGGTCCAGCATGCCAGTGTCTCAGCTGTCTGACGCAGGACACGGCGCAGCATTGAAAGCATTTGTTCAGCTCCTAAGCTGCTCTGTCCTCCCGCTTAAGCTGTCCTGTCCCGAGTTCAGTACTTGCTGCTCCTTTTACATAACCAGACAGACAAATAGCCAACATTTAATCCTGCCAGAGTAGGATTACATGACACTGAAACATTTATGGGATGTTAGCAGTGGCATTCTCACATGACCCACTAACCGTGGAGTGTTTCCAGTAAAGGATGATCTCGGGAATGTTGTCCGTCCTCTCCATCGTTGGATGGCTGCTCCAGTCTTTACTGCTAATAGTTATTATTCCATTTGTATCCATGCTGTAAAAAAAAGAAAAGAAAAAGTTTAGTAAGATATTGAAACCATTTAAAAAACAAAAACAAAAGTATGGAAGGGAATGAAATGGATGAACGGTTTACCTCCCGAGTGCCTTTTCTGCATGCTGCGCGGAAATATGGACACCAAGGTCTCGAAGAGACTGCGTGAACGCCTTCAGATCGACACGGCCTTCAAAGGAAGCAATTTGTAAAAAAAAAAAAAAAAAAAAATTGAAACACATCTCAGACTCACGTCAAATGAAAGCGAGGGAACAAAGACATCCAAAATGAAGTGACCAGCTTCATACCTGCAGTCTCACTGTTGAAGCTTTTCACCACGAGCTTCAGGTCTTTCTCATAGTCCTGCAGATAGTGAACAAACTCCTCAAAGTCCAGCTGCACATCTGCGCCACTTCCGTCCCCCTGTAACGTTTTCTGAAAAGAAGCAAAAACGTAAAGCTCAGAGAAGGCAAACCAAACTTTGGAAAAGGAGGCCTGCGGGGCGAGGGGCAAGTGGGCAGTTTGCTGTTAGGATGGCTTTGGGGAAACCAGTTTGGGGACCGAGGTGGTACATCTGTGGTTCCACCTTGATGCGGCTGTTTGAGTTTCTTGTATTCAAATGCTTTTAAAACTTTTGTCCATTTTTACTGCCGCTGAAATGTAGCATTTTATCATTTGTTGTCGTTTCACATTACGTGCCGCACGACGGCAGATAAACTGATTGAGACATTATACTGCCTCGACATATCAAACGTCCAAAGACCAATCTGCCCTCTCGAGCATGAGCCGAGCGACGCCAAAGTCCCACGGGACAGGCTCACGACCCTCCTGCTGAGCTCCGGACATTGGCAGTCTGACACGACTCGTTTGACGTACATTTCTCCAGCACCAAGCTGGAAGAGGAATTATCTCCGTGCTTCTGTTTGACGTCGACAGCGACGCCGACCTGCCAGCAGCTTTAAGCCTGTAACGAACTCCGGGGGCTAAAAGAAGGCGAGGGCGTCGGGGGTCGCACAGCCCGTTGGCCAGCACCGATACCTGACCAGCGCAGTGCAGGCGCATGACTGCAACCAGATAGCCACCGACCGCAGAACGTTCTAATGTCACTTGTAGCACACACACACAGACACACACACACACACAAATAAATGATTCCTGCAGAAACAGCAGGACGTGCATAAATGTGACCCATCGCATGATTAAAAATGGAATGTAGCATCACAAGGTTTAAGAATTCCCATCAAGCTATTCCTGTACCAAAGCATGTCGGCTCGCAGCACCGAGCGAAGAGAGGCAGGCGTGCCAGTGTGACGCTGGTCCCATTACATAAAGACTAAACTACATTTAGCATTCAAAATAGAGGTTTGCTGAATACTCTTAGACCAGCATATTTTTATGAATGTATATAACATTCACTGCAAGAACAGTTTTCAAGATA
Source organism: Brachionichthys hirsutus (assembly GCF_040956055.1). NCBI lineage: Eukaryota > Metazoa > Chordata > Actinopteri > Lophiiformes > Brachionichthyidae > Brachionichthys > Brachionichthys hirsutus. Next base: position 10,970,344 of record NC_090900.1, on the reverse strand, counting down.
CTCTAATCTAATACACATATTAGAGGCTCAGTTCACCAGTAATAGTATCCGGAAGGTGCATGTGTGAATAAAGTTAGGATAAATTAAGACTTCTTTAATAGCTGTAAATGCGCACACCACAGCAGAACATTCAAAAACATCAAGAAATAAAGCCAAAAACGAAATAGAAAAATTTTCATTTGCAATTATAAGATGCAGGCGCGAAGAAATTAATCAAATTCTAATACCCAAGCACATTTTCATTTTAAAACTTAACCATGAACTCTATGGCGTCTGTTCCTGCATTAATATTATGTATTTATTTTTAATGGCATAAACCTTCGACACCTGGCTGAAACAGCGCAGAATAAATTCCTTTCTCGGGTGGATCTTCTCGGTGAAACGATCTGGGACCGGTCCAAGAAGCGCCGGCTCAGTTCAGATGGTCAAATTCACGAACACAACTTTAAATAAAACTGATGCGGCATTAGTATCCTGTCAGTGATAAAAACACCAATATTAAAAATGTAGAAACGCGTCTAAAATTAATGGGATCTCTACCGAAGAGTCTGTACAGTACTTGCGGTTCTACTTTGGGGCCTTGTCGTAAGGCTTTCTAAGTACACGCTGACATTTCCGGCGCCCGGAAAGAAGGGATTTCGCGACGACCGTACTTGGATTTAAAAAAGCAGGTTAATGTAAAAACTAAGCACAAAACTATTTACTTTTAGTAAATAACGCGAGTTCACATTCAGCGATCGTTCCCCCCTTACCTTGCGCCATTTTTGGTACGTTGATAACTCTTGGGACGGCAAGAAGACGCTCAATTTATTGAAGAGAGACTTCAATTCGGACGGAAGCCCGTTCGACTCAAAATATTCCACTTCGATTGGATCGGAGTTCAACACCGGCACGTAAAGGCACAGACCGAGCATATCCGGGTCGGGAAACTTTAGAATAAAAAGCAATAAATAAATAAAAAATAAACAAGCCACCAGCGTGACTCCGTCTCTGACAGCTTAACACTGAATGAAACGCCGGTAAGGAAACGCCGGCCTCTATATGGTAAGAGGCCACGCCCATTCCAGGAATAGCCACACGTCATTGGTTGTTCCAGGTATCCCGCCTATGACTACGTCATTTTACAAAGCCAATCTGACAAGCGGCCCATTGAAGGAATCGGCCGTGCTCGATCCCGCGCGCTTCTCGTTGAACCAATCCCGTTCCCCCTTTAACCACCTGCTAAATATTCCCCACAATTTATTTTACCTGTTTTTTTGTGAATTTAAGAAGCTAAATAAGCCTATTCTGCACATTTTATTTCGTTCGTTGCTTCAGTATTGCGTAATTCTGACCACTAACTGTGCAGCATTAAGATCTTTAAACCTCGATGTGGAAATAAACAAGGAATGAAGAGGGACGAAATCCAAAAGAGGCACTGAGGAAATGCCAAAATACACCATTTGAACCCTGAAGGCTGTCAGCTGATCCTGTCTGAGTTCACACACGCACACACACACACACACACACACACACACACACACATGCAATGATCTGCCCACAGTAAGTTAAAATAATATCTGATGTCCCATCCAGGCTGTCAGATGAGACAGTCCTTGCATCCCTATATCGAGGTCGGGTTTGAGGTTGTTGTGCCGTTTTACTGCTGCTAATACACATCTGTGTATCCACTCCTGATGCTGCTGTTTTTGTGATGTGTTCTGTACTTATATGTTTTATTGTAACTTAGTCATTACTGTTACATGTTGCACGACTTCACCGAGAAAAAAAATCTTAGTTTGTGAACCCTCATTGACAATGGCAATAAACTGATTCTGATTCTGATTCTGTTTGGAAGTATAGCTTTTGCTGATTAAAGTCACGAGAAGTTCTCAAATGTTCATGGTGTACCGGTAGGTTGAAATCTCAGCAGCGCATTAACACGGGCTAAAGTCCGGAGTGAACAAAAACATGTTGGTAGAACTGTTCATGAATCTTTTGCATCACACAGCGGAAGGTACACAATAACCCCGCAGGGCAGAGATGCGTCTGTTTCGACAAAAAACCCGAACCAGAACCCTAACCTGCAGGATCAGACAAACAGGTGAGAGGTGAGGGTCCATCATCTAATCAATGACGTCAATGTCTCAGTGCTGCAACACCATAGCGTACATGTTGTTGTGGAAAATTGCTTTGGCTGAATTTCGGAGTTTTTTATTATGTAGAATGATAACAATTTATCAAATGCACATCTATTTTGAAATTAAGTTAAACTGAAGACAGATAGATGGACAGACAGACAGACAGACAGACAGATAGATAGATAGATAGATAGATAGATAGATAGATAGATAGATGATAGATGATAGATAGATAGATAGATAGATAGATGATAGATGATAGATAGATAGATAGATAGATAGATGATAGATAGATAGATAGATAGATAGATGATAGATAGATAGATAGAGAGATAGATAGATAGATAGATAGATAGATAGATAGATAGATAGATAGATAGATAGATAGATAGATAGATAGATAGATGATAGATAGATAGATAGATAATGATATTCTCTGTGTATCTGTATATCTACTGAGACAGCAACAAACCTTTTCTACACAGCAACTGTGTAATCCTGTAACACAGTATCTCATAATTCCAGATTGTATTTAATAGACAGAGCCTTGCTGTCTTTCCTCTGGGACTCGCTGTTGGCTGAAATTGAAATTGAAATTTGACATAATAATTAAAAGTGCCAGAGATTGTTTGATCTAATCATACTATTTGCAGGCAATAGTAATAAATGGGAGTAAAGTGACTCACTGATCAATTTAGAACAATGATGTGGGATAATGTACCTCCTTTTTCCCAGTCAGTATAAAGCAGCCAAATATTTTATTAATTCTGAAATAAGAAAGCAGAGCTTTCTATTTTATGTAACCCAATAAGAATCTATTTTCTTCTCCTTCTTTCGGCTCGTCCCGTCAGGGGGTCGCCGCAGCAAAGCAGCCTGCTCCACTTCACCCTCACAAGCAAACATGAAGCAAAACTTACTGTAACAAGTATGACCCTGAGGAGAGGCGCTGACTTGTGCCACATGGTGGCGCTGTTTCACCGCTAGATATATGCAGGCTGGAAGTAACGGAGTGCCCAAAGAGCTGCGTCAAGTTAACGAGAATGAGTTCACAAGTGACCAGAAGTTAACAGATTTGACTTTGAAAAGTAAAATATAAATATATACATTTTATTATTGTGGATATTAAGGCTATTGCATTACAGTATTACATTTTTGGACGCAGACAGATCTGCGTAATAATTAGCAATACGTTATTATCCATTCATCACGGTAGATTGATCGATGAATCAGTATAATACTGCAGCCGGTAACGGTGGAGCTAAATACAATTACATCATCCGCTCCAGGGTTGCATGATGGTTTCTAATGCTCTAAGGTTAAATATATGTTATTCATTTTATGTAACACCCTCTGAAATGAAGTCGTAAGATAACATTAAATTAAAACACTGATTTAAAATATAAATAACTGGAACTTTGTTGCCTGAATTATATTCGGTTCCGTCGCTGGTTATTTGTTCTCACATCATGACGAAAGTGCGGTTTTATTTTGAAAGATATGAAAACCGGAAGTCAGATGCTGCGTTAGATACCTTTACGCTAATGACGCAAAGTTCCTCCTCGAATAGCCGAAAGAAACAGGAGGAGGTGGTAGAAACGTCCTTTTCTGTCATTTTATTCGGTCGAAACACAAGCGATGAACCCAAACTTATCCGGCATGTCTCCCGGTAAGTCGTTTATCACTTTGAACCCAGAAACGTAGCACTTTATTCACGCAGTTAGTGAACACGCTGGATTTGTTTTTCAGATGTTTGCGCTGAATCATCCGTGAAGCGGCGGAGTTCCACCACCTCCTGAAGGCATTTCGCCTTTTTCTTGCCACCGTTTCCGTCCATTCGTGAGTTTTAGTCGCGTTTCATGCGAGTGACGATTTCCACACGATGGCCTTCTTCGTGAAAAAGAAGAAATTCAAGTTCCAGACGCATCTGACGCTGGAGGAACTGACCGCGGTGCCTTTCGTCAACGGGGTTCTGTTCTGCAAGCTGCGGCTGCTGGACGGAGACTTCGTCGCCACTTCTTCCAGGTAACGACCCGGTCCATCATCCATGCGCTAATGGCACTATTTAACATTTGTAGATTGTTTTTCCTCTCATAAGATAGACTTCAATGCACTTCTAGCACATTTTAGTGCATTTACGGAGCTTTATGTTAAACTCTAAATATTTCCTGGAGATGTTCCTGCTTGTGCTCTTTCTTGGCTGTAGCATTTTATATAGCCTCTAAACCTCTTTGTGATGTGTTTATAATAATTGACAGTACAGTATTTCTTTTATAATTCAGAAGGTTTTTTTTTTTTTTTCAACCTTTTTCAGATCATTAAAACCGTAAACCCCCCCCCCCCCCCCCCTCTTTTTTTTTTTTCTTCTTCTTGCTCACACGCTCGCACAATTCAACAGGTCTGCCAGAGCCGCTCTTCTGCTTTATGAAAGCCGGTTTTCCTCCGGGTCAGATTTAAACTCGGGCCGTTGTGAGGCGGCCTCTTCAGCTGGACCAGACTAAACGCAGCAGAACCTTTCAGAGCAGCTCACATTATCTTCATCTACAGGCTCTGATCCTCCGAGAATCACTTTCCACTCTAAAATTCAGTTGTGTCTCCCCCCCCCCACTGTGGATTCTTGTTAAATGACGCTATGAGGTTTCATTTGTGGGCTTTTCATCTCGGCGTGTGGAGGCTGTTTGAGCCATTATTAATTACCTCATTATTCTGAAAAAAAAAAAGTCCATGTTTGACCCCCCCCCCCCCCCCCCCCCAAAGAATCCCACAACTAACTCTTATTTCTCTCCATGCCGTGTTTGCGGCGTCGAAAGGACCTGCAGACACTGTTGAGTTTTTAGAGTTCCTCCAAGCCGCCGCTCCGTCCCGTTGGTGCCTGAGCGCCCGCACTAACCTCAGCGATTAAAACAAAGCGGCCCGCCGCGTTGCTGGCTGGCTAAGTGTTTCCTTGGCAGAGAATCTCTGAACGGCTGGACCTGATTTTCCACGGGCCTGGATTGTGATCAGAACTCGGTTAAGTTAAACATGATCCACATTTAGGTGTACTGTAGATGATGTTTAAACAGGGGGGGGGGGTCAGACGTCAAACCGAGCTCACGGATGCATGTTCTCGCTCTCTGTGTGACCTCGGTAGAAGTCAAAATCCTCCTCTTTGGATTGGCTCGATCTTCCTGTCGTCCTGTGGCATCGTCCTGCTGGACGAGCTTACCTGGATGCTTTTAACGAGACGTAAACCCGGTCATGGAATAAATGGAACATCTGGATGAGGTTTCTTTACGTGGCTATTTTTCCATTTTCCTACCTTTCATCGGTGAGGAAAGAGCAAACTTGGTGTTTTGCTAAAAATGATATGTGAAGAAGAGATCGTCGTTGGGTTGCGTTCAAAGACCAGAACAATTCGGAGGTCATGTTCCTGCAGATTCTTTAACTCGTCCAGAAACAGGAAATGTTTCCACGCTTCGCAGCTCAATGGAGCCCGTCGGCCCATTTTAGACTCCCGTTTTGGTTTTAGTTGACTTTACTGTCAGCTCTCTCTCTTCCAGGCAACAATTTCAGAAAAAACATGAAACGTTCTGCCCTGCTGGCTTCAGCGCCATTTTATTCCCCTCAGACATGCAACAATAAGACGTGAGCAGTCCCGTTTAAAGTCACGTGACCTCCGTGTTAATCTACTGACCAACCTGTTACCGTTTTAGCTTTAAGGTTGTTGGTTTTTGTTTTATCCCATTTGAAACCTTTTTATTCTATGGCGTGTGTTTCTTATGGAAAGCTCTTTGAATTGCCTCTTCTTACTCGTTGTTTCTGTCGTGTTGCGCCTCATTTTGACATTTCTTTTTAAAGTGACCTGCGTTTGCGGTGCATTTGTGTTTGTGCTGTGAAGTCAGGAGCGCTGCGTGAGATTCTTGATACGCCAGTTTAGGTTATTTGTTCAGTCTGCCAGTTTTGGGGAAGAGTTGAAATTTAGCCGTTGGCTGGCAACAAATGGATGCAGATGTTCTGGGGGCATCTGAGGAAGAGTCACGCTGACCTTTGGACCTTGGTTGGAAGCGCGTTGCCATGGTGATGATACTGATGCACCATTGTGGCTCACAGAGCAGCGGTCGTCTTATTTAATCCCAGCTGTTCTCTTCATGTTTAACTGAAAAACAGGAAGAGGACAGCCCCCCCCCCCCCCCCCCACACACACACACACGCACACACAACCAGTAATTCCCAAGAACGTATAAACATAAATAATTAACATAAAAGTCACACGCTCTTCATGTGGTAGCGTCCAAAGTAGTGCAACCCTAAATGTGCTTCCAAATTAATTTAGTAGGTTTTTTAAAAGTTGTATTTTTTTCATATGCATGTTGAAAACACATCACGTTTAAGTTTGCCAGTTTATGTCGTAATGCAATAAAAAGAAAAAAGGCGTTCGTCAGGTTCATGGCCAAATAAGATTTATTTCACTCTGCTTTCCGAAAGTTTGCAAACTCCTAAGAATATTTGTGAAATAACAAACTGGATTGTTTTGAAATCCCTTTCCCATTCCTCTGAGTCGCCGTCATCAGCCGTGAGGCCTTCAACGGCTGACCTCAGAGGTCACCCTCTTCTGAGGAGGTTATATAACAACCCAGATCCCCCCCCTCCCATCTCAGCTATCAGCTCTGTGACTGAGAACAGGGACCTCTCAGAGGAGCAGGCGATGGTGGCCGGGACACTCGCTCTGCGGTGGACAGAGATTAGTATTATGTCACAGACGGGACAAACGGGGTCTTTGTACGTGGCTCAGTCGGGCCTCGCTGTGTTGTGGCTCAGGAAACTTTGGGGGGGGGGGGGGGGGGATTAACAGCGATCTGAAATAAAACTCTGGAAAGCAAGCAATCAGCAGTTTGTTGTTCCTGTAGCTCGTAAGACATCCGAACCCCTCAAGGACAGTTTTCTGTTTGTCTGTCCCGTCTGTGTTTAGTCTGTTTTTGATGACGTAACCATTTTAAGGAGCGTTCCAGCAGACAGAAAACCCTTTTTGTGTGCCCCCCCCCCCCCGTTGTTGTACAGTTTTAGTTTTACTGATATGAGATTAAACAGCATTGCTGCACATTTCTAAAACTTGGACCCGGCAAACGGAGTCGTCAAAGGCAACGCGGGGCTTCTGGAAATCCTTCAGGCACTGTGGCTCGTTCTCCTCGGAACCTTTAATGAGTTCATCGCCGCGAAAATGGTTTGCTGCAGGGCAAGTAGATTCTCTGTTTCTTTTTTTACTTTGATCTTTATGGAACCTTTATTTGAATTGAAAACCAACTTCTAAATTTGACTGTTCTAACTGTTTTAAAAAAAGAAAGAGGCCGAGACTGAGCTATAAAAGTCAACACATCCCACTTCACGTAACAATCCCAGCCATTTATATGGGAAGATCCCCAAACATTTACGCATCCAGTATGAACGGTCTATCGCAGACTTTATTCGCTTGTTTTGATAATAAAAAAAAGCATTTTTAAAATTCCTTCTCTTGCTTGTGATGCGTTTCACACAGACGACTCTCCGCTCAGTAAGTTAACGCCCAAAAGGCATCACTTTAGAACTGGTGCTGGAACAGAAACGAGGAGCGGCCCGCTAATTGCGGCCAGTCGGATTTTCCTCCCCACTTTGTGCCTCCTTTAGGGAACCACATGGTTTCAATCTCGATTTGGCAGAAAAGCCGCGGTGCGTCAGCTCGGCCTTTTGTCAGATGCGCCTTGTTTTTGGACTTGCCGTTTACATTTGGGACATTTAGCCAGTCGATTGTTAGTCTGCGCTGCTCACTGGGAACCTTTGCTGTTTAAAGCCAGCTGTAACCACGACGACGCCATCCAGACTCTGGGTGAGAGGAAAGACGAGCGATGGAGATGGACTGAACAAGGACAAGGGAGGGTTAACACACCAGAGGTGTCGGTGTGATGGAAGACCCCCCCCCCCCCCCCCTCATGTGGTAGTTTATCTTAGAGGTTGACTGTGTGCAACATGGAGCTTGAGAGATTCTGATGTGGCAACGTGCACAGATTGTGTTCATTTCCTGTTCAGAGGAATTTCATCGCCGGGCCACGCACACTCAATCCAGTAAGACGCTTCAACAACACATTCCCCCTCACGTTCAAGCACTTAAAGTTGTGTGTGGATATTCCAAGGTCAAATGAGGTTCCTCAGGGTTACGCAATGCAGCGAAATCCAAAGTCTTGAGCTCATTGCTAACATCTGTTCACAACAAATGGGCTGTTGACTCTTCACTGAAAACACTGATTCAAGCTTTTCTTCTTGGGGCATTTATTCCTCACGCGACCGTCACGTTGCACTAATTCGCTTTTTTTTGGCCATTCATTTTATTTTTTTTATTTGGGGACATTTTGCTTCCATAAAACAAAAAACGAAAACTGATACATAGCAAACCCCCCCCCCCCCCCTTTTTTCCTTTGAGCTTCCACACACACATCCCTGATAAACCTTTAGACCTTCACTCAGAACAACGGAGCGTTGGTATTTTATCACACCGACACCTCTGGCGTGTTTACGCTCCCTTTTCTTGTCCTTTATACAAAAATCCAGCCCATCTTCTTCTTTTAACCCCCCAAATACAAATCCTGATAAAAACCTTTCTACCCTGTGTGATTTTCTAAATGTTAAACTTCTCTCTGCAGGCTTGTTAAACTCTTGTAAACTGCGTCTCGCAGTGAAACACGTCAAACATTACAACGAGCCAGGTTGTACAACGCCAGAGTAGTGATGTCTAGGATTTCCATTTTGATTTTGTCCATCAGGTCTTAAATCTGGCCCCGAGCTCCTTTCTCGCCCGATTGTTTCACAGGTTGTGCTTCCCGGCAGGACCGTTCAGGATGCAGTTCTTGGAACCCTCGAATTGTACCAGGGACATTTGGGCGGAGCTTCCTGGCTGTCCGTCGTTCACGGTCACCAGCACTTGTTCTGGGACTCGGGTTGAATTCTCCAGCTCCGCTGCGCTCCCAAATAGCCATGCATGCCATTCTGTACATTCCACGCCGGGTGCCCCCACATGCCCAGCTGGCACACAGGAAGATATGTGGTTATCGGTGCGAGAGGACGTTTCATTCATTTGAACTGCATGCCTGCAGAATCTGATTTAGATTGAGGCCTAACGCTCTGAAGGCTTGGGCCTGAGTTTTATTTCACATTGCACCTTTTCTAGTCGCTAAAGAACGACTCGACCGGTGGGTTCAGGAAGAAGCCGCCGGTTGAGTCTGGTTTGAGGTTTTGTCAACCCGATGTACCGGTACCTGCAATGTGTTTGCTCGTAAAAATAAAATGTGTCGCTTCTTTCATTGCCTAAAAGAAAATGCCGCTTTAAGTAATGCTGGAGGTTTTGCGTGTGAGAGAGGGGAGGAGAAAAGGAAGGAAGAAGTCTGAAGGTTTGTGAGGAGAGCTCTGAATTGATTGGGAAGAGCAGCTTCTGGACAGCTGCTTCCTGTTTTCATCTCACTTTTCCAGCCGTTAGCACACTGACAGTGTTTAAGGGGGGGGGGCGTGCCTGCATCTATGGGGTGTGAGGGTCCCGTGGACATTAGTCCTCTGGTGTCCGGCCAGGTAATAAACACTTATCGTCCTCCAGACGGTTACTTCTGGAGGACGGAATTGTGTGACGGAATTGAGCTGAATTTCTGAATTGAATGGAACCAATAAATGGGTTCCCTAAAGTTCTGTTTAATCGATGTTTCAACTTCATAATTAATTTGAACTAGTCTCGATTCATCCAAGAACTAGTTGATATTAAGCATCATTTTGTCCTAGAAATAAAATAAAATACTGCCTTTGTTGCCTAATACATGTAATAGTTCTGCCATAATGTGGAAACAATTGCTAGTATTTTTTAATTTTTTTCACTACCATGGTGAGACCATGTTAATCTATAATCTATATATATATGCATATTAATAAACTAATAATGACTTAAGGGGTAACAACCTACCGTTGACGTCGCCACGCTGAGTCTGACGACATCACCATGACGTCATAGCGCCTCATATTTTCACAGGCATGATGGCGTACCTTCCTGTCGGTTGACCTTTATGTATCAACGTAGTGGACCTGCCCTTTATAACATGTTTATTCAGTTCATTCCATAGCAGTTACACAAATGTGTAACAAATAAATGAAATATTCATTAAAAGGAAAGGGGGGGGGGGGTTCTATTCAGGAGTGCACGTGTTTGCTCAACGGTTGCTGGCGAGGATGAAGATCTCCGGGGTCCAGAAACATCCGCTGTGACTCCTCCTCTGCTGGCCTGTCCTTGCGTCACTGCCCCTCCTGCAGGATCGCTCTGCTTCCTCAGCACTCTGCTCCCGGCCTGTTTATCTGAGGCCTCGATGCGACCCGACCCTGCCCCATCCACTGTTTGTGTTTCTGCTGTGGATGCCCCCCCCCCCCCCCCAAGAGCCGCTCAGCCAGGATGAGAGATAAGGATCCCATACTGCAGCATTGCATTGCTGACGTGTTGAGTCATCACATGCTTGGGGGTCCTGTCGGGGGGGGTCAAATCAGAGACAGCATGTTTACATTTTAGGGTGCTGGACAATGCTCCATCAGTCTTCAAATCGTTAGCATGATTTACCGAAGTCTTGGGCGATGCTTATTAATGATGGGGGATTATGCTATACAGCTAACGAAATGAGGAATGGCGTGTTTACAGCTTGCGTGGTCATGATGAAAATCATCCGTACATTTTTAGCCCTGGATGATCCAGTCCTTAATAAAGCTCGAGTCATCAAATCAGTCGCCATCTTGTTTTACGCAACAACTGAGGCACAAACTCTACACAGCGACAGAATTACACGCTCTGGGGAGTCAATACCCCTATTAATCACAGCAAGTCCCCGGGCAAATAACTTACTAACCGACCCCCCCCCCCCCCCCAGGTTCCCTTATTTAATTTAGAATGTGTCTTTCCATTGGAAGAAGTGTGGAAAATCTTCTAATACTGTTGCGATGGAGGTTTTTCCTGAGTCCAAGCAAATAGTGTGGAGAGAGCTTCTTGAACGACTTGGACCTCGGCGGTTCTGACGCTCCTGCAGTGGACCGGAGACTCAACATCTGCAGATCGTGCATTCAGACTGGGCTCAGTTCCTGCGTTAAAAATTAACCAGAACTAAATGTAGATTGTGTTCCTGATATAATGAAAATCATTCTTCCCTGAACTGCTGCTACTCCACTTTAAGGAAGATTCTACTTTGTGTGTAAAACCGTGTGTTTTTTTCTCTATTTTTCATCTTTCGGAAGTTGAATTTGGTCGAGAGACGGCAGCTTTCTGTCTGAAATGACATGTTACCACGGCGAGGACGACGTGCACAGTGCCAGCCTTCGTATTCTGTGTTCTTCGCCGCGTTACCATGTCGGCTGTCGCTTCTGTTCACCAGGTCCAGTCTGTCGACGTCGCTGCAGCCTGCTTGTAGTGCTGCTTGTATCTGGCCTTTTCGTTTTAGCGTGCGTCGTGTGGCTCTGTGAAACGTTTCATGCTGTGGTTTTGATCTCAGAAATTCTCCATGTTCAAAACAAAACTAAAGATGCAAACTCAAAAAAAAAGAAAAGTCTGCTTCCCCCTAAGGGAGTTTGTTGCTGCAGCTCAGAGGGTAACGAGTTCTCGCACATCATAAATTATTCTTATCAAACAGTCCTGACGGAAAAACCTGGTGAACTTTGCGTAACAGATTTTTGTTAAATGTCACTCCCTCCTGCATGGAAATTAAAACGTGTGAACGTTGCAGGTGAGATAAAAACCAAGAGGCGGCGGGGCTTGTAAAAATGTCCGTGGCTGAGAGTTCTGCTGTGAGCGTCCTCCCCTCTGGACTGCTGGCAGAGCGCCTGTGGGTTTGAGAAGTGTGAGGTTTCCATGGAGTCTGAACAAAGCCATCTGGAGGGAGGAATGTGGTTTGGGAGCGCTCTCCGTTACACACTGGAGGACCAATTACATGGAGATCCTGATCAGAGGGTGTGTGTGTGTGTGTGTGTGCGCGTGTGTGTGTACTCACATACACGTACATTTTATTCATTGTCAAACTGATTTTAATACAGTATCTTAAAAACAGTGTCCTCCAAATAAAGTTATTTCATTTTATGGTAACGTCATAAATATACAATATTTTAGTCGTGGAACTGCGATTGTCTCCATTGTATGTGCAAATAGAAACTTAGAGCTGATTCTGTTAGACGTTTTTTTCTCAGCATGTTGACAGAATGTTACGTTTGAAGAGACAAACAGAAGGAGTGCAACTCATTGTGCAGAGATGGTGAAGGGGTTAAAGGGGGAGGGGTGTGAGGAGCAGGTGCTGCTATTTAGCTGTGTGTGTGTGTGTGTGTGTGTGTGTGTGTGTAACTGTGATTCTAACAGAGGAGGCGACTGATTATTCACACAATGGCCTCAGACTTCAAGATGACTTTACGTTGTTGTTGTTGCAGAGCCTGATATGGAGGCGACCTTCTTGGATGATTCTACCTTCTGTTCTGTGCTTTTTCTGGTCGCTACCCTTAAACTAGATCATCAGTGTTTCCCAAACACAACATGACGCGTCTGTGATTCATATTCGCTGGAAGTAAAGCGAGTTTTCTTAGTGCTGCTCTGACGGATCTCATCCCCAAACGCTGCGCACGAGGCCGGGAGAAGCTGGATGCTATAACTGGAAAAGATGTCTTGCTCTGAGTCACGAACGGGGAATACAGAGAGCCGTGTCGCCAAGTTCCGAGAAGCTTTAGGATTGACCTCACTGTCAGGAAGGGTCTGAGTAAACTGGACTTGTTTCTTCCTCGTGCATTAACACGCACTTCAGATCGTTGCCGGGTTAGCTTGCATGTTTCAGTGTCACTGTGAAGTACCATTGAACTCTGACGGAGGCAGAAATGGAAAAGCACTTAGATGTACTTGGATGTCTTTACTCATGCTGTGTGTTTTTTTTTCCTCCTTACAGAGAGGAGGTTCAGGAGAACTGTGTGCAATGGAGGAAGAGGTTTACCTTTGTGTCCAAAATGAGTGCCAACCCCCACACTGGAGTTCTGGATCCTTCCGTCTGCAGGCTGTCGGTCAGGAAGGTACGCCTTTTATCCCATCCTCCTCACGTCTTAAAACGAGAATTAATAAAAACCTCGTATCAAAGCATGTGTTTCTGGACTCGTTTTAAACGCTGCTGACGGCGTTGGCTCTCGTGTTTGACAGATCCTCTGGAACGTGGTAGCTACAAAGGGTAATGAGATCCTGACCCTCAAACAATGATTGCAGGAGATCCCCGGCCTAAAGGCAGTGGGCGGAGCATTTCCTCCGTGTTATTGTATTTGATTCAAGTAATCACAGGCGTCCGAATTGTATCATGTCTGAAGTTTTATCGGTAATAACCCGCAGATTCTTCAGTTGATCCGAAACAAAGGGAAATGTATTGTTAAGTATTCATGAACGAAAACCGGAATGTATGTGGGAGCAATCCTGGTGTGTGGTCGGAGTGAGTCCGTGCAATCCAACACACCTCAGAAATCTCTGGCTATTCCGGTGCGGACCGGACGCCGGCGCTCCGTGTCCTCGCTGCCTCGGGGTCATGCTGCCTCGGGGTCACGATGTCTCGGGGTCACTCTGCCTCTGGGTCACGCTCCGAGGAAGCGCGAGTCGTGGCCTCGGCCTGTAATTTCAGCTCTCTCATTGGATCCCTGGAATTGGAGGTCTTTGTAAAACAAAGTTGTGATCAAATGGATAACCGGCTTCATTATTGTTCCCCCTCCCCCCGCAGGAACTCAAAGGAGGGAAAACCTATACGAAGGTAAGAGCGAGCGCCTCCCTCTCTGTCACGGTCACAAACACGAGCAGTTACAGAGGAGTTTACGTCGGGCTCTGCAAACCTCCGAGCTCTGACTCGTAAATATTAGCTTTTTGATTTCCGTGCCTCCTGGAAGACCAGAAGCCAAACAGGAAGTCACGTTTAAGGTTAAACACACGATGAAGATAAACGTTTGCCGATCCTTCGCCGATGTTGCCCGACAGGAACCGTTTCCTCTTGTTTGTTTTTTTTAAAATCATTCTCCATTTAGTTTTCCTTTTGTTAAATATACCCTGCTTCCCTCCTTAGAAGTTGGCTTCCTCAAATACACACACACACACCTATGAAAACAGTTCTTCCCAAAGCAAAGGGAAACTCTGAGAATGAAGAATGGGGCCGCTTCAGCTTGACAACGCTTCAGAGATCCTTTCAAAATAACACGACGCGTTTATTTCAGACGAAGGCGTTTTCCGTCGTGAGGTGTAGCTCGAGGAAAACCTTCACAGCATCCCAGCTTTGTTGCATCTAACGGTCACTTTAATTCCGATTTGACACACAAAGGTTGAGCGCGCACACACACACACACACACGCACAAGATGTTTAAAGTAAAATGGATTTAAAGTGCCTCCCGAGATTTACCACCTACGTTTATTATCCTGATTTGAAACGTCTGTTCGCTTTATTTTAAATGGCAGTAACGAACGTCCTGCAAGGTTTCCTGTATTTGAAAACATTGAGTTTCCAGCTTTTTTATTTAATATTTTAGGCCAGTCTCTGTTTAGAGTAGCTGGTTAAACTATTTGTTTTAAAAGTAATGCTTTCCTTCACTATACCCCCCTCCCCCCCCCCTCCCCTTGCTTTTTGTCCTAAAGTGCCTCTGGGTCATATTTTGTGAACGTACAAACAGATTGATTGCATCTTTTTTTCATTTTATCACCTCACTATCATTCCGACTTTGATGTGCGACGGCCATTCCAACTTTTTAGGTGTGTTTTAGACTCTGAAGAGTCTTTTCCTCGTGAGAGAAAGATGTTTGATTTGCTCCGGCCTCCTTGCGCTTTCATTTTACGAACCACCCACTAGACCTTTATCATCAGCAGCTGCTTAAATGTAAACTGTCATTGTAAAAGCCTTCATCGGCGCTGCTTTTGACTCGGTCTTGGCTTTTCCTCCCTGTCCTACATTAAAACTTGTGACGTCAGCGATGCAAAGCCGCCCGATGAGCTAAATGATGGGCGTTGCTGCGATCTCTTCTTTTATAAACACACGGGCCCAAAATGAACGCCAGCCAACCTCTCCGTTAACCGGTCCACTCTTCCTCGCTCTCAGCTGGGCTTCACCGACCTCAACATGGCGGAGTTTGCGGGTTCTGGCTCCACCGTGCGCTGCTGTCTGCTGGAGGGATACGACACCAAGAACACCCGGCAGGACAACTCCATACTGAAGGCAAGCACACGTCCAGCGTTCAGGCGGCTGGGAGAGCAGACAAAGACACTGCTGTGTGTTCACTGGACCGTCTATCGGCAACACCATTAAAATAGGGAGACGAGTTATGGTCTGTTTTCATTCAAATATCTGTGTCCATAAGAACATTTAGTGAGAAGCCGCTGAGCGGAGCCGGTCAGGATCAGTGACGATAACACTGCATGCTGATTTGCTGCTGTGCAGGAAGGAGATCGGTTGCACAGGAAAAATGGGGGGGCGGGGGGGGGGCAATACATTGTTTAGTCTTCTGTTATATATGTATATATTTATGGTAACTGTATGGCAAAATGTCTTTCTCTGTATCTTAAAGGTGATTATTGTGATGACGCTCCTGTCTGGAGATCCGTGTTTTAAAACGTGAGTAGAAATTGATGGAGCACGCCGGTGACATCACCTTCCTGTGTTAAAGCTAAAACCAGTGACTGGAGCACCTCGATTTAATTTAGTACTGGTTACGAGGAGAATTCTAGTTGGCAAAGGGCAAAGCCTGTTTGGTCTGTGTCTCCGCATTCTGAGCCTGTACCCCCAGGGGCCGCCCTGCGTGGACAAAAAGGACAAATGCAAATGTTTATTGTGAGAGAACCGCACATCTCACTCGGTTTGTCCACATTTTTTAAATTTATGTTATTTGCCCTTAGTGTTCACTTGTTTGTTACGTGTTTGTCTTTGCTATTTTTAACCTTTTGATCAGATTCTTGAGCTCCATTCAGAGCTTCCATCTGTGCTCCGTGTTCTTCTTGACTCAGTGACTCGGTCTCCCCACCGTCAATAATATAAGCCTTATCTAAGTTGCCAAATTAAGCAGAACTGCAGCTCTGTGCTCATTTAATCTGTTCCAGATTATAAATTTGGGGGGGGGTTCCTTGCAGGTCTCCCAGCACTGCAAAGTCCATCTCCATCCCAGGACGAGGACACACCCTACAGCTGGACTGCAAGGGGGAGGGAACGGCCGAGCCTGGGCCGGCGGGAGGGATTTCTCTGGGCCGAGCAGCCAAGCCTCGGCCTTCCATCGTCAGCTCAGGTATAACTTAAGTCCATGCGGTGCTGGACGCCACTCTGACAGCCGGCTGCAGTTTGTGTCGACTCCTGAAATGAGTCCTCAGGAGCCTTGCAAGATTCTAATTGGTTACGTAGTTTTATTACGATTTTCTTTTTTTTTATTGTAACTTTTTTAAATGATGGTTATTTTCTCGGTCTTGTGGATTTGTTAAAATCTAATTCAGTTTATACTCATGATTTTTTTTGGGGGGGGGGGGATAAAATGAGACAATCTGGATCTCTGCTTTAGGTAAATAAAATGGTATTGGATCAAACCCTTTATTCCAAAAATGGCGACGTTTATGTCCAAAGAAATTTGAGAACACATTGAATAAAACGTTGGCCTTATTTGGCTGTATGGGGCTCCAATAAGCCTTTAAGAAAAAAGAAAAAAAAATCAGTTCTTGGATCCAATTTCAAAATAAATGTCATCGCAGTGATTCCCAAGAGAAATGAGAACAAGGTGAATATGAAAGATCAGAAATGCTTTCTGAAACTACATTCCTCTCTTTCATGTCTTGGCCCAACCAGCCTCACTCCACTCAGAAGTGTTTCATTGTGGTAGGAAATGGTTCAAAGACACCTTCTGGAGAGGATTTTACACGCGTGAAAAACCACCTGGCCGTGACGCTGTCTGTTCCTTTTGATTTTAAAATGAAAGGTGTTCAACGCTTAGGCGATGTTCATGGTGTGCCTGGTTCACGGAGGTTTATATCTCTGCCGTGATATTAAATTATGACCTTTTGATCTAAATGGTGGATCCCGCTCAAAACAAATATATGAGAACGAGGTTTTGTGATTTGGTTGTTTTCAGGTCTCCTCGAAGAATCCGAGGGAAACCATCTCGGCCCTGCAGACGTCTTCCAGTCTGGCCACTCGCGCAACTCCAGCTATGCAAGCCAGCAGAGCAAGATCTCAGGTACAAGATTCAACGGCGTTTACCCTTAGACGCCATGAGCATAAAGATATATAGAACATAAATTCATTATTTAAAGTCGCTAGATGTTTGCTGACTCTCTTGGGTTCATGAGCGAGTAAAAAACTTTATTGAAAGTGCACCAGTTCAACAACAACTCGATGTGCTGAATAATTAGAACCATATTACACTTCCTAAGAGCTTAACGTTACAGATCAGGACATTTAAAGCTCCTCTAAAGCGCCGGTTCCACCCAGATCGACACCTTCTGTCCCTCCACCCTCTGATATCTTCTCACCCCCCCCCCCCCCCCAGGCTACAGTACTGAACACTCCTGCTCCTCCAGCCTGTCAGACCTCACACATCGTAGAAACACGTCGACAGGAAGTAGCACCTCTGGAGGGCTGGGCTTCAATGCTGACACAACTACAGAGTGCGACAAGGACGCTGGGCGTCCAGAGAGACCCCCTCGACCTCCGTGGCCTGTGCTACCCCCTAACAGGCCCCCCAGGTAGAGGCATACTCTGGTCTGGGATTTACATGCATCCCACTTCATATTCACATGATTAATAAACGAGGAAGTTCAGGATAAACTGCTGTATTTTTAAAATACTTTTTTCTTCTCAGGAGGAAGCAGGACTCTGTGGAGAGCCACCCCTCCTGGGTGAACGACACTCGCATGGATGCTGATGACATTGTGGAGAAAATCGTGCAAAGCCAGAACTTTGCAGACATCAACAACACTGAAGGTAGCGTGGGGACAAAGATCGCTCCAGAATAATCAATAATCATCTCTTCGTTTAAGTTGCCGTGTCAGCACGGTGCGTTAGGGATTTACATCGCGCTTGTTTGAAGGACACAGTTCACATGGTTTTATATCCTTGATGTATTTAAGAGGCGCTCTGCACCATCTTCGGGCTAGACTCCGCCTCCGGTTTTGGCCCCCAGCTGCTGCTGATGTAGTTTGTCTGTTTGTGGCTTTCAGACAGCAACCTGCGTCTGTTTGTCAGCAGAGACGGAACCACTGCTCTCAGCGGGATCCGGCTTGGAAACAGGTGAGAGGCCCCGCGCTGACGTTCTGCCACTTCCTCTTTGTCTAGCACTTCCTCCTCTTGAATTGTGACAGTATGGGACGAAGACAGACGAGTATGAGAGCTTGATTAAGTTGTGTTCTAAACAATGTTTGCAGTCTGAAGACTCAAAGCTCAAATCTGTCAGTTAAATATAATACATATATATTAAACCCTCTGGTATAGTTTGATAATTAGATAATTTGTGACTCAGAATGCAACAAAAGTAATGGAAAGTTAAGTATTTGTTTTGTTTTCTCTTTGCAGAATTACATGTTTTTATTATTTATTACACATGAAAATCTATTTGTATTCACGCAGGGTGTCTGCTGGTGGATACGAGCCTGTGGTGATAGAAAGCCATTGAAGCGAGACCAGCGGGAGGGAGGGCGTGTCGGCCCAGGATCGTCTCGCCTCTTCTCTGGATGGTATTCCTGGAGTCTCAGCTGGTCTGATGCCATGATGGGGAAAACCATGCCAATCGTGCACTTTATGTAAAATGTGTGGCGGCATGCTCGTCTGCACGGCGGGCCGCTGTTTCCGTCACGTCGTGAAGGCGGCTCGGAGTGGAAGCACCGATGCACAAACACTTCTGAGACTGCGTTGTTGTGTGTTTACCTGCATCCGTGTTGTTGCCTGTTTCTTTTTCTCCGCTAGTTTATCCATCAGAGTTTATCCTGTCCGATGCAGAGCTGGGATGCTGCAGCCATGCCTGCTAGCAAACGTTAGCGTCGATCCTTCCAGGATGACGTCTAGTAATTTAATCGTAAAAAGCAAAAAAGATGAGCACTGGTTTTACTTTCTCTTTTCTTTTAATTTTCTTTAAGAAAAAATTGTAAAATGTGTTTGCGATGCAGCTTCTCCAGAATTAATCTGGTACATGCCTTTCTTTTTTCTTCACACTGCCTGAAATGGTGAGTTACCCCCCCCCCCCCCGGCTTTGTGTTAGAATGTAATGTAATTCAGCTTCTAACTGAGGCCCAGCTCAGCAGAACATGATTAAGCAGGTTTTTTTAATGCAGTTTCCATAAAAACTGCATAAAAAAATAGGAGGTCCAAGATTTGAGCCGTTGACTTCCACCGAGTGCCAAAACATTCAACTCTGAATGTGATCAGGAGTTTAGGAAACTAAGCTGCCGTAAAGATGCAGAAACTCTGAGTCGCTTCAGTTCTGTTTTTCTGTTTGAACTTGTTCCCTGTTGATTAGGGAACCGCAGAACCACTTTGTGCCTGAAAGTCTCTCTTGAATGATCCTGAAGCACCACAGAAACTGTCTGAACAAACAGCGTGCTGTCTTGGTGAGAAGAGAATTTGTCTCGTATCTTTTTTATTTTATTAAATCTCTTTTCTTTTCATGTTGTAACTTTCGGTGAAGCCTTTTATTTGAAATCTCACTGTATACTCACTGCGTGTATAACTACTGCTTCATTGTTAACAAAATGAGTGGACAGCTGATAAGACCATTGGTGTGGTACAAGTTGTTCTGGCTTTACTGTGTCCTGCTGAAGGACTTCACTCCAGGAGGGATTTGTGCAGCAGCGCTGCCTGTAGCGGTGTTTTGTCGCCCCCTGGCGGAGCAACGGCCTGCTGTTTGCATCAATCCCTGAGCAATGGTTCCAGATAGCTGGGATTAGGAGGGTTTGTTTACGTTATCAGGTGAAGAATCCAAAGAGGCAGATAAAAGGTTTAGCAGTATCTATAAAGGAGGAGGCAATCAGCTGGCTGGTTGCTGCGGTTTCTTAGTTTTAGAAGCAAAGTCTGTGTTCCGAGGTTCCGCTCCATCATGTCCACTTAAAGATGGAAGGTCTGAGTCTCAATCTCATTTTCCAACAAAAAGTTGTCAGTGTGAGGAATTCATGCTCTAATTTAAAGGTGTAAGTCGTATCGCTAAATGACGGGGATCTTACCTTCCATGGTGTTCCAGGAAAAATCGAAGCTATGATCCCGTGACGTGGTGTGTGTAAAATCAAAATGATATCGAACACAATGTGGAACTGCAAAGGATTTATGCTTGTGCTTCATTTTATGTTGAGCAGCAAATCAACAAGTAATTTGGGCCTGAGTTTAACTGACAGAATCTGTTTCCCATTTTCACAACCCAAATCTTGTTTAAAAATTATTTGCTGGTGAATTTAGTTGTGTGACTTTTGAAGTTGTAGTCTTTCGTTTCACCTGTTTACAATATTCGAGTGAAATCACGCTACACTGCCCAGCCTGTTTGTATTCTGGATGTTTAACCACATTATTCTCACATTTAGGGATGAACCACTCTCCTAGTCTGGATTTGGGTGTGCTTCACCACAGCCTTTAATATTCTTTTAGAACATATTTATATATTTTTATTCTTTTGAATTTTTTTCTGGAGGTTTGTTATAAGCTATGCACACAACTCACCCCCTGAGCTTTTTTTTTCTATTAGTAATTCTAACAAAATGAGTATATGCTAAATTCATAGAGAAGCCAGTTGGAACTGTTCGTCCAATCACCAGATAGTTCACATTAACATGTTTTTGTCATATTTCTGCAGAAACAATAAAAAGCTAATCTGAATTTGTTCTGTGTTGTGTTTTTGATCTTCGGGGCCTTATTGTTTCAGAAGCTCCTAAATGTATGAAACCCGATTCGAGTGAGGAAAAACCAACCACAATAATATAAGGTCAGTGGGAGCCACATAAGAGAGATCCTCTCCCAGTTTCACTTTGCTTATTACACATGAATAAAGCAGATGTGTTGAATGCTGCTTGAAGGGCAGCCGATTCTAAAGCAAAACGCAGGCATGCTCCCACTGCTTCCGGAAATACGTCTTTGATTCCCTCCTTTCATCACTGAAGTGTTCAAATAATACTAAATAAACTGGAAATATTTCTTTTTAACCATGAGACTGATAAATTGCCTCTTTATAGCTCTTATAGTTGTAAATTAGTTTATCATGACCAGTTTCTGTAAATTAACAGTCCTGCGGTTAAAATTGGAATTCAGCAAGATCTAAATATAGTGACAATATTTGATGCCCTGTGTATTTTGAGGGACTTCATAATCAGCTCGTCTTCCTTTCCTGATGCAAACACTGGGGACCAATGACTGAATGCTGCAAAATCAGGCTGAATGAACTCAACAGTGGAGTCACATTGTGAACAACAGGATATTTACAGTGTATTCAAAATACATGTGATATTATTTGTAAATCCTGCACAGAAAACTGCAAAACAACTTATCAGGGAAACTGGTAAGAGTGTACAATTGAGGTATCCTGTAGGGAGGGATGGATGGAGGGATGGATGGATGGTGGGTTAATCTCTGTGCATCTTGGTCTCATGGGCAGTGCTGCTGTTGAAATAGTACAAACTAGGCAGGTTGTTTGTAGGAAAAATGACGATTTCACTCTATTCTATGCTACAAAGATAAAATTAACAGGGCAAATGTTATTGGACATTAAAATGAGGCTGTGGATGTTCATGTAAAGACAGACATGAAAGGGTTAATAGGGGGAAAACAAGTTTGGAAAACTGAAATCGGAAGAAAGAGAAACCAAGACAACGTTATTTAAGCCAGATCTCAGCGTGAATAAAATTCAGCGGACACTTGAGAAATAAAAGCCTTTTGAGACAAATTGATTTTAAACCGACAAAGTTATAGACACACAAAAAAAGAAGCCCATAGTTCAAAGTCAAAGTTGGACAAGGATGTCAGAGACAGGTGGAGGTTGTACGCAGAGACATGAGTACATATTTGAGTTGTGAGAGAAAAGCTCCCCGTCATCAAAGGTCCGTTCTGTCCAGCTGTTGTTCCTAATGGTGAAACCCAGTGAGGAGAACGCAGGAGTGAAGTATGGGCCTCAAAATGCTCACAGACAGACAGACAGACAGACAGACAGACAGAGAGACTTCATCAGCTCCACCAAAGATGTGTTCCAATCAAATCACGAGCAAATGAAGCCGAAGCTGCCGGTTCAGGTTAGTGAAACTTGTCTGACTGATTTAAAGCCGGTCTTACTGGCTGCTGACACAATTTGTGCGATATGTATGGATCTTTTTTTCATCACAGCCTCATTCACACAGTGTCAACGCTGTGAATGTACAGGCAGCAGCGACAGGGCTGGCTGGCAAACAAAACAAATGTGTACCGGAACATGAATTGCTTCCTCAATATTCATTTCATGTTAAAAAAAACATAGATTTTTTTTTTTTTTTTTTTTCTGATTAAACGTTTTCAGAGCTGGTTTTGCAGTTAATTATTTTTGGAATGGAGCAAAAGTGCATTAACAGTTCTATATAAAAAAATAAAAACTCATAGACGTGTGACTTCTACTACAACAACACATGCGTGTCTAATGCCGCAGATGACCTGTGCTTTTCAGAACCATAGCCACCCGTTTGGTTTAGGCTTCTATGATCTGACTCCGGGCCCTTTTTTGGAGGTACTGCTGTTTGCATAGCGTAGCCCTGAGTTACAACTTCAATAAAGGGCTTTCAGCTCTAAGCCACTGAAACAAACACAAAGTTAAAGCCCACTGGAGCCTTGCATGAATGAAGAGGCTCCAACAACCGTTCCAGAGTGAAACACATTCAGCTCCGAGGAGCAAACGAGAGGATTTTTGTGAGGATGCTTTTTTGTTTTCACAGGCCAAATGAATAAATGTGATCAGTCTAGTCAATTCTCTTTAAAGGTCACATATTATGCCTTTTCCCCAACAAGTTAACTCAGTTCCCAAACACTTACATGAAATATCTGTGACGGTCTTTGGTTAAAATAGCAAACAGAAGCTGCAGGACAGCGTCCCTCTTTTCTGTCTCAAGATATGTTTCAATACTTGATTTCAGAGCTGAGCTACGCAAACAACGCAGGATTGACTGGATGGTTTAATTTAGCAGTTTCGGGGTTGCTAATGATCCGAAACCACCAAAATATGAGCGTAGAAACGAGAAACGCTTTTATTTTTTTCATAATATGTCCCCTTTAAGAACCAACTTGTAAAGTATGTTTATGAATTAAAGGTCGCTGAGACTGTAGGGTTCAGTCACTGCTGCTCACTGCAGGGTTGCCGTAGTTACATTTGGTTGTAGCTATGGTTACCATCAACTCAGCTATCGAAGAAGCCCTACAGTGGACTGGGTTGAGTCTGGATTGTGAGGGGGGGGGCCACGGCGAGCGCTCTAACTGTAGGCAGCCGTGATGACGACAGAGAGTCGGACTACTTTCACACCTTACTGTGTGAATTCATCCGCTCAGACCAGATAGGGGCGATTGTGAATTTTAGCGAGCTCTATTTTAGTCACATCTCACTGAAATGTGTTTTACAAGCAGTTAAAAGGCAAATAAGCTCATCTTGGTTTGGCAAAAGAGAAAAACTTGAATTCAGAAGATGTCAAATTCAGTTTCCCCAGGGAAGAAGATTGTTATCTTTACTCACTGGACCAAACGCACAGTCCTTCCTCACATTCTGCTGAGGAAGTGAGCTCCTTTTTTTCTCCTCCCCATGTTTTAAAATCGAATTCTCTCAATATCATACAAAGCTCCTCTTTACGACCGTAACTTTCAAAAGCACAAATTGTAAAAGTGTAAAGCAGATCGCCAGGTTTGCGTTACAAATACATTTGCAAAGTACTTCAAAGAACAATGGGCTGGTTTGATTGCACAGTTTACAAAGATGAAGGATTTGAATACCTGGCCTGAGTTGACTATTTTATTACTTCATACTTAGTGCTTCAGGAAACGTAAATGTTGCAGCCGTTAAACTAGAGTGAGCTTCAATCAGCTGCCATTGGAAAGAATACTCTTGAAATATTTAGTAATGAAAGAAGAGAGGTACGAGAGAGGTATCCATTTTATAGAATAAAATATTTCAGTCACATCCATGCGCCGCCGTGGGCAGCTCCATTTGAGGCGCATCAGAACGACGTGTGATACGAGGCGTTGAATCTGAACCTCCTAAAATCTGACGTCAATATTGGCGGAGGACTCCCGCATTATGGTTTCATATTCTAGTCACCATAGAAAACACAATTTAGTGTTAAAATGCAATTAGTAACTTTTAAAAACACCCAAATCGGTACTCAACCTTAAAATTGCAGGTATTTCTCACCTGCAGGTGGCGTGTAGAATTTGAGTGCTTCAAGATAGAAATATGGTCCTTACAAAAATTCAACTTTTGAAATTCTTTAAATTAATTCTCAAAAGAGAATTTTTTTTTTTTTTACATCTTTGCAAGATGAGAAAAGAACGGAGGATGAGATTCAGCTGAACTGCTGATACTTTGAGAAGGTTTGTGGGAGCAGAATCTGCAAGTGCCCTCGATCATGTGTACAAACAACAACACCAGCTGATGTTTGGGGGGGGCACGACAAACTTCAACCTAAGCACAAGATTTGGTAACAAGCCTTTTCATGGGGAGTAAGAAAAAGTAAAATGAAACATTTACAGTGTGCAAAACAACACAAGGAGCAATGGACAGGCGAATACTTCACTCCTTTGGGGGAGGGGTGTCTCAGGGTGGGAGGGGCATGGTGGCATCTGAGTTTTAATATAATTGGTAAACTGTACAGGGTCCTGTATAACGCTGATGGGGGGGGGGGGGCAGTGTTTGAAGTTGGGGTTCTCCTTTGGGCTGCACTACCTGTGGACCGGCAGGTGCAGCCCATTGAGGGGCTTGAGTGGGTGGGGCAGGTGAGGCTGCAGCTCCAACTGGGCGAGCAGGGAGAAGTGGTCCGAGGGGATGTGAGGGTGGGGGCAGCCGGTGATGCTGTTGTCGATCAGCCACTGGCTGTCCAACGGCCCCACGAGGCCCAGGACGCTCATGTGGGTCTTGGAGAAGAAGATGTAGTCAATCACGCCCTGCGGAAGTGAAAACATGATGCCAGGGAGTCAGTTCTGTTCTGTGTCGTCATGGAAACAGAGTAGTCAGTAACACCTTGGATACTCGCATCCTTAGACCGATATAGTCCCTCTCTCTCCTCTGGACAAACCACTTCTCTAAATTCTCCTCTCCCTGCTCGTCCTTTTCCACGGAAGAATTAAGAACAAATAAATGTTCAATTAAAGCAGAAGTTTAAAATGTTTCTGCTCATCTAGCTTTTAGCAGAAAAGCGTCTTTCTCAATGTCGAATTTCACAAAAACACATTCATGCATGCCCCGCTTCTCAATGCCACATTCACCCATTCATACTTCCTCTCAAAGAAATGAGCTTTTGGGAGACCATAAATGAAGAAGCCATGATAGACGGATATAACTATCCATTGTTCGTCCCACTCATTCAGAAAAGACAAGAAAATGAGATTCTTTGTCACACTTGAAGGCAGCAATTAAAGAGGCCCAGAGAAAGGACAAGCAGAAGGGAAATACAAGAAAGCTCGACTTGCCACTATTTAGAAAAAACAAAAAAACAAAACTCAGACGCTGGGGAGAAAAAGGAAGTTTATCGTTTATCCACTTCAGTGTTTTTATCAAAGAGGGTGTTGCAAAGTCTCAGACCCTTAAAAGCACATTTTAGTCTCACTCAGATATTTGTAGCGCAATTTGTAGACCGCTAAAATGTTCTTGTTTGATTGTCGTCCATCGGAAGGGTTCACGTTGCATCAAACGTGAACCAAACCTTTACAAATCAGCTGACTAAAACGCCCGTGTGCAACGACTTGCTGTACCTTGAAGTCGTACGTGTAGTTGGTGTAAGGCATCAGATTGCTGTCGTAGGCGCTCTTCAGCTGGAAGCTGTGTGTGATGCTTCCGTCCGAGTTGCCGTTCTTGCCGTTGCAACTGAAATTGGTCAGACATTCATTGTAGCGAAGCTCCTTGAAGTCCTTGTGGTTCTCAGCCACGCCTCCATTGCTCAGATACTCCACCACACCTGGGTCACACACAAGGGGTCCAGTTCACCGTCAAGGTGCGCCACATAACATCCCAGTTAAATGCATTCATCGCTAAAACAAAATGGCTCCCAAATTGACTGCGAGTTTTTATCTTCTCTGATGCAAACACTCAATACTACCATGAAACATTCCTGAAATGTGAGGCGGTCCCCACCGGAGTCGGGCAGCGAGTTGAGGTCAGCGCACAGGACGATGGGGATGGAGGACGGGTCGGAGGCTGGCGAACCAGTCGCCATGGAGCCCGAGGCCCTCTCAGCGATGCTCTTTAGCTCCGACAGGAACATCATGGTCTGGATCAACTTGACGTCGGAGTACTCGGGGTCCCAGTGCATGTGGGCGTTGGCCACCAGGATCAACTGCCTCTCCTGCAGTGGCTTCATGCCTAGAACAACGTGGATTATAACATGCACAGTTACATATATGTATGGAACTCTAGGAACTACGAGGAATTGTCTTTTATAACGACTAACACGTGTTTATTGTCACAGCATGGTCGTGCGTGGCCATCATCAGGGAGTCAAACGAACTTGGGCAAAATAAATCCTGACTTTGGACTTGCTTTTGTTTGAGAAAAAAAAGTAAAAGTAAAATAAAAAATAGCTCAAAGGAAAAGAGAACGAGCCCCCCCCCCCCTGAACAAACTGCAGGCTTGTGCAGGATTCGTGGTGTGAATTCATGAGACTATTTCTGCCGCTTGTTTATTTATTTAGCAAGTTGATTGATTTTCTACTCAAACACTGATTTTTTTTGGGACACAAATTCTAGGTACAGGGCGACCTTGATCAGATGCATTCAGTTACGTCATGACTCGCTTTATTCAACTGATAAAAGTACAACTATCTTAACAAACATTAACAACATATAGCTGCCCTAAACCTGCTGGTGTCCAACAGAAACAACTTAACAGGAGGCTTTCGCTGTGTTGTGATGAGACAACATCCTGGATGGATCTGGGAAGACGAAGGACGTCGGCTCGGATAAACGGCACAAGACAAAGGTTTGTGTTCTCTGGAGCAGACGCAGATTAACTCCGTTTGTTCTTACCGCCGGAGAACATTTCCTTGTTGACTTCCAGGAGAACGGCCACCCCGATGTTGTCTTTGGTCATTACTCTGTTCAACATGACCTCTGACCCCTCAGAGTTGGCCATGGCCACCTGGTTGAACTCCACAGTGTGTTTCTGGACCAAAGTAAATCTGCAGAAACGTCCACCGATCAGAAGAAAGATCCGTGAACGAAGTTGAGGACAGAGGTCAGAGTCAAATAAACTTCCGTAGAGCTCAATCCTCATGAATACATCTCTGGAACTCACTTGTCGGTCTTGAAGAACACAGCGCAGCCATCCACGTGTTTTCTTTCCTGCTCAGAAACAAGTTTGGCGCGAGACTTTGGACAGAAGTAGCCGTCGTAGCCGCGCTCCTTTAGCGTTTCCAGAAACAGAGTGTAGTACTGCTCCGTCTCCACCTCCTGCAGATACACAGGACAAGGGATGTCAGCAAAATGACTCGAATGCACTTCCAGGTCAGTTTAGACTCTGTAGTTTGGTGGGGAAAAAACAAAACTAGAAAAGCACTCAGAGAGCGCAGACCTCCACCAAGCAGCTCATTCCCCTTCTACTTAGATTTACACCGTCCACACGGTAATCTGGATCACCACCAAAAGGTTCTAAATTTTTCTTGGTATCTTTATACACCAACCATGAAAAGTAAAAGTGAATCAGAGTGGATTCTGATTTATGAATCCATAAATGGGGTTTTAATGTTAACATGTAATAATTTTTTTCTGACCTCATTCTGGATCTGATCCAGAAGACATTTTGCGTGCTGTAATCCAAGATCTGATATTCATCCTCTCGTCAAAACTTTTATGACAAAATTCTGACAACACACTTATCAGCCCCACTGGTATTTTGGGTTTGGAACTTAGAAATAATAACAGAAGGATTGAATAGCTCCACTTGAATGAAGAAGCAAGCACTTCCTGCTCGGAATAATGTCTGACATGTTGCTTCTTCTTTGGAAACGAAGACGATCTGAAAGTTGAAAAGTAATCGAGGAAACTCAAGGAAAAATGCTTCATCCAGACGCCCCTGATTTACCTGCAGGCTGATGATGTCAGCATCGCAACTGGTGATATCCTCCATGATCCCTTTCTTGCGGTACTCCCAGTTGAGAGCCCAGGACGGGCAGTAGCCGTAGAGCTGTCGCGTGGCGTACTTGTCACACAACACGTTGTAACACATGACGGTGAACACGGCTGCAAAAGAGGAGGGCGAGCAGATGTGAGCGAGGATGAAAAACAACGTCACTGACGAGAAGTCTGGTTTTAGTTTCATCACTCTGGTTTCTTCTGCCCATGAATCTGAAACGGAGTTAAAACGTTTGAACAAACGGACGACGGAAACACCGTTTGTACTTTGGCTGGAACGAGATGTGAATCCGTTCTCGTGTCTTGATGTCTACGGTATGAAAGGACTAAAAGAAATTGAAAGTTTGTTCAGGAAACTTCTTTTTTTTTGACTCGTAAGTAATTCTGGCTGTGTTCAAACAGACATGTTGGATGGATCCTGCGACAAAGACACAACAGCCTTTTTTTTTTTTTTTACCAAGTTTAGAATTACAAAGATTTTACTTGTCTACATGATGATGTGCAACAGTTCAATAAAAAGAAATATAAAGACAACGCTAATGAAATCTAACCTTATTTAATAACACTTAAATAATTTGACCCAGACATACAACAATTATCTTTAACGTTTTCAAGCAGAAGATGTTTGACCCCGATGACCTTACCTGTTGGAATCATTTGGTCCCGCTCTTTCAGAGTGATCCAAGGCCTTTGGGGGAGCTGCTCTGGGTGCACTGCAAACAGGGCGGGGGGGGGGGAATTAGCAACAAGCGCTCAGGTAGCTGGGAAGAACACAATAGTATATACATGCTATGAATAGCAGCTGCTGGCTCCATATCCATGAGTTCTAATCAGCTCAGGCGTGGTAAGGTGAAGTAGCCCGGACATTCACCTGCTAGATTGTCGAGCATGTAGTTCAAAAGCTTTCTGGTTCCGTCTGGCTCCTGGTACAGATTGAGGATGTCTGGAGATAAAGGGTTTCCTGCAAAATAACTATTTATTATTAGGTCACTTTCATGCACAAATGATCACTTGCATTTGGCAGAGAGTGGCAAGATAAACCTGTCAGACCTTCATTAACACCGTAGATAGAAATCTGTGGTCAAAGACAAAACGCACCTTTCAGGCCCAAGGTTTGTAACTGGAAAAGCCGCCCAAGTTCGTAAGGCAGAACTCGTAAAAGATTGTTGTTTAAAAGCAATTCCCTGTAAGAAACGGCACAACAGTGTCAGTATTCTCATGCCTTTCTTCACTTTCACAAAATGTGCATCAGAAAAGTGGAACATTTCCTGTTGCTGACATATTGTTACTCATGTCAAACATGTCACCTCCGATTCTATTTGTCTTTCAGTTAAGAGCCAAGTGAAGTTTCTATTCCGCTGATCACTATTTTTCCTTCCATTTTCAAATAAACGAGGAAAGCACAGCTGATGAAAAATGCGTTAGTGAAAACAGGTCCATGCCTGAAATCCCTAGAGGTACCTCAGGACCGACCCACGCTACCTGAGAGAGACCATGTTGCCCAGTTCAGCGGGCAGGCTGCGGAGCTTATTGGACGAAAGGTTCAGGAAGACCAGGTGGGGCAGCTTGGAGATATCCGGCGGGATGCGGTTTAGATTGTTGTCGTTGATGTGCAGCGCTGTCAGGTGGGTGAGTGTCCATAATGAGCTGCTCAGACTCCTCACCCGTCCTGCACGCAAACAAACGAGGGTGAAACAGATGGTCCCTAAAACAATGTGGCTTTCAGATGTTAAGCAAAACGCAGCCTAAGTTAGCAATATAGATTCATTTTACATTTTGCAACAAACATTAATTTCCTTTCAAACATTGCACCTTTTTCAAGTCAATCAAGCGTGGAAGTCCGTTTTTAAAACAACATCATTCTTTTTGGAGTGGAAAAACAACATTTAGATCATCGTATGACTTTAAAAACAAACTGAAAGAATTCAGAACTGTGACTTTAATCGTTAAAAAACAGGAAAACATTTTTTGATTTAATAGAGGACTTAAAAATGACAAAACAACCCCATAAGACTGGATGAAAAGTGATAATTACATTTACAAAATGTTTTTTTATGTAGCAAATCTCAATCTCACACAAAAAATTAAAATTAAACACCTGAGTGTGTATTGATCCTTCACTTTTAACCATCCTGAGATAGCATGTCAATTGTCAACTATTACGATTTTTTTTTTCTAGTTTTACTTGCAGTTTTGGGACAGAAATCAAATTACGTGAGTTACATATTTTGCTTGCTTCAACAAAACGAGTTTTTGCAGCTTTTCAAGAGGGCAATAATATGATTATTTACAAAGTTCATCTTCGGTATAATTTCTTCATTAATCCGCATTTTTTTTTAGAAGAAATCCATGCAGATACAGGGAGGATATGTAGGGGACCCCCCCCCCCCAGTTTGAATCTGAACCACGCCACCCCCATGTCACTCAATCTTTTTCTTTATGTAGGAGTTTTGAATCCAGACAGCAGCTTAGCTGTTTTTCCACTTCCATCTATTTATTTACGACTGAGCTTCAAGGCCTCCGTTGGGAAGTTTCCATTGGAGCAGATCAAGAAGGGCAAGTTGGACTGACCAGATATCTCAAGCTCGGCCCAGTAAGACTTCTTTCCATTGGCCGCCTCCTCTGCTGACATGATGGTGTAACATCTACGGGGATCTGGAGGATCATATTTTTCCTTTGGCATACCTGTTAATCTGAAAAACAAAGCAATAACAGAAAGATTTTAATTGAAATTAGCAATGATTACCAATTTTTGTACTGTTGTGAAAAGACCACATCCTCTATCATGGCAGAATGACAGATATACGCAAATTTACGCTATTTCAAAGCATATGACATTTCACTGAATTCTGTCCAGCGTTTATGAGGAGACAGACTCGTCTTAGACCTCAGTATCAAGTACCCAGGATGAACAGTACAGAGGGAAGGAGAATGTGGAAAGGAAGTGAAGAATGTCATTCCCACTTTTGAGCTCATTTGTCAGACACCGAGATTATTTGCTGGAAAGCAGCCTTCATGCACCAAAATGTTAAGCATCACTCCTTTTTTTTTTTTTTTTTTTAAGCAGGAGAAGGTTTCATGTTATTTAAACTCCTTTGAAGTCAGCCTGATGCTAATGCATGGGTAGGATTCATGTACTGTAAAATAAATGTGCAATTTGGCATGATTTGTTATGATCAAGGGGCAGCCCGGTGGCGCAGTGGTAAGCGCTGTTGCCTCACAGCAAGGAGGTCGCGGGGTCCGAATCGGACTTGTGGCCTTTCTGTGAGTTTGCACGCGTCTGTCTCCGGCTTCCTCCCAAACATGCTTAGGTGGATGGGGTGACGCTAAATTGCCCGTGTGAGTGTGTGTGTTGCTGATTGTCTGTCTCTGTGTTGCCCTGCGACAAACTGGCGGCTTGTCCAGGGTGTCCCCCGCCTCTCACCCATGAGCTGCTGAGATGGGCTCCAGCTTGGCCCGCGACCCGATAACGGACAAAGCGGTTGGAGAATGAATGGATGAATGTTATGATCAACTGACCTCTGATGTATATGATCAGAATAGAGTGGAAAAGGAAATAGCACAGGGTGCATGATATCAGATTGGAGACTACAAACGTTTGAAGACTGATATAACCTGTTTACACACGACTGGATCACTACGCCTGAGTACCGGCACTACTTGAGCTAAACGCCGTTTTCATTTGAATCATACGCAACCTGACAGCCATCATACTGAAGCTGTAGTTACTTTTATCACGAGGCCGGGCTGTTGTTAACATTGTTTCCAGAGGCGACCACTGATAATAAACATGACAAACACTACATTCGTTGTTTGGCAACTAGAAGACTAATTATTTCAACAGGCAGGCGTTTTGTTGATGGAAAACATGCAGAGATTGCAGCTGCGCCAACAGCTGAGGGTCCAAACATAGCTCTGTCAGAAGTGACAAGCACCTACGGATGGGCCCATCCAGGTCAGACTCGACCCAACGACCACCCGCCGTCACGCGCGGCTAAAGAGGTAAACACGTCATCTCGAGACTCATATCTACACATTTCAAAGAGTCAAAGCTATTTAAAAAAAAATGCTCGGAACAGACGCCGAGCAAGTTAAGCTCCCTGCGAGCTAGAAGCACCGCGCTGGATTTGTTTGGCTAACCCGCTGCAAAGCGCACGTCGCCCGCGCTCAGCGAGGCGGACTGCGGGGCAGACCGAGTTCAACGCATTTAACGATGACGTTCTCCACGGGACGGTGTGGATAACGCGCGCAAAGTCCGCGTTTACGTTACCTTCATTCGGGGGCGGGAGAAGACGATCTATGAGGGGAATCGGTGGAGACATGCAGACACGGTGGTTGAACTCGCGTAGACCCC
Source organism: Brachionichthys hirsutus (assembly GCF_040956055.1). NCBI lineage: Eukaryota > Metazoa > Chordata > Actinopteri > Lophiiformes > Brachionichthyidae > Brachionichthys > Brachionichthys hirsutus. The sequence continues at coordinate 10,937,578 of NC_090900.1, read as the reverse complement.
GAACGTCTCGGAAACAGGAGGAAGAACAACAAACGCGGCTTCCGCTAGTACCCGCCCCGCGCGCACACGCCGTCTGCGTTTGGCACGCGCCTTTTCATTTATTTATTAAATATAGTTTTAACGCATTTCAGGTACATTATTTGAAAAAGCTCGATTGTGAATACAGCATTTTCTGTATTAGTTTACTAAACTTAATTTAAATCTTAATTTAACGATACATAATAAAAAGTAGGATAATGAGAACGTTCCATTCTATCAATGTGAATAAATATTTATGCAAAAATCAAAAGCATACCGAATTTGAATCCAGATTCTGATAATTGAATTTACTAATGTAATGCTTATATCGATTTGTATCATATCCAAATAAACGAACTAATTGCAAAATTACATGTTTTGAATGGAGCGAAGGTTTTATTTCTAAGCGGAACTCCTCAAGACGCATCGTTGTTTCCACACGGGCCAACGACATTCCCCAGTTATGGCGACATGCACGCGGACAGTGTGGAAAGGTCAGCTGTTTATCTGTCATATATTATTTTATTCTAATTAACAGCATAATAACAGTTCGTGTATTTAAACGATACGTTCGCCGAGTCATCCAGATGACGGGTTTGGTTTCACGTGTCCGCTCATTCCAGGAGCAAACTGTTAGCTTCACTGTTAGCTTCACTGCTAGCTTTAGCCCCATGAGAGGCACCAATGCATTAAATATTACCTTTACTTTGTGTGTGTAATAATTGAACACATGTAGCAACAGCAGCACTTAGCATGACATCTAAATAATCGTGCTTTGCTGTTTTATTTTATTACTGACGTAATTGTTAGGGCTATTTCTAATTAAGTTTAGTTTTAAATTATTTAAAAATATATATATATTTGTAGATGGTGCAGAAAATAAATATTTGGTCAACAGCAAAAGTTAAACTCAATACTTTGTAGTGTAACCTCGGTCGGCAATGACGGAGGTCAAATATAGTTCTTGACCCGGTTTCCACACTGTAGCCTGTCTTTGGACCCGCTCTTCCATCCAGAGCTTCTCTGGAGCTGTGAAGTTTCGGGGCTGTCGCCAGGCAACGCAGACTTTCAACTCCCTCCATAGATCTTTTTGTTGTATGAGGTCTGTAGCCTGGCTGTAGGTCTGTAGCCCCCCCCCCGGACCTCGCCATACTTCTTACACCACTCCTTCGTTCTCCAGGCGGTGATAGACCTTGGAATGATTGATTTCAGGCTCAGGATTCGTTTGTTTTTTTGCAGGCTTGATGGAGACTCATGCTCTCCGGTTCTTAACTAGGCTTTTTTTTGCTTTCTTAGTCTTGGCAGGATGTCAGAGGCAGCTCCTGAGAGCAGGCGGATCTGTCTACGCAGCCGCCTCGCAGAACGCACCAAGGAGCCTGCCTGGCAGGACATTTGCTTCCGTCAGGTGAGTTCAAGACCTTGTGTTTACTTTAACGTGCTCCACCCAAAGACGCTTCTGTGGCTTTAAAAATTATCTTTGGAAGCCGTTTCACCTGTCGGACGTTTTGCACTATTAGCTGATGGACTGTGCGCTGGAGTGTTTATCTTCATGTAAGATGTACAGTAACGATTAAGAGAAGACAGAAATAGGCCTGTTTACAAATATATTTATGTCTCCTCTCTCTCTCTTTTTTTTTTTTTTTGTCAGACCAGTGAAAAAAGTCAAGAAAAGGGAACAAAAGGAAGAGAAGAAAGAAAAAAGGGTCATTAATAATAAAGACAGAGACGAGCCCTACGGCAAGACGCCTCGGGCGCCTGTGGATGATGTGTACATTTTGAAGTATTACGCCAGGACTATCTACGACGCGGAGGAAGCCATCGATATGCTGAAAGGCTTTCCAGTTTTGGACTTTACTCCCCCTGATCAACCACTTTACATAGATCTGAGGCTTGATATGAAACTGGAGAAAAAGGTAATGGACGTTGGGGGGGGGGGGGGGGGGAACATAACACAAAGCTAAGTTTCTAAAGCTACGCAACGATTTAACAATCAGCTGTGAATGAGCAGACTCGGCTGCTCCTGGAATCCCTCGGGTTGGCTCAGATTTAGCGTCCGTTAATGTGATTAATACCACAATCATGACACTGTAATAAATTCTTCATCGTATTCATTAGAATGGTTCTCATTAGCCTTCATTTGGGGCTTGCGTTTATTTTATGACATTGATCATCTCTCTCCAGAGCAAGTCTTTGCGTGCGTGTGGATGTTTCCGTTTTTAATCTGGCAAATGTTTCTGCTACGTAATAAATTATAAATAGTGGACAGTTAGAAAACATTTATATTTTCAGATTAAAATCTTTCAAGCCTCATTGCATCAATCAGTAGAGACAAGTTAGAATGTAACACGCATGCGCTACAGATGAAGCCTTGCATCGATATTGCCCTGGAAAACCTTTTTTTGCAGAACAAGTCTCGGAGCCAGACACTGTAATGTGTGTCTGTAGGCTCTCAAAAGAAAACGTTGTTGTCGACTTGGACCCTTCTCTGCTCTTCTGATTTCTCATACCTCTCAAATCATTGATTTACAGTCCAGTCTGTGTTATAATGTTGTCTATGTGGATTTGACTTGATGTTGTCACAGACTTGTGAGTCTCAGACCGGCTGTTACAGTCAGGCTTCACACCTCAGTGATATTTACTGCATCAGCCTTTTGCAACATGAGCAATTTTGGTTAAGCAGCAAAAACGTTGAGGCGCTGAGGAATAAATACCTCATGAGTTTGTTTCCACATCACAGGACTGTTGAGTTGCTGTGAAGTCCAGACAGTCCACGTGAGGCTCGACAGCCCCACGCTCATCTGTTTCTGCTCTGCCGTGCAGAACCGTATGGTCTTATGCATAATTAGTTAAGCGCTCTCCAGCGATATAAAAAAATGTATGCAGAAAAAAAACCCTGAATTATCTAAGCTTAGTCTGTGATTGTCACCCCTCCTCATTCCCCTGTCCTCTAAGTAGTTGTTGAAAAGCAAATACTTGAATCCGTTTTCTCCTTCCAGAAAAAAGTGGAGCCCTTCATCAGCACACTGCTGCTGCCGCACCCCTTCAGGACGGAGACGAATACAGTCGTCGTTTTTACTGAGGTGAAAACCTTTTTACGTCTTCTCCTGCAGCCTCTGTGTGTAGATCTTAATTTCATGGTTGATGGGCTGCTCTGCTGTTGATGAATTGCTTTAATATTGTTTGGGCGCGATTCCCATGTGAAGCAGCACCTTTTATTTGCCACCCCATTTGTCTGTAATGAAAGGACTCGTGCAGCAACTCTTTAGATCCCAGGAAGCTTCAAGCAGGGTTTGAATAATAATCCTGTCAAGCACCGACGGCTGCGGTTTATAACTTAGAGTTGCACGCTAACGACCGTAATGAACACCACTGATAATGAATGACGCCAGTGGGCTCTGACACTCGTGCACACACCCAGATCAGATTGGAATTGATGCGCCTCTGTTTTTCCTCACAGGATGCCAATCAGGCTAAGTTTGCCCTGGAGAATGGAGCGGTGTTCGCTGGAGGAGAAGAGCTCGTAGAGAAGGTGAGTTGGTTTCTGTTCTTTTTTTTTTTTTCAGTTTAATTATTCGTATAAGCTAAGTTGAAAATGGTTATTCTGATATATTGATAATGGAAACATGTAAATATTGTGATATTGATGTCCTGTTTTCTTTTGTCGTTTCATTTTGGGTTCCAGCTCTGTGTAAAGTCCACACGGTGACACCTCTGAGCTGTGCGATCAAACGGCCACAGTGTGCATGCTCCTGGTTGTAATGCCTTGATTTAATCCTCGTCTCCACCAGGCTGAGGATGGATAGCGCCCCTGCCGATACTGACAGATTAATGCGGCTGCTGCTCTGCAGACTTGCTGCTTTTGTTATTTTAACAAAGTGTAAGGAATCATTCTGGTTGTCTCTGAGGCAGAAGGAAAGATTATTTGTTCGGTTTTCTTGTCTGGATTGAACCAGTAAATCAATTCTTTCATTTGTCCCCAAAGAGCACAACACTGAAACACAAACAAATCATAATGATTATCCGTCCATCCGTTTGTCCGTCCATCCATCCATCCATCCATCTTCCACTGCTCATCCCTGAGCCCATAAATTCTGTCCATAAAGATTAGGAGCTGAACCGGTGATAAAGGGAGGCCCTGCCAGAGTCCAACATGCGCCTGGAACAGGCTTACTGCCAGCAATGAGAACTAAGCTCTGACTTCAGTCATACAGGGAATATAACAGGATATATCTGTGTATATATATATATGTGTGTGTATATATCTTTGTACTTTACAGCACTTTGGGCGAGGTGACTCCAGACCTTCTGCAGTTTATGCCACAGATCGAATGCAGCGAGTTAGCTCCACCCTAATAAGATGTTATTCCCCTCCAGATCTTAGATGACGACATTTCAGCTGATTACTACGTCGCGGTGCCAGAAGTTTTGCCGAAGATTTTTCCACTTAAAAACAAGCTGAGGAAGAAGTTTCCAAAAAACAGCAGAGGTAAGCCGAGGCTCGAAACAGCCTATCCACCCCGGTGTGTCTTCTCAAATCAAAGCTTGACTCGCATCCTGCTTTCATTTACAAACTCTCTGCTCTTGATCACGTCTTTTTTTCTATTGTAACAAACCCTTTCTTGCTACTCGTGTTGTGTTTCTTCCATTTGTTACGTGTAAAGTCATGACTACGGAGGAAAAAATGTGACGGTTTCTTTTCACTGTCTTGCTCTGTCCGCTCAGGCTCCGTCGGCATCCACATTCTCAAGATGCTGGACCTGTTTAAAACGTGCCACGTGTTCACGGTGGACAGCGAATGCTATGTCCGAACCCAGATAGCCACGGTACGTTTCAGTGTCTCGACTGTAGCTGTATAAATTCAAGTAGGAGAATCAAGCAGCAGCTCACAGAAATAGAAATGGTAAATGTCGTGTAAAATAACAGAAGTGCTATTTTATCTGGTATTATTTCCTCTCCGCAGCTCAACATGCCCAAAGAACACATCCTTGCCAACATGAAAACTATCCTGGCTGATGTTTGCTCCCACAGACCAGCTAATTTGGGTACGTTGACCAAAGCCAGCCAGTCAATCTAAAACACATCAGCGCTACTTCTGTCAGCAGCTGATCATCATCATCATCATCATCATCATCATTCATCAATCTGCATTCACACTGTATGACCGCCCTAAAGAAAAGGGCAACGGAACGTTCACTTTGATGCATCACACAGATGATGCATGTCTTCTAACTGATTTGTGTTATGCATAAGAATGAATAGAAACGAATGGTAGAAAAAAAAAAGATGTATGATTCGCCGTAGGAAAGTGAAAGTAAAACTTTAACTTCAAGCACTGACCCCAGATGCGCTCCCCGAGGCGGTGGGTGAGTGAGAAACGCAGCCTTTTCACTCACTCGGAGTTAATTTAGTTGATCTTCTGTGCAATCGGTTCACTTTCAGTTTGATAATAAGACGCAGAGTGCAATCCTGCGACTAACGGACCGTCATTCGGAGCGGCTAAATACAATGTCATTAAGAATAACCCCTCTGAAATCAACTGCTGCGCTCTCAGAAATGTTGATGAGGAAACTTTGTGGCCTGGAACTCTGCATTTTCTCATTTGTCTCGGATCTCTCTTTCGAAGACCATTTTCCTTTACTGGCGATCTCGGACGTGAATAACTGCTGCAAAAAAAACTTTCATAAGAAAATATCATATATATATATATATCTTTGAAAATGTCAAGGCTTAAAGTTCAGTGTTCTCCAGCAGCAGAGTGAAGCTTCCCACTCAGTCCTCCAGCCCAGCTCAGTTTGAAAGCACGCAGCAGTTCACTCCCCGACGAGAGGGTGCACAAGGCATTTGGCCAGAACTGAATTACAGAAGAACCAAAACATTTAAATATTTACAGATAAATAGAATTAGCTGCATGAATAGCTGAGGAGTTTTCTTCATTTACATGAATGTTTCCTAAAGAGTCATTTGGACAGAAGGTTATGGTGGCAGCGTGGGCTGAAACCAGACGATACTTAGTGGATGGAGGCTTAAACCTGAGAAAAGAGCGCAGAAATTCAGCATGCGTGGGTGAGGAATAGAAAAAAAACAAAACCCAGAGGGGCTTGTGAGCATTATTCATGAGGAAGGCACAACCAAATACGGAAAAATAAAGAACTGAATGCAAGAAATGCGTGAGTGCCGAAATAAGTATTCATAAACAAGTAGATTTTAGAGGAAAGTCGAATACTGCAGGGAATCTGCTCATTTCTGAATAACAAGACATGCGGAGGACGAGTGGGTGACAGAAGGCAGCTGTTTAGCATCGTCTGATGTTCTGATGTTATCCTTGTTATTCAGGGGATCAAACATTTTTTTTTGTGGTATCAACTAACCTTACATTTTATGCCTTTTTTGTCCTCATATCGGTCTCATACACGTGTTTTTTTCTTTTTTTTTTGTCGTCTCATCATTCCTGTCTTATAGGATCAACATTGCGTGTCTTTAGAGATGTCAAAAATGCATTTTGATATCGCACCTCACATCTGTACAAGCTCTCAACGATGGCGTCTTGTTCTGCTCCTCTGCCTCCCTTCAGGGCCTTTCGTCGAGCGGGCGATCGTCTCCAGTCAAGCCAGTGAAGCTCTGTGGTTTAAGACCGACAACCTTTTACCAAAACCAGCAGAGGAGTGACCCGTGTCGGGTTGTAAATACGCACTTCATTGAATAAAGTATTTGTTCTGGGTGTGACCACTGAATATGTGAAACATGGGTTAAACATTCCCAGGAGGGTTAAAGGAAGACGAGACGCATCTGACTTTTATTGATAATGTTCCATTAATCGTTTGACATGAATTGTTTTTGTGGATATGCGGAGGACATTAAAAGATGTCGCTGAGCTTTCTGTTTACTTGATTTCCATCATTCTTGTAATGATGCAATGATGTAATTTGCCTTCAAGCACAATTTGAGTGGCAGCCCATATTTAACCCGCAGGATTTAACGTGATGTCGGTTCACCCTTTGCAGCTTCGGCAGCGTCCATTCTAGGAAGGCTCTCCACAAAGTCTGAGGGTGTTTATGGGAATTGACCATTTTCCCAGAAGGGTATTTGTGAGGTAAGACACTGACGTTTGGATGAGAAGACCTTTCTTGTGGTCTCCACTCTGATTAATCAGTCCAGTCAAGTTCTTCAACACCAAACTCGCTCATGCATGTCTTTATGGACTTTGCTTTGTGCAATGGGGCAGTCATGTTGGAACAGGAAGGCGCGTGAAAAGTCTCGGGAGTGCTGAAGCATTAAGAGTCCCTTTCATTGGAACTAAGGGTCTGATCCGAAAACAACCCAGTACGCCACGCTGATCTGAAGATGACATGAAGTCTGGAGGTCCGTAGCTGCTGACTGCAGAAGGTTGGCGCCGATATGCGCTGGCTGACCCCGCTGTGATTTCCCATCGCCGACCACTTTGTGGCTGAGTTGCTCTCGTTCTCAGTCGCTTCCACCTTGTTGTACTACTGACAGTTGATTGTGCAATATTTAGTAGTATTACACAGTATCTTATCACATGGACGTGATTGGAACATTCAGAGATTTGGATAGCTGAGCAAATATATTTATTTTAATGTTGGGTCTCTGTGAGGTTGTCATAACTGAAGGGGAGCAAATCCCTGTGTAACACACTGAAACGGCAAGAGAGGAAGAGGCTGTTATCAGCGCATTGATGCCTATGGTCGTTTAACCCTTGATGTGCCGCAGGTGCAGTACTGCGATCTAAACACTAGGGGGCAGTATTGATTGTTGCGATCCGAGGGTTAATGCAACCTGTTGCAGCAAAAATCGGATATTATCTCAGATAAATACTCTAAACAAAGGATAAATTGTTTTTTTTATCTCGGGATATCTTACTTAATTCATAAATGGCTACGACTCCACCGACACACTGATTCCACTGATGGTGGGCTGAGTGTCTGCTGTTAGTCCTTTGAAGAAAGTCATATCAAGGCCTGGAGAATTTCTAAAATGACTGGAAATCCTTGCAAAGTGTCCAGAGATTCATCGCTCTCTCTCCCTCCCAGCTCTCCGAGTCGATAGTCACTCCTTGAAGGAAGAAGCCATCGATGGAAAATAATGTTGATTTAAGAGCAGAAGGACTTCAGCAGGCAGTGTCTTCACAAATAAATCTGCACCTGTGTGGAGTCAGAACACCAAGTCCGGGTCAGTTCATCCACTGATTTCAGTCCTCGAGATAAAGCTCAGCTCAGAAGTCTGCAATTAAACTGAAGAAATTGTATTTTGGTCTATGTTAGCCTGTGACTTTCTCTACGCCCTGCTACCTCCCCCCCCCCCCCCAGCATGCATTGAATTAGTGCAAAAGATTACTCGCCTGTCCTTTGATGATTTGTAGGTTGATATTCTGTCTGAGACGGAGATAAGTTACAACTTTTATAGGTCCCCGTGGGGAAGCCGGGCTGTGGCAGCAGCTAGTGAAATATGATTTGGCAGTGAGGAGGAGGGAGATGAGATGACAGGAAAAGGCAGCGAAAGTTGCTGAAACAGAAACGGGTGAAATGATTTTACTGTTAAGAAGTAGGAGCTTCGTACAAGTTTTGTGTTTCTTTAATTTATAATCAATAAAGGAGCAGATCAATGGATATTATATGAACAAATAAAAAATGAACAAGAATGGGAAATGTTATTCATTTCATAAGCAACATCAGATAAAATGACCTTCAGCTTTTTGTCCTTTTAGCCGTCCTAGAGGCGGAGAGTGTTTCAGTCGACACGACTTTTAAGAACAATAAACAAAAAGCTCAATTAATATATAACATGAAAAAAAGAGAAGTATATCAGCCCCCATCTGCTTGATGAGTTTTTGCATGAATTACTGAAAAAAAACTTCAAAGTTCAGTTATTCATCGCTTTGTAATTCGACAATATTTCCATGGTTACAAGCAGAGATTTACTGCATGAATGTGAAAATGACCTTAATTTAACTTTTGTATTGAATCTGATGTGAGAATGAAAAGTGTTTTATTTAAATCATTTGCTGGTTTAAGAAGAAATGTCAGAAATAATGACGGTTAAAATGTTTCTAACAGAGAACATGTAAATTATTCTGACTGGTTAATGGTGGCGTTTCCAGGATTGTAGGCTGGAGGTCAAGGTTTCACCAGACTTTTTAAACTCTTTGGCTGTGTCAGTGGCTCCTGGTTATAAATAGCAGCAGGGTGCAGACAGCAGCGGCATTAAAGCCGAAGAAAGAACGCCTGTTCAAAGGCAAAACTCATTCTGATCCCTGTTTTTGGCAGAGGACAAAAGGGCCGAGAGGAGATCGAGTTACTGCCATGTGACGCTGAGGAATCTCAATCCTACACTCCCTCTGATTAAACATTACACCTCCATAGAGAAAGAGGAATCCTTCTGTTCTAAAGTATAAGATAGTACAGACAGCAGCTACATCCTGCAGAAATATATTCTAATACACAATGAAGACAAGATGCTTTATTAATATCCAACAATTTAATTGGAAAGTCCCTGCAGGATCAACACATTTAGAGGAAAGTAATATACACAACACCTGTAAATAAAGTCCCACTTAAAGCTGTATTATGTTTCATGGAATGTTAGTTCTTAATTAAAATATTAAGATGACCATAAACTGGCACCGAGAGGTGTTGAGGATAAATCAAAGTTTGCCAGTCGCTAAGTATTAAAACATTTTCAAATTATGCAAAGTAGTACAGAAAGTACAATAAGGAACAATAATCCACAAAAGCTCAAAATTATACCAAAAGTTTAACTCAAGAGACGATACAGTATTGAGAAAAAGAAAAGATATTACAAAAGAGAGTTGAGAGATTGGAAACTATATTCGGAGCCTTTATAAATGTATTTTGAAGAATATTGACCTGTGTCTTTTCATTTAAATAATGCTATAACATGACCTATAAGGCAAAGCCAGTTTAGGTCACCTTAAACAGACCAGAACGGTGTGAGCCCCCAGAGCTCTAATAAAGGGACGATTAAGGACACCAAAAGTGAGATTAGCGCTGAATAAGTGAACTCCACAGAGATCCACAGAGCTCCACAGAGCTCCACAGAGCTCCACAGAGTTCCACAGAGATCCACAGCGCTCCACAGAGCTCCACAGAGTTCCACAGAGATCCACAGAGCTCCACAGAGCTCCACATAGTTCCACAGAGCTCCACAGAGCTCCACAGAGATCCACAGAGCTCCACAGAGCTCCACAGAGTTCCACAGAGATCCACAGCGCTCCACAGAGCTCCACAGAGTTCCACAGAGTTCCACAGAGCTCCACAGAGCTCCACAGAGATCCACAGAGCTCCACAGAGCTCCACATAGTTCCACAGAGCTCCACAGAGCTCCACAGAGATCCACAGAGCTCCACATAGTTCCACAGAGCTCCACAGAGCTCCACATAGTTCCACAGAGCTCCACAAAGCTCCACAGAGCTCCACAGAGCTCCACATAGTTCCACAGAGATCCACAGAGATCCACAGAGATCCACAGAGTTCCACAGAGCTCCACAGAGATCCACAGAGATCCACAGAGTTCCACAGAGATCCACAGAGCTCCACAGAAATAATAATTTCTATAAAGCCCAGATTTCCATCTGTAAATGAGATGAAATGATCAGTCGCTATGGTGATTCATTCATCACTGAATGTCGTCGTCCCCCCCAGAAAAAAACGACTTCTCTCCCACTTGTTTTAATCTTCATGGATTTTAGTCCCCATTATCTGAGATTATGATCTGCGAGGTGGGTGGTGGAGGTGTGTGTGTGTGTGTGTGTGTGTGTGTGGGGGGGGGGGGGGGGGGGGGGGCAGCTGGAGAGAGGTGGGACGTCCTCCTGGAGAGAGGAGGGGAGGACGAACAAGAAGGAGAAGTAGAGGGAGTTAGGGGGGGGATCGGGGGGAGACAAGGAGACCGACGCGCTCAACTCTCTCGCGTCTTTACGCGTCGCTGCTGCTCATTCTGCTGCTGAGGAGAGGATACAGGCGGCACGCTGCACTTGGCGAACTGTTGTTGGAAGAGTTTCTGTCCGACTGGCGGAGCAGTCAGCAGTCGGGGAAGGAAGAGGTGGATACTTCTCCTGCAGGTTTCGGATCTGCGCCGCATTCCAGCCCGGAGCGCAGCGCAGCGCGCAGGAGTCGGACCCCCGGCGCGTCTCCGTCTCTGACCTCCCGGTTTCTGGATCTTTCCCGGGTGTTTTCTTGTACTCCCAGATCTAAACGATGTACATTCTGTGCACTGTCTTCATTTAAACTCGAGAGAAACACAATCCCGTCGCTCTCCCCCCCCCCCCCCCCCCCCCCCCTCGACTGGATCCGGACTTCATGCCCTTCTCGGCTCCGACCATGGGGAGATGGTGGACGTTTGTCAGCGCTCTGGCCGGGATCCTCGCCGTTCCCCGCGGAGTCAATGGTCGGTATTTTGCTTTCCACACAAACCAGTTGTCTTAGTCTTTGATCAGTGGAGTGGTGCCAGCTCGGAGCCACTGACCCCAAACCAGCACTGAATCACACACACCTGTCCAGGGCAGCCGAACTCTGCTTCATCTCTGCTCTCTGTTCCCACTGACCTGGACAGAAGCAAATGCAACTTATTCCTGAAGTTGTCAGTTGTCTTAGAACTCAGATATGGACACCTGGAAGGAACCTGGATTCTAGTTTCCACTGATCAGGGCAGAGATGTAACTTTACGCCATTCCATTTTGATCTGCTGTATCTCACAAAGTTGATTGGATTTCTGAATGACCGATCATTGGTTAGATGAAGTCAGAATGAGAAAGTCTAATTCACAGAACATATCCTGTAAGGAAATATGTCAGGACTCAGCCTCAGTTAGGAAGCAGCCTAATCAAGCTGCCATTGCCATGCAGCCAGTATTCTGATGAATGAGGTTATAACCCGCTACGTGCATGAGGATGGATGTGTTCTCAGCTACGTAAAAAAAAAACCTACAGGAATCGAATTAGACCGATTCTTGCAGAGGAATCAGTTCCTGAGGTGCATTTTCATTTTTCCCTAACTGTCCGTGTCTCTAAATCGGATCCAGCTCATGTTGTCTGTTCTATTTAAATATTCAAAAGTCTTCCCATGCAGCACTAGCGGTCCCAGTAGAGGAGTTATAATGCATAACACTGCCAGGAGCAGAATCTAAAGCGGGCCTCCTTCCGGACTGACCCATTAAAACTTTCTCCTCATTCCTCATATTCTTTATTTACACACAGCAGTCTTTGATTTAGAAAGATAAAACAATACAACATAATTAGCATATTGACATCACCTTGGCAGAAATCCAACGTTCTTGGCAGCACTTGCATCAATGAAATTATTTTAAAAAAGCCCAGTCCTTCATCTCCGCCCGCTGAGAATAGACCACGTTGGTGTTGGCAAGACGATAGAAAAGTTGAAATGTTAATGCATTGAGTTCTACCCAGTGGACGATGATGCACAATGTAATGAGGAGATGAGCGATTGCTAATCGGGCTGAACACGCCAGCGCTGGTCATTCTTAATTGTAATTGGAGGCTTACTCAGTGGAAGTTTTCTACTACTATCCTCATAAAATCCTCTGAAGATGTTTCCCTCCAAATGGATTTATCTGCCCTACAAAGCCAAAGTGGAGTATCTGCACAAATTAGCAACAAGAATAAAGATGTTTTATTTTCAACAAGTGTAAGCACAACAACAACAACAACAAAAACTTCAAGAGAATGTGGCGGCAGCACAAAAAGAGAAGATTCACAGTTTCTACACTTTTATTTCCACAGAAAATGACTTCAATTTGTCACAAATCACAGTCAATTTCAAATGTCGTATGTTTAAAACTGTAGCAGCCTTTGTTGCACCAAAGAACTCAAACCCTCAAACCCAACCCCTATAAATACAATGTATTCATATTTCCATTTGACCTCCAGGTTGTTGCAAATATGAACAAAATGCAAATATTTATTAAAATCCCCCCCAAGTCATTTCCAACCTCCATCACACTGAATTAATGCTCAGGGATAACCTAATGCTCATTTAATGTGTGAACTGTTCAAAGTGTTGATAACTGTTCCAAAACGGATAGTTAGTGTCCGGACACTTTTCTAGAGCAGCAGAGCTGATCTGCTTCTGCAGAATCTGCCTCAAACTGATTAAACTGCCAGAGCGCGTTCTGCAGAGCAGAGAGATAAAGTGGCGGCAGCATGTCGGGTAAGCCCGTAGACACACTCTTGGGATCCTTGTTTGAGCATACATCTGTATTCCTGTTCTGTGGAAACGGACCATTACGGTAAATGTTTATCTCACGCTATTCCCCCCCCCCCCCGAGACAGCTCAGATTTCTCCAGACCGGATTTGTGAAGCTCAAGATGGGCTGAGGCGTGTACGACCACCCGTCTGTCAACTGTCTTTGCATGTTGCCTTCAGATTGAGCATAAAAAAGGCTAATCAGCAGCAGCAGCTCTCTTCAGAATAAAGATTGTATTCTTTTTCTGGCTTTTAAATCTCCATGAAGCCTAAATCATAATGATAAGTGTGAGTCAGAGCTCAGTTTAAGGAGCGCTATCTGATGGGAAGTGATTTCAGGTGTGTCAGGTGCTAAGTTTTCTTAGCTTATTTGTCTTCACTGCATATTGCTACTAGTATTAGCAAAAATGTTACTCTTGATTGATAAGCCTTGAATATAAACAAGCTTTTTTTGATTGGTGAAGTTTGGTTTTAGGGATACACAGCAAATTTTAGTGACTTCGGCTCATCGAACAGGGATTGTTTTAGCATTGGTTGTTTGGTTGTTATGTTTTTTTTTTTCTGAAATGAATTATGTTGATGTGTTTTAAATAGATTTGTGTTGTGGCTGCATGTATCTTGTGTGTATTTACCGTTTACAAAATGCACATCCGGTCGCTAAGACTGGTTCGTCGGGCCGTTTCCATTGACAGACATAGTGCCGTCTTTAGTTAGCATGGAAGTGTCTCAAAAATGGAGATATTTATAGGCTTTGAGCTTCACACGTAAACAGAAGCAGCGCTCCTTTCAGCCACTGACGGGTGAAGTGAGGGAACAGCATGTGGAAAACATTGTCGCTCGTCTGAGCTAGAATCCAAATGATGTTTCTAAGAGCCCCACTTAGCCACAACACTAAGGAGAAGAAGACATCTTAAAAGCTGTTAGAACCACTTTTTTTTTTTTACTTGAAGGACATTTTCAGATCAGTTTTGAAATGCCACTTAATTTCGTATGTCTTAATGCCATTTAAAGTTTTCCTCTTCATCCCTGTCAGCCAGGTCGTCCTTCACTGCCTAACCTGATTGTTAAATATCTTTGGAATGGCATGTAAATAAATTTGGGCCCTGTTTAAATGACATCACATAAGAACAAAATAAGATCATGATGTCCTGCTTTGGATTGTGCGTATTCTTACATCTGAGGCTTCATGGTTGTGCGTGATGTAAGGGATGGATTTAAACTACGCCTGAGCAGGCAGCAGCACCAAAGTAAAAATAAGTTAGCACTAAGTATAGCTTAACTTGAACTAACTAAGTGTTGAGCTTGATAAACTGAACATTAGATGTTCTGGACTGGGTGAGAAATCTCACACACAAAATATATTTAAACATAATTTATCGTTCATGTTTTAAAGCTGTAAAGTGTACATTTTTTTTGTTAGACATCCTCCAGCAGCTTGTTGAACTCACAGATAAGTGATGATGAAAATATTTTTGCATTTTCGTTCTTGGATTATTCCTCCGCAGGGATTCAGAATAATATAATTCACCTCTGATTGGTCTGTGTTGCACAAACGTGTCGTTGTCGACAGCACCACACTCGAAGGGTTAGACGAACTTACGCGCTAAAGTTGAAAGGGAATCCATTCCTTTTCTTTCATGCGGCTGATCTACTGTTTGACCTGCACGTGTACAGGAATTACATGCAGTTACAGAATTCCTAGCAGAAATCCATCTAATTGATCCGTGTGACTGAGAAAGGTTGGATCCTGACTGAAGCCTGACGCTAATGCTGCCTTTCTTTCTCCCCCCCCCCCCCCCTCCAGGAGCTTGCATCTACATGGGATCGCTTTATGCGGTAGGTGCACCCACTCTTTCCAGTCTCGTTTGATCTCCTCATTGGTCTCCTCACAGAATTAGGACCATTTGTAAAGTCTAATGGGTATTTGCTCCTCCATTATTCATGGGGGGGCATTACCAGGTTAGTATGACTGACAGCCGAAGCGGTAAAGTGTGTGCACGTGCAGCGATAGGTGGTTAAAGGCACATGCATTATCAGTGGGGGGGTTGCTTCACATCCTCTGCTGTCTGCGATGGAGCTGAGGAAATGCGTCTCATCTATAATGCATGCCTCATCCTGACGTTGTGGACGGTAATGGCGATGAGAGAGCATGATGAGGCTCAGTGGCGGAGGAGGAGCAGCTGACTCCTGCTGCTCCTGCCGATTGAAGGTTGGGCGCTTTTCAGAATTCGACAGACGTTTGTGATGTGCTGTATTCCAGCGGGTCTGCTCTGCAGCGGCTTTATATTCTTTAAACGCTGCTTGGTGGATCCTCATATCCTTGCTGGAGACTTAATTCAATGCTTTGAATTGTCGTGTTTGACTGGAGACATCAAAAGAAGACAAGCCACTTTGTTCTCTTGTCCATTAGGGACTTTCCTGTCCTCACACTTTCAAGTATTTACACCTTATAAGTTCCAGATGTAAACAGACAGCCGTGCCCGAAACCCAATTCTTTTTATATTAAATTTTGTTATAGAGAATTAAGCGAAGGGGTCGTGATGATGTTAGTTTGTGATCAGTTTTGAGCAATCTGTAATCTATTTTCCCAGCAGAATCGCAAATGTCCTCTAAGATGGCAAGTTTATTTTTAGGTAAAATTTCAACAGCAATGGGATTCAAAGAGCTTCTACACGACAGCAAAAGGCATCAGTAAAACAGAGAGAGACAAAAAGAAACATTCATTTAGAAATTAATGAGAATTAAAAATGCAAAAAACACTTAACGTCATGCTGCAGTGTGAGGAAGGACTAATGAACTGTTAAAAGATAAAGTCCTTCAGCCTCAGTTAAAAAGAACGGAGAGTCGTGGCAGAGCTGCAGCTTTCTGGGAGTTTGCACACATATGTGGGCGGGGCTTAGCAGCTGAACGCTGCAGCTCCATGTTTCAGGGACAGAAAGCAGACCTGTTTCAGATAACCTGGGGGGTCCGACTGGTTCATAATAATGGAGCCACCGATCAGAAGCGACTTCTGCTCATGGAATCAATGTCGCCTCATTGATTGGCAGATTGGCCGCCGTTCGAATGCAGAGCTACGTTCAAGCTGGCAGCTCTTCTGAAAAGAATCACTTATGATGAAATGTTGGACTGGGATTAAGTACATTGTTATACTGTTATTATAGATGCGTTATATTTTACATTTTCTGCCAATGCCATTCATTCATTCATTCATTCTTTTATTCATTCAGCTGCTTTTCCAGGTAATTTGCTGTTGTTAAATAACAAAAGAGGATGTGTAACCTCACCTTAAGGTGCGATGGTATGAAACATGACGTGGAGTGGAAGGAGGGTTCAAGACAATTTAGAACCTTCACAAAAACATAAATTGTACTTTATGAGAATCCATCTGTAACATTTGTCTTTTTCCTTTTGCCGTCTGAGCGGAAGATGAAAAGAAAGTAGTTCTTTGTTGAGCACTTCACAAAAATACCACTTGTATCTTGCAACAACTTGTATTCTCTCTTTAAAAAAAAAAAAAAAAGCCTTAACCACGGTTCTCAGCGATGGGGTTGTGGTTCCCAGGCAGAATAATGATGAGCTCCTGCTGTGGCATCAGCGTAATTACAGTAAAGCTTAAAAGAGTGAGCAGTAACATACCTGCAACTGCCCGGCCTCATGCTTGTAAATGCACAAGAACACATCCTGCCTCCCCGTGTTGCTTTTCTCCAGATTTGAAAGGGTATAATTGTCGGAGTGAGGATGTAAAGACAGAAACGCATCAGTCAGTGTTTTGTAGAAGGGAAGACGGGGAGGAGGGTTGGTGGTGGAGGAGAAGGGGAAAGGAGGGCTTTGTGGGGAAAAGCAGAGGGCTGGAAGACGGGTGAGGTGTCCCAGCATGTTTGAACATTGTCGGGAAAAGTCCCTTCTGGAGTTCAAAGTGAAGAACCACACACACACACACACACACACACACCTGGACTGGTAGCCGGATAGGAACTAATGAAAGATGCAGATTACAGTCCAGGTTCCATCAGAGGCCCTGAGGCTGCTCTGTGCTGGGTGTGATAAACAACCTTCTCACACACGATCAGCTTCCTCTCTCTTCTTCTTCTTCTTCTTCTTCACACTTGAACTTCTTTATGAATGTGCATTTTGTGTTCAGAATGACGATGCGAGTCATTGGAACATTCTGCATGTCACAGCATTAAATTAGTATGCGTCCAGACGTTAAGATTTCTGGCTCGCACTCGATCGCTTAACGTGCTCGGATCCGTTTTGTGCAGTCAGTGCTTGGAGACATGCATCATGAAGCTGCATAGAGTAAGATCACTCCTTTAAATGTCTGCTGACAGGAGGGAAGGCAACACAAAGTCAGGAGGTCCCTGACCCTTTGAGCTGAGTGCTGTAGGATAGAGGCCTCAGAGCAATTACACTGCAGAGGTACAAATTGAACCTATTGTTTACATTCTCTAAAAAGTTGATAATCACCCTTGATATTTCTCTTTGTGGGTTTTAAAGGATATTTGTTTTTGCATCAGTCTCTGCTATGAATAATACTTTTTGGTTCGTGCTCATCCACTGACGAAACTCTTGGTCTTTAAAAAAACAACAACCTTATCCGTAAAAATGAATCGTGCCCGTTACCTGTGGCGTAATGAGTGAGATGGATTAAAAGCTTTCAACACATTTCCCTCGGAGTCCTACATCTGGACTCGATCGTTCACTAGTTGTCTATCAGCTCTATAGCTCTATCAGACCCACAGAAGGCTGAGCTGAGGACCCGGCACCTTCTGTGTATTAACCGAGATGTTAAGTGACATCACCTCAGGCCATCTAAACCATGGCTACCGGTGGAAGTAGAAGCTCTTTCATTATTTATCTGGAGCAGGTATTAGAGGAACAGGAAGAGTCGAACTTTGGGAGTGTAAAATTAGACATAACTCCAGCTTCATTTGAGTAAACGGATTTGGCTGAAAGGTTGGCTCATTGGTCGTCTTTTATGACGCTGCAGTAATTCATACCTCATGTTTTTATAACATTTTATTCAGTTAAGCACCAGATAAATGGAGCGGCTTAAAACGTCCGGTTAAAATTGAAATGATGTGTAGAGGATAAAGTATCGATGCCTCAAACTTGAGTTTAAAAGGAACCCATCCCTTCCAATTTCTTTACCCGACAGCCGTACAGGAAGAAGTTCTACATGCGTCCCGGCAGATTCCGATACTGCTTAAAGTGTGCCACCAGGCCTGACATGCTTCTGAAATACAGCGTGCAGCCCCCCCAGTGGAGGACAGCGGGCCACGGCAACATGCAGCACCATGTCCAAATATATCATCGGCCCCTCAAGGCTTGAATTCCTGGCATTGCAAGTTGCCATTTCTGTAGGAATCGAAATGTAGGGCACCTCGAGAATAGCACCATCAACAAGAAGGTCCAAGCAGCGATGCCAATGCTTTGCAAAGAGGCAACGCGTTAACCTGAAGCGTTTGTGGGCATTGGTTCTATTCCAAACCTCTTGACCGCATGGGCTGCCAGTTATGAGATGATTGTTGATATGTGTCATTCAGGAAAATTAGGAATCCACTAGCTGCTCCCTGTGCAATAGAGGGGTTCATTCCTCCCTGACTGACAGCGCCTGACACTTGAGCTGCTGATTCAGTTCCTGTTCCGAGTCATTTTGTTTTCCATGATGAGCATTGAGCAGCTCAAAGTCAAAGACACAGCCGAAGATTGCATTTCCAATCACACCTGCATCTGAAGTGATACCAATGATAATGGTTGATAATGGTATAGTGCCCTGCTGTAGCCTTTATCTTATTGAACCAGTGTAATCCCATTGATCTTCTGTATATCTGTATGATAAATATTTTCCATTGAACAAAGAATCACACAGGTCTGATTTTTATTCACGGTCAAAGAAAAAAAACAAACATCCTATGACAATAGTGTGTAGATTGCGCTCACATTTTTATGCACCTAAAAATAAGACAACAATTATTTAGATGCAAATGATTCTGAAAAGTTGTCCTAATTATAAAATAATAAAAGCAAAGAACAATGGGAACCAGGGTGTCAGTGTTTTTAAGAGGTTAGCAATGGAATCTCAGTATCGGGGCTTGTCCTCCATCTCTCTCTCCATCCCTTCTTGCTTGCTTTCACCTCTTCTTGGGCCTCCTGTCTCTCCAATGTCTTTCCTTATTGGCTGCAAGTCCTTCTGCTTTTAAATGTGTGGCCACTTGGAACTCCTACAAGCCACTTCTCTTTAAGCTTCAGTGGCTCAGTGGGTTGGGGACCGGAGAGGGGCCAGTCTACCTCCAGGGCACTGCCGAGGTACCCTTGAGCAAGGCAGTCCCCCAAACCGCTCCAG
This sequence comes from Brachionichthys hirsutus, assembly GCF_040956055.1. Lineage (NCBI taxonomy): Eukaryota > Metazoa > Chordata > Actinopteri > Lophiiformes > Brachionichthyidae > Brachionichthys > Brachionichthys hirsutus. The sequence goes on along the minus strand of NC_090900.1, from coordinate 10,917,982 downwards.
GTGCACCGACCATGGCAGCCCCCTCACCGTTTACTGTCGGCGTAGCGTGAAGCCTCGACGATGTAGCTCAGCACTGAAGCGAAACGGCTGCTAAATATTAGACGGAAGCTCTCCTCCAGGTGTGTCCTGATACATATTTTAACTGACACCCACCACCCAATCAGAAACAAAGATTGTGTGTAATATGTCATAAAAACACTTGCATTGCAAAGTTTCAACAAAGCAGCTTTGGTTCTTTATATAATTCATTTTAGGAGCCCCGGTCACTTTTCATCATATTGCCCTGAGTAAATGTTCATATTTCATTTTGACACCTATAATTACAGTTTCAGTATGACTTCTGTGTACCAATGACATCCCTCAATGAGCTCTTTAAAGAGCCTCTCTCTGACTTCCTCTGTGCCATTGGCTGCAGCTCTCAGTGCGGGTTTCCATTGACACGGTGCCCATTATTAGGTTTAGTGGTGAAATATGGCATTAACAGCACTAATTGGATCTGGCTGTTGTTGTACAGAATACGTGTATTAGTGGAAGCTGCCTTTTCCACAACCCCTGGGTGGATAAATATTCAAACTGCTGACAACCAGGTCACCGGTTTTCACGCCGCCGTCTCCACTGCAAGGCTCCAAAACAAGTCATGTGATCACAGGAAAAGCCTAATCAGACCTCACGTCCCCTAGAGGGATGATGAAAGCACTGCAAGCACACTTTTAAGTCTGGAGGAGGTATAGCCGAGCGGAGGAAAGCAGTGAAATGCTGGAACTGGGATAATGAAGAGAGAAAGGTTGAGGTGAAGCATCGAAGGAAAGACGTCTGACGTCAGTGACTTCCTCTCAGCCGATGTGGCAACAGTTCTGTCAACATTTGACCTTTTTCATCTCGATAAGAAAATCTGTGCTGCTAAAATCCTTTGATTCTAGTTCACATGTGATCTGGTAAAACATGCTGAGCCTTATTTAATGTTTTTTTTTTTTCATGCATTTTTCAGAGCTCTAGATTCAAGCCATTTAAACTCCTTACTCCACGTGGGCTGTGTTTGGAGCTCAGCTTGCATGTGACACCAAAACACCACTTGAAGCACTTGATGAAGTATTTTTTCCCCTAAATGTGATGTGCTGCATCTTCAACCACTTCATAGTTTTGGTCAGGTCGTTGTACATATTATGTGTCTTTTTAATTTATTGTTATTTTGCATCAATTGAGTAATTTATCTTTATTGGTATTTACATGTCGATGAATTATGTACGAAGATCTTTCAACGGAAACAAGACCGCAGGGGCTTTTTTGAAATGATCCTCTTAGACAGGATGTTTGACTGTACTTGTACTGCTCTAACATTCTATCTAATATTCATCCTCAAGGATAGAGTGGCAGATTTTATTTTATTTTTTTAACCTAAACAGGCATGTTGCATTTTATTTGTCACAATCTAAATTCCCACTTAGCCAAATTAACCTCCACTCCACATCCAGCACACACTGTTCTGGCTGTGATGTGTTTGATTCCCTACATAATGAAGTGAGCACCAGCTGCACCGCCGTCAGGAGAATAGGCACTTTTCAGAAGCGCTATGGCCCAGGACAAACAGAAATAGATCATCTGAGGGCTTACCAGTCGCAGCTCTACCACATCTGAATTATTAAGTGGCCCGAGACTGTGAAGTGCCGACACTGCCTGGTCTTTTCAAGATGCTTTTAAAGTTAAACTGCATCTTCCATCTTGAGTCCCTTCGTACTTTTGAGCCAGAGCAGCAGTTTCCCTTTTGTTTTGCTCAGGGGGGGAAACTCAAAGCGAAAATAAAGAAACTGTGATATTTATTTTCATGTCCATCACCGGGGTGGTTCAGAATGGATAGGAACATTAAAGTTGCAAGACACCTTGAGACTTACAGGTTATCCCCTTAAAATCCTAAAAATGAACATGCACTGAACAACAATTAAAGCACCCTTTTTGTCAAACTTTCAACTAACATCAAACACAAACACAGTTCTTCACACGATTGTGACAAAATATGATGTACATCCGAATGATTGCTCATGCTGTAATTAGGTTTGCAAGCGCTTGCAAGAAGTGATTGACGGGAAAATGAACGATGGGAGAAACAAGTGTATGAACGGAAGGCCATGTAAGAACATACGGCAGGCTTTGTTGGTGGGGACATGTTGCTTCAGGCAGAGGTGAGAAGATGAAGCGTGATCCAGGAAGTGCAGGAATCCCCTTCCTGCTCTTGCTTCTTCATCGTGTACTTGCATGCGTTTGGCTCGGCCATGCAGTTACTGGATTATTTTGAAGCCAGCTTCAGACTTGTGTTTGCCGGAGCCCTGCTCTTGGACACGTTGCTTTGGTCACTCTAAAATGACAGCGGCGGGTAGCTGCGTTAATGTTGCCTTAGACTTAGAGAATGGTTGATAAAATATACGTTAAGAGGATAAGACAAAGGATGAACCAAAAAAGGGAGGGGTTTATTATCTGCAAGTAGCATGAATTTAATTTAAAGTATTTTAATTGGAAGCGACCTTTTCTATTTTAATGATTGGTTGCCCCTCTTTTTGTCACGACTGCTCCACGCCTCAGCAGTGCTGCCGGGGCTAAAAGGGTCTTCGCCATGCTCCCTTTGACTGGAACTAAGCCCCCCCCCCCCCACCCCCATCCCTCTGCAGGCATGCAGAGCTGTGGAGGAATGAAGCCATGCGCTGCAGCCTTTGGCAAACATCCAGTTGCTGGACTAATGGGCAAACAAACTAGAACCTGCTCCTCTTTCTCATCAAGCCCCTTACCCCACATCTGACCCCCCCCCCCCCCCCCCCCCCATCCGGTGGTGGCTTTGACAGTTTCATCGTCGGCGGTCTGGGAGGTCACCAGCCCTTTGTCTAGCTCACTTCATTCAGAGTTTGTGATTTCCATTCACGCCAGGTTGTTTCTTATCTGTAAATAGCAGCATGCGTCTCCACGCCGCTCCTGTCTGTGCCCGCAGGCTCTTGGAGCCACAAGTGTTTATACAGAAAAGTGTTAGACTGAGCCATGCCTTTGTGCCTATCGGTTCAGATGACCGTGTTCACACACGCCGCAGATCACAATCCTCCATCTACAGGGCTCAGTTTTTCAGCGCTCAGTTTTTTCCTGCGTTCCCCACCTGAGTTCTGTCCTTGGTACAGGAGGACAAAGAAGAATGTCTTCAGGGACAACTGCTTAAAATGTATTCTTTTGTCTCTTAGATCAAAGGATTTCAATGCGAGAGCACAAGAGAGGGTTTCCGATTCTTTTTTTTCGAGATATATTTGCCTTTTCTCAAGTTATAAAATGATTTTATTCTTGAACCTCCAACACTGTGCGAGGCCAAGAATCTTGCGCATCTCCTCAGAAGCACCTTGAGATAAAAGTTGAATGATTGCTTTATAGGTTTGCACCAGTTCTCCTTCACAAGGCTAACTAGAAAACGACAATCAGAGATTGCAGACCCTCGCCTCCAAAAGACTATTGGATCTTGTGAGACAGTAAACAGGGCTTCCGGATCAGAGGGGCCAAATCTGCTCTAGCTTTACCCTCGCCTCCTCTTCGGCGAGGGTAAATATTCTATATTCTAGGCTTTGTGAAGTGACCTGCAAAATGAAAAATATACGCTAAAATAATCTCAGCAGCAGGTTGAAAGCCAACGCTGATTTAAAAATAGCTGTGGTTGTGTGTGAGGACATCTAAAGGTTCTGTTCTGACACGGCGAGGACACATGGAGAGACAGTGATGTCCTGCTGGAGGTGGGTCTACTCCTCATCGTCTGCTCATGGGGGGTGATTGATGCTCAGGCCAGCCCTCCTTCTCCGCTGCCTGCTGGAGGTTTCTGGTCAGCCATATTATTTTTTCCTTTGCTTCTGTCTGGATTATTGATGAAGTTGGTCAGTCAACACTAAAGACACAGTGACGAGCCAGGGAGGAGACACAATTACACAAGTCGTCACATGCAAAATAAAAAAAACACACTATTTTTTACAACCTGAGTTGACCTCTTTATATTACTTGTTTTATTTGACAGCATGTGATAAACCAAACATATGGAGTTCACAGTGTTAAGTTATTGATCATTAATCAAAATTGGGATTCATTTTATTCCCCGAAGGATGATCAGTGCCCTTTAAAATCAATCTACGGTACATGTGTCATGTGAGTCATATTTTCTGACCTGTCGCCTTATTTGACGTAAACTGATTAAAAAACAACCTTGATGATGATCATCATCATCATCAAGGTTAAAACAGGTCATCTCATGACTACAACAAGTTGCCTGCAAGGAGAGAATGAAAATCATTTGGTTTAGGCAGTAGAACTGCTTTGTTTAAGAGCAGACTGTGGGTTCAGTTAAGGAGTTAACGAGTAATTAGTCTTGTGCTTCAAGTCAATTTTTGACTTGTAATATAAAACGAAGACACGATCGCTCCGAAACAACAAAAAGCAGAGAGAGAGGGGTTAAATATTACCTTTTGAAAAATGATACTTCATTGGTTAAGAGAAGTTGTGGAGCAGTAAATCCAGTTTCCGTATCTCAAAGCAAAATGTTTTACTTTCAGGTTTGCTTATGTCTCGGAACACTTGCATGCCAAAGTGATCGTATGTCGATTACTTTAATCATATTTGCCACACTTGAGCTAAAGCAGACAAAGAGCTGCCAATTGAAGTTGAGCACCCTGCATTGTGCACCGTCTTTGCATTTCTCAGATTTTAAATCCTCTTCATTGTGCGTTTTCTCATTCTAATTATCTCCATCATTGACTTTTTAAATACTCTGATCAATTCAATCAACCAATCAAATGTTTCAAGGGCGCTCAAATCCTTGTTTTAGGTGATAAAACGCTTCCTCTGCCTGACATGAATACCGGTAGATAACGCGTCCACTTAAAGAGCCACTTCACACTCTTTTGGTGCACATTTGACACGAATCTTCAGATCACGGCAGGAAGAGCGTAATTGCAGGATTCCCTGAGATTTAAAGCTAAGTCGTATAATTGTGTGTCTTCTGACAGAGAGAGTTTTATGGGTACAGTGTGATTATCTTTGTGTCTGCACTCATTACCCTGCTGCTGTTAACCTTTTGCAAAAAGGAGCCCAATGGATTCGCAGCCTGCGAGATAAAGCTGACGATGACAGCTTGAGATGGATGTTTGCCTCAGGCTAACATGTCGGAAGACAGACCCGGCCTGTCGATGACTTCATTTCCCCCTCCTCACCTGAACTCTGTTGCTTCCCTCAGCAGAAAACAAAGCTCAATCCCTCTCTGTGTGACCCCAAAGGATTCTGGGATTACTCAAGCACACAAATCACTGCCTGACTGATAAGAAACCAAAAAATGAAGACTGCTGGATTGTCAAGAAGAGGATTGATTTTGCTCCCATGCTGTTAATGGGATTTGTGTTTATTTATGGTTGGCATGTGAATTTGACTTCATCTCTCCTGGCCTTCTGCCGACTTTTTTTGTTTATCCGTTGTTTAATTGTGATCCGAGTCACAGTGACCGTATCTACATTTCACTTCCCTCCTTTGCGCACTCAAAGTTGTCCAACACCTGAAATGATGAAGCCAAAACCTTTTATTTATTTGAGAGAGATGGACGCGGTCTGGAGACGCCATAATAAACTCATATTTCACCCTGTGGTGAGCAGCAGCAGGAGATTTCAGATTTATAGTTTTATTTTGCACTGCTTGCAGCTCTGGTGAATGTGATGCCTCTAATTTTACAGTTTTAGTTTTAGTGTCTCTAAGCTGAATCTGAAGTCAAATGTTGGCGAGAAATAATGCAAAGAAAATAGTGCAAATCATTTATTATGAGTAAGCAAGGAGGCATTCCAGACTCAGCATAAAAGTAAAAAAAAGAACCACGCGGCACAATGTTTCCAAGGAAATCAACAAGATTAAGAAGTTTCATTTGTTTATTTTTAGAACCTCAACAGAAATTAAGTCAACTATGTATAATGATCATCTCCCTTGAGGAAGGATCATGAAAAGTAAAAAAAAAAGGTCATGCATGTTATTGAGTGGAGAGTAAATAAAATCGCACGATCCATCCATCCATCCATCTTCTTGTAGTCGAGACAATCGCCACAGCCGCTTTATCCTCCCTGTGGGTCCCGGGTGTTGCTGGAACCTATCCCAGCTGGCTACAGGTGAAAGGAGGGGTATACTCCCTATGAGACGCCAGGTCATTGCCGGGCTAGACAAACAACCATGCAAGCTCACACTCTCGAATTCGGACAATTTGGTGTGACCAATTCACCAAAATGGCGTGGAGGAGGAAGGAAGCCGGAGAACCTGGAAGAGAACCCATGCGGTCACGGGGAGAACATGCAAACTCCTCACAGGAATCGAAACAAGGACTCAAACCTTGAACCTTCTTGCTGTGAGGCGACAGCGCTGCCCACTGCGCCAGCGTACTGTCCATGTGAATGACTTCACAATGAAATACAGTTTATTAGATGGGGTTGAAACAACAGTTATATGTATGTATCTCACACACTTTGAATGTTTTAGTCAAACCAAATTCACTATAAGTATTCTAATTGTGTATAAATGGGATCCGTTCATGACCTTCCTCAGTGCTGCTGCTGTTCCAGCCCACTGCGGTTTGCTTCCAACGCACGGATCCGTGCTCCTGATTTATTTGTTGCCGAATTACAGATGAGTTATCACTCACTTTTCTCGGGCAGGCTTTCAAAGCTTTAGCTCTTTTTCACAGCTATAAAATGAGTTTCAGACACAATTTGCTGCTTGTAAATCAGCCTTTCTTGATCTTGATTTGCCCTTTCAGAATACCGCTTTAATGATTTTAAAAGGAGCTTTTACATTCCAACTAGAACAAGCAGGAACATTTTCAATAAAGGAGAAAACATTAAATCGAGACGTTTCCTCAGATTGATACTAGAGTGTCTATATGAAGCTGGTCCAGTTAAATCTGCTGCACTCACTGGCCTGTTTGAATGATCTTTGCCCTGGAGTTTGGGTTTGCGGCCGGGAACACGCCTTCACTGGTTCCATTACTGGCCTGTCTGGAGTAAAGACCTAAAGCTTGTGTCCCTGTGTTTTGCTTCTGAATGGGTCTCAGGAGTAATGTGAGGCCTGAAGCATTTTAAGCGCTCTGACCCTGGCGGCCCCGTCCTAATGGGGCAAACAAGGTATTTAAGCTTAAATTAAAAAGTTCAGTGAGAACTTTTTTTCTTACACAACAAAGCAAAAGTCGGCACACAACGGCTACAACAAACAAGCCTGATCTGTAACCCAAAGTTGATCTGATACCGTGTCTGACCCCGGCCGCCCGTTTCATTGTGGGTGTGAGAGATCCAGCAATGTGTGACTGACTGACTCTTTAACAGTCGCCTCGTTGTCCGGACGACGTGGCTCTTTTGTATCGGGATTATTTCGGCCTGTATAGAGTGTGAGATTTGTCTGACAGAGACCGCAACAAGAAAGGGTCAACTTTTTAAATTCCTTCCAAACTGACAAGGTGTTTGATCATCATTCTGGAAGCTTGCTTGTCTAAATGTCTGTGGTCCGTGTCGATCAATAGTAGAGCCTGTCTCAGGTATAGGTTCTCATACGATAACCATTTACTGTGGAGCAGGAGGAACGCACAAGCATTAGTCTCGGGTCCAGAACGTGGGATGAATATTAGATGAGCTGCTTTTCACGGGGGGGGGCTCTGATTTTCAGATGGAACATGGAACTGAAATAAGCTGCATGGCTCTTATTGTGGTATTTATGTAATGGGGGGAAATTCCACTGACATGTCCCATTTTTCCTTTGTTCTCTCGGCTGAGTCAGCTGTCCTGCGTGGTGACACCCTCTGGGTGTTTAGCAGCTCTGTCTTTGGTGGGCTTTCAGGGGTTTATTGAGGGTTTGCACCGCTGTGAAGCTGCTGCTGCTCGGTGGGGGGTTCCAACGTTTCGGTGACAGAGAGAGATGTTAACAAAGCCTTGACTGGAAGAAGAGGCTGGGAAGTCTTAAGTTAAGGAAGCAGATTCTAATTTGGTGACCTGGTCTTGCATCAATGTCTTAATTCAATGGCATCCCGGGAAGAATAGTTACGGAAATGTCTGTCACGCCGTGGCCCGCTTGAAACGCTTCAAGATTCAGTCATTATTAAACTCTGTGCTCCCAGTGAAAATAAGAGCAAGACAGCATCACAATATTAAATCATAGTTTCTCATTTTTACGTGATTCATTTGATGATCTGGAACGAAACAGGAGCACGTTAATAGGATACGAGCTCGAACAGAGGCATAGTAACGTAACTTTTTCTGAAGGCCTTTTAGTTCTTCAAGGACTCCTGAGTCCCAGTAGTACTCTGTTTGGGAACCGCTTTTTTTGCTTGTTCATGCAGTGGTGAATGTGATGGCGCACAAACAGCAAAAATGACTGAGCGGCTGCACTGCTTATGTTTTTTTTCTTGGGGAATGAATCCAGTGGGCAACATTCTCCCACTATGATGATAAAGTGCTGCAGTTTGCAGAAGCTTCCCTGAGGTCCTGAGAAATTCTGTCGCCCCGCAGAAAGCATGAAACAAAGCTGACAATGAGAACCCATGCTGGGCCAGATACTGCATCTGAAGAGATGAAAATGTAAGAGCCTACAACCAGTGAAAGATGGCAAGTTGTGATGTCATCGGGACAACCTCCCCAAATTACAGTCTAACAGTTAAATCCTCATAGATCACCTGCACTGTAAAAATATTTTCCTTCTCAGTCGGCTTCTTATACATTTAATGACCTCTCCTTCCATAAAGTAAAGAAACATTTGATAACAATTTTGCTTTCAACCAAACCGTTAAAGCTAAACCCCCCCCCCCCCCCCCCTCATCAGCTTTACATGAGCGTGATTGTTTGGTACAATTTGCAGAAAGCTGCAGCGAGCTCTTTGACTTAAAGTTGAATGCTAAGAAAACCGAAGCCACTATTCTTGTTTCGACAGGGTTAAAATGTCACCAATGAGCCTGGAGGGACAATAACAGAAGACAATTACTACCATCCAGTTCCCCCTGCCTCCCACATCTAAGCACAGATCACAGCCATCCTTTATCCTCTTCAATGGGAATAGCACTGGGCTCACTGTTCGGCCTCAGCAGGCCGTGGCATTGGGTTCAGAAAGCTGAACACAGTCTCGCTGCTCCTCTTACCTGTTCTTCCTAGGAACAGTTATTTACACCGAAATCAACCACACAGCAAGGTCGATATCAAAGCTTCTTCTTATTGTCCTCCTCTGTCTGCTTTTCCTCTTCCTCATTTTCTACTCCATGTGCCTTTGCTTCTTTACTCTCATTCTGACTTTATTCTTGTCTCACTAACTGGTTTTACTACATCCCTTATTTTAACTCAAGTACACAGTCCTCAGGTGCATGATCATAGAGGACATATTAGGAGGAATGTAAGTTGCTCCCACAGACAGCGAGAGCCATCCTGCTAACAGCCACTTAAACTTACAATACTACAATTAGTGTTCAGAGTGCTGCGGTGATGCACTCTCTGGTGTTGTAGATGCTGCCGTGCAGCATCTGGACATGTCCAACGCTGAAGTTGACTCCACCGTAATTTGTGAATGGTAGTAAAACACAAGGTGGGAAAAGACGAGAGGCGTCTTGGTATCTGTCATTGGATGGTCGGGCCATTCATCGCTCTGGTATGCGTGGCTGAAAAACACAGGTTGGCAGTATCTCGGGGAGCCCAGGAGATTCCTACTGCAGCTGGAACAGTGACGTGATCGTCCAAGGGCAAAGGCATATTGTCAGAAGAGCTGCGATCGATGCCAGTGGAGTATTGATTCTGCTGATGATTGTCTGCGCGAGCGGCCCTTTTCAGGCCGCTTCACGTCTGAATGAAAGGCATGCATAGTGGCAGCAGTCCTCATATTGGTTTTGGTGACTGACTATGAATAGCAGAAATAAGAGCTTCTCGTGGAGATCATTATTTCTAAGGCGGTGGACGGAGACAGACAGCAGGGACCTATTCTGAGGCTTCACAAACACGTCTGTCTTCGCTCCCAGCCCAGCAGCGTCCATGTTTGAAACGTGAACGGATAAGCTTCAGGTTGATTCCGTACATTTTAGTTTGTTGAGGATTTCTTTGGTTGAGTTTGATGAAATAAAGCCTTCAAGCAGTGATGAGTGTGCTCTAAAACTCACCCTGGTGTTTTGTATGACAGCACACACTTGGTGTCCTCGTTACACACCACGATTTGTTCTGTTTTTCAGTTCAGCAGGTTCAGGATTCTTTACACTGTTGGCACTGCAACGCTGACTTTAAGGCATTGTGGCTGTTTCTTTGCTCGCAGAGAAAAGCAGAAAGGAAACCGTCTGCAAATGCTAACCTTAAAGTACAAAAAGTCACCTTTCTTTAACAAACAAGCTATGAGTGTTACTGGATGAAGGTCCAAGAACAAAAGTGGCAATAATGTAGGCAGAAAGGTTGTCTCCACCTTGAAATGTGAAAGCTTTCAAAGCATTTGTCAAAGCTCTGCTTCATCTAACAAGGTCTTCGTCATTTTTTTAGTTGCCTTAAGTGAATACCATGTCCCTCGCTATGTCGCGGTTCACCTTCACTGTGTCGCAGGTTTTCTTGCCAAACACATATATCTCAGATTTTCCTCTATTTTGTGGGATTCTGCGGTATATATAAAGTTTTACATTTCCACTATTTTCAATATTTTATGGATAACATAAGCATTTTCTAGCCTAAGCAAAAATAAAAACATTAAAAAAAGATAGTTAGCATTCATTCATTCATTCATCTTCCAAACCACTTTGTTTGTTACCAGGTCGCGGGTCGTGCTGGAGCCCATCCCAGCAGTCAACAGGCGGGTTTGGACAAGCAGAGTTATCGCAGAGCCACACACAGACAGACAATCATTCACACACGCACACACACGCACACACACGCACACACACGCACACACACACGTACAATTTAGTGCAACCAATTCACCTAATTTGCATGTTCACGGTGGCAGGAGGAAGCCGGAGAACCCGGAGAGAACCCCCCACAGAGAACCCCCACAGAGAACACGCAAACTCCTCACAGAAAGGCAGCAAGTCTGATTTGAATCTGCAACCTTCTTGCTGTGAGGCAACAGCGCTACCCATTGCACCACCGCACTGCCCTTAAAAAGATAGTAAAAAACAACAACATGTAAACACATACAGTAATACGCTGCTGTCAGAAGAGCTGTAAAGCTCTCATCAGCTGTGCAGCAAATGTATTACAGTAGACTAGAGGGTGGGTTGGTAACAGTGCAGGGAGGGTTCATAAAGGCAAAAGTACACGGAAAATAATAAAATATGGTGTCGCTACTTTGCAAATTGTCATCAATCGCGTGAGTCCTGGAAGGGGAATAAATAAATAAATAGTACATTTTACCTTCACTTTGTTTTTGACATTGTGGCTACTGAACCAACGGCTGAAAGTCTGTTCCCCAGAAACAGCCCTCATTTTGCCTCTCTGGCTGAAAGCACTTCTTGCTTTGCGTGTTCATTTCACTCCCAATATGCAGGCATTCTTTTTACAAGTCTCAAATGGATCGTAAAGGAGAAGTCTATCGGCAGTCTGTGAGTGCACCCACTTACAGGAGAGACACCAGTGGCATTCAGCGCTTTGAACGACACAAATGCATTTATATCACCTTACGGTGCATTCTCATCTTCGTTCCTCCTGAGGGAGTTGAGCAGAGGAATTCAAAGGTAATGATCCTAAATGAAAGAGATATCGTTGATGTGGGGCAACAGGTCGCCCAGCGTCGTTTTTTAAATCACCTCCTTGAAAGCAATCTGCACTCACTCATTTGAATGTGTTCTTTGCTCTTTCATTCCGAGTGCTGAATTTTCAGTTTTCTCTTTAACGTCTCTGCGGGATACACAAGAAAATATCCATATATTACTGTTATTGTTTTAATTGTATAGTTTTTCTGCCTTCGAGACTTTTCTCTTTAAAGTTCACCAAGACTGAGTTTTGTCCTTAAACCATTGGTGCGCTTGCACAGGGCTTTAAAAACAGATATTCTGATGAAGGATGAGTCACAATGCACGTATCACGTATATGGTTCACACGCGGGACTCGACTTGATGCTCGTCTCTAAAGGCTCCCATGCAGGAAGTCTGACGGACTCGAACGTCACTTCGGATTCTCGGGGGAACATTTCAGCGGTGCAACAGAGCTCTGAGCTCAGGGATTTAAAGCCACACATGAAGAAACTGCCCCCTTGTGACCCCTGGAAAGGCCAGCGTTGACACAGTTCGACTCACACAATAGACCAGCTGAATGGAACAGGTGAAAAACGGACAGCTTTGGGTTTTATTGAGTGTGGCCAGAGAGAAGCAGGAGGAGGAGGAGGAGGGAGAGACCACTTGTTATTTTCTCTTGTGAGCCATGATAACGGTTTAACCGTCAGTTTAGGACGTCCAAGCCTCTTGAGGAGGAAATCGCTCAAATGTGTCACACACCAATGGAAATTTAGGACGATTAGTGAGGCAGCAGAGGCTTAACGTGTAGAAGGAAAGATTTTTCTGAAAGGTGGAAAGTATGCAGTCATCGCTCACATCAGAAAACAGAATGAATCTGTAATCAATCATTTTGACACCAAAAAATATTGTTTATAAATCCAAACCACATACATGTGCTTCCTTGTGCAATGAGAGCACTTGTAATAAACACCAATGAGTCTCTCTTTGTCGGGGTGAAGTCAGGTGGTGTTGGTTTTAGTCTTTACTTTAAAACAAATAAAATAATCATGTTAATAACTTGTAAAGTGTGATGACTTTGTGTGAAATAGCATTGTCTGTTCTGAATTTATGATATTGGAACAAACTGCTAGACCAATTCAAGAAATAATGGATCAGTGATCAGAGCAAAACCAAAGATAAACAATAAATAATGAGTTAAGCAATATTCCCAAACATTATTTGTTTTCAGATTCTCAAATGTGAATAATTTGCTGCTGTTCTATGTCATTGAAAATTGAATATCTATGAGTCTTTGGCTGTTTCTGACAAAAAAAAGAATTTGAAGATGTTGATAATTTCATTAATAAAACAGCCGACTCAGATGCCCAAATATTTCCTTTATTTTTTGTCCGAATTTGTAAAGGTGTTGAAAAAAATTGATTGTAATTCATATTGTATTTGTGTCTTAAAGTGTTTCCCTGCAGCTACTATTGTTTGTTAAATCTACCAGCCAGTGGGTTTGATCAGGTATTGATAAAGCATGCCATGTCTTGAGCACTCTACCATTATTCTACCAAATATTAATTGTTGACCTCCCCTGGAAACGGCTGTTATTCTGAATCATTAAAGAGAATAACCTCTTTCGTTTGCGTTATTCAATGTTTACTAGATGCTGCACAAGGAGGCATAAGCTTAGCTTTTCCTCATGTACCGACACCTCCGTTCTTGACTGTATTTATATCTTAAAGGTCTGCAGGCTCTTCATGCTATGTAAAGCAGATGAGTTGGTTTGCAGGTCATTAGACACTGTTTACAATCTGTGTTTACTTCCTTCCTGCAGAGGTGTAACAATAAGGGTTTGATGATGAAGAAAGGTTGCAGTTACAGTGAAATCTACTTCCACTATATGTTGGGAATGAACTAAATCACGTGTCGGTGTACTGAAACATGCATTCCTTTATGCTTTAAGTATTTGGCATTAATTAATCAGATTATATATCAGAAAATCAATTTCCCAATATTGGTTCTATATTATGGCAAAAGTTTGAGCCAAGTTCATGAGCATTTCCATTTGAGTTGCAATCTTGGGTCAACTATGAAAGGAGGAGGAGAAAACTTTTATATACTCAGCTGAAGCTTGTTGCCATAACTCACTTTAAGTGCCCCTGAACATGAATGAATTCTGAATGGTTCACGTGTCGGAAGAAAATAAAAAAACACTGGACCTTGTCTCTTCACTTGCGACATATGACATACGCGTGGTTGTTGATTCCAGAGATGCCGCAAGACAAAAGTATCAGAGTTCAGCGAATCACAAGGTTTATTGAACAGAGAGAATGAAATATTTTCTTTGCAGAGGGTTCTTAATTGTTGTAGGACCTTACTTGGACCATTATCCGTCCAGGAGAGAGCCCTGAGAGTTGTTGCTCTTTAACATTTATGGGTCTAGGGAGTAAGGGTCGACAAGACAGTGGTGAGGCGAGCCATGATGGACGGCTTAGAGACAGTGTCTCTGAGGAAAAGACAGGAGGCGGAGCTAGAAGTGGAGGAGATATAGATGCTGAGGTTCTCCTTGGAAGTGACCAGGTTGGACAGGATTAGAAATGAGACAATAAGAGGGACAGTGAAGGTTAGACGTTTAGGAGATGAGGTCAGAGAGACCAGCCTTTGATGGTTTGGACATGTCCAGAGGAGAGACAGGGACTATATCGGTAGAAGGATGCTGAGGATGGAACTGCCAGGGAATAGGGGCTAGAGGTCGACCCAGGAGAAGATACATGGAAGTAGTGAGGGAGGACGATGCAAAGGACAGGGTGAAGTGGAGAAGGTTGATTTGCTGTGGCGACCCCTCACGGGACAAGCTGACTATGCTTTGCATAACTATCTGGAACAGACTGACAAAGTGAAATCTGTGTCTCCACTTAGCATTTATGTTTTTTCTTAGATGTTTATTACATAATTGAAAAACCTTCATTATACCGAAGACGTGTGAAATATGAAAGCATAGCATTAAGTATACAGGAACACAACATTATGGAATTAAATGACCTTACTCTGTTCTATTGGTTGTCTGACAGCAGTGGATGAACTTTAAAGCACAGTTACAATGTGCATAACACAAGTGCATGATTTAATGAATATCTTATCTGAAAATGTGAACGCTTTTAGAAGGACAGTCGTCTTTGTAGCTCTCTACCGCATGAAAATGCTGGCCTGTGGTTCTGAATTATTCATGTCTCGCACCAATTTAAGTACTTTCAAAAACTGACTGAAAGATCTTTTTTTCTTTTTAGTGGCATATCACTTTGATTCTGACTCGAGCAGTCTTTAAATTCCGATGAACAAAGCAGCAAAACTTACAATCTATATCAGTATTCTTGCGAGGAACAACCGACCCTCTTGAATGTCTATCAAATTACTTTTCAAGCTTTTGACCAAATTGAAGTCAACACATGTCCTTTATGTGGGCTGATCCTCATGGGGTATTTTCTCTTCAACCATTTGATTACCCCATTATCAAGTCTTGTGCTCCAACGAGAATCAAAGCACTGGAGGGCAGGAAGTTTGGAAGCAGAAAGTGTCGAACATTCTCTGATGAGTCAGTCAAGACCTTGGCTGCCACATCTCTTAAGAAGGCTGAGCAGTTTGAGCCTCTGTTCCGGCGCCTGATGAGGATGGTTGTGTTAATGAGCAGAGACTCCCCAGGGCTCAACCTCCTGCAAAAGACTTCAGAATAACAGGGACAAAAAGTCCTGATTTGTAATTCTG